>NC_137084.1:2698611-3298611 GCF_951640355.1 Cnephaeus nilssonii
ACAGGGCCCCCTCTGCCTGTGGAGACAGCACCCTCTCTTCGCTCCCCCACAGCCTCCGGAGCCCCCGCCCTCCCGTCCCCTCTGGGGGCTGGTCCCCAGCCCGCTCGGGGAGGACGGGGCAGACCCCCAGTTTAAGCAAAGCTACCCTAGAGAAACATGTGGGTTTACAAGGGATGGGGGCCCACCGACTGCGGGACCTTCCTCCGGCTCCTAGGCGCAGGGGGTGCGACTCAGTGTCAGCAAGCTTGATCCGGGAAAAATGCTCCGCTCAGGGGGCGCCTACGGAAGGAGGATGGCCCCCAAATGCCCACGCTGTGGCCACGCTCGGTGAACGGGGGCCCTGTCCAGAGTTCTCCTTTCCCGGGGTGCCGCCCCCGTCTGGGGTAGGCCTTGGTCCAAGAGCGCGGTCACCGACTGCGGTGTCCTGGCGCCACCTGGCGGTGGGTTCCGGGAATGTCTGGTCCCGGCTCGCGGACCCCCGGAATGGGAAGCCGTCATGTATCAATACCAGGCCCCCTAGGGGGATGCGCGGGCTTAAGCAGTGGGTAACCCCGAATCTGCTGTCGCCAAGGGGGCCGGAATCGGCAGCAGCAGCGGAGGCTGAGAAACCTCTGAACTCACCACATCCCTCCCCACCTCCTCCACTCACCCCTCACCTGTCCCTCCTCTCTTGGCCCCGGAATTTTCCCTGCTTCCCTGCCCTGAACTGAGAAGGGGAGCAGGAGCTGCCCAGAAGGACAGGGAGCAGGGGGGAGGGGAGGAGACACTCCTGGAGAAGAATGGGAGATGCAGGAGCAGAGACGGTGACAGGGAAGGTGAGCAAGCAGGAGGATGGAGGGGGGCGGAGTGTGTGTGGGGGGTGGGGGTGGGGGCAGGTCTGCACGGACAGGGGGCGAGATGAAGGGGAAGGAAGTGAGACTCCGGTAGAATATTGCCAACGGGGCTGGGCTATGTGATCTGGGAAGAACAAGGGTGTCTCTGGAAGGAAGGGCGCAGGTGGGTCCTGGCGGAATGGGATGCATACAGTAGGTGCCTAAAGGTGGAATGGGATGCATACAGTAGGTGCCTAAAAGGTGAAACAATGTTCATGAGATGAATGACGTCAATGGGGAAGGAGCTACTGGAGAAGCCTGAGCAGAGAGAGGACCTGGGGGGGGGGGCGGAGGGGGGTACAGCTGGAGGCAGCCCAGTTCTCAGCCCAGCGGGCGTCTGCCCCTCTTCCCCACTTGGCCCTCCCCCACCCCTCCTCACCCCTCCCTGCTTCTCCTCTCCTGCCCCTGGCTCAGTGCACTGCCCCCTCCGGCCTCCAGCCCCGCCTCACTTCATGAAACCCTGCCCTCTCTGCACAGTCTTCACACCGCTGGCCCCAGGGGACAGGGAGTGAGCCCCCCCACCCACACACATGCACGCACGTGCACACACATACACACACATGGTGGACACAACACAAGTACACAGGGCTGCGGCTCCGGGACCCCCGAGGGGCTCTACGCTGTCCTTGGCATTCAGGGCCCAGCCGGCACCTGAGACTGCCCTGGGTCAGGCCTCTCCTGGCCAGGCCGGGGCCCATCACCTCGGCCTCCCCTCTCCTGGGCCTCGCTCCACTCCAGGCACCGCCTTAAAGAAAACGGGGGACGGTGCCCCCCTGGCGGGCCTCTGGAGGGATCTGCCTGTCCCGTCTGGCTCTCATGACCTCCCCCACTTCTTTAGTCTCAGCAAGTCAGGAAGGTAAAGGGGCAAAGCAGGAAGATGGCTCCCACGGCCCCTCCCCCAGAGCTGGCCTGGCGGGGGAGGGGGCTGGTGCTTCTTGAAACGGGGCCCAGATGAGCTCTGGGACCCTCCCTGGCCGAGCTGGCAGGGTCCTCCCTCGCCCGCGGCAGGGGCCAGGCCAGGCGTTGTGCATAAAGTGGTGCGGGCGTGATGGGGGCCCCTGGGCCTTCTCCGGCCGCCTCAGGCCTTCAGCTGGTGCCACTGGGCCACGGGCTGCCGCGGCCGCGCGATCATGTCCTTCCAGTGCTTGACCTCCCCGGGCCCGCTCTTCCAGGACAGGTAGATCTGGGGGGAGAGGACGCGTTGGTGACGCACCCCCCGGCACCGTCCCTGCCCCAGGAGGGGAGACCCTGCCGCCTGGGATCCTGGGGACCATGGGGACAAGCTCCTCGCCAGGCCCCTCCTCCCCGCCCCGCCAGCCCACGGCCTTTGGGAGCCCGGGCGGCAGGCCCTTCCTGTGGGGCAGGGGGACCTCACTCTCATTGGCGAGGAGGAACCGAGGCTCCGGAAGGTGAGGCCTGCTCGGAGTTAGGGCCTCCCAGGCTCACACGCTAACGCTAAACATTACGGAGCAGGAACAGCTGTTTCCAAGTAGGAAAGTGGAAGGGTTATGCCCCAGGGCACCTCCTGGAAAACCTCCCGGCCGGGCACGGGCTTTCTGGCCAGTCCTCAGGGGGACTGCGCTCAGGGGGACAGCCCTCAGGGGGACAGCCCTCAGGGGGACAGCGCTCAGGGGGAGAGCCCTCAGGGGGAGAGCCCTCAGGGGGACTATCCTCAGGGGGACAGCCCTCAGGGGGACAGCCCTCAGGGGGACAGTCCTCGGGGGAGAGCCCTCAGGGGGACAGTCCTCAGGGGGAGAGCCCTCAGGGGGACAGTCCTCAGGGGGACAGCCCTCAGGGGGACAGCCCTCGGGGGGACAGTCCTCAGGGGGACAGCCCTCAGGGGGAGAGCCCTCAGGGGGAGAGCCCTCAGGGGGACAGCCCTCGGGGGGACAGCCCTCGGGGGGACAGTGCTCAGGGGGACAGCGCTCAGGGGGACAGCCCTCAGGGAGACAGTCCTCAGGGGGACAGCCCTCAGGGGGACAGTCCTCAGGGGGAGAGCCCTCAGGGGGACAGTCCTCAGGGGGACAGCCCTCGGGGGACAGCCCTCAGGGGGACAGCCCTCAGGGAGACAGCCCTCAGGGGGACAGTGCTCAGGGGGACAGTCCTCAGGGGGACAGCCCTCAGGGGGACAGCCCTCGGGGGACAGCCCTCAGGGGGACAGCCCTCGGGGGAGAGCCCTCAGGGGGACAGCCCTCAGGGGGAGAGCCCTCAGGGGGACACCCTCAGGCACTCTTATCCTCCCCCCCCCTCGCCCCCCGGAGTCCTGCAGAGTCCGGAGCAGGAGTCCATTTTTCACGGTGAGAGCACTGGAGCTCAGAGAGGCCGGGGACTCGCCCAAGGCCACACAGCTGAAGCAGGGGAGGCGGGACGTGCCCCACACGGCTCGCCCTCTGCAGATGGGACCCCGGGGGACGCTGCTCCGAGGTCCTCTCCCCGAAGGTCATTTTGGGGCCCCGGGCAGTCCTTCCTCCCCTGCCTTTCAGCCTGGCTGTCCTGGGGACCGAGCCACAGCACCACTCGCCGGGAGAAGCCCGTCCAACCCCCTCATCCTCAGAGGCCCAGGGGCGGGGGCGGGGGCGGGGGGGGGTGGCCCCTTCTCTCCCGCGGCCCCCCCTGTGCTCGCCCACCTCCCTCCTGCGTCGTGAGGACGGCCCGCCCTACCTTGCCGATGACGTCGTTGCGGCTGAGCCTGTCCTTGTCCATGACCGTGATGACGATGGTGGTCTCCCTCAGCTTCTCCGTGGGCACGTCGAAGGCAAAGGACTCGTTGAAGATGGGGTTCAGGTTCCTCTTCATCGTCACCGTCTTCTTCTTCTCCACCCGCTTGTCCTTGTACATCAGCCACACCTTCACGTAGGGGTCTGGGCGCGGGGGGGGGGGGGGGGCGGGGGCAGGGTCAGCCGGCAGCGGGCGGCTCCCCAGGGCGCCCGTCTCCCCCGGGGCGGCAGCGGGGGCGGGGGGGGGGCTGTGTGCTGTCTGCAGAGGGTCAGGAAAGCCCCCAGCAAGAGAGGGGTCGGGACCGCTGGACGGAGGAGCTGGGAGGGGGAACTCGGCCACCCCGTTGCCCTCCTGCACACGGAGGCGGGAACCCAGCCGGAGAGGCCGGGTCTCCCCCGAGGCCACAGGCGCGTGGTGTCGGAGCTGGGGTCCGAGCCAGGCCCCCCGCCGTGCCCCTGCCTCATGGTCTGGGAAGGACAGGGCTCTAGGGCAGAGGAGTGGAGACCGGAGGTGGGCGGGGGGGGTGATGGGAACAGCGTGGACCCCGCAGTCCACACCCAGCATGACCCCGTGTCCGAGCCTCCCGCCCCCGCGCCCCGCCCCCCCCCCCCCCCCCCGTCCCCCGCCGCCGCAGGAGGCCCGCACCTGACGTGCCCCCGATGTCCATGGCTTTGAGGTTCCGGGCTTTGATGATGTTCACGATGATGGAGTTGGCAGAGGGGTTGTAGCAGAGCGACAGGAGCAGCTCCCCTCGGCTCCCCTGGGGGACAGGGCGGGTGAGCTGGGGGGGCCCCTCCCACAGCACGCCTGGGGGGCCCCTCCCACAGCACGCCTGACCCCCCCAGACTGAGCGGAACGGGGCCTGGGCCCCAGCCCTGACCCGCCAGCCCCCGCCCAGGCCCGGGCCCGGCCTTACACTCCCATCACTGCATGGCTTCAGATCCTTCCAGAAGGTCTGCATCTGGGTCAGGTCCACCTTGTTGAGGGGGATGGACACCTCCCCAATGGGGTCGTTGCGGCTGAAGCGGTCGTAGTCCAGGACCTGGAGGTAGAGCACCCTCTGCACCACCTTCTCGTAGGGGAAACCTGGGGACAGACAGCACCGTGAGGCCGGGGGTGGGGCGGGCGCCTGGGCCCAGGGCCACGCCTGCCTCCGCCCGGCCCTCCCGAAGCCTCAGTGAGAACCGGCATCACCTCATGGGTTCCCAGTGACAATCTCCAAGGCGGATGCTCTCTGGTCCTTTTTTTGTTTTTTTTAAATTTTATTGATCTCAGAGAGGAAGGGAGCGGGAGGGAGAAATAGAAACATCAATGATGGGAGAGAATCATTGACCGGCTGCCTCCTGCACGCCCCACACCGGGGATGGAGCCCACAATCTGGGCACGTGCCCTGACCGGGAATCGAACCGTGACCTCCTGGTTCATGGGTCGACGCTCCACCATGGAGCCACGCCGGGCTCTCTTTTTACAGACGAGGAGACTGAGCTCAGATGGCTTAAACCGCTGGCCACGTCCCACAGCGGATGCCGCAGCACTGGGCCCACTCCCTCCCTCACTCCCTCACCGCGGATCCGACCCCGTGACCGCGCTGTGGTCCCCGTGCCCTCTGGCAGCCCTGCCATCGCCCACTGTCCCGAGGCCAGTCTGGGCCAGCAGCCCAGCCTGAGAGGACCACGCCCAGCCTGGGAGGCCCGGGGGACCCTCAGAGGGAAAAGAAGTGGGAGAGGACTGGACGCACATGCCGGGACCCCGCACTCCCTCCGCCTCCCCCCAGTGCACCAGCCATGCTCCCCACCTTCCTCAACAGGTCCCACGCTGCCCCTCTCCCCGGCACCCCCCTCACCCAAGCCCGGCACCCCCCTCACCCAAGCCCGGCACCCCCCTCACCCAAGCCCGGCACCCCCCTCACCCAAGCCCGGGCACCTCTTGCCTAGACAGTCTCAAGAGCCTCCAAACCGCCCTGCCCGCTTGCCCCTGCAGCCCGCTCTCCACGGAGGCCAGCGTGAGCTTTCAAAAATAGAACCGGCATCATCCACTCCTGCCTCAAGCCTCTCGGAGGCCCCCAGGGCACTCAGAACAACAGCCGTGCGCCCGCCTGGGCTCCGAACCCTCCCCCACTTGGCCCGCTGTCCTCTCCCTCTTCGCTCAGTGACGGGGCTCCAGCCGCACCGGCCTCCGGCCCGCCCGCCCTCCTGCCCGGCGGCCCAGGCGCCCCCCCCGCCCCCCGCCCCTCCCCATCCCCTGCTTTCTTTCCTGACATCCCGATGGGGTCAGATCGCCGTTTACACTCCAGCACTTCCCTCTCGCAGCATCACAGGCCGTGCTAGAGCTCTGTCGGTCTGTGTCCGTGAGTCTGGCTCGGAAGGGTTCTCTGTCCTCAGCCCCGGGCCCCGGCATCTGCCTGCTCTGGCACGTAGTGGCACTCGATGCCTATTTGTTAAGTGAACCAATCACCGAACAGGGGCACAAGTGCCGGTGGAACAGCCCCACGGAGCAGCGGAGGGTGCCGGGTGCCGCGGGAGCTGAGGCCCGAGGGGAGCGGGGAAGGAGCGAGGATGGATGGAGACGGTGCTGGGAAGCCAGGGGCAGGCCTGAAGCTGGAGCCATTGGACCTCGGGAGGCTTTGCTGGAGGAGGGGCCGGCCTGCGAGGTGCAGGGGGCGCAGACCAGCCTGGAGGCCTGAGGGGATCGGATCCGGATCCAGGGTCTGAACCGGAAGGAGCGAGGACACAACAGCTTAGCCGGACCGATGGCGAAGGTGGAGGGCTCTGGAGGGTTCCAGCGCCTTCAGCCACGGACACGAGACGCACAGGAGGGAGCAGGGGCAGCAGAAGACGAAACCCTCCGTTCCGGAACCTCCAGCCTCTCCGTTCCTCCAGGGCCCCGCCTCCTGCTGAGGGGCCTGCACCTGACTCGGGGCCCAGCCCAGGTGACCTGGGCACTCCTCCAGGTGAAATGCCTGACGCGGGCCCTGGCGACGCTGGAGGTTCCAAGAGGTCCTTGCGCCTGTGCCAGCTCCCGTCCACACCGGAGGAGGCAGTCTGCTATTTGGCAAACTCCTATTCACCTGTCACAACCCAACTCGAATGGCCCTTCTTCTGGGAAATGCCCTTCACCACCACCAAGGGCGCTCACACCGGGTTCCTGCAGCTCCTGTCACGCAGCGCACGGCTTAGCCATTACACGTCTATGTCCTCCATTGGACCAGGGGAGCCTCGAGGGCCATAGTTCTGCTCTGCACCCCGTCCCCCGCCCCCCCCCCCGCCTCCCCTGCCCACGAAAATGCCGGCTCAGAGTCACTGCTCGATGAATTTTGCAGAAGGGACCGGAGGGTTGGGGCTCTGCCCATAAACATTATTCCACTAACTGGCTCCATACACCTCCAGATGGCTGAGCCTCTTACTGGTTGTACCATCTCTAAACTGACCCCCACGCTGAAACAGGAGCACCCGTGCGCTCCCCATCAGTAACGTGCTCAGGGGTGAGCTGGCTGCCGCCTCGCAGAAGGGGGGGGCGGGTTGCCAGATGGCTGGGGCACCAGAGAGTCCCTGGGGTGCGCTCTGGAGGTTCTGAGAGCCGGGGCACGGGGGTTGTTCTCACTGGTTGAGCTGGGCTGTGGGGAAAGGACTAGAGCTTCTCCAAAGGGCCTGGGGCAGGAATCACGCCTGCTCACACACCGGCTCCCTGGTTACTGCGAACCCTCAGAGATGAGAGAGGAAGAAGGGCTGCAGGAGAGAGGAGGGGCGTTCGCCCCACCGGCCGGGCGGCCGCTGTTCCTGGAGGCGGTGGGGGTGCTTTACAACCTGCTGACTTCCTGTTGAAGCCACGGCACAGGGAGGCTCAGGAACTTGCCCGGCCACACAGCTAGTAAGGGGCAGAGCTGGGATCCACACCCCGGAGGCCTGGGCCATCGCCTGTGCTCTTAACCACTCGCCTGTGGTCGCTCCAGCGGCTCCACCTGGGCACCCTGCGGGCTCCTCCCTCCCCCCTGCCCTCCTCCCGGGAGTCCCGGGTTTGAGCCGAGCACCAGCTTTCCGCCTCAGCCTCTGGCTGTGAGGTGGCCCCACTCAGCGCTGCAGCCTAATCCCAGCTAGACACAGGCAGCAGCTTGGCTGGGCGGGACACGTGCTGTGTGGGCGTGTGCAAGCGTGCTCCTGTGTGTGTGTGTGTGTGTGTGTGTGTGTGTGTGTCCGAACATGTGCATTTGTGCCTGCGGTCACGTGTGTGCCGGTGTGGGTGCGGAGGAGGGACACAGAGACTGGGTGGGCGGCGGCTCCAGCCTCACCTTCGAAGAGGAAGGTCTCGTTCCAGTGGGGGTTCAGGTTCTTCCTCTTCACCTTGGTCTCCAGCTTGTGCTTCTTGTCGGGCAGCAGGTAGATCTTGACGAAGGGGTCGCTGGTGCCGCTGAAGTCCTTGGCCGGCAGCTCCTGGGCCTTCATGATCTTCACGGTGAGCGTGGACTCCTGGAAGTTGTAGCCGACACTGAACTGGATGCGGCCCAGGTTCTCGCGGCTGCAGCCCTCGTGGGCCTCGTCCTCCTCGGAGCCTGGGGAGAGCTGGGGGGGGGGAGAGGCCGGCGGGGTTGGGAGGGTTCTGCTTCCCGGAGCCCCCACGGCGGCCCAGCACCGTTAGGAGGCCTCTCTGTGCCCCAAGCCGGGCCAGAGCTGGGAGCTGCTCTGTCCCTCTGGTCGCCATGGGGCTGGGGGGGGGGGCGCCCACATCCACACCCGGTGAGGATGCTCAGACAGAGGGCAGGAGCCTCGCACAGGCTCACAGGGGGAGCGAGGGAGGGCAGAGCCGGCTCGGCCCCCCCACTCGTCTCCTGAACCCCAGGGCAGTGCGCGCCCCACTCCCCAGCCTCGCCTGGATGCCCCGGGTCCGCTGCCCTCCTTGCTCCACCCCAGGCTGCCCCGCCTCCCCTGGGCCCCTGAGCTCCCTCCGCCAGCTTCCCACCCCACAGCCCTGTAGGGTGTCTTGTGAAACACACCCGCCAGCAGATGAGGGGACTGTGCACACCTGTGACCTCTCCTCGGAAAGTGGCTGGGGTTCTGAGGGTGGTGAGGTTTACAGAAGGAGAGGTGAGTTTGGGGAGCCTGATGTGACGGGGTTGGGGGGCCCTGGGGGTGGGCAGCAGAGTTGTTTAAAAGGAGCCTCAGATGCCAGTACACACGCCAGGCGAGGACACTGGGAGGGAAGACTACCCTGATTCAGTCCCCACCCCTCAGCGGGGGGGCGGGGCGGACACTTGGGCCCGACCCAGCAACGGACAGATGGGGGGAGGGCAGCATGGGGTCCCACTCCCAGGCCGACCCTGGAATAGGAAGGGACTGGGGGCGGGTCCCCCAGCCAAGTCTTCTCAGCTGTGGCTGCTCCTTGGGGATGTCTGGGGAGGTCTGAGCACACTGCCCACTCCGGCCTCCTGGGTCCCACCCCGACCGCACCCCAAACCCAGGGGGCTCACGTGGCCCAGGCATCCCGCACTCAGAGCTCCGCAGGCGATGGGGCGAGAGCAGGGGCGGGCCCAGGTGGAACTGCCGAGCCCTGTGGTCTCTCCCCACTTGCCCCACGGGAGCCTGCTCCTTCCTCCTGGAGAGCTGGCCCCGAGCTCGGAAACCCTCAACAGTCTCAGTGATGAGAATACACGCGGGTGCACCTACCATGGCAGAAGACTCTTACATCACCTTCTTACCGGTTCCCGACAACAGCGGGCCGGGCAGTGATCACCGCTCTAGCTGGGGAGACTGGCTCAGAGAGGTTAAGTCACACGCCCGAGACTGCACAGCAACACGAACCCTCTCTGCCTCTGAGGCCCGCTCTTGCCACCAAAGCAGGCCCACGTCCCAGGGCGAGGTGGAGCCTCCCCCCAAGCCAGTGAGGACTGGCCGGCCCCAGGGGAGAGGCGTCCCAGTCACAGGTAATAGTAGCCGCCGCCGCGCGCCTGGCCCTGCCCTGAGCCGGGGGCTTGGCCCTCACACTCTCCGCAGCATCGGAGGGGGCGGCGCGGCAGTATTCCAGTTTGGTTTGGGGCCCAGGCAGACCACTGGCTGGCACAAGCCGCCGAGCGGTGAGGGGAAGCTCAAACCCGGGTCAGTGCCCGCTGCACCCTGGTCCCGCCTGGAGCTGGACGGGGGCTGAGCTGCCCCCCTGCTCCTCCTCACGGTGGACGAGGGCTCTCCAGGCACCCCTGCGAGTGCGGCTTCCCTCCCCAGACACAGTTCTCCCCTGGTGCTCCTCCTCCTCACACCAGCCCACTCCCTCTGAACCTCAGTTTCCGCATCTGCAGAATGGGACTGTGAGACCTGGCTCGTGGGGTTCCTGGGAGGGTTAAATGGGTTCATTCCCGTCCATAGTCCTGCTCTGCAGTCTGGCCCCTGGCGCTCTGCTGCTCTGGGGCCTGCAAAGACCTTGTGCCCCCGCCCCTTCCTCCAAAGGTTGGGGTGGAGTCCGGGGACTGGAGGTGGCCTGGGGGGAGGGGCAGTGGGCGTCGCCATGGACGCGGCAGTGGCTGTGTGCTCGCTCCCAGCCTTTCAGAGACACAGCCTGGAGCCCTAATTAACCAGCTGGGAAGGCTCCAGGAGCGGTTTCCATGGCAACCAAGCAGGCCACCCCCACCACGCCCCCAGGGAGGTGCTGCCGGAGCCCCTGCTCCAGCAGAAGCAGCAAAAAGCATCTGGACTCTGGTGGGGGGGGGGGGGGGTGCGGCAGGGAGCTCAGCTGGTTAGAGCATCGTCCTGATACGCCAAGATTGTGGGTTCAGTCCCTGGTCAGGGTACAGATAAGTATCAACGGTGGCTCAGTGGCTGAGCATCGACCTATGAACCAGTGGTCGGCAAACTCAGCAGAGCCAAATATCAACAGGACAACGATTGAAATTTCTTTTGAGAGCCAAAGTTTTTAAACTTAAACTTCTTCTAACGCCACTTCTTCAAAATAGACTCGCCCAGGCCGTGGTATTTTGTGGAAGAGCCACACTCAAGGGGCCAAAGAGCCGCATGTGGCTCGCGAGCCGCAGTTTGCCGACCACGGAACCAGGAGGTCACGGTTCGATTCCCGATCAGGGCACAGGCCCGGGTTGTGGGCTCGATCCCCAGTGTGGGGCCTGCAGGAGGCAGCCGATCCAGGACTCTCTCATCATCGATGTTCCCATCTCTCTCTCCCTCTCCCTTCCTCTCTGAAATCAATAAAAGTTTTTTTTAAAAGAATCAACCAGTGAATGGATAAATAAGTGGAACCACAAGTCGATGTTTCTCTCTGTCTCTCTTCCTCTCGCAAATCAACCAATCAATACATCGTTAAAAGCAGCACTTGGGCAGCGCCCGGGCGGAGAGACTCAGATGGGCATTCGGCCCCGCCTCCTCTCTGACTCTTCCTCTGGCCAAGCCACGGATGCCCAGACCTTCTCCTGACCCCCAGCTTCGGACTGCCTGGGCTGGGAGCTCAGACAGCCGTTTACTTCCGCCCTGCTCACCTTCCTCTTCCCTGCTGACGCTAGGGACCTGCCTGGGTCCAGGGCTGGCCAAGAGGCTGGCCTGCCACCCAGAGGGTCCGCTGGGCCCGGGAGGGGGCTGAGGCCTGCACGTCCTCCCTCTGCCCTCGGCGGTGTGCCCCTCCCCGGGAGCCGCTCCGCAGGGGGGCTGGCTGGGAAAGGGCCGTCCCTTCTGGGAACCCGGCGACTGGGAAGCTGGAGCCAATTAAGAGCCGGTGCGGGGAGCAGGCCGGCTGTGGCGGGCAAAGGGGGCGGTGAGGGGGCCCAAGGGAGACCGGGGAGAGCGGACGCTCTAATCTGCACCCCAGAGAAATGTGGGCTCGTAGGCCCCCTCAGGCCTGCTGCCTGGGAACCTGCGTTTTGTTGTTAATCCTTACCCAGGGGTATTTTTCCATTCATTTTTAGAGAGAGTGGAAGGCAGGGAGGGAGGTGGGGAGAGAGAGAGAGAGAAACATCGATGTGAGAGAGACACATCAATTGGTTGCCTCCTGCACGTGCCCCGATTGGGGCTGGGGATCAAACCTGCACCCCAGGTATGCGCCCTTGACCGCAACTGAACCCACGACCCTTTCGGTGAGCAGGCCAGTGCTCTATCCACTGAGCCACACGGGCCAAGGAGGCTGGGGCTCTGCATTTTAACAAGATCCCCGGGCTGGGCTACCCAAGGGCAGTAGGGATGGATGGTTAGAACAGGCCAGAACCCCAAATGGCAAAGGGTGGGGCCTGGGGGCTCTGGGGCCCTCAGGGAGGGCGGGGGCTTCGGTGCCAAGGCCGTGGGCAGGCAACTCTGAGTTGCCCGATGTCAGCACTGGCCAGGGCCCGGGAGCCCACCCGCCCCTTCCTTCTCGCTGTGGGGGAGGGGGAGGGGGCCTAGTCCAAAGAGGGGAAGTGACTTGTCCCAGGTCATGTCCAGCAGGAACCCCGCTGGCCCCGGGACCCCCCCTCACACCCTCCCCCAGCCTTCCTGGCGCTCCTGAGCTGCCACAGCTCAGAGGGGCAAAGGGTGCTGCCGCCAGGGGGCGCCAGGTGAAGCCACAGCCTCTGCCTTGGTGAAAAAAAGCAGCGCCCAGAACCACAGGGCTGGGACCCTGCTGGGCGGGTGCATCTGCAGTGTCCCCTCCTAGGGATCAGGACGGGCCCTGCCTGCTCTCCGGCTCTCTCTGGACCTCAGTGGGCCCCGCTGCCATGGGCTGGGAGGGTCCCTGGATGGGGATCGGAGACCTGCTCCCTGGGCGGGGGCTCTGCTCATGGGCTGCCCCTCACAGGAAGGGGACCTTCGGCCCCTCTGTCCACTCGTCTTCCCTTCTAGGGCCCTGTCCTTAGGCCCCTGCTCAGTCCAGAGAGACGGGGGTGGGGAGGGAGGAGGGGCCTGCTTAGTCTCACTTGACAGATGGGGAAACTGAGGCACGAGAGGCCGCTGTGATGAGAGAGCTGGTCACCACGCTGGGTCCCCGGCCTGCGTGGACAGCTCCCACACTGCCACCCACCTCCACACGCGCCCCTGCCCTGCCCGGCCGCGCAGCCCAGCTCCTGCGCGGGCCCGGCCTCCCGGCCTTCTCACCATGAGCATCTCGCTGGTGAGGGAGTTGACGAGGTCCGAGACGGAGGAGCGCGGCTCGGTCCGGCGGTCAGACTCATCGTGAGGCGTCTGGCTGGGCACGGGAGTCGTGTTTACCGCCTTCCCTCCTGCAGGCAACCTGGGGGCCGGGGGGTCCGAATGAGCGAGCCTGGCGGGGGGCGGGCGGGGCTGGGCCCCGTGGGCCCGGGGCGGCGGGCCCCGCTCTCAGCCCCCGGCAGCGGCCGCCTGCAGGCCAGCAGGAACTGTGCTCTTGTCCACAGGAGGCCTGCCCGCCCCCCACCTCCAGTGTGAGGTGCCTGGACTGCCCCTGTGGGTGCTGTCTGGGGGGTACGCCCACTCTACCTGTTCCCCAGAGCGCCCCCACCCTCCATCACGGCCTGCATGGTGACCTCTGAGCCTGTGGCCCTCCCCAGGGCCGTGTCCCTGCTGCCCCAGCTGAGGGGGGAGCCTGGGCGGGGGGGGAGGCTCGGGTGTCGAGCGCTCCGTTGCTCTCCGCATCATTACCCTCTGCAAACACCCAGGTGCCTCTCCCCCGGACGCCCCACCTGTTTGCCCAGGCTCAGCGAGAACACAGGTGCCCCTCGGACGCCAGGCCGACCAGGTGAGGTCAGGCCCGTCCTCGCAGCTCTGCCCAGCAGAACTGTCTATGGCGACACGTGTCCCGTGTCCACGCTGTCCCTGTGTGGCCGCGGAGCGTGTGAGAGCGGCCAGTGTGACTGGGAATGGGAATCCCGTGGGACTGAAACTCGCTGAGATGTAAAGGGCCGCCGGTGGGCAGGCCAGTGGGTCCCCTCGCTCGCTCCAAAGGCTGCACCTTCGAGAAGGCTCCCCCGGGCTAGAGGAAGTCGGGGGTACCACCGAGAAGCCCCGGATCTGGGCATTCCACGAGAGGCCCTGTCTGCACCCTGCCTCCGTGCTGTTTCTGGGCAGCCAGGCTCTCCAGCCGGCGGCTGGGGGGAGGCCAGTGGGGGCTCCGGAAGGGGGGCTAAAGGCCCCCAGGGACCAGCTGGAGCCTCCCACGAGGAGGGGGGCAGCAGCATGGAGGAGATGGGGAGACGGCAGCGTGGGGCTCGGGACAGGCTACGGTAGAACAGCTGTGAGACGAGAGCCAGACGTGGAGATACAAGCCACGGCCCTGGGTGTGGACCGGCCACCAGCACAGTTGGCCACGACAGGCACAGAGGCATGCACGGAGGATGCAGGTCCTGGAGGGGCACCAGGGCCCAGGAGCAGGGTGTGCACGCACACACACACATGCACACACACATATGTGCGCACATGCACACACACGCACGCACACGCACGTAAGCCCAGAAGACACCCGGGGACCAGGGAGGGAATGGCACAGGCGACGGGCAGGCCGACCAGAGCAGTGTGATGACACACACACAGGGATGCGCACACCGTGACCCCGAGAGGAAACACGTTTGGGGAGACCCAGCATGCCACGGTGTGCTGGGGAACCGGGACACACGGCCATGGCACCTGCCGTGGGGACGGGGCCTGGCCTGGACCACACGGAAACACCCCACCCACCCGGGGACACGAGGGCGCTCCTCCCAGAGGCGCGGCCACAGCGGCGCTCACGTGCGCGCGCACACACGCACACACACAGGCGTGGATGCACACATGGACACACGGGTGGACACGTGCTCACGCAGGCAGCACGGGGAGGAAGAGGAGACTGAATAGCTGGAGAGGTAAAGTCAGGTTAAAAACGGGGAGGAGGAGTGCGGACACGGGCTGCTGGAGGTATGAGAACGTCGGTTATTTGGGCCGCACCACAGCCTCAGCGCAGCTGCAAAGCAGCCTGGGAAAAGATGGTCAGCGCCACTGAAGCCGTCGGCGGTTACGGGGCAGAGACAAGGCGCGGAGAGGCGGGGAGAGGCGGAGGGCCCGCCCGGCCCAGGGCCGTCCCTGTGAGGAGCAGATGGAGGAAGCAGGCAGGAGAGAGGCCGAGAAAGTTAGTAGGAGTGGAGGCTGCAGGGTGCACAGGGGACGAGGAGGAGCGAGGCGGCCGAGAGGAGAGGCGGAGAGGAGGCGGGGGACACACCGTGACAGGAGAGGCATGGTGGCTTTGGGCGAGGACAGCGATGGGGTGGTCCGGCCCGGCCCGGCCCGGGGCCCACGCGGGCGGGGGTGGGGCCATGGTGGAAACCATCTGGATCCCAAGAAGCAGTGGTGAAAGGGATGGCTGAGCGCATGAGGCGGGGTGGGTGCAGGGCCAATGGGTGAAGGCGGAAGGCAGGGCGTGGGAGCCAGGGCCGCCCCCCTCCCTCCCGGGCCCAAGAGCATTTGGAGGTTCTCGGGGGCCATGGCCTGGAGGCCCACGGGCCGGGAGAGCCCGGATGGGGGCTTCCCAGACCCCAAGAATCCTGGCAGCCGGGGCAGGGACCGACCCTCGCGTCTTCGAGTTCTTTGCTAGATGCACCCCCATCATTCCTTGCTGTTCCCCCTTTCTGCCCGGAGCTGGTGCTCACAGACCCGGGCTGCACGTCCTCCCCAAATGTCCTCCCCAGCAGCAGCCAAGGGGCTCCCACCCCTCGCCCCGGAGACTGGGTGGGAAACGGGGGTGGGGGGGCTGGGCCTGAGGCGGAAGCTGAAGAGGAAGGGACAGTTGACCGAAGCTTCCGTTGCAAGGCCCGGGAGCAGGAGCCCAGGGGTGGAGCCAAGGGGCCTGGCGCCCGCGGGGGAAGCGATGCCCAGCTTGGGGTGGGGCGCGCTGGGAAGGAAGTGCGGGAGCCGGGACGCCCTGGCCAGCCCCACCGCCCCGCCCCCAGGCGTGAGAAATGAGTGTCCCGGATGGGGTGGGTGTGGCCGGCTGGGACTGGCATGGGTCCGCTGGGAAAGTCAGGCAGGGTCTCGGCGAGGGCCTGGCCCCCGCCTCCACCCCCCCTTTCCCAGGAAGGCAGGGGAGCGCTGATGTCATGATCAGAAGGGACGGGTGTGAAGAGATGGAGTGAGACCTGAGTGGCAAGGGGTAAAAACAGGCCGTGGGTGGAATGGAGGCAGGGAACTGAACACGGGGGATGCGGAATCGCGTTTCCAGCCTGTTCCCAGCCTGCTCCGCTCCCTCACGCGTCACGCCTTGCCAGGCCAGGCGCCCGGCAGGCTTCTGAGGGCCCAGCCCCTCTCCCGCAGTCTCGTGCCCTCAGCATGGCCACCCCCCACCCCCACCCGGCCCAGCCCTGCGGCCACAGCCTGGGAAGCGGGGACCCCTGGCGCCAGGGAGTTGGAGGCGGCGGGCGCTGATGCTCCCGGCCCCCAGGCCTTGGGCTGCAACACCATCTGCGTCCCGAGTGAAAGGACGGGTCCCGCTCTCCCCTCCCGCTCTGTGGGGACGTGGCTTTGCCCCCCAGACATGCACTGTGGGCTCGGACGGGAAGACACGACAGGGCTGGTCCCCAGAAGCCACCGGAGGCGAGTGAGCCAGCTGTCTAACTCGGCCCGGCCGCCCCGCCCCGCCCCGCCCCACAGGCCCTGAGCAGCGTGGGACGGTCCCTTCCGACCTGAGGGCCTCGGTGAGCAAGCAGCGGGGTGCCTGCCCGCTGACAGGGTCTGCCCGCCGCCCCAGCCGAGGGCCGGCCCCTCGTTAGAAGCTCAGCACGTCTGAGCCGGGAGGGCCACCCTGTCCAGTCCTTCGCTGACAGACAAGCACACAGGCCCAGGGGCTGGACCGAGTGAGGGCGGGCGCCCCACGCTCGCCTGCAGTGCAGGGCGTCAGCCTGACCAGCGGACCGGGCCCAAGGGATGCGCCTGTCCCAGGAACACAGGTGTGCGGCCTGCCCAGCCCAAGGCCAGGGGACAGGAGGCGGCCACCAGGTGCAGGACTGCCCTGCCCTGTGATGCTGCCGGAGCCCTGGACCTCGCTCTAGCCCCGCCCCCCCAGCACCCCCCGAAGTGCTTTTCTGGGAGCTGAGGACGGTAAATGCCCAGCCCTCGGCTCAGCCCGCGCTGTGGCCACAGGGGCCGTCCCTGTCCCCACGGGGTCCCGGGGGCCAGAGCTGCTCTCGCCCCCCCCCCCATCCCCCCCTCTTGGTACCTCAGGCTCCAGGGCTGCCTTCCGGTCACCAGGCCTCTCCCCTGCCCCTGCCTCTCCCCACAGGGACTCCCCTTCCATCAGCAGAGTAGCCGGCCACACCTCTGCGGTGACGGGGAGTGGGGGCGACCATCACCCCAGGAAAACGGGAGGTTGGGGTGGCGGGGATGAGGGAGAACGGGCTGGCGCCCCTTCCCTGACATCCCCCCCGCCCGCCAACCGCCGGGAAACGGGGATTTCCGGGCCGGGCGGAGATGGAAGATGAGGGGCAGCGTGAGCAAGCGGGAGGATGGGCAGAAAGGCTGGCTTGCTCCGGGCGAGGGCGGGCAGGCCCGGGGAGCAGGCTTGATCCAGAATGGTCCCAGGACGGCCGCACTGGCCTCAGACCCAGGGGACACCCCCGGGGTGGCCGCGTGTGAGGGCGCCGGCTGGGGGGCAGGCCTCCTGCTCCAGCATCCGCTGAAGGCGCCGCCGTGCCGCCGGGTCCAGCGGCCGGGCGGCCGAGGCAGGCAGCCCCCGCCTCCGCCTCCTCCTCTGCCGCCGCCGCCGCCTGAGCTCGTACCTCTTGTCCCCCTGAGCGTTCTGGTTCTGCTGGGTTCCTGGGTTTTGCAGGTCAGGGATATTGGCAAAGTCATCCTGTTCCGAGAGCCCTAAGACCAAGGATAGCACCACCATCCGGCCTTCCCTGCCCGGTGGGCAGCCCACCAGCCGGGAACGGAGGAGGCCCCGCGGGCGGGGCGGGGAGGGGAAGGAGAGAGAGACAGAGACAGAGACAGAGACAAAAAGAGAGAAGAAAAAAGCGTAAGAAACTGGCCCTGCAGGAGAGAAACCAAACTTTAGCACTGTCAACAGTTGCAGAGCAGAGCGGGTGGAGGGGGGTAGGAGGGGGCGGGATGGAGGGGGGGTGTCCGTGGCCTGAGACCCAGCTCGCCAGGGCCCAGAGCAAGACTCTCTGGAGAGGAACGGGGAAGGGGCTGGGCAGGGGCCTGCGGAGCTGGCGTGTGACCGGGGCTTCCTGAGGGGTCCCGGGGGAGGCTGAGGGAGCGGAGCCCAGGCCCGGGACGCGGCAGACTTCCGAGGTGAATGCACCGCCTGCTGAGCCGAGGCCAGGGGCTCGGGCTCTGACTCCGGGCCTGGAGGGGAGGAGGGGCTCTGTGGCGCCCGCTCCGGGCTGTGCAGGCAGCGTGGCTCCGTGGGGAGGTTCTTAGGAAGTGAGCAAGCCCCGTGGGCCCGCACCCGGTGCTCATGGGAGCCCCGCACGGAGACATCGCCCAATCCTGGCCAGCCAGGCGTGCGTGATGCCAGGAGGCATTGTGGGGCATCCTGCCCGGGGTCCCCGGACACACAGCCCATCGGAGGGAGATGGAAGTCCCTCCGGCAAATGGTGTGTGGGCCACTCGGGCCCTCTCCGTGTCCCTTCCCGGAGAGCCGGGGAAACTGCCTCCTTGGAGCAGCGGTCCGGAAGGCGCCTCCAAGCAAAGATGGCGTTCGGGGAAGCGCAGGAAGCTGGCACGTCGGGGGAAGTCCAGGCAGGGAGCCCATGTGAGCAGCGAGGACGGTGTGGAGGCCGCGCAGGCCAGGCAGAGCCGCGAGAACAGACGAGGTGGCAGCGGCGGGAACCTCCTGGAGTGGCCCGTGGGTAGCCACACGGGGCCAGGGGTCAAGGGGTACGTGCCGAGTGGGGAGCATCCCCGGAGCAGCACGGGCCCCGCAGGGCCGCCTGCGTCTCAGGGACCTCAGCAGCGTTCGCAGTGTCTCCTGGCTGCTTTTGGGGCTCCTCCAACGTCCATCTCTCCTCCGACAGAGGGAGAGGGGTTCGCAGACGGGACGGGCACGGAGGCGTCGCCAGGAGGTCCAGGGGAAAGACGGTAAGCTGGCGGCATGTTCCGGAGGGAGGCAGATCCCGGGTCCGAGCCCACCACTTCCACCTCCACCTCCACCCAGGGGGGCAGGGGAGTGGCAGGCAGCCGGCTGTGGGTCTGTCCCAGGGCGCCTGCCGACAAGGGAGCTGTGGCAGGTGAGCGAGGCCTCCGGAGGGCGGGCAGGCGGGCGCAGAGGTCTTGGACGTGGGAGCCTGGGGCGGGGAGGGAGGGAGGTCGGTGGTCCCACGGCCTTCTCTGTCTTTGTCCTGCGCACGGTCACTCCAGGCTGACCCTCGCGCTGGCGTCTGCCTTTGGGGACGGGACGGGCCGGGCCCTCGCTCCCTCTGGTTCCTGCCCGCCGGCCCTGTCGTGGAGTTGGTAAAATTCCATTTGGCTGTTTGGGAGCCGGCCGAGCGGGCGGAAGGCGAGCCAGTGAAAACAACACGTTGTTCCCTGGTTAATGCATTTTTCAGATACTCCTTCGGCTCCTCTTGAACACTGAACAGCTCCTCTGCAGACTCCCAATCTGTCATTCTCTCCAGGTTGCAGGCCAGGCCGCCAGGCGAGCATGGGGGCCAGGAGGGGAGGTTTGGGGGGAGCTGGTGGTGGTGGGCGGCCACACCCATGGAGCAGGAGGGACGCCTCCCTCCCCGAGAGAGGAGTGGGGTCTTGGGGGTGGCCCTGGCTAGCCCTCTCACCCTGACCCTCTACCCCAGCCACCAGCGTTTGGGTGAATGGAAGGCCTCAGAAACTGAACCATAAGGCAGGGGTCAGGGGTCAGGGGTCGAGAAACTACAGCTGGTGGCCTATGTTTGTAGAGCCCACAAGCCAAGAACAGTTTGTACATTTAAAAACGTGATCAAGCCCGGCCGGTGTGGCTCAGTGGTTGAGCGTCTACCTATGAGCCAGGAGGTTGAGGTTTGATTCCTGGTCAGGGCACATGCCCGGGTTGCGGGCTTGATCCCCGGTCGGGGGCGTGCAGGAGGCGGCCGATCGGTGATTCTCTCTCATCATTGATGCTTCTCTCTCTCTCTCCCTCCCTTCCTCTCTGAAATCAATAAAAAAATATTTTTTAAAAATGTGAACAAGACTCCTTGTGTCCGGCAAAGCCTAAGATACTTATGATGGCTCTCACACAACTGGCCGGCCCTCTGCGGGGACGCGCGTGGGGCCGCGCGGTCAGGAGGAGAGAGGGCAGGGCCCGCTGGCTCTCGGCGCTTTCCCCTCGGCAGAACCGCTTCCCCGGACTCTCCTCATCCTCGCCGGTGCCACAGCACCTGTCTCCGAACCACCTGGAACCCGGACCCAGCAGGTTCTGCTGGGCATCCTGTCTCATGCGGGCGTCCAGCGGGGCCCTGGGGCCCCGGGCCGGGGAGAGCCCCCGTGGATGCGCTGCCCGGCGCTGCCACGTCGAGTCCCAGGCAGCATGTCCCGTCGGGTGGGGCCGGGCTACCGGCAGGAGCGTGGGGAGCCGGCTCGGTGCAGCTGCTCCTGCTGGGCGTCTCTGCCAGACGCAGCACTCCGTCCGCCCTGGAAATCCGGGCCGGGGTCCAGCTGGAGGAGCTGCCCGAGGGTCCCCACGTCGTGCCAGGGAGCTGGGCCTGGAGCTGGGCCTGCCCCCTCCTCCCTTTCTCTCTCCCAGGTCGGTGTGCCGGTTGCCTGCTCGGGGAAAAGTGCTCCCGGGAGAGGGAACAACCCCCGAGCCTACAAGGACGGTCATGTCAGGCCCCGGAGGTGGCGATGGCCGGGACGGAAGCCCAGACCTGCCCTGGGCTCCGAGTGAGACAGGTGCCCAGACGGACGGGGCAGAGGGTGCCCTGGGCCGGGGCCCAACCAGTGAGGCGGGGCAGCGGGCAGGGGGCGGGGGATGGCTGAGGTTAAATGGCGTGTTGTTACTTCTCAGACCTGCTCGCTCGAAAGGAGGCTTTGGTTTTAGAAACAACGTTCTCTAAAGCTTCGGGAGGGACATCAGCCAGTCCTCAGGGGAGGGGCCCCTGGGGGAGCCGGGCGGGAGCTGGAGGGCAGGTGGGAGGAAGGCCGCAGAGGCAGAGGACAGCCCGGGCAGGGACGGGGAAGCGAGGGGAGGGAGGGGGCGCGGGAAGGAAGGAGGGGGCAGAGTCCAGTTACAGGGCACAAGTTCCTGGAGGGGAGGAGGCAGGGCCTGACGAGAGGTGGAAGGGGGCCAGGCTGGGGGGCAGGGAGGAAAGAGGTCACAGGCGGAGAGGGGGAGTCTGACAGGGAGGCCACGAGCGGCCCCTGGGACTAGCCCGGAAGAGGAGACAGATCTGGGGGCCTCAGCAGCTTCTCTAGCGTCTCCACTGACTTCTAGGGGGGGCCTTCTCCGAGCCCTGAGACACCGGGGTCCTCAGAGGGGTGGCTCAGATAGGAACCCTTCCATGGGGGGAGGGCTGCAGGCATGAGCATGAGCTACAGGAGACCGGAGGGGTGTCCGCGTCCGCTTGGCACCTGCCCTGGAGATGTGGGGGGAGAGGCTGGGGCGGGGAAGTGGGGGCCGCCGGCTCAGGGGGGGACTTACAGGAAGGACTTCATGTCCAAGCCTCGGGTTCGAATCTGCCCCACCACGTGGTCCCAGCTGCCCGGGTTGGAGCGGCTGCGGCCAGCGGCCGCCCGGTACTTGGAGCCGGCCGAGGCGCCCTGCCGCGCCTGGCCCCGGCCGTAGCCCCGGGGGTTGGGGCCGGGCCCCGAGGCCGCGTGGGCCTGCAGCTGGCCCAGGCTCTGGCTGGTGGTGGGCTGGCTGGGCTGCCGGCCCCGCTGGTGCTGGCTCAGCGGCTGCTGCAGGCTCTGCTGCCGCATCAGGGTGCGGGGTCGCTGGCATTTCGGCTCTCCCGTGGAGCTGGGGATAGACTCAAGGGTAGTGGTCGTGGACAGGGTGGAGTCCTCGAAACTTGGGGTGGGTGGGGGAGAGGAGAGAAAGGAGAAGCAGGTGAAGGGATCATGGTGGAGAAGGAAGAAGCCCAGAGCCAGGCCCAGGAGGCCCGGGTGCAGGCGCGCTCTGCCGGACCTCGCCAGGCCTCCACCGCAGTCCTCGCCGCTGCTGTCGCCGCCACCTCCCCCGGGAGGCCGGAAGGCCCCAGCCCGCCCCGAGGGCCCCGTCGCCCCGCCCAGCCCGCCCCTGGCCTTGGCTCAGCTTAGCACCCAGTACCTCCTGTCTGAGCAGGCCTCTCGCTGGTCTGAGCGGCCACGGGAGCGTCAGAGGCTGCTGCGTGGTGAAGGCGGGTCCCCAAGGCCCTGTGGCTGCCTGTCATGTTGGAACGGGAGGGGGTGGATGGACCTGCTGCTGCCCCCTCCTGCCGTCTCCCTGGGGACCCCAGGAAAGGCTGCCTCTGTTCCCTAAGCACTCCTGGCTGGGAGACACGTGGGATCCAGGCCAGTGCAGAGCAGGCCTAGCCCTGCAGGGCCGGGGAGGCCAGTCTTACGCTTTGTTCACGGAGGCAGGGGTGTCCGCGGGCCCCCCGACCTCTGCGCCATGGCCAGGGCGACCTCAGGGTTTAGGCCGGGCGCATCTTCACCCTCCTTCCTGGGTCACCGTTTCCGAGGGCAAGTGTTCCCTCTTGGTCTCCTGGCCATGACTCCTCGTCAGAGGAGGGGGAGCCCCAGGAGCCACCTGTCCGGTCCCTTTGCACATTTCTGATGGAAAACAGCGTGGCTGCCCTGTCCTGTATGCATCTGAGAGAGGGCACCTCACAAAAACGCTGGACCGGGTGGGGGGCGGGGACAGACCGGAGGCAGGATACGGCCGATCAGAGGCAGGATGAGGTCAGAGACCCGGGTCCAAACCGCCCCGCTCTGCCATTTCTTAACTTTGGGACTTTGGAGAGGTGAGTCCACCTCTCAGTTTCTTCATCTGTAAAATGGGAATGAGACATGATCCAAGCTGCCTCTGTCACAGGGTTGCCCCGAGGACCTGCTGAGGCCGGACCCAGGGATGCGTGGTCCGGGCAGTGCTCCGGGGCCCGCGGTAGCTGCCAAGGTCTCAGGAGACGGAGGGAGGAGGAGTCAGAGCGCCGGCCGCCCCGGGCCCCTGCTGCGTGTGCCCCAGCTGGAGGTTCCAGCGCAGCCAACAGGCAGGGCCCGAGCCTGAGGCCTCAGCCTCCTCTGCCCCTTCCCTCCGACTCCCGGTCCCTGGGCTAGGACAGGGGTTGGCAGGAGATGGGCTCTCGGCCACTGGTTTTTGTAAATAAAGTTTCACTGGAAACAGCCGCTGTCACTAATTTACAGCCTCCTGGTTTTATGACAACTCTGGACTGAGCTGGTCCAGTGGTCGGCAAACTCATCAGCCAACAGAGCCAAATAGCAACAGGACAACGATTGACATTTCTTTTGAGAGCCACATTTTTTAAACTTAAACTTCTCCTAACGCCACTTCTTCAACATAGACTCGCCCAGGCCGTGGTATTTTGTGGAAGAGCCACACTCAAGGGGCCAAAGAGCCGCATGTGGTTCGCGAGCCGCAGTTTGCCAACCATGGAGCTGGTCTATCAACGCCATTTTTTTTTTTTTTTTTTTAGCAACCAAGTATTTTTCAATTAAGGTATGCACATCCCTTTTGCTGGCGCAGGCTTCGCAGAGGAGGTGGAGTGCAAGTGTAACTTCTGTGCGCCCTGGGGAACCAACGCACGAGGCGTGGGACTCGCTGTCATTTACTGCGCGAATGTCTGGAAGGGAACGCACATCTCCACGGTTGGCTGCGCGTCTGTCTTGGGCTGCTTTGGGCCACGACGGCAGGGCTGAGTGGCTGTGAGAGAGACTTGCAAAGCCAACCACTTCCTAGCTGGCCCCGTCCAGGCAGCCATGCACCCTGAGCTGCTGAGCGGGGAGGGGGGCCGGGCCCTTGGAGCCGCGTTCACCACTGCAATCAGACCTCAGCTCTGCTCACGCCCTGCCTCCCTGGGAACCAAAGGACAACAGTTAGCCTGCCCCTGTGGGCTGAGAGAGAGAGAGAGAGAGAGAGAGAGAGAGAGAGAGAGAGAGAGAAAGAGAGAGAGAGAGAGAGAAAGAGAGAGAGAGAGAGAGAGAGAGAGAGAGAGAGAGAGAAAGAAAGAGCAAAACGCTGGGGTCCTGGGGAGGGCAGCAGCTTGCCAGGCTCAGGCCTGGAGTTGGGGCCACCACCAGGCGCAGGCCCAGGCCTGGCAGCCACGTAGGCCCACAGCTCCCTGGGGGCAGGCAGAGGTGGGGGGTGGGGGGACGGGGACGGCCCCTGGGTGGCCGCCGCCTCCTCCTTGCTGACCTCAGATGGTTTCCTATCATGTCCCAAACGAGCCTAGTTTACAGCCTCTGAGTCACAGGAAACTAAAACCGGTTCCCCCAGGCCCGGAGCCGGCAGGTGGCCTGGAGGCCTCAGCCAGCCTGGGGTCTGTGGCCGGAGCAGCCTGGGAGGGCCGTGCTGGGCCTGCTTCCAGAGGGGGGTGGGGCTGCCTTCCGGACTCTCCTGAGGACTGATGTTGGGGGGACCTCGGCCTGTGTGCCCTCAGGCCAGAAAGCGCACGAGCCCTCAGCACAGGGGGCCTCGGTGCACCCAACGGCAGGAATCACGGGCTTTGCGAAGAGAACCAGGGGCCCAGGAGCTAAGAAGGGCTCAGGGCTGCTGGCCTCTGAGTGAGAGGCTGCCCCAGGGGCTGGGAGCAAGGCAGTTCTAGTAGCCGATTGGAACCTAGGTCCCAGCGGGTGAGGATGGTTCAAGGGCCTGAGAGCCTGGGGCAACAGAAGGTTCTAGAAGCCAAGATGAGAACAAGGCTGCCCCCTGGCGGGGGGGGGGGGGCGGGGAGGGGAGCGTGCTACCTGCTGAGAGTAGGGGCCAGCCCTACAGCCATCGCCCAGGACAGGGACTGACCGGCTGATGAGGTCGGGCAGCTATGAAACAGGGAAGGCAATTCCGTCTGACATGCAGACCACCCTCGTCAGAAGAGAGAAGCCAGCTGGGGCTCGACAACCCAACCTCCAAGAACAGAGCATCCCGCAGCCGCCAGCCCGCTGACCAAGCCGGGGACAGCCAGCCGGTGGGAGTGGCCGAGATGAGGATGAACGTGGTGGGCCTGCGAACAGGGGGTGCGATGTGTGAGCAAGACGGAGACAAGCCAATGGAGTCGCCGGAGGATGGTCAGAACAGGCAGGGCCCAACCTCTGGGTCTAGAGCCATCTGCTGGCCGTAAGAGGGAAGGCCCGGTGAGTGGCAGATGAGTGGCATAAACACAGGCTGAGAGCGGGCCAGCTCCCCCGAGGATGCGATGGCCCAATGGCTGTACAGCTGCGGGCCTGCTGCCCATGGAGGGGTGACCTGGATGCTGATATGGGGCCGCCAGCCGAAGAGGAGGGGATGGCCCGAGGGCTGAAATGGAGCCGCCCCGGGGGGCGGAAAATGAAATGACCTGGTCACGGGGCCAAGGAAGAGCCTGGCGGGGCAGCAGCCACAGGCTGAGGCGACACTGATGGCTGTTAGCTGTGCTGATGGCAAGGACGATGGGGCGTCTCGTGAAGGGATGGGATGAGCCAGGGGCCGAGGACGGCCCCTCTGGGGGCAGCAGCGGGCATGCCAGGGGTCCCGCTGTCCCCCCTGGCGGGGGCGGGCCTGAGCACTTGGCTCTGGCGGCCGTGGGGCCATCACTCACTTGGACAGGTTGAGCTTCCCTGCGGCCAGGTGGCTCTGCACCGTCCGCCAGCGGCCTCTCCCCGCCTTGCCACCGCCGCCCGGCTCGCTGGGGGCAGTGCCGCCGCTTCTCAAGGCGTCCTCTCCGGGTGGTGGCACCAGCGCCGGCGTCTCCCCCAGCCGGCCTTCCCGCTCCACCGCCAGCCCGGCTGTGGCGGCCACTTTGGCGCCGGACAGGAGGGTGCCACTGGAGGCGCGCGGCAGCCAGGCCGGGGGGCACCCACCGGGGTGGCGGTGGGGGAGAGAGGGCAGGACACACGTGGGGGTGGGGAGGTAGAAGAGGAGGAAAAACAATAACAGATAAAAGGAAAAAAGAGACAGTGAGAGAGGAGGAGGAGAGAGACAGACGGACAAGAGACAGACAGAGAGAGAGAGAGAGACATCAGCACTGTGAGTGGGTTAACAGCCGAGCCTGCGGAGAGGAGAGAGGGGCCGGCGGGCTGGGGGCTGGAGAGCAACGCACCACGACAGTGGAGGGGGCCCCTCCCCACCGCCTGGGGCAGGGGCGGTGGGGGTGGGGGAGGGCAGCCGCCTCCAACTCTATCCCACAGGACAACGAGGGTTAACGACGGAGGAAGAGCGGGCTGTCCAGGCCAGGAGGCCCCCAGGCAGGGAGAGAGAGAAAGCCGTGTTAGTCAGAGTTCATCACCACCACCGCCATCACCGCCACCACCTCCGCGACCACCACCGACCACCACCACCAGCAGCCAGGGCAGCAGCGCACAGCGGGGAGGGAAGCCGAGCCGCGCCGCGGGGGAGGGACCCACACGGGCAACCCCGTCCTGACTGCAAGGGGTGGGGCCGCGGGGACCCGCGTGGGGCTGTGTGGCTGCTGGCTGCAGAGGGGCCTCTCCTGAGTGGCGGCCCTGGGGGTGGGGACAGGAGGGGGGCGGGCAGGCGAGGGGGGCAGGAGGGGTTGCTCGTCTCCATGGCCAGCCTGCCCATGGGCTGCAGGGGAGGGGTGGGGAAGGGGAGCAGGGGGAGGAGAGTGACGGGACGGGAGGGAGGAGGGCGTGCGCAGAGACTCGGTACATATCATCAAACCAGGTAAAGTCACTCACTTGAGGGACAGTCGTGGGTCGCCATAAGGGGCGTAGGGTGAAATGTTTAGAATAAACTCCTTGGGAGGGTAGGAGCTCCATTTCTGCTGCACTGTGCTCTCATTGTTATTCCAAAAGTCTCTGTCTAGATCGCTGGAGGGGCAGAGAGAGAGGGGAGAAAACAGGGAGATACAAGAAGAAACAAGAACCGCCCGTCCTGGGGGGCAGGGGCCCCTGAGCACACAGAGGGCAGGCGGGCCAGGCCGGCTCCTGCGGGAGGAAGAGAGGCAGGCGGGCTCCCAGCGGCGCCCCTGCACGTGCACGCGCACACGCCCACCGGGGCGCACACACTCTCGTGGGCGGGAGGAGCGGTGCCGGGAGGAGGCCAGCGACGGGAGGGCGACTGGAGCCTGGCACCCTGGGAAGCTGGAGGGAGAGAGAAAGATGGTGAGAGAGCAGGGGAGAGGGGAGAGGGCCCGGGGAGAAGGCCGGGCGGGATGCAGGGGGAGGGCGAGGCGGAGAGGGTGCTGGTTTCTGGCTGGAAAGAGCTGAAATGCCGATCAGACCCTGCTGCCAACGTCCTCCGGCCTCAGTGTCCCTGCCCGTCCACCACGGCTGCTGTGGCTGCTAAGCCGCCAGCCAGTTCTGGAGCCCCACGTTCTCCCCTCTCCACCCGCCTCCACTGAGCGCTCCTGGGCAGGCCAGCTCCCCCTCCCACTGGCCCGGGGTCCCCCAGCCTCCGCTGCTCTCTCCCTCCGAGGCCAACGCTGGGACTCAGCCTTCCCAGGGCGGCATCTCCAGGCCTGGGCCTCGCTGAGGGGACGGCCTTCAGGTCCTCTGCACGGGGCCGGCGTGAAGGCCCCGCGGGCAGCCTCTCCCTGTGCCCGGGCCCTGGCCACCCCCCCGACCCCCCCGCTCCGGGATGCCTCCTCTGGAAGCACAGAGAATGGGGGCGCATGGCCTGGAAACCCCAGGAGCCAAGGACAAGTTGACCTTGACCTCAGTTCTCAAGAGCAGACAGCGAAGCCGAGCTGCCACCACGCGCCCTCGGGCCTCCCTGGTGTGGACAGCCTGTCTGCAGAGCACCTTGGGGAGGTGTGGCCAGGGTTCAAAGCCAAAACCCAGCGCCTTGAAGGCGCCAATGATAGTGCACAGTGTTTCCCAAACTTAGCTGGTCACGGAACCCTTGACTTGTGGAATAACTGTTAGGAGTGCTCCGAGGAACACAGTGTGGGGAGCACTGCTAGAGAACGCGTTCCCCAGGACTCTGACAAGCCCCTCCCTTTACAGGAGGCCCTAGGCCGGGAGATGGTGCAGGGTGAGCCGGCTTCCTGCCACTCCCCTGGCTCTGGGCCCGGCCAGAGGGGGGCCTAGGGACCTGGGGGCGCCCAGATAGGAGTGGTGGCTTCCTTCCCCCGGGGCAGAGGTGACAATGCAGCAGGGGGCGTGGGGGCACGGGCTGCAGGAGGGGGACAGCCCACTGTCCCCTCGCTTTGTCTGAGAGCCCTGCGGGTGCCGCCCACCCCGCTGCCCACCCATCCCCTTGTGGCCAATCCCCTTTGCCTCCTGGGCCCTTTCCAGGACTTCTGCCCCCCCTCCCCCCCTCAGCCCAGACCACGCTGCAAACTCAGGGGCCGGCCTGAAGGCGTCTCAGGTGCTGAGCTGGGGGGCTGGCCCTGTGCTCCCCACCCCAGCTCCCCACACTGCCCCCCTGCCTCCGGGAAGCCCTGAGCCGGGCTCTGCACCGCCCCTGACACCTGCCGGCTCTGGCTTTGAAGACTGGAGAGTGTGCGACCGAACCAGCTTCAAAGGCTTCCCCGGCCTCCCCACCCCCAACCTGGCTGGCCCGCCCTCCACTAACCCACCCCCCACAAACCCGACCCACAGACACACCCACAGCTTCTGTGAACCCCAGACAGGGTCAGAGCTAGAGATGAAAGAGAGGAGGGGCAAGGAGGGGCAGAGGGGGAGCCCTGGGGAGCAGGGGGAGGAAGAAGGGAAGGAGGGAGAGAAAAGGAGACAGAGGAGGAGGGGGGGGACACTAGGCAGTGGAAGGGGCGGGAGGGGAGGGGGCAGGGCAGGCGGGGGCAGCTTGCCCCTTAGCTGGCAGGCTGAGATGGGGGGCCCCAGCCCCACAGCCTCCCAGTGAAGGTGGTCCACAGTGGAAGGCTGAACTGCTTACTTGAAAGGCCTCTTAGAGCAAAATGGGGGGTCAGAGGCAGCTAGACATTCGCTGGGGATGGGGGATGGGGGAGGGGAGCTTCCCTGTTACCAGCGTCCCCTGAGCAGCCCAGCACTGGGCTGCACCCCTCCAGGTCACCCTGAGAACACTGACAGGGTCCGAGAAAAGAGTGGGGGGCTGGGTGGGGTTGGGCGTAGTATGTGTGACGTGAAGGGTGGATGGAGGAACCAGCAACCAGGGCTGAGGGAGGACACAGTGTCGGGAGAGCAGCCAGAGGTGGGGCTGGGGGCCTGGAACACTGTGAGGGTCTGGGGGGCACAGGCAGAGAAGGTGGGGCCTGGAGCCACCCCGAGGCCCAGGGTGTGTGCGGGTGGGGAGCGAGCACAGCACAGGGTTGAGGGGGACTGATGTGCGTGGCAGATGTGGGGAGGGTCGGGGGCTCCTCCCACCTGGGCTGCCTGCACACCCCCATCCCCAACCCCAAGGCTGGCACCTACTTGATGGCCTTCTTCTCACTGCGCCCGCGCCCTGAGTCTGGCGTGCCCACCGTCTCCAAGGAGTTCTTGTAGCGCTTGCCCTACGGAGACAGCACCACGTCACTCCTGGGACCCGGGCCGCACCCTCCCTGCCTCCATGAACGGGCTCCCCCTGGGATAGTGGGGTACTCCCCCTGGGGAAGCGGGGCACTCCCCCTGGGATAGCGGGGTACTCCCCCTGGGGAAGCGGGGCACTCCTCCTGGGATAGTGGGGTACTCCTCCTGGGGAAGCAGGGCACTCCTCCTGGGGTAGGGGGGTGCTCCCTCTGGGGTAGGGGGGTGCTCCCTCTGGGGTGGGGGTACTCCCCCTGGGGTAGGGAGTACGCCCCCTGGGGTAGGGGGTACTCTCCCTGGGGTAGGGGGTACTCCCTCTGGGGTAGGGGGTACGCCCCCTGGGGTAGGGGGTACGCCCCCTGGGGTAGGGGTAGCCTGGAGCCCAGCCTCGGCGACAAGGTCAGAGGCCGAGGTGAGGGTGTCACGGCTGTGGGGTGCCAGCTTCACCAGGGCCTGCTCTTTGGTTGGCACTTCCTGGGCCTCAATGAGTCCCAAGACCTGCCCCACCCGCTTGACCTGCACCCCATCCCTGACCCCAGGCCGGGGCCTCTCCTGACCTGTGGCTCTGGCCGGGCTCCCCAGCACTTCCCCCTCAGCACAGGCAGATGGCTCTCCTGCCCAATCACCCGGCTACGTCACACCGGCCGTCACCGCCCCAGATGGCGGGGGTGGCACCCTGCAGGGCCAGGCTGGCAGCGGCCAGTGACGTGAGCCACGGGGGTGGGAGGAGGCCCGTGCCCAGTCCTGCCCAGGCTGTGCCCCTCACTGTCCGGGGGCTCCCTGGGGTCCTTGTGCCTGGGGCTGGGAGGCAGGGCAGGGCCTGAACACGCTCCCTTGTAAGAAGGCAGCCCCCCAGCGGTCCTCACCCCAGCCTGAGTCGGGGAGGGGAGGGCAGGGCGGAATGCGGGCACCCCCATCCCTGGCTGGAAGAAGGGCCGTGGCTGCAGCGGCGGCGGCTGGGCCTGCTGCCCGGAAGGTGAGCGCCATTCACCTTCTTGGTTGGGTTTCTAAATTTAGTTCATGCCGAGCCTGGCACCATTAGCATTCCTGGCTGCCGCCGCGGCCTCAGTGCGCCCAGGGGCCCCAGGTCTGGGCCAGGCCGGGGCTGGCGGGGGTGGCGGGGGGACGGGGCCATGGGAAGGATGGAGCTGCCCTGCAGACCTTTCTCCGCCCCTGCCCAGTGGGAACACACACGCACGCACACACGTTCCTCCACATGCAGTCGTGGGCACCGACACCACAGCCACAAGTCAGTTGTTCCCCTCGCCCCAAAGCAAACAGGAGCCGCACAGCTGTGCTCCTGGCTCCTGCCAGCTGCAGCCCCTTCCTGGGCACAGGGCCACCTGCTTGGGGACAGTGGCCGCGGAGTTCCCCGCAGGGTGTGTGTGGAGTGGGGGGGCCTCATCCACCCTCAGCACCCCTATGTCTCCGGGTGCCAGGATCCTGGTCCCAGGGCCTCATGCTCCGCGCTACCCTGGTCAGGTCCCGTGCCTCTCGGCCGCCTCCCCTTCCTCCCCGCGTTGGGGTGACGTCACGGGAAGAGCCTCTCAGCACAGCTGTCACTGCTTCCCTCCCGCCTCCAGCCCCCACCCCGGGAAGTTCACCCCAATGAAGGACTGGATGGCCTCTAGCACTCGGTGTGGAGCCTGGTACCCACAATTCTCAAACCATCGCCTGGGAGCGCCCCTCTGGGGTCCCCCCATCCTAGCCGTCGCCTTGGAGCCAGAACCTTAAGAGTTAAAAGCGGAGCTGCTGGGCCCTCTGGGTCCACAAAATCTGCCCGTTCTCAGCTCCAGCTCTGACCCCAAGAGATTCCTAGTTCCAGCTGGGACGGTCAGAGCCTAGAGCCGGTCCATGTGCCAAGGGCCCTTCTTGGGGTGACCCTCAGGCAGGACCCCCCCCCCCCACTATTCTCCAGCGCTTCAGGCAGTGTGAGGCTCCGGCTGAGGAACCCTCTCCCCCTTCCCCCCCTCCTCTTTCTTCCTAGTCGTGGCAGGGAACTTGCCCATAAGCACCCCCTCCTGAGGCGGTCCCTGTCGCTTCCCCCAGGCCCGCTCCTCCTTCCACAGCTCAGAGAGCCTCCCCCTCGGGCTGCAACTGTCACTGCAGTGGAGCTGGGGTGCTAGGGGGACAGGAATTGGGGCAGAACTTGATTTGGGGGACAGGGGAAGTGCATGGGGCAAGGAGAGAACCCCAAGCAGGGCCCAGGAGACCCCACGCCCCCAGCCTGCTTGGCAGGGAGGGCTTGGCCGCTGAGCTGGAAAACGCCAGCTGGAGATGAAGGAAGTTATTAATGTTTGGAAATGAGATCTGGGCTGCGAGGGCACCACGTCACTGCTGCAGGGGGACAGGCGGGCGAGGGAGCCCAGCGACTGTGCGGGCCCTTCCAGCCCCTTCCGTGGAGCACGGAGACAGCCTAGGCAGGGGCTCCCTGGCTCTGCAGCCCCGGGGGGGGGGGGGGCTGAGGGGGAGGGGAGGGTGGCAGCAGGTTGAGGGCTTGGGCAGCTTGGAGAAAGAAGTCAGGACAGTGTGGCTTGGACTCTGGGGGAAGTTCCTTAGGCTGGACAGTGGGGGGGGTGGTGTTGAGGCCCCGGGGAGGTTCTGCATCTCTCAGCTGCCCACCTACTACAAAGCCGTTGTCCTTGAACTCCTGCCCCCAGATGAGTGGGGGCAGGGTGAGGCTCTCACTACATACACAGACACAGACACACACATACACTCACACAGACACACTCAACACAGACACACACACTCTCACAGACTCACAATTACACACACTGCAGCACTTGCCAGGGGAAGCTGGGACGGGGGCAGAGGCGCGCATCTGCTCGATCAGGGATCTGATGAGATTGTCCACATCTCCCCGTGCAGGTTGCACTTGCACGCACACACACACACACACACACACACTGCACCAATACCCTCAAAGTGGATACACTCGGCACAAAGACACCCCCCCACACACACACACACTCAAGGGCACCGCAGCACCTGCTCACACGCCTTCACCTGCCTTCCATTACGGACAGACAGCCCAACCAGACATCCAGGCTGCAGTGTGCGCTCAGCCACTCCCACAGCCTCGAGGACACGCGTGTACATAGGCACGTGGCCACACCCCACCCTCCACCGCCCCTGGAATTCTGAGATGAAGCAGCCACAGGAGAGCCAGGAACAATGCGGGGCAGCCAGCCTGGCTCCACCTGCGGGGAACAGCCGTCCCGCAGACGCGCGCGCGCGCACACACACACGCGCGCACGGGGTGGGGGTGGGGGTGGGGCAGGAAGGAGCTGCCTGAAGCTGTGCATCTCAGGAAGGAGTCACATTCCCAGGTCCTGAGCCTGCGTTTCCTGCAGGAAGCGTGCCCGGCCCCCCGGGGGCGTCTGCGCCTTCTCTTTCGTAGGAGTGTGCCCGCCGCCGCCGCCGCCGCCTCCCGCCTCTGTGGCTGAGCAGGGACCCTTCTACCCTCACCCTGGGCCGCCTCCAGGCCCACCCTCGGGGGTGTCCCCCGCAGTTCCTCCAAGCCCCACCGCGCTTCTGGGCTGGGGCGGCAGGACAGGGAAGGGCTGAGGGTCTCCGGGGGCAGCCCCCCTCCCGGCCGCGGGCTGCGGGCGGGCGGCTCAGCCCCGCTCCCGCCCCGGGCGCCCTCGGTGATGGATGTCCCTCCGGACCATCTCGTTACTTATTGATGCCCGATCCGCTCGTCAATTCCCCAGCCTCGCCTGAGAGCAAAGGAGCCGCTTGTGCTTGTACAAACCCGGGGAACCTGGATGAATGTGAGGGCGCGGGGGTGGGGCGAAGCTGGCGCAGCCACCTCATTGGCCAGGGTGCTCGGCTCGGCCCCGCCCCGGGGGAGGGGGGAGGGCGGCGGGCGGAGGGGAGGGGGCTCCCATTCTCAGTCCGAGCGTGTGTGGCTGCGGCTCTTTCTGCGGGAGGCGGGGCGCGTGTGCGCGGAGTTGCGCGCGTGAGATGGCCCGCGAGACCCGTCTCTCCGCGAATGTCCCCAGGTGTGTGGCTCTGGGTGTCCACACGGACCTACGTGGCCAACACCCGGGCCAGCGGAGTGCGCACGTGCGGCGTCAATGTCTATCGGGTGCGCCTGCCTCGGAGGACAGGTGGGCCATCTGCGCGCGCCTTGGAGAGCCTTCGGGAGCCTGCAGTTGTGGGGGGCGGGGTGCAGGGGCCTCACCAGTTTGCGCTGACACCAGTGGCAGAGGCCGCAGAGGAGGATAGTCACGCTAAGGCTGACGGTGATGATGGCCGAGACCAGCAGGACGTCGCGGGTGGGCGCCCCTGGGGAGGGAGGACATGCATAGGTCAGACCCTCATTGGCCAGGGCCGGCCACCCTCCCTCCGCCCCGAGCCCTCAGAACCACCACGCTGGGAGCTCTGAGCCCCAAGCTCTGCCCGACAGCCCGCCCTGGGGGGCTCTCCGCTCTCCCTCATCTGTAAAATGAGGCAGTTGTGCTGGTTGACATCTGTACTGCTCTCTCCCTGCCCCGGCCCTGTCACCCCCCAAACGTGACACCCTCCAAGGGAGAAGCCAGCGTGCTCCTAGCCCTGCCAGCCCCCACAGGCCTCCAGACCCACTAACACAGCCACTGCTCCCCCAGGCCTTCCCTCTCAGCTCTCCCCAGCCTGAGCTCTGAGCTACGCTCCAGCTAAATCTGCCCAAAGGGCGATCGGTTCCTACAATCCCGCTGAAGGCATCTGCCCTGTGGGCATGGACAGACTCTTAAGTGTCGGGCCGAGACTCAACAGCCACATGTAGAGTCCAGGAGGAGATCTCCGGAACTCTGTGATCAGCCCTCACCCCCTTAGCCCAACGTTGCTTGGGTGAAAGGCCACCCAGCCGGGGTCTGCACGCCACCCAGCCGGGGTCTGCACACCCGCCCTCCCCTCCCTGAGTCTCGGGGCCTGTGGTGGACAATCTCCCGAATGCTCGCCCTGGCTTCCATTCCGAGAGCTCAGAGGTCCTGCGTGCTGCGGCCAGAGGTGAACCTGAGGGGCAGGGTGGGGAGGCGGTGAAGGATTAGAAAAGACAGACAAGAGAATAAAGCTGGGGCTAGGTGGGACACTGCCCTCTGATTAGAGAGACAGTGCCACGGCCTGCAAGCCGAGTCTATTTTATAGCCAGATCCCACGAGGCAAAGGAAGGGCGTGGGAAAGATGTTTACAGTGTTCTCGTGGGTTTCGAATCTACTCAATTACAGGCACCTGATCCAGCTTTGTTTACTTGCTGCACCTCCCGCAGCCCATATCACTCAGCCACGTGGGACCACAGGTTCAGACCATAAGGTCAAGCTTACAACCATAGCCTTTGGCTATAATTGTGCTGGGACTTGCACGTGTCTTTGCCACGAGAGAACCGTGCCCTCTCATTAGTCCCAGGCTTGAACCTGTCCAAACGCTGTGGCCGCTCTCCACAGGCCTGGACCTCAGGGATGGGAGGCTTCGTGGGCCTGGCCGGGGAGGAAAGTGACAGGTTTCTGCGCAAATGGCGTCTCCTGCTCGCCGTGTGGCTGAGGGCGAGTCACAACCGCCCCGTGTGCTCCCCTGCAACGCAGATAAACCGCCTCCCTGCCGTCGCACGGGGGGTTGCACACACGAGCCCAAACCAGACATCAGGAAGGCGAAACTTGACCGGAAATGGTCATGTGAGGGAGTCGGGTGCGAGCAGCACCGATCACACGTGCTCTGTGAAGCTGCGTGCACTGGGATGTCCGAAAGCCAAGGAGACGCGACTGTTACAGAGGAGCCAGGGGGACGGTCACTGCGAGTTGAGGACAGCTGTCTGTCTGGTCCTGGTTCCTGAGGTTTTAGCTTCTGGGCTCGTCCTCTTGCTTTGCTGGGGGGCCTCAGAGGGAGGGCCCAGAGGTCGCCCCCAGCTCTCAGGGCCCTCGGGGCTCCCCCCATCACCACTCCAGGGCCCTGGGCACCTGGTTTGCTACCTGCTCTCCCTAGAATCCTGCTCGGGTCCCCTCTCTCCCTCCCCATTTCCGGAGCCTCCCAGCTGTGGGAAAAGGCCGCCCTCGCCTGTCCCCCATCTCTCCACCTGCCAGGCCAAGGGAACTTCCTCTCGTCCCGAGTCCACAGCCTCAGCCCCCAGACGCCCCTGCAGCCCGCCCACGGTCAGTCACCTTCAGGGCCCCCAGCTCTCGGGAGCTCAGACCCCAAAGAACCGGGCCTGCCCTTCCCTCCGCGGCCGGCCGGGAGAGCACACTCGCCGAAGTTCAGGTCAAATGGGAGGCCTCCATCTTCACCCTCCAGCCTCTGAGGGAGGACAAGGGGGGAGAGTGAGGCCACAGTTCCGCAGGGCTGCGGTGAGGAGGGGGGCAGGGGTGCCTTCCGGGAAGAGGGCTGCACTCTGCCCAGCTCCCTCCACGGGAGCTGGCCCTGCCTCACCGGAAGGGCCTGGGGGAGGGGGAGAGCAGTGACCCCACACCTTCCTTTGTTGAACTCCCTCCTCAATAAAGTAAATTCCACCTCGGGTTGAGCTTTCTTCAACTACTCCCTGCTGAGAACCTGCCACGGGCACCGGGGACAGGCCAGAATCCGGCGGTGACGTCTTCGCCTGTCCAGTGCCCCAGAACCGGCGAGCGGCCGGCCGCCAGCCTGCAGCTCCGGACTCCAACATACCCGAGGACAGACCCAGGTGTGAGGACAGCCGCTGCCTCACTTAAAAAATGATAACTTTATTTAAAAAGAATATATATTCTTCCAAATTTACTTTTCAATGGGAGTTGACAAGCCTCTATTTCTTAACAGCCTTGGCCCAGTGCCTCCACCACCGTGTCTCCGTTTCCTCCTTCATAAAGATAAAAACGCTGTCCGGTCTGTGGGACTGCTGTTAGCGCTCAGAGATCGGTATGATGACCAGGGTTGTTGGTGTTAGTTTTGTCTCGGGGGTAAACAGAGGCTCTGGGGCACACAGATGACGTGACAGCCGGATGAGGGAGCTATCTGGGAAGGCTTCCCGGAGGAGAGGGCCTGTGGTGTGGTCTGGGGGTGGGGGTGAGGTGAGGGTAGCATATTCTGGGCAGAGGGAACAGCAAGAGCAAAGGAGGTCGGTGCCCTCAGCTGTGCCAGAGCCGGCCCTTCCTCGCTCTGATGACGAGCAGGTGTCCTAGATGTTCCACGTGCGGTAACAACGTAGTGCGCACAGCAACGGAAGTCAGCGGGATGGCTATCCCCAGTTTACAAACGGGGAAACGGAGGCACAGAGGGGCCACGCCCCTTGTCCAGGGTCCTTCAGAGAGCAGGTGGTGGAGCCAGGGTGTGAGCCCGCAGCCTGGCTCGGAGCCTCTACCCCTGCTCTGTGCGCTTTGGGGAACACTGGGGTTCCCGGGAACCCCTCCGGGGCTGCGGAGGCGGGAGCGGAGTAGGTGAGGCTGTGGCCCCACAAGTCCTCCTCAACCAACGCAGCAGCTCCTATTTCCCCGTTTCCCCGCTGGGGGGTTGCGGACACCTGACAAAAGGGATGTTGCTAAGGATGGTGAGCCCGTCCCGGGACCAGGGCCCTGGGACCCTGCAGCATGGCGGATGCCATGGTCTTCCAGGCAGTGCCCTCTCCCCGCCAGGCTCCCAGCATCCCTTGCACAGCCCGCGGGGCCCGGGAAACGCTTGCCATTGCAAATTGCACCGAGGCTGTGAGTAAGTGACACGCCGTCCTCGGCCGACGCACGGCGCTGCCATCAGGGGGACCAGCGTGCCCTCACCTGCCAGCCAGAGCGAGCCATCCCCAGGGCGTGGAGTCGCAGGGTCTGGGGCTGGACGGGACCTCGGAAGTGATGGGGCCAGCCCATCGGGGCGCCCCCCCCCCCCGCCCCCGGCGGGGCGGCCACAGGAAGCTGCTTCGCAGGAGACGGGCTCCAGGGATGGGCACTGGGGAGGGCTGCTGGCTGGACCCGCCCCCCCCGGAGCCTTCCCTCGTGGCCCCCGGCTCGCCCTCCGGAGCTGCTGGGAGCAAGCCGCTCCCTCTGCCACACGCCGGACCAAATCCGTGCTGACAGCTCTCATGTGCCCTCCAGCCGTCTCCAGGCAAAGCCGCTCGTGCCCTTCGAAACCTCCCTCCGATGACATGCATGGTTTCAAGTCCCCTTAGCGTCAGCATATTCACACGCGGGGAAAGAAAATATTGCCGCCCTCGCCAGCCTTCTGACAGCGCCGAGCTCCACGACCTGTCCCTGGGCAGAGGAGACAACCTGGGTCCCGGGGGGCAGGGGGGAGGGGGAGAGAGGGGGAGACAGACAAGGGCAGACCGAGGGCACCGGGAGACCCGGGAGGCAGGGGGAGGCAGGAGCGAGGAGGACCAGGCCTCCTGGGTCCCATCTCAGGGGTGTCCTGGAGCGAGGGGCGAGCTCGGGCACATTGCTGCCCCTGAGCCCAGGCCTGTGGCGGGTATGTCAGCTGATCGGAGCTCAGGGTTCATGATACTCTAACGGAGACCTGTAGGAGCTCGCGGGGTCCAGCCTGGGCGCCCCAGGAGGCGGCCCACCTCTGAGGGTGGGCAAAATGCTCACCCACAGTCTTCCCCTCTGTCTGCCCAGCACCACGGACAGAGCCGAGCCCGTAGGCGGTGCTCAATACATGCTTGTTGCCAGGATGAGTGGGGAGGAACCCCAGGCCGCTAGGAGTAATGATGATAATAGAGGCTACCATGTATTAAGCACCTACTGTGTACCAGAGTACAGGGTCCGAGAAGGCAGGGGTCCTGCTCTGTTGTTCCAGGATCCTCGGTGACAGGCTGACGCTCGGTAAACATTGGTTGAACGTTCAATGCCTGTATATGTTATCTCCTGTCACCCAAACAAGACAGGAGAGAAGAGACGGGAGGGGCTGCAGGGACAGGGTTTGAGAACCTCTCTTACACACACACACACACACACACACACACACCCCTTTTCCGTTCTTCCCTCATGCCCATCTTTGCCTGACAATTCTTTTTAAAAAAAAATATATATATATATATATTGATTTCAGAGAGGAAGGGAGAGGGAGAGAGAGATAGAAACATCAGTGATGGGAGAGAATCATGGATCGGCTGCCTCCTGCACACCCCCCACTGGGGATCGAGCCTGCAACCCGGGCCTGTGCCCTTGACTGGAATTGAACCTGGGGCCCTTCAGTCCGCAGGCCGACACTCTACCCACTGAGCCACACCGGCCAGGGCATTTGCCCGACAATCCCTAGTTTTTCTAGGCCAGAGGAAAAGCACCTCGTCCAGAAGCCCTCCGTAACCTCCTCAGTGGGAATGAGCTTCTCCTGCCTCTGGGCCCCCCTTACACGGTGCCGGCCCTGCTTTTAGGGTGCGGTGACTAAGTGCCCGGGCTCTGGAGCCAGGCTGTCTGGGCTCAGATTCTCGCTCTTACTCTTCCAAGCCATGGGACCTGACCTGTGTGTGCATGGTTTCCCGCTCTGTAAGTGGGGGCTCGTCATAGTCAGGCCTCCTAGGACTATTGTGGGGTTTAAGGGAATTAGCACCCAGAATGCGCTTTGCACTGTGCCTGGTGCGGAGTAAGGAGGCAGTGAGTGCTGGCCACTGTCACGGCATCGCCACCGCTCCGCGCAGGAGCCGTCTGGGCACGGAGCTGACACTCAGTGAGTGCTGAGGGAAATACTGAACTAGATGCACATCCAGTTTTCCCCAAAGGACAGCAGAGGCCGGGGAGGGGGGGGGGGGTCACGTCTTACTCAATTCTGTGCACCCCGCCCCCGCCCAGTCCCTGACTCATGGGGGGTGGGCCCGGGGCTTGAACAAGAGCGTCAGTTGAATGCGTAGGGAAGGTGAGGGGAGGGCGGAGGCCGTGAGGGCTGGGGGTGGGGTGGCAGCTGGAAGCAGGCTGGGCTGCAGGTGAGCACGGAAGACCGGACCCGTCCCTTGCCAGGGATCTGCCCTCACTCCCAATTTTTCTCATCTCCTCAGCAAGCCATGATTTATGGATGAACAGAATCAAACAGGGCCGCTGGCTGCTGGGATGCCCCGGGGAGCTGTGGTGAGGGAATGGACTTCTGAGGGCACGCTCACCAGGGGGAGTGGGCAGGGAGCCAGAGGAGCAGGCACACATACACAGGCCACAGACACCATGGCTCTCTCACACACGCGCGCACACATGCGCACATACATGCGCCACGGAGACTCATCCTTGGCACAGACACCCATGCATGCACACATACATACACAAGCCACAGAGACTCCTTGCACAGACATCCATGTTCACACACACACACACACACACACAATGAGCCACGGAGACTCCTTGCAGATACCCATGCTCAGACTCACACACATACACATGCATGGACACCCATGTGTGCGCACACACACACACAAGCCACAGAGACTCACTCCTTGCACAAACACCCATGCTTACCTTCACACCCCCCCCCATGCATGGTCATACATGGTCATAGCCATGAGCAGATGCCCAGCCCACTCTGCCATCCACGGGGTCTCGGTATTCATGCACTTCCTCTAGCCTGGAATTTTCTCCCTGTGCCCCGCATTTGTCTACTCAGATTCTGTCTGTCCTTCGGAGGCAGAGCAGTGGGAGGGAAACCGGGCGTGGAGGCAGACAACCTGGGCTCAAGTCCCACCCCTGGCCCTGGCCAGTGACCCTGGGAGGGCCCATGCTGGGCCCAAGTGCTTCCCCTTTAAATGAGGATAATAGCCCCTGGCCTCCCCTGCCGGGGTCCTGTCAGGGTCACAGAGCACTTCACATTAACCGAGCGCACGCCTTTCGTGCCAGGAAGTTCAGCTGCACCATTCTGTGTGATCGCCACGACCTTGTACCACACACACACACACACACACCCCTCCTCCTAGTCCACAGAGGAAGACATGGGCATGGGGAATTAAGGCAACTCGAGCCTGTCCCTTCCCAGCGACAGCGGCTTCCTCTGAGCTGAAGGATGTGATAAGATTCTGTAATATGCTACACGGCACAACCTAGCCACACCCCACCGTTCCCCTGCCTTCCGGAAGGCCGACGTCTCTTACACCTGAGGCTTTGCACAAACTGTTCTCTAGGCCTGGAATGCCCCTCCTTCTATTCTCTACCCTCAGGATCCCCAGACAGAGATGGCCTTCATTCCCTCCCACATTTCCTCCTGCTTCCCCTGTTCCTACGGCAATTCTTCTTTGGGTTAATAATTAGCACTTTCTCTGTCTTTCCCCCACTGGGAGCACCGGGAGGGCTGAGACCACAGATCACTCATCTCTGTAGCCCAGGGTCTGGTACGCAGGAGAGGCTGGATAGACAAGTGCTGAACAAAAGCCTGAAGTTATTCAAGGCCGCAGGGAAGCCCACCTCTTCCAGGAAGCCCTCCCTGATGACACGCACTCACAGCCGTCCCTTTCCTCTCCAAACTGGAATTAACTGCCCCTCTGTCCACCCTCCCTCTTCTTGGGAATAGTCTTGTTCCCCAAGCAGGGGAACAAGACTATTCCCCTGCTTGGGGAACAAGGCAACATCCTGTCTCCCCATTGCTTGGGGTCTCCCCTCGCCCACCGACGAGGACACAATGCAGGGAAGCTGCTGGATGTGCTGGAAACTTGTGCACATGGGCGCCTGCCCCGGAGCTAATTTGCTCTTGTACTCTCGGCTGGTGACATGCACACGCCCTCTCTCCAGCCTTTCCAAAGCTGTTGCACCGCCACCCCCTCCCAGCCTAGACTGCTCCCCTCCTCTGCACCCCCATATCCCAGGCCCGTGCTCTCCTTCCCAAATGGCTGTACTCACAGTGACTAATGTACACTCAGCACTGAGTCACGTTCGCAGCCCCCAGCGCCCCTCTGAGGGGAAACACTCCTATGCTCATTTGACAAAGAAGCAAACGGAGGCTCAGAAGGGCTCTGCCCAAGAGCACACGGCGGAGGAGAGCTAAGGCCAGGGTTGGACTTGGCGTCTCTAGACCCCAAACCCTGCGGCTCTCACTCCGGTCCACCCACTGGGAGCTGAGCCCTGACACAAGTCGTTCGAAGGAGCAGGAAGAGAAGAAAGACACGGAGTGAACACAGGATCAAGAGCAGCCAAAAAACTGACCAGAGAGCCATGCCCGTTACCCCGAGCATTTCAGAGGTCCCCCGCTCTCTCACACACCTTTCCCGGCTCCTCCCTCCCTCCACCAGGCCAGACCTTGGCCTCAGTCTACCCAAAGGTCTCAGAACAGTCCGGGGGTTGAGTGCCTGAGGCTGGCCAGAGTGTGAGCAGAAGAGAAGGGTGGGGTGCCCAGGGCCCTGTCTCTGCTGTGCTGACTGGGGTGCAACTACTATCCCGGAAAGAAAGCAGAGTGATGTTGGAGGTGGTTGGGGATACATCTGCCAGTGGGTTCCCCTCCCACCGGATTCTGCACTGGGACATATTATGCCTCAGGGACCGCCCCCCCCCCCCCCCTCATCCTTTGCTGGATGACGTCCGGTGGGAAGCAGTGAAAGCTGGAGTCCCAGGTCTCCCTACGAGGCATCCCTTCCCGTGCACGTGAGCAGCTGGGAGTGGGAAAAGGTGGGAGGGGAGTTACAGGTGCAGAGCCTGCAGCCCGGGACTAGTTGGGCATGAGAAGGCGGGGGGGTATGTTTGATGCCTAGCCCACCTCCCTCCCTCCTACCGACCCAACATACAGAAAAGCCAGAAAAGGGCATAGTTGGGAGACAGCAACAGAAAAACCAATGAGCTAAACTCTGAACCCAGACAGCCAGGCAAAGCGCCAGGCCTCCCGTCATGATGAATACCCTGCCTTCTCTCCGCACTGAAACTCCCCGCGCGCTCGAGGCCACCCACCTTGGGAACGGGGGCCGCTCACGTCTTGCTCCAGGAAAAAAGAAAATGAGATGGGCGGGCAGAAGGGAAAAAGGAAAAGAAGGGAACGAGACAGGCTCTCATTTCCCGGGGAAGCTGGGCCTTGGCCCCACTCCCATGCCCTCCCGACAGGCTCTCTCCCTCCGTGTCCTTCAGAAAGCCGGCGCCACCCACAACCCCTCCGGCCTCTCCAGGGTGGGAGGGAGGCTGGAAACCGAGGAGGCCCTCGGGGAATTGTTTGGGAAAGTTAAAAGTAGCTGAAAATAGGGGCTTAGAGCGAGCAAGCCTCTTCAACCTTGACTGTAATAAAAACAGATAATGCGTGAGCGAGCGAGGGAGGGAAGGCTGGCAGGGGCTGCCGAGGCCGGCGGGGTGCGGGCGGTTTAGAATTCAGAGGAGATGCTAAGTGAGTAAACAGCGAATGAAGGATGACCCGGATGGGCCAGGAGCTGTTCCAGCAAGACACCGGACGGGGGCATGTCGGGATCCACGAGCCCTCTGACTCCTCACCAGGGAGCGAGGCCGGGTGAGCTCCCCGGGCCGCGTCCACCCCTCTCCGCCTCTGCTCTCCCCCCCAGCAGACAGCACGGCTTTGGTAACAGTGGCTCCCAGCTGTTCCGTGCAGAGCAGTTCACAATGTGCTCCGGCGTTCACGGAGGGGCTCACCTCACCGTCGTGTTTAAGGGAGGTGATGGGGGTGTCTTCTACCTGGTGACCCCCTTCCCGCATCACAGCCCCTCCCACCTCCCACAATTCGAGGCTTAGGGAAGGCTTCGGTCTCTAGCCTCAAAAGAGGGGTAGAGGGAGCCCTAGCCGGTTTGGCTCAGTGGATAGAGCATCGGCCTGCGGACTGAAGGGTCCCAAGTTCGATTCCGGTCACCAGTAGGGGGCGTGCAGGCGGCAGCCAACCAGTGATCCTCTCTCATCATTGATGTTTCTATCTCTCTCTCCCTCTCCCTTCCTCTCTGAAATCAAATACAAATATATATATATATATATATATATATATATATATATATATATATATATATTTTTTTTTTTTTTTAAAGAGGGGGAGAGGGAGATAAACCATCTGCAGACCTCAGGAAGCTACTGAGTCCGGAAGTCATCAGGGTCAAAGCCACTCAGGACGAGCAGGGAGCCCAGGGAAGGCGGGGCTCCGCTGGAGGGGCTCTCCGCCAGGACTGTGCAGCGGGGGCAGGACCAGGGGCATGTGATGATTAAGTACAGGCCTTGACCACTCGTTACTCCTATGAATAATACATCGTTGTGCCTCGGCCTAAATCAGCATCGTATTGTTATGAATAATACACGGCTGCAAAGAAGCCGGAGTGGGAACGGTGCGCAGTATTTTATTCGAGGATCTCGGAGCACTTAAGAGCTCCTCATGCTGATGCCTCGATTTTACCCCCCCCCCCCCCCCCCAGGTCACAGGCCCCGACACCCTCCCGCCTGAGGCTCACAGCCATGAAAGCCACGGGGGCTAGGGATCGTCCACCCTGAGGTCCAGACTCTTGACCTGTGGTTTTGATGACCTGGGGGCAGCGATACACTTAATGTGTGTCCGCGTGAGAGCTCTCAGGGGCAGGTCCTAGAGGTGTGTAGGAAGGAGGTGGCGGGGTGGGGGGGGGGGGCGTTAACGGGTGGGAATTCAGTTGTGGGCGTGGTGGAAAGAGACTGCTGGGGATCTGAGTCCAGTCCGGCCGCTCACTGTGTCACGGTGGCTGTGTGACCTTAGCCACGAACTCACTTCTCTGGTCCTACGTCGCCTTGTTAGGATACAGGGCAGCTGAGATTCCCAGTCAGAGGCGCCATTCTCCATATTCAGGGATAGCAACCCATTGTCAGCACAGAGCCCCTGAGCACGCGCCCCGAGACCTGTCCGCGGTCCTGACTCCGCCGCAACCCGCTGCCTCTGTCCTTGGTGCTGAAGCAGGACTCGGCCCTGGGTCGGAGCCCTCCGCCAGGCCACCGTTCGCATTGCCCCTGGCGAGTGGGATCTAACCCGCCGGAAACCCTTTTGGGGACTGCAGCACAGGGGCCCCACCTTCCACTGTCAGTTCCTCCCAGATCAGCCTTAAGCTGAAGCCCCGCCGAGCCACCAACGGACCTAGGAGCTCCCTTTCCCCCCCGGGAGGTCCCCAGTCAGCAGCCCAACTTGAGACACCAAGAGCCTCCCCACCCATTAATGCCACACCCCATTCCCTCCCGGGAGCCCGCGGCACCGCCCCCTGGAGGCTGGCGCGGGTACTGCGCTCGGAGCAGGCGCACAGACGTCCTCGGCGGCGGCGGTGCTGGGCGAAGGGGGAAGGAGTGGCAGCCTGTCCCGCCCCCGCCGCCCCCTCACCCTTCCCGGGGCAATCTGGCGCCTGGCGCTTGCGGCGCCGCCCAGCACCCGTGCTCCTTGGCTGTCTGGCTGTGTCTGGTGGCCTTGGGGTGCGATGCTCCCCAGTTCACAGCGAAGACAACTGGACCAGGTGAAACTTTCTGCCCCCTCCTCCAAGGTTCGCGGGGTAGACCTCTTTAAATCCGACCTTTCCTCCCACGGTAGGGCCAGTCCTACCAAGATGAGCACCAAGGCCTGTAATGTTCCTTCCCCGAGGGCAGCGGCGCCCAACCTCACATCCACCCAAATAACAAGCTTGCCCTCAGCCCCTCCCTAGGAATAAGTGGGGGTGAGAGGAGGCCACAGCTGCAACCCAGTCCTGACCCCCCGACCCCACAGGTGGGGGCTCTTTGAGAAGCAAATCTGCTTGGTGTTTATAGAGGACTGCTTCATATTGGCCTCACGGGGTGTAAAAATTCCCCTCCTTCAAAAAAAAAAAAAAAGGCAAAAAACAAATAACCACCTGAAGACAACACTCAAAATCACAGCTTCCCTGGAGCCAGGCAGGGAGTAAGGCTAATAGGCTTTAATTACAGTAGATACTATAGCCAATGCCACGAGCCGCACACTCACTCCAGGCCGAGCACGACGGTAAGAGCTCTGCCCACATTATCGCCTTCGGCCTTACAACCCCCCTGGTGGGAAACATCATGATCAGCAGCATCCTACAGACGACGGAAGTAGGGTTCAGACAGGTGAGGGGACCACGCAGGGTGGGCCAGCTGGTGCGTGTGGGGCCTGGCACGGGGACCACACCTGTCTGCCTTCCTCAGCTGGGCCCACCCTGACGAAGCCTCGCTGCCCCTCGGGTGTATCCAGGGCCACCCCTCCACCGTCCTCCCATCCCAGAGATGGAGAGCCACGCGGGGGAGACAGCGACACCGCGGTCCGGCAGCTCTTCACAGCCTGCAGAGGGCTTTTACAGCCTCCGTCCAAACCCTCCCTCATGGTGCTTGAGGGCCTCGTTTGAGTTTACAGGAGAGAAAACCAAGGCTCAAGGAAATGAGTGGCTTGCCCCGTCCCACGGTGGGTCGTGAATCCGAGCCTCCGATGAAGACGGTGGGACTCCCAGCCCAGTGCTATCCGCCCTCCTCCCCAAGGCTGGGGTCCAGGGAGGGGGGGTCCAATGGGCCTTCATGTCCTGAGAGGCTTCCTAAGGCCATGACCTGGGCCACCTCCCTCCTCCTGCTCCCTAGGGCTGTCAGTTGGCTCAGCTCTGACTTGAAGTCTCGGTTTCTCATTCTAAATGAAATTTTTTTTTTCCCAGGCAATTACTTCCTGCTAATTAGGAGGCAAGACTGCCAGTCCCTGGGCCCTGGGCTGACCCCTTTTCTCAACTCACAGGGGTGGGGCGGTTACTGAGGTACAGGGTAGCAGCCACAGCCACAGACGCTGCCTGGATCGGCCCCATCCGCTGAAGGAGGCCAGGAAACCTTGGAGGGTGGGTGAGGGGGCCTGGCGGAGGCGGAGGGAGCGAGGGCCAAGGAGCTGGAAGGAGGGAAGCGGGCTGCTGGGAGGGAGGGGCTCTGAAGGGGGCGAGGCAGGGGACAGGAAGCTGGAAGGAGCTTAGACATGCATGCAGGGTAAGGGGAGGCCTAGGCTCAGGAGCCGGCGAAGCCCGGAAGATCCAGAGAAATGGGGAACGTGTCCTGTTGTAGAAAGGAGGGACCTCGGGAAGCAGAGAGACAGAGGCGGGCTCTGCCCTCTGCAGACGGAGAGGAAGGAGGAAAGCACCTGGAAAACGGTCGAGATGCGGGAAGTGGGAGAGGCAGGGGGGCAGGGGGAGACTGGGAGATGCCAGGAAGGGGAAGGAGAGAGGAAGGGCAGGGAGGAAGGAGGAACTGCTGGAGGAGAGCCCTGGAGAGCCGGGAGGAGAGCCGAGGGGAGAGCCGGGAGGAGAGCCGGGAGGAGAGCCGGGAGGAGAGCGGGGAGGAGAGCCAGGAGGAGAGCCGAGGGGAGAGCCGGGACGAGGGTGGCGTGGCAGCTCCCAGGGCCCCAGGAAAGGCTCTCTCTCTGTCACTGTCCTTGAGCCGCCCCCAATGTCAGTGCCCAGCCGGTTGGGCCTGCCTGCCCTCCCACGCACCCACAGGTACCGGCAGGCATATGGCAGGCCACCAGCCAGCTTGGGCCCGCGTGCTCCTCTCACCCGGGGCAGCCGGCCCACCTCCTTCTTGCCAACCTGCCACCCCGTCTCGGGGGCTGAGCCAGGGACCCTCCTGGGTCACACGGCTACGGGGCCACGCTGCCCCGGGACGGGGGGGGGGGGGGGGCTCCTGCCTTCCCACTTCACAGAGGGAGGGTCAAGGCCCCGAGATGAGATGGTGCTTGTCCAAGGTCGCGAGCAAGCACGTGAGGAGGCCAGATACAGAGGGCTCCGGGGCTGAGTCCCAATGGCGGGCCCTGTTCCCTCCCGGGCAGAAGCAATAACGGCAGACAAACACAGGTCCCGGTTGCCAGCAAGGCCGTCCCGGATCCGCTTAGGCCTGGGCGGCGGGCGGAAGGGCGCGAGGCCAGCAGGGGCCAGAGGGAAGCACAGGGAGTCACCCCGGACGGAGCACGGCGGGGAGGGGTCCCCGTGGGTTAGCGGACATTATGGAGCATTTACTACGCCCCGTGCTCCAGCCCCGAACATGCTACACGCAGGACCTAGTTCACCCCCACAACAACCCTAGGAAGCACGGATTCCTCTTATTCATTAGCGGGACGCAGCCCAGACGCAGGAGGGGTGACTACGTGGCCAAGCCCACAGGCGAAGCAGTGCCACGGTTCTGCCAGGTGGCTGGCCACTGCCCCCGGGATGCCTCCATCCTGGCATCATCGAATGATGCTCAGGCCCCTGCGTTCCCAAGCCCCAGCCCGGCCTGGGCAGAAGCCAGGCCCCAGACGCCAAGGGGGTGACAATCCTGCGTTGTGGGGGCTTCCGGTGGCCTAAAGGGGGCAGTATCCCGGGGCCCCCGACTTGAACAAGCTCTGTCTTAGGTGCCGGAGTCGGGGGTCTGGTCCTGGCCCTGCCACTAACGTGCTGCGTGACCTTGGGCAGGCCTTTTGCCCTCTTGAACTTGGTGCGGCCGCCTGTGTCATCAGAGGGGAGGACCAGAGACGAGGAGCGGGGACACACGTGGTGCTGGCTCTGTGCCGGCCCGGTTCTAGGCAGTTTACAGACAAGCCTCCCCGCCGCCCTCCGAGGCAGGTGCCGTCACCCTCCAGGCTACAGACGGGGACACGCGTCCACGAGAGGTAACTGGCGTGCCCAGGGTCACACGGCTACCCAACAGGAGGCAGCGCTGAGGCCTGAGCCCCATCCCTTCTGATCCAGAGCCCCTGCTCTGCTGTGCCCCCACCGCTCTCCCTAGTGACTCGCAGCCCCTGCCCGGTGCCCCACGGGGGCCTGCCTATGTCCTCTGCACAGGCACACCTGCCATCAGGTTTCCACATGAGAAGCACACACTCCGTCATGTGTCTGCATGACATGGCGTGTGCTTGCTTCCACACCTGCTCCCGTGCTTTCACGCAGTTGCTGCCTGGAGTAGCCATGCTCGCTCATACATTTCCACAAGCACCCCGGCAGGTCGGCACGCACACACGCACGCACGCGTGCCCCCCATTCTGGGCACGGGCTGACTTGTGGGGGCCGGGCCACGCCTCAGCACCCAGCCACCTGGCAGTGACATGGGTCACCACACCCCTCCTCTTCTGCCCCCCTCTAGTGCCGGGTGACTCACACGTCACATCGCACACCTGCCGGCTCCCCCATCCACGCTGCCTTCCTCACACCTCGCCCCTCACAGCAGTGGCACCTTCTCCAGGAAGGAAGCGGGCACACGCCCAGCTCCCACGGCCGAAGATGCCAGCCGAGCCAGGGGTGGAGAGGCAGAGAGGCCCTGACCGGAGGCTCTGGGGACCCTGGAGTCCACGGTACCTGCCTGAGACTAAGCCCTCCCTCCAGTCTGTGTGCCGGAGCTGAGTCCTCGAGACCCTCGAGACGGCCCCCCTTTATCACTGCCAGCCCTGGGGCCAGAGGGGGGGCCGGGGACCTCTGCCCATCCCTCCCAAGAGGGCTGTGGTGCCATCGGGGCTTCTCCGGCCACGTTACCATTGCACCCCCCCCACCCCATCCCTGGTCCCTGCTCTCTCCTCCCCCTGCCCAGGCATCTTGGAGTTCTGGGTATTTTTAGGCCTCAGCTGACAGGCTGTGAAATCGCTCCCTTCGCACCTCCCCAGCGAGGCGGGGGCTGGAGAGGGAGGAATGGGGTTGGGGGGCACACAGCCAATGCATCAGGCTCCTCCGGGGCTGGCAGGTGCCAAGCAGGGGTGAGGGGTGCCTCCCATGAGCGAGAGCATCCTTCCGTGGTGCCGGCGGGAGGGAGAGGAGACAGGGTGGGATGGAGGCGCCCCTGTTCCGGGGACCTGGAGCACAGGCTTTAGGGGACATCTTGAGCACCGGAGGAGGCACCGGGACACCCTCGGAGTCCGGCTTGCAGCCACTCCCAGCTCCCCGCACTCGCTCCCGGCGATGAGCCGAGAGACAGGCTGGCTTGGGTCCCAGTGGGATAAGGGCGGCACCAGGCCGCACAGGCCAGTGGTTACTGGGAATCTCGCCTGTGTGCTGAGTGACTGGGAAGACACTCCGCCTCGCTGGCCTCGGTTTCCCCCTCTGTACAACAGGGCTAGCGACACCCCCTCCCAGGACGGCTGTGAGGCTGAGATGCAGGGGGGAGCACTGTGGACTGAGGACCCAGCAGGCACTGCCAGGAGGTCCTCCCCGCCACTTCCCGTGACCGGCACAGCCCGCACCTCTCCTTCCTGGGAAGGGGCCCAGCGTTCACCCTGGCATCAGGCCCCCGGTGCTCCTCGGCCCTCTCCCCGAGGGGAGCAAAGCCCCAGCTGAGGAGGGTCGCCCTGGAGGCCATCCCTGCCTTCCTGCTCCCTGCTGCGGGGGACACACACACGCACTCTCCCTGCACGTGGACCCCAATACCCCGAGGCTGCCAGCGCCTCGGTGTGAGGGAGGTGCTTACCCAGGGCCGACCCTAAGGAAGTGAGAAGACAGACCCAGGCCCTGCTGGGAACGGGCCCCTCCGCCCGGGGCCGTGGGCACAGAGAGGGGGGTGGCCGCCTCGTTGCCATGGAAACAGGTTGGCGTTTGGCTCTGGTGGGTCTGGCAGCTGGAGAAGGAGTGGTCCTGACGCCCAGGCTGAGGGGTGGGGTGCAGATGCAACCTCAGGAGCGTGACCTGGGCCCCGGGCCTGCCCATGCGGCTCTCCATCCCTCTCGGAGGGTCCATCCAGGCCCATCTGTCCCAGGCCGGGCCCCTGGCCGCCCCTGACCCACCACCAGCTTTGGGAGGGCAGGGCCCCGTCCGGTGTCCGGTGGCTGCTGCAGACCTCCTGGTGTGGGTGCCGGGCTCAGCCCTGCGCAGGGGAGAGGCCCTCGGCGCTGCCGGGCACTAAGGTTCTTTACGGGGATCTGCGTGAGAGCCATCCATGGTTCCCCATGGCTCTGTTTTAAAGATTCCGTTTTTCTGTTTCAGAACAACAGGACCTTCGGAATCTGACCCACCCCACCTTTCCCAAGCCTGGACTCCTACCCCCACCCCAAGGACCGCCCTTCCCGCCACGCCCGCTCACTCGCTGCTGCCTCAACAGGCCAGGACTGGCCACACCTCTGACCTCGGCGTGTGCGGTCCCCTCCACACCCGATGCCTCGCCCCTGCTCGCCCACGTGGCAAGCGCTTCCTCTTCCTTCAAGACCCACGGCCCTGGCCCAAAGCTCACACTTGGGTTTGGAATCTCAAACTGATGTGTGTGTGTTTTTTTAAGATTTTTAAATTGATTTTTAGAGAGAGAGGAAGGGAGAGCGAGAGCGAGAGACATCAATATGAGAGCAAAACATCAATCGCTGCCTTGTGCACACCCCTCACCGGGGATCGAGCCTGCAACCTGCGCATGTGCCCTGACTGGGAATTGAACCAGCAACCAACCAACTGAGCCACGGGCGAGGGCTCAAACGGATTTTGTGGTGTGTTTTTTTTTGTTGTTAATCCTCACCTCAGGTATTTCCTCCAGGATCTTGAGAGAGGGTGGAAGGTAGGCAGGGATGGGGAGAGACAGAGACGCATCGATGCGAGAGACCCACCCACCGGTTGCCTCCTGCTCGAGTCCCATCCGGGGCCGGGCATTGAACCCACAGCCCAGGCATGTGCCCGGGACGTGGAACCCACGCGGAGACCCTCGGTGTGCGGCCTGACGCTCCGACCACGGAGCCCACCGGCCAGGCCTCAAGCCGACGTCTAAGGGCAAGTCCCACCCCCAGCTGTTCCGGTGACAACTGACGGACACTGCCTGGGTGCAGCCTCCCTCCTCCTCCTGCACCGGGGCCGAAGCAGCCTCCTCCCCCTCCTCGGAGCTCTCGGAACCCTCGTCCCACACGCCCATCACTTGGTCCAGGAAAACGCTGCTAACAGCTGCCGTTGGCCGAGCGTCTACTCTGTGCCGGGCTCTCCGCTGAAGGCGTTTCCCACGCTACCTTTCCTCATCCTCCAACCCCCTGGGAGGTAGGAAGCATCATCACACCCATTGAACAGAGGAGTAAACTGAGGCCGAAGTGGTAGAGTAACTTGACCTTAAGTGGTAGAGCTTCAGCGTGCCAGCCCCTCGCACATACCGAGGCTCCTCCGCGAGCACAACCTCGCTGTCTTCATTGCACTGTTGTCATCGGGGGAGGGGACGGGGGTGCTGAGTGACCTGAGGGGGTTCCCTTAAGCCGCACCCCTTATCAAGCCTGAAGCCCCCCTTCCTGGAGAGAGGAAGTGAGGGCTCAGGGCAGACCTGGAGCTGCTCTGCGGGCCAGGATAGTAAAGAGGTGCGCAGGGAGCCCCAATGTCCGGACCCGGTGGACCTGGGGAGCTGAGGGGTGCGGGGGTGAGCACGGGCTGGAGGGGGCGGAGCGGGAGGGCGTGCTGTGTGCTGCCGAGCTGGCCACTCTGGTCCCGCTGACTCTGCCCCGTGGTAATGAGCCGGATCCAATTTGTACCCAGGGCCCCGCCGGGAGCAGCTGCCGCGGCAGGGTTTGAAGTAATTTAATTGGACGTATTAGCCACACAGCTCTCTTCCGCTCCCCTCGTGCAGGGCCGCACGCAGGCACCCCTCGTGCCTCCCACACCCCATGCCACCCTACCCGGTCTGGGGGCAGGGGGTGCACTGCACCATCCAGCGCCGGGAGACCCCCACCTGCTAGGACCGGCCCCTCGACACCCCCCCTCCTCACTCTCGGGGCTCCTGGGGCTCCAGAACCAGAGGGCCGGCTGGGCTCTGTGGGCCCCAATTCTCCCCTTCCTCTGACGCAAGTGGCAGATACGGGGGGCCCTGGGGCTGCGGCTCAGCCCTCTCGCTCCTGCTCCTCTGCGGGGCAGAATGGGACCCCCCTTTCCTCCCCAGCTAGTCTGAGAGCCCCCCACTTCCTGCACTTCACGAAGGGCACTGAAGGAGCAGGGCCACCAAGATGGGGGTGCAGCCTTACACACACACACACACACACACACACACACACACGCACGCACGCACACGCTGACTGACCCACATGCTGTCATGAAAATACCTGTATCCAGCACCCCAAAGCGCCAACCCCCACACGCCCGCAGGCCACGCAGCCAGGTGAGGCCCTGCTCCCAGCAGATGGAGGCCTCCGAGGCAGCCAAGCCGGCAGGTGGCAGGGCGTGGCGGGGGCAGGCAGGGCCCCTGGAGGGCACAGGCCCCGCCTGGCTGGGCACGGGGACCCAGGGCCAGGGCGCCACCCTCCCCCAGTGCCTCCCGTCACAGCTCCCTGGGCACCTCCCGTGCTTCTCGACAAATGCGCTCATTAGCTGCTGTTGGCAGCGGCGGGGCACGCCGACGAGCGCGGCCATTCCGGTGGCCGGCCCAGCTGCCACCCGCTCGCAGGTGCGCCCGGGGCAGGACGCGTCTCCCTCCGGCCCCGCCCTCCCTTCCCACTGCGTGGTGGCCCCACCCAGTCACCAGGCAAGTGGGCTCCCAGCCCAGCCCCACGGGTGACGCCTTCCCACGTGCCTGCCAGGTGGGAGCTCAGAGCCCCCCGGAGAAGGCCCGACAGGCCAGCCCACCTCCCAACCGACTGGGCCCAGAGTCCCAGGAGCCAGGGCTGGGCGCCGTCCAGCCCCTCCTCAGGCCCCGCGCTGTCTGCCAACTCCGTTCTGCCCCTGGGGATCCTGTTGGGTGAGACCGAAGCCCTGCCCTCCAGACACAAGCTGGACAGGGCCCAGCCAGGCTGCCCCCGCCGCCTGGAAAGTCAGCGACTTCCATGTCCATGGAACTGGCACAGTCCGCCTGGCACCATTGACTGGGGTTCCCTGGCAAGGCAGGCGGGCACCCGGGCTGGGCCTGGCACAGGCTGGCTCTGGCACCTGGCCAGACCAGCGACTGCCCCGGCAGAGAGCTGACCTCACCAGTTGCATGTGCCACCTGCGGGGCACGGCCCACGGAGCAGGGGGCTGGCTCCCGGCAGGGCGTCCTGTGCCCACCGGGGAGGCCGCGGTGCCCCTGAGGAGGCTGTGCAGCCGACTGCTCTTCCGGCCAAAGCCCCGCTCCAGCCTGGGCCTCCCACCCGCCACGCGGCTCCCTCTCCACTCTTCGCCCTGCTGTTCCCGCCTCACTCCCCTGGGGGGAGCAGTTATTGAAAACGGTCCATCAGATTCAATGAGGATTCAAAGCCCCCGAGAGAATGGGGGTGGGCAGGGAGTGGGGAGAGAGGGGGGTAACCATCCACTCCTCTGCCTTTCCCTGAAGACCTCCTGCAGCCTCAGGGCGGGGTGAGGGGGGAGGGAGAGGGGCGAAGGGGGCAGCCCTCATGGGCACTCTGTGGCCTTCCAGGACCTTTGGGCCTGAGTTTGGGGTCAGCCACATCCCAGCTGCCCAGGGCCTGTCTTTGTTCACCCGACACCCATCTGTTCCCGTGCGTCCCGCTGTCCTCACCTGTCACCTGCTGGCCTGGGTGCTCCCGCCCCAATGCAGCCTGCTCTAGGCCCCCTTCCCCAGCGAGGAGGGGCTTGGAGGCGATCTTGCCCCCCACCACCCCACCGTCCTGGAGCACCCAGCCCACCGGTCAAGCTGTCCCCACAGGGCCCCGCACAGCATGAACCAAGGGTGCTGTCTCCATGGGAAACGCAATAGCTCGGGGGCACGGGCTCCCCTGACCCGAGTCCCACAGAAGCCACCCCTCCCGCCCTGCCCCGCGTTCCAGCCCTGCTCAGCCCCAGGTGCCCCCCAGGTCATGGCCGGCTGGGAGATCATTGGAACGTCAGTCCTAGACGCTGACCCAAGCCCAGACACAGGCAGGGAGGTCTGGGCCTGTGCCGACGGGGCAGGGGAGGGATGGGGGGATGGTGGGTAGAGGAAGGTAGGGGGAGAGTCTGCCAGGGAAATGGTTCGACAGAGCCAGGCCCCTTGGACCATCCCACACCCCAGCCCTGGCCCCTCACCCCGACGGCCCTCACAGCACACGCCTGACCTGTTCTTCCAGCCGTACCCCCAACGCCTGCCCCACACAGCACCCAGCAGCCACTGCCCTCACTCGTGCCCAGTGGCCTGGGCAATCTCATGGATCCTTCTGCCCCGAGAGAGGAGACCCACCGGGCCAAGGCCCCGGCCCATGCAGGGTGCCCCCATACGTCCCAGGAAGGGCCTGCCCAGCAGAGCTGCTGTAGGGAGCAGAGCATTAACAGGTGGAGCAGACGGGACCCCAAGCACGGCTGCCCCCAGGGACAAGCTGGCAGAGGGCTGGGCAGGGCGGGCCACCCTCAGGACCTGGTCTCTGTCCCCACTCTGCTGTGGGAGCTCAGACTCTGCCTCGCTGGCCCTGCTCACTCACTCACGGCAAGGTCACCTCTCCCTCCCTCCCTCCCTGCTGCCGTCCTGCCTGCCCACGGCCGCGCTGACCCCTGCAGGCATGCTGAAGCCCTGCCTGGGCCGGGACAGGCATCGGAGGGACACAGGGAGGCCGGCCCGGCCTGGGGACACGCAGGGGAAAGCTGCGAACAGGAACGGGCTGCATGGCTGGGGGGCGGCAGAGGGAGTTTGCAGGCAGAGCTGGGAGGGCCGGGCAGAGCTGGGCAGAAGCTGACGGGAGTCTTCCTTCTTCCCTGGGCTCCAGCTTCCCCCACAGTCCCTTGCTTCGGCCTCGAGAGATCCGGGCGAGAACTGCCCGGGGACCAGGCCCCCACGTGGGAGGGGAGCTGCGCCTGGCCTGTCCCGTGAGTAAGGACTTCCCCGTGGGCTGGGCCCCACGGTGACATGCCGAGCGAGTGGGCTGAGCGAGGCGGTACCACAGGGACCCGCTGGAGCCAGCTGGGGACAGAGGGGAGCAGGATAGGACAGGGGATCAAGACATTTTCAAGGACTGGGCCACAGGTGTCCTGGGAGTGGGATGAAGGGGTCAGGATGTAAAAGGGGGACCAGAGGAACTGGCCTGAACCCCACCGGGATTACTTTGCCTGTCTCACTCCCACCTGGTGCCATCCAAAGGAACGGTGGGGGGACAGAGATAGGGGACACATAGGCCTGGCTGGGGGAGCAGAGTCTGGGGCGGCCTGGGGTGAGCTGGGGGGGGGGGCGCGTCTAGCCTGGAACTGTGAGGTTACAGGAGGTAGGCAGGGATGCTGGGGACACAGAGGCCAGAGGGAGGTCTCTGGTCCCTCAGAGCTCCCCAGGGGCTTAGGAGCAAAAGCAGATCTAAGACTGACCCCCCCCCCAGCCCAGTGCCCGCACCAGAGGGGAGCTGCCCCTGCCGTGGCACTGGTGGGCCCGCAGCTGCGGTGGGAGTGGGGAGACAGGGAGCCCACTGCCGAGTGGGAGAGGGAACGGTGTGGGGCTCCTGCACTGGGCTCGAGGCCGTTCACCTCCAAGATGCCAAACACAGAAAGCTGGCGTCCGTGGAGAGGGCAGGGGTGTGTGGGGAGCCGTGTTGTCACGGTGCCAGGCCTGGGAGGGGAGAGGAGGGGGGGAGAGGACAAGGGCATAGCCCCAGGCCACCGACCTATGGGAAGAGGGAGGCTGCCAGCCTGGCTGGGCAGGGGCCGGGGGTGTCCCTCCTGCCCCCCCCTTCCGTCCTCACCCCCAGAGCTGGTCTCTGCTCTAAGCTGTTGGCCTCCGAGAGGGTGAGCCGAGCAGGAGAAGGCCCCTGCCCTTGGCCCAAGTGCTGGACGCTGGCGGCCTCCTGGGGGAAGGTGCCAGGGCCGGCCACCTGGGTCCAGATGAAGGGAGGAATCTTCAAAGGCACCGTCCCTCCAGGATTCCCCTAGAGGACATTCGCCGATGGGCATGAGGTTCCGGAGAGGGAGACTGAGTCTCTTTCGCCTGAAACCTGAGTCCTGAGGGCGGGCAGTGCCTGGCCCCCGGTCCCCCGGCGGAGGCAGCTGCAGCGGCCGGCTGGGGCTGAGGAGCAGCTCTCCAGGAGGCGAGGGCAGACGGAGGCTGCCCCGAGGGAACCTGCGAAGTGGGGCCGGGGCGAGAGCGGGCACAGCGGGCGCCCACGGGCTGCCCCGAGCTCTGGGCCCCTTCTGTGGAGGGTCTTGGAGCTGCTCCCGCCCCCGAGGCCCCCACTCCCGGGACACCCGCATCAGTACTCGCCGAGACTCCTCTGAGAGCAAGTCCCCAGGCTGGGGTGACGTGCTTGTAGCCTCAGAGAAGAAACCCAGAAACTGAGACCCTGCTGCCAGAACTGGCAGCCGACTGGGAGTGCGGGGCCCGGGGTGGGGCACCCCAGGAGGGAGCTGAGGCCGGCCTGGGCAGGAGCTGGAGGGGACCTGCCTACAGGTGGGCACTGCACGAGGAGGCATCGGGAGCCAGGGAGGAAATGGCAGGGCAATTGCCCAAGGAAGGAAGGAGGGATCCTGGCTTAGCTGCCAGGATGCCAGGATGCCAGGATGCCAGGATGCCGAGCAGACGTGGGCTCCAGGCCACTCCCCAGGCTCCAGCTCCGGAGAAATGCAAAGGAGCGGCCCCTCCCCCGCCCTCCCCCACAGGACAGGAGTGAGTTTGGGGTTCTCTGCGTCCCCCTCCCCAGGCCCAGGAGCACATCCCCCTGGCACCCCCGCACTCATCCATCTCTGCTCGCGTTCTCTCCAGGTGCTCCGGCCTCCCCCCCACCTCGCTCCTGCGGCTCCCCAGCCCCCTCCCCTGCGGCTGCACCAGATTCCCGCTTGCCCCCTGGCACCCTCTCCATTCACAGTTGGCACCGCTCCCCGGTGCCCGCAGCCTTGATCCAAAGCTTCCCGGGATCCTGGTCCTGGGGTCCCCTAGCGCGGGCACCTCCCCTTCGGGGCGCTGGTGCTGGGGACCCGGGGATGCCAGAGGCACTGCCCGCTCCCCGAGCGGCGCCTCGCTCCGCCACGCACGCTGTCCTTGGGCTGCGGGGCGCGGGGGGAGGTCCTTGTGGGGACACTGCGAAGCGGGCGCCGGGCATCCAGCCGGGCAGGGCTGGGACCCCAGGAGGTGGGGGTCCGGGGTCCGAGCGGGGCCGCTCACGCCCGTGCCCGCGGCGGGGATGACCCTGGGGGAGTCGGCGCGGCTCCGGCGGCCCGGGCTGGGCTCCGAGACGGCGCCCCGCGCTGCCGCCGTCCTGCCCGCCGGTGCGGGGCACCCAGCCCGCGGGGCCGCGCTTACCTGGGCTGGCCGCCTCCGGGTCCCGGTACATGGTCCCCTCGTCGCCGGCTCCCTCCGGGCTTCTCAGAGCCGCCCGTGGCCGCGCGCTGCTCCGCCGCCGCCGCAGGGCATGGGGCCCGGCGACCCCCGGGGGCGGGTCCGAGGGCGGGGGCCGCGCGGGCTGCACGGGGCCGCGGAGCCGGGGAGCGGGGGCCGCCCGCCAGCCTCCCGCCGCCGCCGAGCACGCTGCCGCCGCCGCCGCCGCCGCCGAGCCTCCTCCCTCCGGCCCGCGCTGCGTGTGCGTGCCGGAGCGTGTGTGAGTGTGTACGAGGCGTGTGCGTGCGTGTGTGTGTGTGTGTGTGTGTGTGTGTGTGTGAGCGCGCCCGGGGCACCGCCGGCGCCGCCCGCCTGCTGCCGCCCCTGCCCGTGCCCGCTGCTGCCCGCTGCCGGCCGCCCGCCGCACTGCAGCCCGCGCCGCCGCCGCCCCGAGCCGCCCCGAGGGCACCGCCGCGCCCCGCGCCCCGCCCGCCCACGGCCCCCGCGGGGAGGGCACCGCGCCCTCCGCTGGGCGCTGGGAGCCTGGGGTCCCGCCGCACTGGGCGCCCCGCCCCCGATGGCAGCGGCTTCGAAGCACGCAGGGCCGCGGAGCCGGCCGCCTCCTCCGAGGTGCCCTTTGATTCCGCTCCAAGAGGCGTTGAAATCCCGTCCAGGTTTTCCACTTGGTGGCGGCTCCTGGGCGTCAGCTCGGGACTCCACGCCGCCAAGGTCCCGGGAAGACGGGCTGGTGTGTGCGAAAACCAGGAGTGGAGTTGTTTTTGCCAGGCTGAGCCTGGATCCGCTCCTCTTAGTCCCCCAAGCTTGCACGCATATGGAACGGAAAAGTCTAGAATCGCCACCCTTGGTGGGGGACTAGCCCAGTGACCGTCCCTCAAAAGAAGAAAACAGACCTTGCAGCCTGTGCTCATCCCTCTCCTGCTCAGCGCCCCACCCCTCCACCCCCTTTTCTTGACCTTGCTTTCGTGGGTAGGAAAGTAATCCCTCTTGACCTTCCAACCCTGGGGCTCTCTTGGCCTGCTCTGCCCCTCTGTCAGCTCAGCTCAGCTCAGTCCAAATCAGGGGAACCCTAGTTCCTCTTTCTCCGCAGAATTGGTGTGGCAGAGAAGTGGGGGGGGGGGGGGGGGGGGAAGGGCCTTCTCCCAAGGGTTTGAAGGGCCTGGAGCCAAACCAGGTATGGAGACCTCCTGCACACACCTGTTCACCACCACCACCACCGCCACCCCACACACAGGCACACAAACACACCTCCACCCGGGAGAAACAGACACGGGAGTGTCACATCCTGGGCCCCACATGCAGCAGCCTGCTCCCCCCTCCACTGAGAATGCAGTTCACAGACAGCCAGGCTTCCCGGAGCCCAGGTTTCCCACTCCCACCCTGAGAAATCCACTAACCGATTGCATCCTGCGCGGCTCCCACCCAGCTCACCTCCATCTTCCCACGGCCCAGCAGGCAGCAGCACCCACAGGGACAAACCTTTGTCTCAATTCTCCCCCAACACACACACACACACACACACACACACACACGCACGCACACACGCCCCTCCACCCACAGCTCTTCCGGCTGAGGAACAGACAAGGAAATCCCCCGAGCACCCCTCTGTGAAGATTGCCCCCGCGGAGACAGATTTCCGTGGATTGAACGCTCTAATTAAACATGGAGGGGAAAACGGCATTTGTAGGTTCTAGCCCACAACTCCTCAGTGGCCATGAATCTCAGCCCTCGTGCCCTGGTTCAGGGCCATTACGTTCCCTACACCCACAGGCGGCCCGAGAACCCAGGACTGTCCCACACCCCTTTCTGGCCAACCTCAAAGCCAAGCCCACCGCCTGGGGCTCCGGCTCCTAGACTCAGGTGTTCCCGGGCTCTCCCCCCCCCCCCCCGCCCCCATTGTCCTGGCAAAGAGCAAATAGTGCCCCTCTTACCCCCCGCCTCCCGTCCCCTCCCCCAACCATCTCCCCACCAACGGGCACCACACAGAAAGGTCCCCTGTTCAGGAACCTGCCCACCCATCCACCTGCGCGTCCAGACGGGGAGAGCCGAATTCACCGCTGCAACTCAGCAGCGCTCTGTAAGCATCTAGAATCACAGCGTTTCTCAGAGGGGGCGAGGGAGTGGGCGTCTGAGAGGCGACCCAGGGCGCCCCCCAGGTGGCAGAGGGGCAGGAACTGACCCAGGGAGCCAAAGGCCCCCCCGAGCCGACAGCCCGGGGGCGGGGGCAAGAGCGCCAGGGGTGGACCCCTCGGTCCTGACTCCCAGCCTTTGCCAGCGTCCTGGCTGAGATGTTGAGGTTCACGAGGAGACGTGTGGCTGCTCCTGTCGGAGGGCTTACAGCCTGTCCCTCACAAACATAACCCCCACCTCGCTCACCCCCAGCAGCCACTGGACAACGGTTTTTCCGGAATGTCAGAGCTGGAGTGTCCATCGGACCTACCAGATCCACCCAGGAGACTCTTGAGGAAACGGAGGCCCTGGGGATTGCCTGCCGGTCTCAGGGCACCCTGAACGTTTAAAGACACCCTTCCCCGGGGCCTCGGGCACTTTGTCTGGAGGTTGCAGTCATTGGGAAGAGCTTTGTGCAGTTCTGTCACTCACAGCTGTGTGACCCTGGGCGGGCGACTTGACACCTCTGGGCCTCTGTTTTCTCATCCATACAATGGGGATAATAGCAGCACTACTTCCTTCCACTGTGATGAAGGTGGAGCGAGAGGACACAGTTAAAGCACTTGGAATGGGACACAGAGCACCGAACGTGTTGCCAGATATTGAACGCCATCGTTGTTGTTTAACCTTCAGCGAGACGCCACCTACTCCGCGTCTCCAGGTTTTGCCTGCCCAGGAAGTTCTTCCAGATGTCTAACCTCTGAACCGTCCTGCTGGGGCATCACCGGGCACTGTGAGCGCCTGCCTTCTGAGCACTCATGGAGCACTGGGCACAGGCAGGAAACGAAGCCGGAGTCGGAGTGCGCAGGGCCTCCGAGAAGGGAGATCAGAGGGTGAGGGCCAGGGCCTTGGTGCTCGCCCCCCCCCCGCCCCCCCCCCGCCCGCCCCCCCGCCCCCTCTCATTCTGTGAAGCTCTGGCCTCCTGTCCCAGGTTCCCTGACGCGGCCGGCCGGGCTGGCAGCCACTGCGCCCTGTGGACCCTCAGGCCTGTTTCCAATCTGCCGCTGCCATCAGGGCCCAGGTGTCCTGGGTCGGCTTCAGGAGGGACGTTCTGTCCCCCAGGAGCAGCTGCCAGGCCCGCGCTCTCCTCACCAGGGCCCTTGAGGCCACCTGGCTCTGTTGCTAGGCCACGGCGGGGAGGCAGGGCTCCTGGCTCCCTCTGGCCTCCGCCCGTCACGGTCTCCACGCTGCCGTCCGCACGGCTCCGTCCCACGGCTCCCTCGCCCACCCCTGCGGCCGTGGCTGAATTATTAACACAAGTGCTGAGGGAGCTGTTTGTGCAGCTCACGTGACAGAACAAACACCCCTCTCTCCTTGCCGCCATCCGTGTGGCAGGAGACGCAGGCTGGGCATCTGCCTGCCCCGGGAGGGACGGGTCAGAGACCAGCCGAGCCCGCGGATGTGCCGGGCCGGAGCGAGGACCTGCTCTGCCACCGGTCCCTGCAGCTACCCCGTCCCCGGGCGTCCCTTTCCTCCCCGGCAGAGGGCAAGAGTCTGGAGAAGGCACAAGCATCAGATTCACAGAAGTCACCTCCCCAGAGAGGATGTGACCGCAAACTCCCAGCAGCCGCTGCCACCGCCTCTGTGCCCACCCGTCACAATGGAGACCGGATCGATGCTTGCTCGTCAGTGACCTCTCCTCTCCAGACCCAGTGGCCACCGAACCTCGAGGCCCACCCAGGGTCCGCACAGGCCACACGTCCGTCCGCCCAGCTGTGGAGGCCCGGCCCCAGCATCCGGGAAGGAGTCCTGGACTTGAACGCTGGTCCTGCACCTGCCACTAGCTGGCTGTCTGGCCTTGACTGGTTCCTGGATGTCTCTGGGCCTCCATTTTCTCATCTAAAACAGGGCTAAAGCCCGGCCGGCGTGGCTCAGGGGTTGAGCGCCGACCTAGGAACCAGGAGGCCACGGTTTGCTTCCCGGTCAGGGGCACGTGCCTGGGTTGCAGGCTCCATCCCCAGTGTGGGGCGTGCAGGAGGCAGCCCATCCATGATTCTCACTCATCAGTGATGTTTCTATCTCTCTCCCTCTCCCTTCCCTTCTGAAATAAATAAATAAATAAATAAATAAATAAATAAATAAATAAATAAATATTTTATAAAAATAAAATAGGGCTAAATAATTGCACCACACAGGCCTGTGAGAATACGCTGGGAGAAGGCTAGGCAAAAGCTGATGGTCTGTTCTGACTCCTTGGGGGTGACCCCAGGCTCCCAGCGCCCTGCCCATGCTGACCTTCCCTGGCCCGGGGTCCCCATTCCTCGTCCTCAGGTCGGGTTGCAGGGCCAGAATCATTCTCTTTCCAAAATGCCTTGCCCAGCCCTAGTCACCCCGGCTTTCTCCCTGTAACAGCACCCCATCCAGGTTCTGGCTCCGAGTCTCTCTGCAAGGCCATTCTGACACCCCCATGTGCTTTGGCTCAGCCCCTCAAACCCTCTGCACCCCAAAAGATGAATCTGGTCCCCCTTCTCCTGGCCAGCCCCTGCTTGGGACGGCCCCAGCCTCGGTCAGAATCGTGGCCTCGGGCCTCTGCTGAGACACCTGTGGGTGCACGGTGGGAGCGCCTCGGCTTGTCGGTTACAAGCTGGGTGACCTGGGACAGATGGCTCCGTCCCTCTGAGCCTTGGACGACCAGTCTGCACCATAAGAATGTCGGTATTTAATGTTTTTTCTTTTTAAAATATGTTTTTATTGATTTCAGAGAGGAAGGGAGAGGGAGAGATAGAAACATCAATGATGAGAGAGAATCATCGATTGGCTGCCTCCTGCACGCCCTTTCCTGGGGATCGAGCCCGCGACCTGGGCATGTGCCCTTGACCGGAATCGAACCTGGGACCCTGCAGTCCGCAGGCCGATGCTCTATCCACTGAGCCACACCAGCGAGGGCTCGGTGTTTAATCTTGATTTGGCCTTGGACTCCTTTGGGAATCTAATGAATCCTGTGGACCTCTCCTCCCTAGAAAAATGTATATCCAGATATAGACACAGCATTCTGCCCCTGATTGGGCGGGGGAGTCTTACAGGCTCCAGATAAATACCCCTGTCCGAGGGGCCTACGAGGTGGGTTCCAGATAAATACCCCTGTCCGAGGGGCCTACGAGGTGGGCTCCAGATAAATACCCCTGCCCGAGGGGCCTACGAGGTGGGTTCCAGATAAATACCCCTGTCTGAGGGGCCTACGAGGTGGGTTCCAGATAAATACCCCTGTCCGAGGGGCCTACGAGGTGGGTTCCAGATAAATACCCCTGCCCGAGGGGCCTACGAGGTGGGCTCCAGCTCTGCCTGTCTGAGCCGGTTCTCTGCCCTACTCACCCTCCGCACATGGACTCCCCCGCCCTGGAGGGGGAGAGGGGGCTTGTGGTCTATCCCCACATCCCTCCCTCCGCCTCCACGGCCCTTCCCCCAGCCCTCCCCGCGGCTGGAGCCAGCTTGCCGGCCGCTCAGACCAGCTCAGTCCCCCTCGGAGCCCATTGAACCGGCCTCACCTGCCTTTCAAGGTATTTAAAGGTTCTTTGACCAAATGCTTTTTGATCCTCGGCTGGCGGGAACCAAGCCGAGCCCTCTCACCAGCAGCCCCTCCGGCCCTGGATTAGCGGCGAGCAGCTCTTTTGAAATCGCAGAAACCTCCTGTGCGCTGTTCAAAGCCCGGCTCCTGCGGCCACATTTCCCGGAGCCCACACGGCCCGCTCCAGCGGCCACTGCCGCCTCCAGCCTCCGGCCGTGGCCTAGTTCCCGGGGCCTCCTAGCGCTGGAAGGCTCCGCCCGCAGTGGCGGGACCCCAGGCCTGAGCCTGCTGCAGTCAGGCCCGCTCCCGCCAGGGGGCCCCCGCCTGGTCCGGGTAGGATGGGGTCTGAGTAAGTGTCCCCAGACTCTGGCGGGACACCCCTCTTCTTCCTGCCCAACTGAGGCTGCACAGATGGGCGTGCGGCCCACGGGACCCGTTCACCTGCTTCCGGCGCCCAGCAGATGAGACCCTGAGCCTGAGGCTGAGAGAGGACACGGAGGCTTAGGGTAGACCCGGGTGCAGGCCTCGGTGGTTGGAGGACAGGAGCCAGCACCCCTGAACTCACGACCTTCACCCACTCTGCCAGCCGGTGCCACTCCCCAAGGGCTGGCAGAAGGCCTGGGGGAGCCCCAGCTGCACGGTCCAGGGGGGTGGGGGTCAGGGGTGGGGGATGAGGCATTGGGCTCAGGGCCCCCACAGCCCCGTGACGGGCCCCCACTGCCTCCTTCCTTCTTACCAACTTGGACCTGCCCACCCACAGCGCAGTCTCCAGTGGGGTCGGGCCGCGGCGGGAATGCGGTGCACAGAGGGGGCGTCTGGGAGGCCGTGCCCGCGGGAGCTGGTGAATTACGGCGTGGAAAGAGGATTCGCCCACCTCCACGTTTGCCACGGAGAAGCACGTACTGGTGCCTCCGGCCATGGGTATGACACGCCCCAAAAGGACCCCCAACCCTGGGACCGAGGCCCCATCCCTGCGCCCCGGCTGGGGTTGAAGACCGCGGGGGGGGGGGGGTCCCCTTTCTCAGCAGGCGGAGGGCTATCAGCGTGAGAGAGCTGTGACTGCCCAGGTCCACGCGCCTGGCTCTGCGCTTGGAGGACAGCAGGAGGGGCCCTGGCACTCGGGGGCCGGGAGAGTTTAGGTCACCAGCCCCCCCTCGCTCAGGGCTCTGGGGCTGTTGGACTCTGGGCCCAGCCAGACCCGGCGCCAGGATCCAATCCGCCCCTGTAATAATCGTAATGGCCGCAGCCACCCTTTATTGAGCTCTGAGGGCTGGCCAGGCCCAAGTGCCAAGTGCACAACACGCATTAGCCCGCTAATAGTCGCCACCGCCGAGGAAGAATTGGGCTGTGATCCCCGGGGAAGGCCAGGAGAGGGAGGAGGCTGTGGATCCGAGGGGGTGTGGCTCTCCGGAGGTCACCCAGCCAGAAGGGGTGAGCGATGGGGGGCAGCTGGGAGTCCCACCAGCGCTGGCCAGGCCTCGAGCCCAAGTGCTCAACCACCGGGCTTGCTGCCTTCTAACCGGGAACTTCCCTGAAGGCGGGCGGGCTCCAGGGCCGGCTCTGCAGCCCTGTTTAGCCGGCTTACGGAAGGACGTGGGGCACAGCAGAGGCGGGGCGGCCCTGGGAACGAGGGAGGAGATAGGGGACCACCCCCCTGTCCTCCTGGATCCCCTCTTCCTGCTCCCGCCCCTCGCCAGCTGTGGGCACTCCCCAGGGCTCTGTCCTGCGCTGCTCTCTCCTTCCTCACCCCACACTCTCTCCTGCATGAGCTCATCCACTCCCACGGCCTCGCTTTTGCTTCAGCCCGACGCCTGGCTCTGTCCCTGGGGCCCTGACCTCCCTCCCGCCCCGGCCGGCATCCGCCTTCCGCACGCAGCATCTCCACGCCGGTTGGGGCGAACTCGCTCCTTGAGAGGCAGCCCCTCCCTGGGACCTCACCAGGCCTGTGAAGGGCCCATCGCTCTCCCAAGCCCAGATCAGTTCCCCAAAGCCGCCCACTGCTCTCCCCCGACATCAAACCCGTTTCCAGACCCTTCAGACCGGTCCTCGGTGGAGCCGCTCACACCTGCATCACAAACGTGTCAGCTGCCTCCCTGAGTCGGACACCCACAGCTTCTCGCCCGCTGCCGCGGCGACCGTCCTGGCCAGGCGGCTGCCTTCTCCGTTCCAGCCCAGCGCCCTCTCTCACTGTGACTTTCTGGTGATCTGATCAGGCTGCTCCCAGCACCACGCCCCAGGCCTTGGGTGGCTCCCCACAGCCTGTGGAGCCGACCTAAGAAACGTTGCCTGACACCGAGTCCCCCCAGTATGAGGACCCTGCCCCTCCTCGCCATCTTGCCCCGTGCCCTACCGTCAGCTCAAAACTGCTCCTGAGTTTCTGCCACGTGTTTCCACCCTTCAAAGCCCATCTCAAACGCCACCGCCTCCAGGGAGCCCTCCCTGATTCTCCCAGGCGAGTCTGAGCTCTCCTGCTCTGCGGCCTCGCGGTACTTCTCCAGCACGGCGCTGCTGGGATTGTCTACTTCGGGAGTATTTGTGGGCCTCTCCAGTCCTGCTTCCTGCCCACTCCCTCACCCGGGCAATTCATCGGAAGCTCTTGAACGTCAAGAACCGTCCATTACTGCCCATCTTCGTCTTCATTCATTTTTTAACGGAGCCATTCAGCAGACACGCCACTGAGTGCTGGTGCCGCGTACACAGCACCCTGACCCTGGGCTCCTCCTCTGGGTAACTGGCACCCAGGGGGACAGGTGCGCTATGGGGGGGGGGCGGGATGCTCAGGGCACATTCAGGGGGTGAGTCCGCCCTGGGCAAGCCTTCCTCCCGGTTCCTGAATGCCCCACCCTGGCCTAGGCCCTGCGGGGGAATGCCGGCTTGAGTGAGACCAAGCCCCGCCCTCCGGGATTGTGGTCACACAGAGCAGTATGTGTACAGGGTGGGCGTGAGCAAAATGCGTGAGACCACACGAGACAGAGCAAGGACTCTGGCCTTGGAGAAAGCCAGGGGCTTCCCAACTGCCCGGTCCTCACACCAGCGGGGCCTCTGTCCTTCTTGCGGAATAAGTTGGACGGAGAGGAAAGGGCACATAACAGAGTTGGAGGAGAGAGGATGCTGTGGAGGGAGGACCGTGACGGAGCCTTGGCACCACGTTGGCACAAGGTGGCCCTGCTCTCCCCCCCGCCCCCTCGCCGCCCCAGCACGGGGCCTGGGGGATGGACGAGCTCACGGATGTGCAGGCCTCTGGACTCGCAGGAAGGAAGGGAATATGTGCAGCCCGGCCGGCGTGGCTCAGTGGGTGAGCGTCGACCTAGGAGCCAGGAGGTCACAGTTCAATTCCCGGTCAGGGCCCATGCCCGGTTGCCGGCTCGATCCCCAGTGCGGGGCGTGCAGGAGGCAGCCGATCAAAGATTCTCTCTCATCATTGATGTTTCTATCTCTCTCTCTCTCTCTCCTTTCCTCTCAGAAATCAATAAAAAATATATTTTAGAAAAGGACATATGTGCTATTATTAGTCTCCCATCGGACCAGTAAGCCCTTCTTTCCAGAGCCTGCTTCCCCCTGGGAAAATCGGGCGCACCCCATGACCTCGATTCTCTCTTGGGCCTCAGTTCCCCCGTCTGCAACACGAGGGTGTGGGATGAGCTGGCCCCGGCGTCTCTGGCTCTTCCAGGGAGATGCTCCGGGGGCCCCCAGCCCTCTCCTGGCCCCACGCCCCTCCCCCCCGGCTGCGCTCAGGAGTCCCCGTGATGTCACAGGACACTCCCTGTCCTGTTTGTCCTTCTGGTCAAACAAGGCCACGCAGGAGGTGAGGCGTGTGTGGACTTTGCGGCTGGAAGCTTCCCCGTAAATTTTTGGGCACAGACTTCCGGCCCCTCCCTCCCACCCCAGGTCCCAGGCCTGAGCTCCCCCCGGGGAAGCCCCCCCTCCTCTGGTCACCGTGGGCTTCTCCCTTTGTGGCCAGCAGTGTTGGGGCACAAGATGCCCCCGTGCACGGGGATGGAGGCTGTAGGGGCGAAGAGGGAAGCTCTCCCATAAGCCCCCTCCCCCTCTGATGTGGGCTCCCCGCCCATGCCCTGCGCCTGGCTAGTGTGCCAGCCCCGCCCTGTCAACCAGACACATCCTGGCGGTGTCCCCCCCTTTTCCTTGCCCGCACCTTGAGGTGGTGAAAAGGCCCGGCCGTGCCCCCGCTCCTGGTTCTCTCTCCAAGCCTCCGCCTCCCTGCCCCAGGGCACTGCCCAGCCAGGTCTCTTCTCCCTGGCTTCCTCCCTGTGCCCCCGGCGCCAGGCACTCCCCTTCCCTCCACGGTCCTGTGGGCATCAGGGCAGGTGTGACCATGTTGCTTTTCAGCTCAAAGCCCTCCCATGGGCCCCATTGCTTTGGGGAGAAGCCCACCTCCTGCCTGACAAGCAGGACCCTTCCTGACCTAGCCAGAGAGGCGAGGGGTCCTTAGGGGAGAAAGAACCGGCTGAAGGTCAGTGTGGGGGCGCATTTCAGAGAGGGAGGGGCGAGCGCAAAAGTGGGGAGATGGGCAGGAGCCCGGAGCGGGTGCCCAGGGGGCGTCGGACACACCTACTATGTGCCAGGCAGTCTGCTCATGCTGCCCATACAGCAGGGACTGTGCGAAGACCCCCCCCCCCCCGCACTATGGGAGCCGGCAGGGGGCGGGGGGAGGCCATCGGCAGCAGCAGCATGTGTGAGGTGGTGAGTGTGGTGGGGGAGCAAGGGCAGGGAGAAGGGAGTGTTTTCTGGAACGCCGGCTGGGGAGGTGGCATCAGAGCAAAGACGAGAGGGAGGGGTTTAGCCTGCAGCTGCCTGGGTTCCCCTGCACCAGGGACAGGGGGCAGCCAGGCAGGGGCCTGCGTGGGACTGCACCCAGGGAGCTGGAGGAACAGCAAAGGGGCTTGTGGGGCTGGAGCCGAGGGAGGGAGGGAGGGGGGGGGAAGGAGGGAGGGGAAGGGGGAGGGAGGGAGGGAGGGGGGAGGGGGAGCAGAGGAAGCCAGGGGAGGCAGGGGAGGCGAGGGGTCGCAGGAGAAGTCTGGGACTGGGAGGCTCTGTGCAGAGGAGGGACGGGAGCTGAGCTGATGGTAAAGGATCGAGCTGGCTGTGGAGGGAGAGGAACGGTTGGGGGGCGGCTGCAACAGCCCAGGCGAGGAAGGAGGCGGCTCAGCCGGAGATACAGGGTTGGGGGTGGGGGGGTGTGTGGTTGGATTGCGATCTGTTCTGAAGGCAGAACCACAGGGTTTCTGATGGACAGGACGGGACGTGGGCTGTGGGGAAAAGGGGGGCGGCTTCTGGCCGGAGCGACGGGAGGGGAGGCTGGCCACGGACGGAGTGGGAAGTTCGAGCCAGAGCAGCATTTCTCTATCTTCTCTGCATTATCTCCGCCCACAAGGGCACTTTCTAGAATGTTTCCTTCAACCCCCGCCCAGGAAAAGTGAACACCGCCGTGATAATGGACGCCTGCTTACGCCCTTCGGCCCCTCGGAGAGTCACCGACCCCTGCAGTATCTAAGAATTGCTGCCCGCTCCCCAAGACCCCATCTTCACCCCCCTGGGGCAGAGGGCGCCCCGTTGTCCCCGGGATGGCAGGCGCAGGTTCGCGCCAGACAGATGGACAGATCCGAGCAGCCGGGTCCAGGAGGCGCCGCGGAGGGCCCACGGGCTCCAGGCCGAGGGGTCAGGGAGTCAGTGGCAAACACGTGGTGCTGAGAGCGGGGAGACCGGGGAGACCAGGAGAGGGGGCCAGGGCAGCGGGTTGGGCCACCCCACAGCGAGAGGCGCGAGGGCAGCAGAGGAGCCCCGAGGGCTGGCCGTGCGTCGGGGAGGACCGTGCCCGTGGGGTCAGCTCTGTGGAGGCCCCTGGAGCTAGAGCCTGGAGCACTTTTTTTTTTTTTTTTTTTTGGTTAATCCTCACCAAAGATCCATTCCATCGATTTTTAGAGAGAGTGGAAGTGGGGGGAAGACAGAGAGAGAAACACCGATGTGAGAGAGACACATCGATCGGTTGCCTCCCGCGTGGCCCAACCAGGACCGGGGAAGAGCCTGCAACCAAGGTACATGCGCTTGATCAGAATCGAACCCGGGACCCTCCAGTCCGAGGACTGGCGCTCTATCCACTGAGCCACACTGGCTGGGCTTGGTGGGAGCACTGCTGACGGAGGGGTGGGGGTGGGAGCCAGACTGGAGTGGGTTTGAGAGAAGCGGGAGGAGGGGGAGGATATCAGTGGGAGCAGCTTCCAGGAGTCTCCCCGCAGGGGAGCAGGGAGGCGGGGAGCTGCGGGGACATGGGGGCCGGGCAGGTGTGCCTTAGATGGAGGGGAGCCGGGGTCTGTCCCCGAGGGGGTGATCTGGTGGAGGGGCGCCGTGGATGATGCGAGGAGACGGCTTGGGGACTTGCCGCGGGCCGCGTCCTGGAGCGAGGGGAGCTGGCTCTGTGCTGAGGGGCTGGGCGGGGGCGCCGTGACTGGCGGGACTGGAGAGGAAGAGCGAGGGGGTGCAGGTGCCGGTGGGGGCGGGGGTGCCCACTAATGTGGAGGGACTGGATTGTGTTCTTTTAACAAAACAAAACAAAACAAAACATTTTTGTTGATTTTTAGAGAGAGAGGAAAGGAGAGAGAGAGAGAGAGAGAGATAGAAGCATCGATGAGAGAGAAACATCATCGATCAGCTGCCTCCTGCACGTCCCACACTGGGGATCAAGCCCGCAACCCAGGCATGTGCCCTTGACCGGGAATCGAACCATGACCTCCTGGTTCCTGGGCCGATGCTCAAGCTGAGCCACGCCGGCCCCGCAGACCAGACGGTGAGAAACAAACCAGGCCAACAGCTGAGGAGGGTGGGGAGGCGGGCACAGGGAAGAGGTGATGAGGGAGGGAACTTTGCTCTCGGCCCCTTCCCGCCAGGATGGGGGCAGCGGGCTGGCGTCAGATCTACGCGCCCCCCCACCGCTGAGGAAGGACCCCGTGCCCCACCCACACCGCTCAGCTCCCACATGTGTGCCGGGCGCCCTGGCAAGCCTCTCAGGCGGGCAACAGCCGGCCGGGGACACACGCCCCAGTGCAGCCCACGCCAGGGCCCCGGTCACCCCCAGAGCAGAGCCCGCCCACCGCTCAGGCGAGGACAGGCTGGAGCTGGGCCTCCCAGGCCGCACCCTGCGGACTTCCAGGCAGCCCGGCCCTTCCTGTCTCCACTCCGCGGCCCTGCAGGCGTTTCCTCCGGGGCCAGTCAGGGCAGGATCCCTCTCTCTCTCTCTCTCCCTCTCTCTCCCTCCCTCTCTCTCTCTCTCTCTCTCTCTCTCCCTCTCTCTCCCTCCCTCTCTCTCTCTCTCTCTCTCTCTACAGAGCCCAGCGCTTTCTGGACTTGTGAGGATCTGGGCCTTTGGGACGCCCTAGAAAATTACCCACTGGCCAGCCCCTCCCTAGAGGCTGGAGGCAGGGGCCTGTGCTGAGGCCCTGTCGTGTGTGTGTGTGTGTGTACATGTATATGTGTGTATGAGTGTGTATGTGTATATATGTATGCGTGTGTGTATGTGTATATGTGTGTATGTGTGTGAGTGTATATGTGTATATATATGTGTATGTGTATATGTGTATGTGTATATATGTATGTGTGTATATGTGTGTGAGTGCATGTGTGTGTATATATATGTGTATGTGTGTATATATGTGTATATATGTATGTGTGTGTGTGTATGCGTGTGTGTGTGTGTATGTATAGGGAGGGAATAGGAGGGGTTATGGGGGCACATGAGCCTTTCCCTCCTCCTCCAGGGGGCTGGCCACGCGCCATGGAAACCGGGATGGGAGCTGGCGCCTTGGGAGGGGCTCAGGGCCTGGGGACCTGCCTGGCCTGCCCAGCTGGGGACCTTCCTCCCGGAACCTCACTCACCCACCACCCTGCAGCCCGAGGTCGCGAACAGCCTCCCTCCCCAGGCCGGCGGAGAGAGCTAACGGCCGGAGGGGGCGCCTGGTCTGCGATGAGATCCATGCTCCTCGCTGGTCCCAGAGGCCGGGCGGCGGGGGGGCGGAGGCGGCCGCTGAGTGCCAGGTCCGGTGAGGCTGAGTGCGGGTGGGGGCCAACGAGGTGCTCAGCAAGCTCGCCCCTGAACGGCCCGCCAGCACCCACCGCCAGCTCGGTTCTCAGGCCCGCAGCTGCTGGCACGGCTGCCCGGCTCCTGCTCGCTCCTGCGTCCTGCAGGCGGGCAGCCTAAGGAGTCCGGGCCCCAGGAGGCTCCAGAGCCCAGCCCGGCCCCTGCACCCCCTTCCGGGGAGCCCAGAGGGGGCGGGCAGTGCCCGCAGGCAGGGCCGTGGCACGGGGTCCAGGAGCCGCCCCTGGGGCTAGGGGACCTCAGTTAGCACTCAGCCGCGCCCTCGCTGCCCTGCAGGAGCAACGGGACAGAGAGGACACGGGACCGGCTGAGGATGCGCAGTATTCTTCCCAGGACCGTGGCTGCCTCCCTGGCCACGGCCAGACGGCGCCACGGCCCTTCAGGGGACTCTGGAGTAAAGGCCAGCCCTTCCTTCGCCCACGAGTGACGTGAAGCCAGAGGTATCGAGGCGGAGGGAGGACACTGCGCCCCGCACGGAGGGCCCGCTGCGGGCCAGGCAGCCGTCTGGGTGCTGGGAACACAGTGCCGAGTGAGGCCGCGCCCGCCGTCTAACCCTGGGGGCTCACGTTCCTGCATTAAATCCTTGAACACCCTGTGTGGTCAGTATTGCCACCCCCACTTTACAGATGGAGAAACTGAGGCTCAGAGAGCCTAAGGAGTGAGCGAGGCCCCACAGGCAGTGCATGGAGCGGGGGCTCGGCCCAGGCCTGGCAGGCTCCGTCCACAGCCCGCTCTCACCCACGGACACGGAGTTCTGACCATCAAACGGCCCGAAGCTCCAGGCAGGAGCCCCCCCTCGCCCTGCCCCGCAGCCTGGCTGGTGGGACAGGAGCCCGGCCCGCCGGGGCAGGCCCCGCAGCACGTGGAGGAACTGGAGGCCTGGCCGGGCTGGGACCCTGCCCTGCAGCAGCCTGGCCTGAGGGTGTGCCCGCGCTGGGACGGCACGCCGGAGGCCCAGCCCCAGTCCCCGCCTGCCTCCTGGGACGTGCTGTGCCGCCCTGGGGAGCCCAGGCCCCGCTCTGGGCTCAGTTGTCACCTTTATTGGGAGAGATCATTTCCGACGTCCCCCCCCCCCGACGCTGCCAATCTGATTCCACAAGTTTGTTGAGCCCTTCGTGGGGGCCCAGCCCGTCCTGGGGATCAAGCCAGGCTCAGCGTGTCTGCTAGTCCTGGACTCCATGCTGCCCGCCCCCACCCCACCCTCTCTCCCCACCCTCTCCTGCCCCCCACCCTCTCCCCACCCTTTCCTGACCCCCACCCCCATCCCACTCTCTCCTGCCCCCCACCCTTACCCCACCCTCTCCTGTCCCCCCTCTCCCCACCCTTTCCTGCCCTCCACTCTTACCCCACCCTCACCCCACCCTCTCCCCACTCTCTCTTGACCCCCACCCTCTCCCTATAAATCAGGAAGGGAAAAGGGACCTGTCTCAAGCTGGTCCTAGGGCCCCCCTTCACCCCTGTTCCCCTTGTCTCCACCTGCGGGATGCCTCCCCCACCCCCCTCCTCTGTCAGTCCAAGGGTAGGGAGACGGGGCAGGCAGCCGGGGACCCTGACAGGGAGGGCTGGGTGGCAGGAGGGCTGGGTGACAGGAGGACTGGGTGACAGGAGGACTGGGTGGCAGGAGGGCTGGGTGGCAGGAGGGCTGGGTGGCGGGAGGGCTGGGTGGCAGGGAGGGCTGGGTGGCAGTAGGGCTGGGTGGCAGGGAGGGCTGGGTGACAGGAGGGCTGGGTGGCAGGAGAGCTGGGTGGCGGGAGGGCTGGGTGGCGGGAGGGCTGGGTGGCAGGAGGGCTGGGTGGCAGGGAGGGCTGGGTGGCAGGAGGGCTGGGTGGCAGGGAGGGCTGGGTGGCGGGAGGGCTGGGTGGCAGGAGAGCTGGGTGGCGGGAGGGCTGGGTGGCAGGAGGGCTGGGTGGCAGGAGGGCTGGGTGACAGGAGGGCTGGGTGGCAGGAGGGCTGGGTGGCAGGAGGGCTGGGTGGCAGTAGGGCTGGGTGGCAGGGAGGGCTGGGTGGCGGGAGGGCTGGGTGGCAGGGAGGGCTGGGTGGCAGGAGGGCTGGGTGGCAGGAGGGTTGGGTGGCAGTAGGGCTGGGTGGCAGGGAGGGCTGGGTGGCGGGAGGGCTGGGTGGCAGGGAGGGCTGGGTGGCAGGAGGGCTGGGTGACAGGGAGGACTGGGTGGCAGGAGGGCTGGGTGGCAGGAGGGCTGGGTGGCAGGAGGGCTGGGTGGCAGGAGGGTTGGGTGGCGGGAGGGCTGGGTGGCGGGAGGGCTGGGTGGCGGGAGGGCTGGGTGGCAGGAGGGCTGGGTGGCAGGAGGGCTGGGTGACAGGAGGGCTGGGTGGCAGCGGGAACTCCGCGGAGACCACGCTCAGCAGAGAGAGTTTCTCATCGTGGGCCCGCCTGCCAGGCTGTGGGCGGACCATTTCTTTCTTTTCTGTTTTTATCTCCATCCAAAGTGGCTGGAGGGAGGGCCCAGGAAGAGAGACTCCTCGATGGAGCCAGGGCCTGGGCAGCCAGGGTCTCCCCCTCCCACCCCTGGCCCCGGCCCCCATCCGGCTGCACTCCTGGCTGCGCAGGGGCCGGCCTGGGCTGCTCTCCCCTGCTGGCCTCTCGTGATATGAACCACAGGGGCCTGAGTGCCCCACCCATTTCACAGATGAGGCCACCGAGGCTCCGAGTGGAGAAGAGACAGGCAGATCAGGGGGGACAAGTGGCCAGTCTCCTGGGGGGTCCCCGGCCTTTTCAGGCGGGGGTAGGGGTTTGGGAAGCTGACCCGAAGGGAGGGAAGGACCTTTTCTTTCATTAGGGGCTGGAAGGAGCCGGGCAGTAGGGAGGAGCAGAGACCAGCCCATCTACGGAGAGTTCCCAGAAGCCCCTGTGCTTCCTCGACCCGCTAGGCCTCTATTTCCAGACCCGTCCACCTGCTAACCCCCACTGACCCTTCAGGTCATAGTGTGGATGCTGCCTCCTCCGGGAGGCCCTCCCTGGTTTTCCGAGTCAGGCAGCCCTGGTGGGTGCGCCCGCGGCTCCCGGGCCTCCCCCACAGAGCACTCACCACCTGCTGCGTAGCTGTGTTTCCTGAGGGTGAGGCTGTGCCATCCTCTTAGCCTCTGTTATCGGTACCCCACTACCCAGCGTGGAGCGGGGGACACAGTTTGCCCCAAGAGCTGTTGGTTGAATGACTGAATGGTCATCTATAGAGACCAACTCTGTCCCAGGCCTGTGCAGGTGGTCCAGTGGTTAATAAGACCCAGCCCAGCCCCATGGAGCACCCCCATGCACAGCGGTCCCCCACACTGTCCAGAGGGAGCCTGGGCGAGCTGTGACGGGAGCGCAGGGAAGGGAGGAGTAGGATCCTAAGGAGAAAGGATCCTAAGAAGCTCCGGCAAGAGGTGTGAGGGCCCCTGATGACCAATAGTTTGGGTCAGGGGTTGGGAGCGGGGTGGGGGGGGGCTTAGTGACCCAGGAATAGCTTGCTTTGTCCCCAGTCTGGGACCGCACCCAGGATCGGATTGGTGAGGGCGCCTGGACGAGAAGTCGGGTCGCATTATCGCCATTTCCAGGCGAGACCCGAAAGGGCAAGCGCCGTGCTCCAGGTAACACCGCTGGGAAGGGCCCCAGCTGGGGCTCTGCGCCGTACACGGCTCCCGGCTCCCGGCAAACAGGCTGCCAGGCCCAGGCCCCGGAGGGAGGTGACCACACAAGCTTGTCAGCCAGCGCGGAGGAGGCAGCGCGGAGGGCAGGGCTAGTGACCGGTGTCTGGTGCTCACTTAGGGCGCCTTGGCCCTGCCCCGCGGCGGGTGGTCCCCGCCGAGAAGGAGCCGCTCGGCCTAGGCCCACGCCGGCGCTGCCGGGAGGTGGGCTTCTCAGGCGCCAGACCCGCCCGGGCCCCCTGGCTGCGCCCGGGGAGTAAGAAGCATCTTCTCTGGCCCAGGGGCGGCCGTTCAGCACCGACAGCCGCCGCTCAGATGGGGAGACGGAGCGGCCGTCATGGGGACTGACCGCTGAGCGCCCTCGGGGCCTGGTTTACCCGGGAGCCTCCTCTGGGGCTGTGTGCCCTGGGGCCCCGGAGGCCCTCCCTCCCCAAGGGGCAGAGGGGAGGGGTCCTGCCCTCAACCAGCCCCCCACCGGGCCTATGGCAAAGGCCGCACACGGACCACATTGGGGTCACCTCGCTGCTGAGCCCACATGCCGGCCTTGGGGCTTGCCTCTGCCCTGTCTCCCTGTGGGATCTCAGGCCCTCCTGGGTCTCAGTTTCCCCATCTGTCAAGACCCCACCCTTCTATGTCCCTTCCCCCCCCCGCCCCCCCCTCCCCTGCTCCAGCTTCCCTGCGCTCTGACGCGGAGTGCCTGCGTTTCGCTCACCGCGATGTCCCCGCGCCCAGCAGTGCCTGTCACATAGCACGTGCTCCATCGATGGCGGTGGCTTTGATTGAGGCCCCCCCCCCCCCCGGCCGCTCATCCCCCAGGTTCTGCTTGGGCCTCTGTGTCGCTATGCACGTCGAAAGCCTGTTTCCCGTCCACCTTCTCCTTTCCACAGTGGGTGCGTGGGCGCCAGCGCGTCTTCTTTTAGATCCCGGCGCGGCCAGGACGCGTGCCAGGCCTCAGTGGCACAGCCAGTGCTCGTGGAGGTGTTTACCGTCTGCCCCCGACTCACCCACCGCAGCCTGGAGCAGGCTCTGCCCAGGCTGGGCCCCTGTGTGAAAAGCCCCCCTGGGATCCTGGAACAAGTGTGTGTTTGTGTGTGTGTGTGGCGGGGGGGGGGGGGGGTGAGGGGGGCAGGCCTCCCAGAATAGCCCGGGCCCAGGGGAGCTGGCACCGGGATTGGAGGGGCCAGGACTGAGCTTTGTCCCGGCTGACCCTGTGGTTTTGTTTCGTTACTCCTCAGCCGAGGATATTTTCCCACTGATTGTTAGAGCTCGGAAGGGAGGGGAGAGACACAGAGAGAAACATCGATGTGAGAGAGACACATCGATTGGTTGCCTCCCGCACACACCCGGACCTGGTGCCAGGGATCGAGCCTGCAACCCAGGTACATGCCCTGGACCAGAATCGAACCCGGGACCCTTCGGTCCAGGGGTTGACGCTCCATCCGCTGAGCCACACCGGTCAGGGCCCGGCTGACACTGGCTCGGGGCCTCCCTCGGGGCGCCTGGGGGCCGGGGCTCGGAGGAGCCGCCCAGACCTTGACCTTCAGGACCCGTGGCGTGAAGGAGGCGGTATGACGGCTCTAATGGGGCAGCTGGGGAGACGCGGAGACGCAGGTGCGGTGGCCGCCCCCCCCAGTGGGTTTCCTGGCGAAGGGAACAGCACATGTGGATACAGGGGCCGCACCCAAACCCCAGCGGGAGGCGGGGTGCCGGCCCTGCCCTCCTGCGCGTGACCTGGCCACGCCCTCCCCTCTTGGCGGGGGGGGGGTGGGGGGTCAGCTGTAAAAGTGGGGGGAGGTGCCGCATGGGTGAGTGCTCAGGGCTTGTCCTAAAAGTTGTCCCTGGGCCTCCCTCGCGGACAGAGACTCTGTAGGAGCGGGAGGGGGTGAGTCACCCCGGGCGGGGACTGGGTGGCGGGAGTCCTGGCGGCCGGCAGGACAAACAGGCTGTCTGTTTAGGCAAGGAGGGGAGCGGAGCGGACCCTGCCAGCCAATCCCGCGGCCTCTGCGGGCCCAGTGTTTGCTGATGGAACCGGCAGTCAGGTGTGTCAACAGAGGGAAGGAGGCGGCCCCGAGCTGCACACCCACGGCTGTCCCTGGAGTCCTGGAGACGCGGCGCAGGGCGGGAGCCCGGGCCTGCTGCCCTGAGCGCTGTTAATGGAGGTGCTCAGAGTGCCTGCGGCCAGGGCTCCGGTCCCGCCTAGGCCTGGCTCAGCCCGAGGGGGGCCAGCAGGGCGTGGCACCCCTCTCTGGGAGGAGACCTCCCTGGGGGAGTCCTGGCGTGTGGATGCCAGGCCTGACTCCGCCGCTAGCTGGATGGGCGACCCCGTCAGTCCCTTGCTCTCTCGACTTCAGTTTTACTCTCTGAAGGTGAGAGGCGGGGAGAGAAGCAGTTCCCCCTGGGGAACCCGCCCCCCCCCCCCCCCCCCGCCACTCTTTCCCTTCAGCCAGAGCAGTTCCGCTCTAAGCAGTTCGCCTGGTGATTCCTTCGTGTGCCACGCAGATCCCGGGTACGCCCCCCACGCCAGGTGGATGTGAACCAGATGAGGCAGCCCAGAGCCCTCCCCCTCTTCTTTTTTAAATTAAATATGTTTTATTGATTCCAGAGAGGAAGGGAGAGGGAGAGAGAGAAATAGAAACTCCAGTGATGAGAGAGAACCATTGATCGGCTGCCTCCCGCAGGCCCACCTGGGGATCCAACCATGACCTCCTGGTTCCTAGGTCGATGCTCAACCACTGAGCCACACTGGCCGGGCAGAGAGCTCCCTCTTTGGAAGGGGAGCCCCCCGTCCCGGAGCCCGCACTGGGGCTGTCACTGGGCCGGGCCGGGCCCGGAGCTGGTCTGCCTTGGGCCCGCCAGGCATGTGTGGATTCTCGACTCCGTGGAGGAAGGATTTCACACCACGCGTCCAGGTGATCTGGGGGGAGGGGTGTTTATTAAAGCCGGGGACAGAGAAACAAAGGACGGGCTTGCGGTAGAAGAAACACAGGAGGAAGTCAGAGGAAGGGGCCCCCGGAGTCAGGCTCAGGGGGTGGCCCGGCGCGCGCTGCCGCTGCCCGCTGCTCCCCTGGGTGCCAGTCTCACGTGTCCCTTAGGAAACGGGCAGAGATGCCAGGCGGGGGGTGCTCCAGCGAGAGCCCCCGGCACCCCTTCGTCTTGGCCAGTGGGAACCCTCGGGGAGGTCTCGGGGGGGGGTCTCCCCGGGATATTCACGAGCTTTGCAGGTGTGTTCTTCCGTATGTTGGTTCATCCACACGCGTGTGCAGACGGGTCAGGGTTCTTTCCTGGTTGGTTTCATTGTAAAGAGCATCACGGAGAACGGACGACGGCTGGTCTGTCCTGGGCGGCCCGGACTACGGGGCCACTGCTCCCACGTGTCTGTGTTTAGGGAAGATAGAGCCTCGGGACTTATTGGCTGTAAATCGCTTACACTGTTTGGCCTCGTCGGGTTATTTTGTCTCAGTTTCCCGGATTCTACGCGTGGCCCTGTGGCCCTGAGAGCCGGCTCCAGAGGGGCTCAGCCCGCCCGCGCCCACTTGCCGGCCGGCTGACGGAGGCGAGCCTCGGTGCCTCGGGGCCCTCATCTGTGCACGAGGTAAGAGCACCTCCACCTGGGAGCCCTCCTGGCTCACAGGCTTCCGAGGGGCCGGTGGGTGTGCTGTGCGCCCACGTTGCTGTTGTTCTTACCGGGATCCCGAGGGCTCCTCCCAGTTTTAGGAAGGGGAAGCCATGGGGAAAAAGCCCCCTCATCCAGGCAGGGGTAGGAGAGAGGGGTTGAGGACCCCCAAATCGGTGGGCAGTCTGGGGTTGGGTGGAGCTAAAAGGTGCCTCTGCCCCCCCAGCCCTCTCCTTCACACCCCCTCCGCACCCCAAAGAAGTCAGCATCCAATCGTCCCCTAATGGACCCCAACACACACAGGCACCCCAGGCCTCACGCTGGACGAGCACCTTCCTGCACTAGGCCAGGTTGGCGGGGGAGCAGGCAGGGAGCCGACAGCCATGGGGACGCCGAGGCTCCAGGGTCAGGAAAACAAGTCGTTCCGTGTCCGTCAGGGCCCAGGCAGAGCCCCAGCCTCCTGAGTCCCCAGCCGGACGCCTGCCACATCTGTGAGGAGCCGCGTGAGGCTCACAGCACCCTAACCCAGGCTCGCTCCCTCCTGCCCTTCCAGGGGGCCCAGCCCCCATGGGTGCACCCTCTGGGGAGACCGACTCCCCAGGAGAAGCAGATGGTGCGGGCCTGCCTAGGACTGGCTCTCCCGGAGCCCAGCTGTTGCACAGATGTGGGGGCGGGGGGGAGGGGAGGGTGGGTTAAAGGCAGGAACCCTCGGCAGCTCGGGTCTGAGTCACCGGCAGCCCGAGTGGTAATGAGCTGATTACGGTCATTACAGGCGGATGACAGGAGCGCACGGCTCACCCCAGCAACCGCCAGCGCCGGGCGGATCCCACGCGACTCCCCGGCAGCCTCGGTGGCCTTTACACGCCTCATTAGGGCCTCCTGGGTGTGCCTGCCGGCCCGCTGCCCAGACATCACCCCGTCCCTGGGCTTGGCAGGGGGCACTGGAGCCTGGCTTGGAGCCTTGCTAAGTGGGCACAGGGATGCCCACCCAGGGCAGCCGGTATGAGGTCCCCTGTCCACCGGGACCCAGCTCCCAGGGCCTGCCCTTGCCCGTCTGGTCACCTGCCAGGCTCTGAAGAGAGAGGGGCCCCCGGATCGGGGCCAGGAGCACCGAGGCCTGTGCCGGGCAGCTCCGTTCCCACCGGGCTTCCTGTCTCCCCATCTGCTTCCCCTCGACGCGCAGGATCACGGAGCCCACGTGCCCCGCAGCTCAGGGCGGGGTCCCTGACAACAGCGGGTCGCTGAGATTAGTGCTCCCACGTCTCCCAGGCATTGCTCCAAGTGCTGGGCATGTCTTTTAAAAAATGTGTTTTTATTGATGTCAGAGAGAAAGGGAGAGGGAGAGAGAGAAACATCAATGAGGAGAGAGAATCATGGACCTGCTGCCTCCTGCACGCCCCACACGGGGGATTGAGCCCGCCACCTGGGCCTGGGCCCTGACCGGGAATCGAACCGTGACCCCCTGGTTCGTAGGTTGACGCTCAGCCACTGAGTCACGCCGGCCGGCTGGACATGTCTTCATTCAGTGTGTTTCACGGCAGCCCGATGAGGTGCGCCATCGCCAGTTGATAGCTGAGAGGACGGGAGCCCAGAAGGGCCAGGTCGCTGGCCTGAGGTCACACAGCCGGTAAGCAGGGCAGCCGGGCTTCGGTCTAAGCACGCTTGTTCCGGAAGACTCGCTCGCAGCGACCGTCTGCCTGGCCCGCCCCTGCCCAGGGCCTCGCTGCCGTCTGGGCGCCCGCTGCTCCTCTCTCTGGGAAGACGTTTCTCATCGTACTTGTCCCCGAGTCAGAAACCTCCGTGGTGCCCGCTACTCCCTGGCCAGGCCTCTGTCCTGGCATTCGGACCCCACCCTCCGGACCAGCCTTCCCGGCCCCTCTGTTCCCCGTGCTCGCCCCGCCCCCAAGACTCGCTGGGATCTCACACTTCCTGTCCCCTTGCTGCGTGGTCCCACCTCCTGGCTCTTGCGTGGGAGTGCTCCCTCCTGTGGGTTCCACCCGCTCCAATGCCCCCTGGCCTGAGCGCTGAGCCAGGACACACGGGCACCTATGGCGGGAAGAGGCGGGGTGCGGGGAGGCAGGAAAGCAACCAGGGACTTGGGGGCAGGAATGTGACTTCAGGGCAAGTCGCCGGTCTCTGCACCTCGGTTTCTGCAAAATGGGACTATTCACTGAGCATCTCACGAGGTTTAGAGATGGCGTGTGGGAAGGTCCTGGCACACAGTAGGTCCTGCAGCGCAGTAGGTCGGTCACACCTTTCCTGACAGGTGTAGGGAGACCCCTCCCCCACTTGTGAAGTCCAGCAAGGACCCTCTGGCGTTGGCAACACAGGAACAGCTGTCACCTGAGGCCTTTGTCCCTAGGGAGCCACCTCTCCGAGGGCCCCAGGGCCCATCTGCTCTGGTCCCGCCACTGAGGACACGGCCGGAAGGGGGCTCTGTGCGCCCTGCAGCCCCGTGACCGTCCTGCGAGCCCCCTCCCCCACCCCCCCCACCCCGCCCGGAGCCCAGCACCAGCATCCCCGCTCCGCTCCGCTCAGGGAGGGAGTGGGTGGCACCCTCCCTCCTCCACGTCTCTGCCGCCGCCGAGGGGCTCCAGGGAGACGGTCGCCTGGCAGCGGAGCTCCTGCTGCCGCCCCGCCTGGGCCTCCGTGACGCCGCCGTGCCCGGGGCCTCGGGGCCGGCTGGACCCGGGGAGTGGGCAGGGGCCTGGCCAGGGGTCAGGGGCCAGCATGGCTCACGCCCAGGGAGTGTGGGCACGTGAGACGGCGGTCCTGGCTCCTCCGAGCCTGCTCCTTCGTGCGGGAAAGACCTGGCACGGGTGCCCAGCAGGCACGCGGCGAGGGGAGCCTGCCCTGGGGTCTGCACGCTGGAGCGAGAGGGCCGGGCCCGGGGGAGGGCGGCCTTTCCCGCAGTGTGTGGCACGCTCCATCCCCCTCACATACGCCCCGCGCTGCCCGGGGTGCTGCTCGCCAGAGCCAGCAGGACGAGCAGAAGGTGACGAGGGCGGACCTGCCTCGAGGCCTTCACACCGGCGCGGGGGCCGGGTCGGGCAGGTGTCCACGCCGCTCTCAGTCCCACCCGTTTCCCGTCGAGGGGTGGGCTCGAGGGCCCAGGCCTGGCCCACCCAGCACCTGGGGGTCCCACTTCACTGCCCAGACCCCGGAGCCCGGCTTCTGAGGGTCCCTAGTCGCCGTTCTCTCCCCTGGGCACCCAGAGCCCAAGCACACCCCGAGTTCAACCTCGGCTGCGGGGTGGGGTGGGGGGGGGGGGCGGATAATGAAAAAATGGATATTTAAAAAATAATGTACAAACAATGAATTTAAAAAATAATGTACATCTACATTTTGAATGGGCGCTGCATTCACATGATTCAAAATTCAGAACTCAAAATTCAAAACACACCGTGACGGCGTGTCTGTGGTTGGAAACCCTAAAACAGCCTTTACGTTGGCGACTGTCTACGGGGCAGAGAGGCCCCTGCCAGGCGCGTGTTCCACGTGCCGTGATGCTCATTGCTCACAACGAACCCCTGAAAGCAGAGCGCCGTGTCCGCCGGATACGGGAGAACCCGGAGCCCGGGGGTGGGCACGTTCTAAAAAAACAAAAACAATAATATGTTTTTATTGATGTCAGAGAGGAAGGGAGAGGGAGAGAGAGAAACATCAATGATGAGAGAGAATCACCGATCGGCTGCCTCCTGCACACCCCGCACTGGGGATCGAGCCTGCCACCCAGGCCCGTGCCCTGACCGGGAATCAAAGCGTGACCTGGTTCACAGGCCGACGCTCAGCCTGAGCCACGCCAGCCGGGCGGTTGGGCACTTTCTTAAGCCCCCACAGCCCTGAAGAGGCAGAGGGGAGATCTGAACCCAGACAGTCTGCCGGAGCCACGCTCCTTCTCCTTTAAAATGATGTTTGTACCGATTGGTGCTTAGAGAGAGAGAGGAAGGGAACATCCATTTGTTGCTCCACTTACTTATGCGTTCATGGGCTGGTTCTTGCACGCACCCTGACCGGGGATCGAACCCGCAACCTTGGCGTATTGGGCTGCCACGTTCCTCCATTCCAGGCTGCCGGGAGGGCAGCAGAAGCTCCCCCAGGCCTGGGTCCACGCCTCCCTCCCTTCCCCAACTCCACCTGAGCCCTGGGCCCCCAGGAATATTGCTTCCCAGCAGCAGGTGACGGATGAGGACTGGGCCCCGAATAGGCTTTCCTGGGGGTGGGGCCCCCTGAGGACTCCCAGAGCCCCCGCTCTGCCCCAGGGCCGAAGCCCCGCGGGAGGTGGGCTCTGCTGGTCCCCAGCTCCTGGGATGGCACCCTGAGGACGGAGCCAGCACCAGCGCCCTGGCACCCACGGGTGTGTTTCCTGGCAGCGATTTCCACGGGCTGCTCCCCAGGCCTCTCCCTTTCCAGAGCCCCCCTCCCCCTCCTCAGGCACCCCACAGCCCCCTGGCCTGTCTACAGCTAGTGCTGGGTCCCTCCGGCCTGACCCTCTGCCCTCGGAGCCCACGCCCCCCAGATCTCTCTGTCACAGCCAGCGACCAACCGAGGAACGTGTCTGGATTCCCCTCGGCGTCCACCTCACTGTGTGGGTCTGTCTGTCCATCCGCCTCCCCGGGGCCTTGCTGAGCCCACGGCCCCCAGCACACTGTGAGATGCCTCCCGCATCTGCCAGCTCATCCGGGGCTGGTCTCCCTCCCCAGGGAGGCCACCTGCGACGGGGAGGCCTCGGCTACGAAGGCCTTTTCCCCGCTCCCCTCCCCCAGGCCCCAAAGGGCCCAACCACAGCCCTGAACTCTGATCCCGGCCTGTGGGCCGAGGCGGGGCCGAGCTCTGTCAACAGCAGCAGAAACTGGTTCCCCGACTGTCAACAGGATTAAGGGCTCTGCGCCCCGGCGGCCAGCGGCCAGCGGGAGAGGACGAGTCGGTTTGCAAACGCCCAGAAGCGTCCGCCCTGTGGACAGCGTCCCCGGGGACGCGGAGCGGCAGGGTGTCACCCGGGCAAGGGCGGGCCGTGTCCAGCACCCACGGGTGTCAAGTTCCGTGCTGGCTGCCGGGGGCAGGTGGGAACTGGAAGCGCAGAGAGAGGAGGAGGCCGACTCAGCCATGGGGTTTCCGGGCGCACGGAGGAGGGGGCGGGGCAGAAAGATCCCTGACCCGTGTCCTGGGGTCACGGACGAGTCTGAGGCCCCGAGAGGCTGGGTGACGGTCTCGAGGTCACTCAGCAAGCCAGGCGAAGATCTGGTCCTGAGCCCGGGACTCCTGGCCCAGTCCTCACTGCACAGCACCCCGCACTGCACAGCTGGATGGGACACACGCACACGCACATGCACATGCACACGCACACGCACATGCACACGCACACACAAATGCACACGCACATGCACACGCACACACACATGCACACGCAAATGCACACGCACATGCACATGCACACGCACACACACATTCACACGCACACACATTCACATGCACACGCACACGCAGCCTCTCGGTGCTGGTGCAGGGACATCCGTCCGGCCTGCTAGGCTAAGCGACTTGAGGGACGGTGGCCAGGGGTGGCGGGGCTGACGAAGATGGGGGGCTGCTTCGTGCGATGCCGGTGATGACGGAGACGTGGGTGTGAGTCCCGGCTCCCTCACTCGGGGCCGCGTGGTCCCGGCAGGCCTTTCCTCTCTGCCCCCTCCGTTGCCTGCCCTGGGGCAGCAGGACCGTGACGGCAGGGTTGTTAGGAGGTGTCACACTACGCCCCGGCTCACAGCAGGACCAGGTTTCCGTGGGGGGTGGTCATAAGTCTGATGGATGGACCAGCCTGGGAAGTAGCCAGGAGAAGCCGGATAAACCGACAGGAGGACTGGTTGGCGTCCAGTTACTCTCTCCATGCCGCCCCTGGGATGTCTCGGCCGGAGCGGAGGCCCCTCCTCCACGGGCACCCCAGAGCCCCTGTGGGGAAGTGCCTGCAGCGTGGGGAGCCCCAGAGCTACCCGGCTGCGGACAAGGCCCAGGACATCGGCTGTGCCCAGGCTGCTGGCTGGCACGCACACAGGCAGGCAGGCCAGCGGGCACGGGGAGTGTAAATTCCACATTTGCATCGTGGATGTTCCCGGTCCCTCGGGCTGCTGACCTTTACAGCGGCCGTCTCCGTCCTTCTTCCCCTCCAGCCGCTGCGCTCGGCCGGCCGGCGCTGGTCATCGGACGCTGGGGCCTCGTGGAACAGCAGGAGGGCGGGGCCGGGCACCAGGGGCCATGGGCAGGCGGCCGGGGAGGGGGTCCCTGCAGAGACCAGTTGCCCTCCCCTCTTCACTCAGGCAGGGGGAGCCCCTGTCCCCCGACTCAGCATCAGGCCCCCCAGCCAGGATCCCCTCCGCCTCCCTCTGCCAGTCACGGCACGACGCTCAGGCAGCCTGGCCCCGGCTCAGCGGTGACAGCGGAATTCGCGCACCCGCTGCCTCTGACGTCTCCCTGGGGAGTGCCCGTCTGTGCTGAGTGGCAGCAGTGCTGAGCCCGCCGTCAGCGTTCTGGGCTCAGCCGTCAGGCCTGCGCCTCTGAGGAGCGGAACCGTCCCAGCCCATCTGTACCCCTCCCAGCCCCGGGGTGCTGGCCAGCCCACGGTCTAGGCAGACGCCCCAAGAGGCATCGAAATTAAAGTCCACCTCCAGGCCCTCTGGAGAGCAGGCTCTGTCCTGGGGCTCCAGGACACGAGATGGGGACACCGAGTCCTGCCCTTGGGGACTCACAGTCAGAAGAGCCCCTTTATCTTTTAAATATTTGTTATTGATTGGAGAGTGAGAGAGAGAGAGGGGGGGGGCTGGTTTGTTGTTCCACTTATTTAGGCATTTATTGATTGATTCTTGTGTGCGCCCTGACTGGGACTCAAACCCCCGGCCCTGGCGTGTTGGGACGATGCTCTAACCAACGTGCTGTCCACCCCACAGACCTCCCTCGGACCAGGTGCGGGGCGGCGTTGATGAGTATTAGGGTTGAACTTGTCCGCTCGGGGATATGCTGGTCTCACCCCCGCACCTCAGAAAGTGACTGTATCTGGGAACAGGGCCATGGCGGATGGGATCAGTGGGTGCAGGCAGGGCCCAGCGGTGGGGTGACGTCACACGGAAATGGGGTGGCCCTTCCCCCAATACGACAGGTGTCCTACGGGAAGAGAGAGGACGGCCGTGGGAAGACAGGGCAGGAGCAGAGAGCCCCACGCGGCGACAGAGGGAGGGAGGGAGGGAGGGGGATGCGGCTCTGAGTCCAGGAACGCCCGGGTGGCCGCCACCTCCTGAAGCTCAGAAGGAGCACGTGGGGGGTCCTCCGCCGCAGGTTTCCGAGGGAGCCGGGCCCTGCGGACACCCTGACGTTAGACTTCCGGCCTCCAGGCACCTCTGTGGGGAGGCCCCCAGTTGGTGGTCTTTGTGTCCGCAGTTCTAGGAGACGGATCCGGAGAGAGAGGGTCCCGGCTTCGGGCGCGGCCGAGTAGCGAGCGGGGAAGGACCCGGGAGGCCAGCTGACACGACGTGCACACTCACAGGCCTGGCGCCCCCCTTCGGTCCCCACACCCCCACGGTGAAGCAGGAGGGACAGAAACGGGGAGGAACTGCCCCAGGTCACACAGCGGGGACGTGGCCGGGGCAGGATTTGCACTCGGGCCGTGGCTCTAGGTCCCACGTACTTAACCACGCCCCCATGACTCTTAGAAGAAGCAAAAGAAAAATAAAGACGATACGGAGGGGGTGAGGGGCCATTTAGAAAGGGAACTAAGGATGCTTCAAACACAAATGGGACCACATTGCCCTCCTCTTGCTCAGACCCCCCCCCCCCCCCCCCCCGTTTATAAAGTCTGGGGCCCTCGCCCACCCTCCCGGCTGCGGAAGCCGACCGTGTGCGCGCCGACAGCACGGACCCGGGGCTTGAATCCCGGTTTTGCCAGTTGCTCGACGCATGACCTCTGGGCCTCAGTCCCTTCGCCTGTAGAATGGGGCTGGGAGGGCCCGGGGCTGCTGGCGGCTTTCCTGAAACAGTGAGAGCACCCGCTCCGGCCTCCGGGCTCTCCCCCCCGCCCCCCCCCGCCCGCATCCACCCCCCCACCCCGTGCCAATCCCGGGCCCTCGCTGAAGTCGCAGCGGAACCGCCTGGCCGGCTGCTCATCTGTCCCCTGGCCTGGGACGCCTTTCCCTCTCTTCTCTGCTTCCCAGACCCCAGCCCTCCTTCAAGGCCCGTTAGAAACACCTCCTGCTCTGCCCTCCGCCCCCCACCTGGGGTTAGGGGTCCCCGGCCAGGACCTCCCACGGACACCTCCTGGAGCCGGGAGACCCATCAGGAAGCGAAGTCCTGCTCTACACGGGGTTAGCGCGCTCCATACGGGGGCAGGGGCCTCGCCTCAGTTTACCCACCTGGCAGTGCCGTGGCAGCCGGCATCCTTGCTCTGCCCCGTCTCACTGTCTTCCCTCACTTGTCCACCCGCCTACCAGCTGGACCCCAATCTCCCTCCCTCACCGGCTGCCCCCCCAGCAGGGGGTGGAGAGGGTCTGCCCCCTGACCCGCTGACAGGCGGGTTAGCAGCCTGTCTCCCCCAGAGGAGAGTGGGTGACGGGGGTAACTGGCGCTGCCCCGAGGGCTGGTGGCGCTGGTGGCGCAGGGAAGGCCTTCCCCACCCCCCACCACGGCTAACGTCTCCCCGCCTCCTGAAGGATTCTGGGTGCTGGAGCCTTGGGGTTCCCCAACTCCCGAGACCTCTAAAGGGGTCTTGTCAACCGAGAACCCATCCCATGCTGGGGGCGGGGCAAGAATGCTGCCGGTGGCGTTAGAAGCTGGGGCTCAGTCCCCCGCTGTGATGTGTGCGATCTTGAGCAAGTCCATCCCCCTGACCCCCAAGCCCTATCTACAGACGGGGGCGGGGGGCGGGGGGCGCACTCTGCACTCTGTCCCGGGTGTGACGGGGCAAACACGGCTGACTGCCCCCCTAGTACCACCGCCCCTGCCAGCCACACCCCAGGTTCATGTGGGGATGCCTAGTCCCTCGTCCTCACGATGGGCCAGGGCCAGGCTGAGCTGGTCACGTCCCCAAGCCCCCCGCTCCCCCCCCCCTGCCCCCCGCGTCTGTGGCTGGCCAAGGAGGCGTGCACGGACGCTGACTGTTCCAGAAAGGGGGGCCCTCATGGGCAGAGGCCTGGCTGGCTCAGCGGAGAGTGAGGGACAGCGGAGAAAGAGGGGCTGCCTGGAGGTGTGGGGTGTGGGGGGCGGGCCATGGCCACCGGGACCCAGAACGCTCAGGCCAGAAGGGACAGGCGTGGGGCTGGAGTGGGGCGTCCCTCACGTCTCTCTTGGCGTAGCCGCCTGAGTCTGAGCCCACGGCTTTACAAAGCTGCCCAATGCCGGCCCGCCAGCGGGCTCAGTGCTTGAGCATCGACCCAGGAACCAGGAGGTCACGGTTCGATTCCCGGTCAGGGCACAGGCCCAGATTGCGGGCTCCATCCCCAGTGTGGGGCCTGCAGGAGGCAGCCGGTCAACGATTCTCTCTCCTCATTGATGTTTCTCTCTCTCCCTCCCTCCCCCTCTCTCTCTCTCTTCCTCTAAAATCAATAAAAAATATATATTCAGAGGGAAAAAAAGCTGTGCAAAGTGTGCACCAAGCCCCTGGGAACGTCCCTGAGGGGTGACCCCGGGAAGGCCTGCGTGTCCCCCAGTCTCCCTCTCGGACCAGGGCCGAGGCTCCATTCTCTGTCTTCCTCACGTACTGACCTGGTTCCAGTGGTTCTTGTGGGTTCATCCAGAGTGACGCCCGTGGCGGCTGGCGGGCATGGACCTTGCCATGTTTTTGTTTTTTTAAATATATTTTGTGCCCTCAACCAGAATCGAACCCAGGACCCTTCACTCCGCAGGCCGCCGCTCTGTGCACTGAGCCAAACCGGCCAGGGCCGCCTGCCGTGTTTAAACAGTGCCTGTCGCTCTCAGTCTGTGCGTGTCAGTCCAGGGAGAGCGTGGTGGTGCCGCGCTCTGCGTGACCAGCTCGGCGGGCTGGGGACGCGGCAATGGCTGAGAGCGTTCTTCTGTCAAAAATGCTTACTAGCCCTAACCGGTTTGGCTCAGTGGATAGAGCGTCGGCCTGCGGACTGAAGGGTCCCGGGTTCGATTCCGGTCAAGGGCATGTACCTTGGTTGCGGGCACATCCCCAGTGGGGGGTGTGCAGGAGGCAGCTGATCGATGTTTCTCTCTCATCGATGCTTCTGGCTCTCTATCCCTCTCCCTTCCTCTCTGTAAAAAATCAATAAAATATATTTTAAAAAAATGCTTACTAACATTTCATTAAACGTTCAAAAAATGAGTGAAGATTCGGATTTGATTTCAAATGTTGTGCTCATTAGCATGTGTACCCGGCCTCTTCATTTCAAGAAACGGTTACGAACACCTTTGATAAATACCTTCTTGAAAATCATTTTTAAGAATTTAAATCACGATCGTCCATGTTTTTGATGAACGCTGTACTTCTTCAGTCGTTTCAGATTACTCCTGTTCCTAGCACACAAACGCGTGTTTATGGAATAAAACTAGAAGAATCGGAGTTTCGCCTGTCTTTATTTTATCACTTGTCCAAACACAGCCGGTCCCCCAACAGCACACCCAAACACGACAGCTTTCCGGCATATAAAGCCACAGCTTTGCACACACTTTCCAGTTTTGCCACCATGGAGGGCTATCTGTCAAGGTAAGAGAAGGGAACATGTTTTACTTCGCAGCTTGTTTGCTCGGTTTTTGACTATTTAGGCACATGGCCTGTGGGCATCCATTTATGCTCCTGCAACTATTAGAGGCAGATCTGTTTGAACAGCAGCTTTATTGGTACAGAAGTCACGTGCCGTAAGGTCCACCTGTGGGGGTTTCTCTCTTTTCCCCGTCAGCACCGAAAAGGAGCGGGTCCGGTTCCTGAGTGGAGGAGCTGGGGATTAAGAAGTAAAAGAAAGGAAGAAAGAAAGGAAGGAAGGAAGGAAGGAAGGAAGGAAGGAAGGAAGGAAGGAAGGAAGGAAGGAAGGAAGGAGAAAGAAAGAGAAAGAAAGATGGAAGGAAGGAAGGAAGGAAGGAAGGAAGGAAGGAAGGAAGGAAGGAAGGAAGGAGAGAGAGAGAGAGAAAGAAAAGAAAGAAAGAAAGAAAGAAAGAAAGAAAGAAAGAAAGAAAGAAAGAAAGAAGAAAGAAAGAAAGAAAGAAAGAAAGAAAAAGAAAGAAAGGAAGGAAGGAAGAAAGGAAGGAAGGAAGGAAGGAAGAAAGAGGCAGAAAGAGAATTACAAAGCTGGGAGCCGGGTGGGACGCCATCCTCTCTGATGGAGGGACAGGGACCCCGAGCCCACGCAGTGCATTTACTTTATACCCCCAAATACCAGGAAGTGTCACCAAAACTTAGGACCAAAGGAGCTTATTTGCATTCTTGGGGAGGCCCGAGCATTCGTGGTGCTTGCCTGGATTTACATATCAAAGCCCGCTCCGGACACCTGGGCAAAGGTACGTCCGTGCTGATAACACGTCCAGCCTCACTGGGGAAGCCTGTTCAGCTGACGATAATTAAGGAAATGCCCACGTGCCTTCCCAGGCGCTGTCTACACCACCATGTTAAAGTATGAAATTCAGCGATGCACCTGCTTATCTGCCACCACTACCTGACTCCGGAACACGGACATCACCCCCCAAGAAACCCCGCTCTTACCCCCCGCCCGCCCCAGCCCCCAGCACCTGGGAACCACCAACCCACTTTCTGTCTCTCTGCATCCGCCCCCCGGATGCTTCCTGTAAATGGAGTCACACAACCTGTAGCCTCCTGTGTAGCATGACGTCTTCCAGGCCCCTCCACGCAGCCTGTGGGGGGCTCCGCCCCCTCTTAAGGCTGAAGAATATCCCGTGGTCCGGGCAGACCGCAGCCGGTTACCACGCAGCCGAGGGCTGTTTGGGTTATTTGTCCTTTGCGGCTCTCATCGACGCGCCGCTGTGCCCACGTGCCTGCCGTGTCTTGTGCACACGTGTGCTCTGTTCTCTGAGTGTCTACTCAGGCGTGGACTTGCTGGGCCACGTGGTGACACCATGTCTAACCTGTGGAGGAGCTGCCAGCCTGTTTCCCAACGCAGCTGCGCCCGCGCGTCCCCGCCAGCCACTCACCGAGGGCTCTGGAGCCTTCCCATCCTTGTGGGCCCCGTGACCGTCGGCCTCTCATTCTAGCCGCCCCGGTGGGTGGGAGGGGGTTTCTCGAGGGGGTTTGGATTTGCTCCCCGCCCCACCCATGACCAGTGATGGAGACTCAGAGCATCTTTTAGGGGCTGCTGGGCCATTTGCATGTCTTCTTTGGAGAAAGCTCTATGCACATGCCCTGCCCACTTTGTAACTGGGCGATGGGGTCTGGTTTCCATACGTACAGGGGTCCTCAGTCATTATGACCCCGAGACAGAGCCGTGCTGGCTTCGGCTCCAGTGCGTGCCCTTTGGAGCGCCCCGCCTCACCTTTTAGGCTCTGCAGAGGCCGTTCTGACCGCCTCGCGTGCCTTCGCTCCTCGTGGCAAAGCCGCTTGGTGATTTTTCTCTGGCCACAGGGGGATCACCTGCAGGCTGCTGTGGACTAGAGTTGGCTGTCGCCGCGGCCAGGAACACGGGCTCTGCGGCCAGCCCGCCAGGTTCATGCCCGGGCTCCCCTGGCCTCAGCCGTGCAAACCGGAACGCTAGCGTCTCCGCCTCCTCCCCTGTGGGATGGGGCTGCAGAGCCTGTCCTGTAGCTGCTGGAAGGACGTGCTGAGAGCACACGCACTGCCCCATTGCACACGCACCGCCCCATTGCACACGCACATGGTCAGGGCCCGTGCACTCCCCCGGGCGAGCACACGCACCGCCCCATTGCACACACACATGGTCAATGCCCGTGCCCTCCCCCGGGCGAGCACACGCACCGCCCCATTGCACACGCACCGCCCCATTGCACACGCACATGGTCAGTGCCCGTGCACTCCCCCGGGCGAGCACACGCACCGCCCCATTGCACACGCACGTGGTCAATGCCCGTGCACTCCCCCTGGGCGAGCACCGCTAATGACAGGGGCCAGCCTTTCCGCCAGGTGTCCCATCGGTGGGGTGTGAACTGGAGGGCGCCCCTGGGTGTTTGTCTGAAACCGCCTTCCCGTGATGCCCAGGGCCCGGTGGAGGTCCCAGGGCAGCAGGGGCGTGGCCAGGCCCAGGCAGCTCTGCTCCGTGAGCCCTCGCGTCGGGGGTGAAGGCTGTGGGTTCCCCCACCTCCCTCCGCCCCAACTGTCCATCCACCCCTCCCCCCTGTGCCACCCACGCATCCTCCCCGCGCCTGAGTGGCTTGTGACTGCTCGGGGGACGTGAGAGGCAGCAGGGAAGTGATATAACACCCTAATTACCCTTGTTGCTTGCAGATCCCAGCACCTAAATTTAGCCGGTGGAGCCTGGGCATCAGGGACCCGGCTCCTCCCACCCAGGGGCCTCACCCCCTCGGCAGAGGCAGAAAAACGGGTCCCGAGACGGGGTGATCGGCACGGTGCCTGCTCCTCGCTGCCCGGGGGCAGGCCGGGACTTCCTGAGCGCCCCGTGGGGCCCCTCCTGCTGCAGCCGGCATCTGGGCCTGCGGTCACGGCCGAGCAGAACGCCGCCTGCCTGCGCCCCGCCTGTCCGCAATGGGGAGCCCGAGGCGGGGGTGGGGGAAGTGGCCGAGCGTTAGGGACCCCGGCTCTGAAACCCGCAGCCCTGGGTTCCAGCTTCGGCGCGGCCACCTGCCAGCTGTGTGACCCCGGGCGCGTCGGCAAACCTCTCTGGGCGAACCTCCTCCTCCGAACACTGGGGACCACCTCAGCATCCTCCCGGGAGGCCGTCCACGAAACCTCAGTGAAACGATGCGTGTGAAGGGTGTGGCACCTCGCCAGCGCCCGCGGGGCTGAGCCACCATTTGCACCGAAGTTGCTGGACGTGTGGCGGGAAGAGCCAGGCCCCGGGACTCACACTCTTCCTTCACCAGTGAGTCTTTTTTTTAAAAAGTTTAAATTGATCTCAGAGAGGAAGGGAGAGGGAGAGAGAGAAACATCCATGATGAGAGAGGATCATGGATCGGCTGCCTCCTGCACACCCCCTGCTGGAGATCGAGCCCGCAACCCGGGCCTGTGCCCTGACCGGAATCAAACAGTGACTCCTGGTTCCTAGGTCAACGCTCAACCGCCGAGCCGTGCCGGCCAGGCAATCGTGACCCTCATGCCTCTGCTCGGGTGAGGACACCGAGGCAGAGAGAGGTTAATGACCGGCCACGGTCACCGGCTGGCCGCCGGCACGGCCGAGCGTCAGGCCTGGGCCTGCAGACACCACAGCTCTCGTGGCATTTGTCCCAGCCTCCCACAGCGAGTTGAACACTAGAGGGTCTTCGTTAAATGGCAACTTTTATTATTATTATTATTATTATTATTATTATTATTATTATTTCACCATGGCAGAGAGAAGACCACACAGCCTGTGTATTGGGAAAGGGCTTAGGAGGACCACCAGGTGATCAGCTAGAGTTTCTCTCGTGTGTTTTCTCCTCAGGTGGCGACGGCTCGGTGAGCACGTGGGTCTCAGGCCGGCGAGGAGGCCCTGAGCCCGGCATCCTGAGCAGGCGGTCTGAGGAGGGGCTGGCGCGGGAATGCGCTCTCTCAGGATGCTGCACGCTGTCGCCAGCAAAGCTCCTGTGGGAGGGACCTGTTGGCGCCGCTGGGACCGGAGGTGCTGGCCGGGTGCAGGGAGCGAGCGTGACGCCTGGAGGTGACTGTAGGAGGGACGCCTGGAGGTCACTGTGGCAGGGACGCCTGGAGGTGACTGTGGCAGGGACGCCTGGAGGTGACTGTGGCAGGGACGCCTGGAGGTGACTGTAGGAGGGACGCCTGGAGGTCACTGTGGCAGGGACGCCTGGAGGTCACTGTGGCAGGGACGCCTGGAGGTCACTGTAGGAGGGACGCCTGGAGGTCACTGTGGCAGGGACGCCTGGAGGTGACTGTAGCAGGGACGCCTGGAGGTGACTGTGGCAGGGACGCCTGGAGGTGACTCAGCGCCTGTTGCCCGCGGAGGAGGGGACCCCCGGCCCAGCCTCCTCAGTTTGCTCGTGGGCTGATTTCCGTGGCGGGACCGTTGGGCGTCAGGGCTCCTGAGGTTGCCGTCGGACACGTGTGTTGTTTAGGGTGATGCTCGGCCGAAGAAGCTAGAAAATCCCCAGGAAACAGCGTGTTAAGAGCACAGCCGCTTACTCTCCCACGCGAGCCCACGGGAGGGTCCAGCCCAGGATGATGTGGCACAACCCCGCGTCCCGGCCACTTCCTGCCTCCCTGTGGCTTGGTCTCCCGGACACGGGGCAGCTGCCTCACCATCCTAGAAGAGTGCCCACGCCCGCGATCGCAGGCACACTCCGCCGGCAGAAAGGGCGAGGCCGCAGGGTGTGAGTGACACTTCTGCCCGCACGCCGGGGCAGGCTCAGCGGGGGGCAGGCTCAGCCCGGGGCATCGCTCCCCATAGCGAAGGCCGGGAACTGCCGTCCTCATCCCACGTGGGTCCGTGCCCCGCTAAAACCAGGGGCTCTGCCCTAGCGATTTGACTCGGGGATAGAGCGTCGGCTTCTGGACTGAGAGGGTCCCGGGTTCCATTCCGGCCAAGGGCACGTACCTCCGGTGCAGGCTCGATCCCTGGCCCTCGACTGGACGTGTGCGGGAGGCGACCAATTGATGTGTCTCTTTCACATCGAAGTTTCTCTCTCTCCCCCGCCTCCACTCTCTCTCTAAAAATCAATGGGAAAATATCCTTGGGTGAGGATTAACAAAAAGTAAAAAACAAATCAGGGCTTTTATAGCAAAGAAGACAGGGAGAACAGAGACTGGGGACCAGTTAGCATCTCATCCGTCCCACTGGGGAGGATGGCCTTGCACGGCCTGGCACGGTGCCCAGGAGCCCGGACTGCCCTTGACTTGCTCTTGTGTGTGGCTCTGAACTCCCCTTCACAAAACCAGGACGGCCCTGAGAGCGAGGCGTCCGAACCATCTAGGGTGCCTCCCAGGAGAGCCAGAGGCGGCCCCAGAACAGAGCCTGCCCCGGCGTCCCGGCCTTGGGCTCTCGCCTGCCATAACCCCATGCCCCCTTTGCCCAGCCACCCCGAGCCACCGCCTGCTCCGTCTCTTGCTTCCCCAGGTTGTCCCCTCCGCCCGAATGCCCTTCCCAGACCTCCTGGGCCGGGGGACCCTGTGCCACCCGGAAGACCCACCACGGAAACGCTGCCCTCGGAGCGGCCTGCGGGCCCTCCGGGGACAGTCAGAGTCCCTCCCCGGCCCCCCCTCGGCTGCTGGGGCTTCCGTCATCCTCTATTTATAGCCTTTCCAGTCAGGTGCCCCGGACACGTCGCTGGGAGGGAGGGAGGGCCGGGCTGGGAGGGCAGTTCTGCACCTGCCGGGGGAGGGCTGGGATTTTCCAGGAGGCGCCTCTGGCCCGTGCCCCCTGCACTCAGTCTCCTGGGGGACGGAGCCCCCACACCTGCAGCAGTCTCCCCACTGCGTCTCTCCTGGGCTTTGCCACGTGTCCCCGAGCCCGGCTGAGCTCACCTCCTCCCCGAACCCAGAGCCCGGCCCCGGGCCTGCCCTGCCTCCACCGCGGCTTCCCGCCTGCGTCCCTGGTGGTCGAGAGCGTTCGCCCTGCAGAGAGCTGGGCAGGGAGAGGGGCCCACACTCCGTGTCGCCGTCGCCTCCCTCCCCCAGCCCAGCCCCCCGGGGCACCACAGCCCCTCAGGTCGGCTCCACGCCCACTCGCGCGGGACCCTTCGGCCTCCCAGGCCTCTGCTTTCCCCTCAGATCACAGCTTCCGCTCCCTCCCCGAGGCCTCGCCCCCCACAGCCCATCCACAGGCCCGCCTCCTACTTGCTGGCCATCTGCTTCTGAGCCAGAGTGACCTGGGGGTCTGAGCCCCACCCACAGCCCTCGGCCCGCCCTCACTTAAAGGTAAAGATGCCAACACCATGCCAACCACACCCCCAGCCACCCCGCTGAGCGCCTCCCATGCTTGGCCCTCTCGGCCCGGACCAAGCCCTTGACCCGTGAGCAACGGGAGGGACGCGGGGGAAGGCCCCGCCCCCTGGTCACCAGGAGGCCCCCAGGCCCAGCTGACCAGGACCTTCCTGACTGTGGGGGGCAGGGTGACAGGCTGAGTCCAGCGCACCCGCCTGGGCACCCGCTGAACCAGGACTGGGCTCTGGCATTGGGAATTAGACCTGGCTGTGTGACCTCGAGCCGGTTACTGACCCTCTCTGAGCCTCTGATCTTCGTAGCTGACTCTCACCCGGCACATGGGACTCACAGGGAACTGAGGAGGGGACCCGTGGAGCGTGAGGGCAGGAGGCTGCTTCATGGGCGGCGGGGGGAGGGGGGGGCCTAGGAGGGGGGAGGAGGGCCTTGCCCCAGAAGCTGCCCCCAGCCCCACCTCGCCCGGAGGTCAGCCAGGGGAGACCACAGTGGCTGAGGACGGAGGTGCTGGTGCCAAGAAGAAACAGGCTAGAGCGCCTCTTAGTGGTCACCAGGGGAATGGCGGCCGGCGGTGGGCCATCGCCTGGAGGGCTCTGGGCGTGGAGGAGGGGAGGGGTCCGTACTGACCCGTCGCCGCCAGCTGTGCGCAAGCACCTCCACTCAGGACACCCCGTGTCCTCACCCCCCAGAGAGACGGGGATAACAGACCCTGCGCGGGAGCGAGCGAGGCCGCCCCCTGCCTCGCACGGCCGTGTTTGCCGAGGTGCAGAGAGGCAGGGCCGCAGCCGCTGGCGCCCGGAGCCAGGGTGGACTCCCTGTCCAGTGCTCTGTCCATCCCGGGCGCTGTCAGTGTGACCTGGGACGCCCCGGGCCTGTTCCCCCCGCCCCCCGGGGCGCTGGGCTGTCAGAGGCTTTAGCGCCATTCGCACACCTGCCCAGGCACACGCTTACGCCCGCATCCAATCACCCTCCGTCCACAGCCGTGGAGGCGGCCGCGGGCAGCTCTGCTCCCACCTCCTCCCAAAGGCAGAAGCCGCACGCGAGCCCCGAGGAGGCTGCGACGTCCCTGGAGCCGGGCCACGTGAGGCTGGGCCTGAGCTCGGGCCCTGGATCCCCGCCGGGAGGGAGCAAGGCCGGGGCTCAGCCAGCCCCCCAGGTCGGGCGGGACCTGGCTCCTGCCCCAGGCAGGGAACTGAGCGCCTGTGTGTGTGCGTGCGTGTGTGTGTGTGTGTGTGTGTGTGTGTGTGTGTGTGATGGGGGCAGGGAAAGAGGTCGGGAAGGGGGATGCGAAAGGGGAGCCCCAGCCCCGAGGACCCGGTTATCTGACCTCTGAGAGCGGTGGAAGGGGCCTTCCTGAAAGACATGCTGGGTAAGGGCCGCTCCAGAATGCCTCTTCCTGGAGGTGGGAGCTACCCTGGGGCGTGGGGCAGACCGGAGGGGACTGGGCCCAGCTGGGCACTGTGGCTGCACCCTTTCCATGGGGCTGTGGATGCATCTGGGTGGGGGTGAGGGTGGAACTCTCCAGCTCCCTCGGGCTGGGACCCCAAACTCCTCTTACATCCAAGGAGGGTTCCTCACTCAGAAACCCACATGTGCTGTGGCACCCCAGCTTTTAAGAGACACCCACAGATACACAGACACACAGCCAGGCCAAGACAGGACTGTGTGGCCACACAACCCTGAAGACACTCACACACACACACACACACACACACACGCACATGCACATGCACGGACACACATGCACACACACGGATGCACATGCACACACACACGCACATGCACACGCACGCACACACACACAGGCGACAGGAGAGGAGCAGGGTCCACAGGACACACCAGGCGGGGAGTGGGCTGAGAGCTGGGGATGTTCGGGAAGTTGGGAAACCCTGGGGGTTCCTGCAAATGGGGCTACGCCCCTCCCAGCCAGGTCACCTTGCCCAGGCCCCACCCGTGTCCACGTGTGTGGGCAGCGAGGACTCAGGCCTGAGGCTGGCGACCAGAGCCACCAGGGACCGACGGCTCCGGAGGTCAGGGCGGAGGCCCACCCAGCAGAAGGGGCCTTCACCTCTCCCGGGCACTCTTCCCAACCTCTTCCTAGCTCACCTTTCACTGTTCCCTCAGCTCACAGCTCCCCTCCCCTCCCCTCCCTCCCCTTCCCCTCCCTCCCCTCCACTGCCCAGCCCAGCCTTCCCCCGGGGGCCTCAGCCTGAGCTTCGTCCCACTGCCCCCTGCCCTGGCCTTCACCCCAGTCCTTGACAAATACCAGCTCAGCACCAGGCCCAGCGCAATGCCTCCTTTTCGGAGACGCTGGCCGGCCACCCCGCCCCACGGCAGACTTGCTCTCCGCGTCCTGGTGCCCGGGCGCCCGCCCAGCCTGGGCCCCAGCTCCGAAGCCGTCCTGCCTCACGCTCTGTACGCGCCTGACTCCCTGCTGCTGGGAGGCTGCGATGTTTTTCCGTTTCGTTCCAAGGGCAACGGGAGGCGTGTGAGGGTTTTCATGGGGCCGTGTGAGCGCGGGTTTGAGGTTCAGGAAGGTCATGGGGCAGCTGCGAGCTGCGGGGGTCGGGGTGGGGTGGAGGGGGCACAGGCCTGGGGCTCCGAAGGTGGAGGCCCAGGCGGGGGAAGTGGACAGATGGGGAGATATTCAGGGTGTAAGCTCTCCCCAAACCTGACTGTGCACAGGAGCCCCCAGGGCCGTGGTTGGCAAACTGCGGCTCGCGAGCCACATGCGGCTCTTTGGCCCCTTGAGTGTGGCTCTTCCACAAAATACCACGGCCTGGGCGAGTCTATGTTGAAGAAGTGGCGTTAGAAGAAGTTTAAGTTTAAAAAATGTGGCTCTCCAAAGAAATGTCAATTGTTGTACTGTTGATATTTGGCTCTGTTGACTAAAGAGTTTGCCGACCACTGCCCCAGGGAGATGTTTAAAAAGGTGTTTTTGTTGTTGTTAATCCTCACCTGAGGATGTTTTTCCATTGATTGTGAGAGAGAGGAAGGGAAGGAGAGAGACAGAGCGAAGCATCGGTTGCCTCCCACACTCGCCTGGACCGGGGAGCGAACCTACCATCTGGGTATGTGTCCTTGTCAGGACTTGAACTGACCTGGGATTGAACCGGTGACCTTTCCATGCACCGGACAACCCTCCAACCAACTGAGTCACACCAGCCAGGGCCCCGGGGAGATTTAAAAATAGATCCCTAGCGCCCTAGCCGGTTTGGCTCAGTGGATAGAGCGTCAGCCTTCGGACTGAAGGGTCCCGGGTTCGATTCCGCTCAAGGGCACCTGCCTGGGTAGCCGGCTTGATCCCCAGTAGGGGGCATGCAGGAGGCAGCCGATCCATGATTCTTATCATTGATGTTTCTATCTCTCCCTCCCCTTCCCTTCCTCTGAAATCAATAAAAATATATATTTAAAGAAAAATAGATTCCCTAGGCTCTCCCAGACAAGCCTAAGGGGTCAGGGCCCGAATCCATATTTTTTAAATTGTGGTAAAAACATACCAGCCACATATAACATACAATTCACCCCAGTAGCCTCACGAAGTGGGCTCGCCCTGCTCTGACACCTCCGGCTCTTCACCTGCCTCTCGCACAACGGACTCTTCGGCGTGCAGGGGCCCCGTCCTCCCAGGACCCCCTGAGGGGCCGGTGTCACCCACACTGGGTGGATGGGGAAAGGAGGGAAGTGACGTGGATGACCCGCGCTCACCCCACAGCTAACGGGTGCTGGACTGGGGCTGAGTCTGTCTGCCGGGCTTGAGTCCTTACCTGGATACCCCGTTCTTCTTCTTTTTTTAAATGTACACGGAGTGGCCAGATGATGATGATCTCTGAATGCATAATCATCTGGCCACTCAGTGTATATCCTAGATAATAAAAGGCTAACATGCAAATTGTCCCCTTGACCAGGAGTTCGACCAGCAGGCAGGCTGGCCAACTGCCCATGTCCCCTCCCCCTGGCCAGGCTGGCCGGACCCCACCCATGCACGAATTCATGCACTGGGCCTCTAGTATATGTGTGTGTGTATACACACACACACACACACACACACACACACACACTGAGTGGCCAGATTATTATGCATTCAGAGATAATAATCTGGCCACTCAGTGTATATTTATTGATTTCAGAAAGGAAGGGAGAGGGAGAGAGGAACATTAACGATGACAGACTATCATTGATCAGCTGCCTCCTGCACGCCCCCTGTTGGGGACTGAGCCCACAACCTGGGCATGTGTCCGGACCTGGAATCGAACCCGGGAGCCTTCAGTTCGCAGCCCGACGCTCTATCCACTGAGCCACACCGGCTGCAGCTGGATACCGCCGTTCCTGGTGTCTACACAGACAGGACGCTGAGATTTAGCTTTGTGACCTGCCCGAGGTCCTGTGGCTGCTGAGAGCTGGGCCTGGGCCTGAGCTCAGGACCGTGTGCTCGCAGACCCTGAGTCCACGGCGGCGGCCTGGTAGATGTGGGAGCTGAGGCTCAAGGCTGAGCATGTCAACTGAGCAGGCAGGTCTCAGAGCGCTGGCCGGGACACGCAGGGAGCTGAGCACGTGGGGAGAGACGGAAAGGGGGCAGGGAGCGGGGCGGCACCTGGACACGGAGGTGGCAGGCTCAGCTACTGTTGTCGGACCAGGAGGCAGTGGGCACGGAAGCTGGGCCCCGAGCTGGTGGAGCGGAGGCGGGCAGGTGGGTGCAGCGCTCCCAGGCCCCCTGGTTGGCCAGGCAGGAGGGGGCAGGGGCTTTCGCGGGCTCCCCACACCAGAGGGGCAACAAGCCAGAGTTCAAAGAGCCTGACCCGTCACCCGCCCTGCAGCTGCGGGCAGACGGCCGCCCTCCCCGGGCCTCGCTGCCCCGTGGCTGAGTGGGAGGCGTGCCAGCCGCCCCGCAGGCCTCGCACCCGGGAGGCCCCGCCTCTGGGCTGACCGGGCTCAGGGGAGACGTTCACCGCTGGCTGCTGGAGGGACAGGGCTAGGGTGCTAGGAAAATCAGACACGGCTCCGACGCCCGGGGCTGGGGCTCTGCGGGGAGAAGGGGGTGCGGAGGCTGGACCTGCGCCCGCGGCTCAGCCGGGCCGTCCCGGAGGAGAGGGCGGGAGACTCCATCCTCTTGCCTCCTCTGTGCTTTCTGCAATGGCTCGGGCTGCTCCTGTCAAAACAGGAAGAAACATAAACGAACCTTCGCTTAAGACAAAGCACGGGGTCTCCTGGGATCCAGAAGACGAGCCCTTGACGTGGGGGATCGGGGCAGAGCCGCGGGTTTGAGGTGTGAACCCTCCACGCCCAGAGCCCTGGTTGGAGGGACTCGGAGCAGCAAATCCCGGTGGGGCTCAGAGTCTGGGTGGGGGCGGCCACGTGTGTGTCCGAGTGAGTATACAGTGTGATCCTGTGAGCGAGTGACTGAGTGTGTGTGTGGGGGGGGGGGGCGGGGGGGAGGACCGGGGGACAGAGGGTCCCTCCAGAGGCCAGGTGCCCAGGGGTGATGAGAGCACAGGCCTTGGAACCCGGCAGAGTCAGGCTGCACCCCAGCCCCTCAGCCCCCCCAGTGCTGGTCACGTCACTTCTCCAGCTGCACTTGTAAGTGGGGAGAGCGGGCTCTGCTTGGCTGGGGCGTCGCTGTGGGAATGAAGGAGCATTCTGAGCTGGTGCAGGTTAGCACAGAGTAGGTGCTCAAACACTGTGAACCCCCATCCCCCTCCCCAGCTCCTTGCACCCACATTGTGCTGGACAGTTTCAGCAGCTGGTCCTCACGGGGACCCGGGACCCGGCCCCAGGGGCGAGCGGGGGGGGGGGGGGGCGGGCACCGGTGGCTTCCTGGAGGCCAGGGCATGTCCCATCCCAGTCACCATCCAGCAGGGGCTCCAGCCGGACCCTCCTCCTCCTCCGGTTTCGTTATCCGATGCCTGGGAGCCCAGGGAGCCCAGGGGAGCCGGGAGCAGCCATTTGACGGAGCGTAGAGACCTCTAGTGGCCACACAAGAAACTGCACCCTCCCTAGCGAACTCACACCTGGAGAGGGGCCCTGGGACGCCCCTCCCTGGCTCAGCCAACAGTCCTCCATCCCCGGCTCAGTGCCAGGGCTTGGCGAGGTGCCGTGGAGGCGGGAGGAGGTGACGCCCACACCAGAGAGGCTGGGCCGTCCCACTCGTCGGGCCCCACGTACGTCCCCAAAGAAAAAAACCTTGGGGGCCCGTCAGGGGACCTAGGACCAGACACCCCTCTCCTGGTCTCGCTCTCTGCATTGGCCTTGTGGAAGCAGTGCCCCTCAGAGCCCCTGGAGGGAGTACGAGTTTTAAATCATCGTGGTTGTTAAAGGCATAAAAGGGCGGGTTCTTGAGTCAGGGGTCATGCTCCCTCGCGACTCTCCAAGTGCATTGGAGACCCCCGGATGCTTGTTAAAGGAAGTGTGTGCGATGTTCCAGCCCCTGGGAGAGGCCCCGTGCATAAGGGGTCTCCCGATCCGAGGAACAGGACTGCGGGCGGGGGGCGGGAAGCTGATGCTCCGGGGTCCAGGTGAGCCCAGGCCTCCCAGCTCGGAGCCCACGCTCCTGTGCACGAGGCAATGAGTCTGTCTCGTGGGGCGGCAGCGACGTCCCCGTGCACTGGCTCCCCCCTCGGGCCTCCGAGCCCCTCAGGGTCAGGCCTCCTGTTTTGCTTTGTGTGACGTTTGCTGCTGCTTTTTTAAGACCCTGTTTCCAGCCGGCTGCAGTGGGCTCACGGAACTCACCTGGTCTGGGCGCATCCTGGGCCTGAGGGCCTAACGCTTCCCAGGTGCCTCCCATGTGCATCGAGGGCGGGGAGGACCTGCGGGCCGTGGCACGGAGATTAAACTTGATTCTGCTGGTGCTCGGCCTCAGAGGCTCCCTTCCTCCCGCTGTGCCCAGGTCTTCTCAGTTGCCTTTGGTTACGTATTTATTGGATGAAGGTCCTCCCTTTCAAGTGTACGGTTCAGTGGGTTCTAGTTTATTCACACCTTTGCCCAATGGTCCCCACTATCATATTGCACCACGTTTTTATCGCCCCCAAAAGAAACCTTGTGCTCACTGCCAGCCACTCCCCACTCGCCTCCCTCTAGCCTCTATGTTTTGTCCCGAGTCTACACGTTGTCCTCTGGGTAGAGTTGTGCACGGCCAAGGGTGAGCCTGAGGGGGGCGGTGAAGGATTGAGAAAAGACAGACAAGAGAATGAAAGCTGGGTCTCGGTGGGACGCTGTCCTCTCTGACGGAGAGCCTCTCTGATGGAGAGCTAGCGACAGCGCCACGGCCTACAAGCCGGGTCTTTATTTTATAGCAGATGCCACGAGGCAAAGTAAGGGCGTGGTCAAGATGTTTACAACATTCTCGTGGGTTTCGATCCTACTCAATTACATGCACCTGATCAAGCTTTGTTTACTTGCAGCCTGTATCACTGAGGCACCTGGGGCCACGTGTTCGGACCATAGGTTCACGCTTACAACTCCAGCTGTTGGCTATCATTGTGCTGGGAGGGCTCTGCCCTCCAAGCTGGGACTTGCACGTGGCCACGAGAGGACTGTGCCCTCTCATTAGTCCGAGGTTTGAACCTGTCCAAATGCTGTAGCCGCTCTCCACAGGATTGGAGAAACAAACTTTCAGAGGAGTATTATACTGCTGTAAAAAATAGCAAGAAAGCACGCTACACCACAAGGGGAAGAGCAGGGAGATATCTACCATCTATATATATAATCTATATATATAAAAGGCTAATAATATACAAAGTGTCCCCTCAGGAGTTCAACCAGGAGACCGGGAGTTCAATCGCTCGCTATGATGTGCGCTGGCCACCAGGGGGCGGTGTGGGATGAAGGAAGGCCCAATCAGCCCTGATCGCCAGCCAGGCCTAGGGACCCGACCTGTGCATGAACTTTGTGCACCGGGCCTCTAGTTTTTGAGGAAAAGACCACGGCTCAGGACAGTGTATTTATATGGTAACTGCCGCATAAGAAAGAGAGGAAGCGGGGACACAGGTGTGGTGTCTGCTTGTACTTTATCACAACGGTGCCGGGAGGCAGGCGACACAAGACTTACCAGCCAGTCCGGAGCGGATGACGAGTGGCCCAGCAGCCACTGCCCAAGGAGAAGCGAAAGCAGTGGCTTCCTGTGGAGACGGGGAAACAGGGTGCCCAGGACTGGGGTGGGGAAGGAGGCTGCTCCTCCGGCTCTGCCTCTTCACGCTGTGTTGCCCGAGCAAAAAAATCACACTGCCCAGCACTCCACGCACAAAACAGTGGCTTCCACTCCTGCTCCTCCAGCCGCGGGGCGTGGGGAGGCGCGCAGAGTGGAGGCTCGGTGACTGCGGTGGGTGGCTCCGGGTGTCCACCCGGGCAGCTCCTGGGGCTGCACCCATCCATCTTTGTCTGCCTGGTGCTTCCGCTCAGGGGTGAAGCCTTGGCCCGTCTCGGGGGGCGCCAACCCCCACTGTACTGGCCCAGGTGTGTGGAAGAGGCCCTAAGTAAGCACCAGGGGTCCCTCCCTTCTCAAAGACCCCTCGGGCTTTCTGTTGTCGGCCGAGACCCCGGGGCCTCCTCAGCCACCTTGGCCTGGCACCGTGCCCAGCACATAGTAGGCCTGCAGTAAGCATTTATTTCATTAATGGCCCCCCTCCCCCGCTGGCCTGATTATTTCCATCCTTGGGGTGGTAAGCCTCTTAGCCACACAGATCTGCGCTGGTGGCTTAAGCCGGAGCTGCGGGTGCGTCGGGGCCGGAATACTTTAATCAGATAATGCGATTACTTCTTCCTTTGCATCTGGCGGAGACGGGGCCTTGCGGGGGAAATGAATGCAGGAAACATCCGTCCCGGTGGGCAGACGTTGATCAAGTGCCTGCAGTCGCCGGGCCCCAGGCTCGGGCTCCGTGAGGCAGCAGGCCTTGGGCTCCCTCTCCCAGGAGGCCCGCTCTCTGCGCCCGCGCTCCTCCCAGCGGTGACGGGTGGCGGCGAAGGGTTATGGGGCTCACACGGGCCAGGGCTGCGCTGAGCACTGCACGGGGCGTCTCTCCTGGCCCTCCCGGCAGCCGGGTACCGAGCGCTTCCATCATCCGACGCCCACAGGTGCCAGTGACACAAAGCGGAGCCGCTTACGCTCGAGGAGAGGGTATGGGCGTGAGCGACGATGGAAGGTTGGTGGGCGGCAGGTATGGCGAGATCCAGGCTCTGGCCGAGCCTCTGCCTTCCTCGGCATCCCCTTTGGCTCCCGTGGCTGCCCTCGTGGCTGCGAGATGGCCGTCGGCAGCAGCCCGGCAGTGCGCCCCCAGCCGGCGCCTGCCTTCCCTGCCGCCGAGGGGCAAGCTCTCATCCCGCCCTTCATGCCTGATAGCGGTGCCCCTCGGGCGGCCTCCTGGGGGGTGAGGTGCACTCCCTCCCTGCTCTTGACTGTGATCTTGGTCACGTGACTCGCTGCGGCCAGTGGGTATGCGGTCAGCGGGGCTGAGCTTGTCCCACTGGGGAACGGGTCCCGGGGACGGCTGTCCCTCCCGGGGGCCCAGGACGAGCCGAGCCCCTGCGCTGCTGCCTGGAGCGGAGCCTCATAGCCACGCCCCACCCAGCTGCAGGCCCAGCGGCGGCCCTGAGTGTGGGAGGGTGTGGCCAGGCCTTCGTCTGAGCACAGTGGCCACAGAACAGGGTATTCTGGGACCTGCTGGGTTTGAAGCCCAACTCCACCACTGACACGCTGGGTGGCCTGGGGCAGGGCGCTTACCCTCTCTGGGTCTCGGGGACCCCGTCTGTGAAAGGAGAATGGTAATAATAGTACCCACCTCTGTCGGGCGGATCGCACGAGTTAATTGTGTGAAGTGCCTGGTGTGGAGTCCGCACAGAGTACACGGGTGGGCTCGCCCTGGCCGGTGTGGCTCAGTGGATAGAGCGTCGGCCTGCGGACTGAAGGGTCCCGGGTTCGATTCCGGTCAAGGGCACGTGCCCGGGTTGCGGGCTCGGTCCCCAGTAGGGGGCGTGCAGGAGGCCCCGGGTATGAAGCACTCCGCATGCATTTCCTCTCTCAACGAAGCAAAGGCGGAGCCTTATCACCCGGATGTGGGGGTGAAGAGAGGTCAAGAGACTTGTCTGAGGTTCCACAGCGGCTGAGTCGCCGCGCCCAGGTGTGAAAACAATTCCACCCGATTCCAGCCCGTCTTTCACCTCTGGGCCCCCCACGTCGGTGCCGCCGGCGCCCGCAGTCAGCATGGCTGTCGGTGGAGCACTGAGCAGCCCGGCTCTCAGGCCTCTCCTCACCTCGCCGGGCCTGCGGGGGGGGGTGGGGTGGGGGTGGGGACTGTAGGTGAGCGGGCCCTCCCCAGGATGGTCCGGGGAGATGGGGTGCAACGGGAGGGGCCCTGGGCTGGGGACCTGGGTCCGGCATTCACGTCCTGGCTCTGCCCCGTCCGGCCGTGCGCCCAGAGCCGGCGGCTGCTCTGCAAAGTCCCCAACACCCAGTTCACGCCCAACCCCACGCAGGTGTCTGCGCGGGGGAGCCGGGAGCCTCGGCAGCCACAGCCGGCCTCCCGAGCCCAGAGCCCGCCTCCGTCCTTCGCTACCTGCAAAGGGCCCCTCACTCCCAGAGGGAACCCCGAGCCCAGCTGAGCTGGTGCATTCTGGGACCCGGCAGCTGTGTCCTCCTGCCCCAGCCCAGAGCGAGGGCGTGCCCCAGGCTTCACCCACAGGCTGGGCCCGGAGGACTCCAGGGCCAGAGGCGCCCAGGCCTCCCCTGATGGAGAGGGGCGGGCAGAGCCCGGCAGGCAGGGGGTGGGGAGGGGAGACCTGGAGACAGAGACCGGGCGCGCCCCAGCTCTAGGCACTCCCACACGGAGCCTCGGTGTCCTGGAGACGAGTGACAGGTCCCGCCCCAGGCTGAGCAGAAGCTCCAAAGGGGCCCCGAGGGAGAAGGCGCTCTGCCCGGGGGGGCCTCGGGTCCGCGTCCGGAGGAGAGCAAGGCGCTCAGAGGGCCCGTCTAGCTGCGAAGACCCTGGGCCCGGCCCTGGGCGAAGGGGTCAGCCTCGCGTGGCGTCACTCACGAGCTGTGCGTGGCTCCGGGGCGATGCCTGTGACGGACCAGCGTCTCCCACGAGGCATCCTCACCCCCAACACCTGCGACTCCTTCCCCGGGAGCCAGGGGACCCAGGAGCCAACCTCACAGGAGAACCAAGGAGGCGAGTCCTGGAGGTGGAACGTTCCGCAAGGCAGCCTGCTCCGCCTCAGAGATCACGGTCATCGGAGGGGCCCGGGGCCTCCGCCGGAGTGAGGCAGAGCGGGCGGGGGGCGGGAGGGAGGCTGCGCCCTGGACCTGGAAGTCCCCAGAGGTCGGGATGGGTAACGGGAGAAGACAGAGCAGCAGGGACACGAGGACCTGGTTTGGGTTAGGATTGTTCCCGCACAGAAGGCTCTGGGAGGACCTGCAGCTCAGGTTTGCAGTGGCTCCGTGTCCTGTTTGCTTATCGGTGTGCTCCACCTTCCCGCCCGGAGAACCGAAGGTCGTTTTAAATTAGAGGAGTTCCCGCACGGCCCCAGCTCTGCCGCCCTCCTCCGGCCTCAGCCTCCTCCCCAGCTCCGGCCACCTGCACCTGCCACCAACACAACGGGATGGGTGTCTCCTCACCGTTTCCCTCCCTCCCCCCTCCCTCTCTCCCCCGTCTTCCCTCTGTCCTCTCCCTCCCTCCCTCCCTCAGCCCTCCCTTCTCCCTCCCTCAGCCCTCCCTCTCTCCCCCCTCTTCCCTTCCTCCCCCTCCCTCCCTCCCTCTCTCCCTCTCTCCCTCTCTTCTCCCTTCTTCCCTCCCTCCCTCCCTCTCCCCTCCCTCCATCTCTGCTCCTCCCCCTTCCTCCCTCCTTCTTCCTTCTCTCCCTTCCTTTGTCCCTCCCTCCCCCGTCCCTCCCTCCCTCTCTCCCCTCCCTCCCATAATGCCTCTGTGTAGAGGGATGCCCATTGAATTACATAACTCTCAGCTCTCTCCCGAAGAGCAGTGACTTTCCCCCTGGCCCCTTGGGGAGGAGCCCTGGGCCAGCCCCGCCCAGGCCCTTCTCTCTGGCAGCCCCTGCTGCCTGCCTGCCTGCCTGTCAGTCGGGAGCCTCCCACAGCCCCACTGGGGCCTGGGCTGGGTGACCTCAGGGGGTGAATGCCAAGTTCAAGGGAGGGCTGGTAGGAAACCCACGCAGCCAGGCTCTCAGTCGCAGCCACACGGAGATGTTTCGGTCTGTTTGTCTGTCTGTCTGTCTGGCTGGCGTGTGTCTCTCTCAGTTGGTTCCAAACTCTGATGGGGAAGAGGCGTGTTCTCTTTATTTATCTTTTATTTATTTTTATTTTTCATTGATTTCAGAGGGGAAGGGAGAGGGAGAGATAGAAACATCAACGATGAGAGAGAATCATGGATCGGCTGCCTCCTGCACACGCCCCTCTGGGGATCGAGCCTGCAACCCGGGCTGTGCCCCGACCGGGAATCGAACCCTGACCTCCTGGTTGACCGAGTTCCCCCTGAAGAGGAGACACACAGGGGCCTGGGCACGTCACGGAGGCCGGGTGCCGAGTGGGAGGGGAGGAGGGGCCGAGGCGAGGCGAGCTGTGCCCTGCGCGGCTCAGGGGGCGCGGGCCGGGCTGAGGGCCCGACGTGAGCATGGCGATGTGGGTCCGCAGAAGGTTCCAGGTCCCGCGGTGGCACAGCCATGTCGTGTGCTGGGGGCGTCTCTCGGGGCCACTCTGTGGGGACAGATCTGGGCGGCGTGGCTGGGAGGAGGCGGCCAGCCGGCTGCGAGCCCAGAGCCCTCACGGGGCAGGAGCAGAGCCGTCACCAGCAGCCTCCACATTGCAGCGGACTGTCATCCCAGGAGCAGGTCACGCCGGGGGGCGGGGACTCAGGGGCGGGTTTCTCGCTGGTGCCCAGGCGGGCCCCTGAGCCCGGTCCATACCCCCTCCCCCTTCGCCACGCTGAGATGAAGTTCATAAATAACCCCACAGACTAAAAGAAAATCAATGTAACGTCCTGGCCATAATGCGGAGGAGAACTAAACGGAAAGTAATTTGTAATAAAATAATAAAGACTGAACACGGCGCGGCCGGCGTGGCTCAGGGGTGAGCGTGAACCTAGGAACCCGGAGGTCACAGTTCGATTCCCAGGTCAAGGGCACAGGCCCGGGTTGTGGGCTCGATGCCCAGTGTGGGGCGTGCAGGAGGCAGCCGATCCGTGATTCTCTCTCCTCATTGATGTCTCTCTCTCTCTCTCTCTCTCTCCCCCCCACTTCCTTCCTCTCTGAAATCAATGCAAATATATTTTTTTTAAAAAATAAAAGACTGAACACGCACAAGCCGACGGCAGCAGGAGACGGGTGGAGACGGCGGACGTGGCCTGATCCTGGCTCCCAGAGGCGGGACCACGCGACCAGGACGGCCCGGGAGGCAGCCGCCAGGTGGGCCTGCCGTGACGCAGACCCGGCGAGAGCGTGTTGCTGCTGGTGACGCGAAATGGGCAACACGTCTGGGCAAAACTCCAAGCACAACAAATTTGGTGAACAGAGTAGTCACGTCCCTGGAAAACTGTGTGTGTGTGAAAAGCATGAAAACATTACTGTGTGGCCCTGGCTGGTGTGGCTCAGTGGGTAGAGCGTTGGCCTGTGGACTGGAGGGTCCCAGGTTCGATTCCGGTCAAGGGCACAGGCCTGGGTTGTGGGCTCGATCCCCAGTGGGGGGCGTGCAGGAGGCAGCTGGTCGATGATCTTCTCTCGTCATGGATATTTCTATCTCCCTCTCCTTTCTTTTCTGAAATCAATATAAATTAAAAAATAAATTACTGTGTGTTTATGTGTAAACAGGTTACACACACACACACACACACACACACGCACGCACGCACGCACCATTGTGACAGGGAGAATACCCCTGCAGGTTCCCCCGACTCTGTGTAAGGGGCCTCATTGAGCATCATTGTCCCAGAGCCTCTGGTGTAAGGACAGCAATTGAGACCAAATGCCGTTCCTGTGGCTGAGAGGAGGCGGGGAGGCCGTGGACCTGGGGGACCAGTCCCAGCTCCAAGCAATGGTGTCAGGCCGGCTGAGGCGACAGCTGGCTGGTGACGCATTTGCTCTGATGGGATGGACGAGAAGCGGGACGTGGTGAGGTCCACGGTTCAGCTGCAAATTGTTCTGAGGCGGGGCTCTGACCTCCTCCTCTGTCCCCGACCTCCCCCAGATCCTGGTGGGGATCAATCAACATGACGGCTGTGCCCCTCGCGGCCAGCACCTCCACTCAGGTGACCTTCACCCGCTCGCAGAGGAGGCCACACTTGCCCTCATTTTTTAATGAGAAACCGGAGCCCAGAGGGACAGTGGACCTTGCCCAAGGTCAGTCAGCTCGTCCGTCAATGACAGCACGGGGCTTCGAACCTGGCAGCCCGGCTCACCCCACGGCACAGGCCCCGGCTCACCCCACGGCACAGGCCCGGCTCACCCCACGGCACAGGCCCCGGCTCACCCCACAGCACAGGCCCCAGCTCACCCCACGGCACAGGCCCCGGCTCACCCCACAGCACAGGCCCCAGCTCACCCCACGGCACAGGCCCGGCTCACCCCACGGCACAGGCCCAGCTCACCCCACGGCACGGGCCCGGCTCACCCCACGGCACAGGCCCAGCTCACCCCACGGCACGGGCCCGGCTCACCCCAGCTCACCCCACGGCACAGGCTCGGCTCACCCCACGGCACAGACCCGGCTCACCCTGCCAGCACAGGCCCGGCTCACCCCACGGCACGGGCCCGGCTCACCCCAGCTCACCCCACGGCACAGGCCCGGCTCACCCTGCCAGCACAGGCCCCGGCTCACCCCGCCAGCAGCAGGTGGGGCCCTGGGCGAGGTGCAGAGGATTGGACTCAGGGGTGCCGGGAGGCTGTACACATCCACGGGCGATTCCCAGAGACAACCCGGTACAAAGAAGGGGGAGTACAGTCGTTTCAACGGGACCTTTGAGGGCGGGGGCTGGCAGGCAGGAGGGAGGCTCGAAGCATCCCACCCCCCTTGTTTAGGGGACCCCCCAGGACCCATCTGCACCTCGTTTTCTTAATTCTTCCATTTCACAGTTTGACCTATTCCCTCCCGTCTGTTCATAGCTGTGTGTGTGTTAATGTATTCATTGGCTGAGAAGGTAACACACAAAAGCCTGCTATGAATTCAGTGACTGAATGTTACTGATCACAATGGCATCACGTACATTTGAAAAACGTCAGTATGTGGAGACCGATGGGCACGGTGCTTGGGGAACCTACAGGCAATGCTGGGTCCAGGGCAGAGGTGGGACTAGGAAAAGCCCACCAGACCCCAACCCCCAGGCCCCAAATCGCCCCCCTGGGAGGCCCAGGGACCCCACAGCAGCCCGGCCCATGTCACCTTCTCCCTGTCGCTATAGCTTCTGAAGAAAGGTGTTGACTTGGTCCTAATGCCACACTATGTTGGGTCCCTTGGACCTAATTCTAATGCGCATGTGTGTGTGTGGGGGGGGGGGCGGGGGGATCCCCATACCAACAAGCAGTTCTACACCCGTGGTCGGCAAACCGCGCCTCGCGAGCCACATGCGGCTCTTTGGCCCCTTGAGTGTTCTAACGCCACTTCTTCAAAATAGACTCGCCCAGGCCGAAAACCGACTTCTGCGCATGGGCCACGAAGTTTCAGTCGCACTGTACGTGCGCGCCCGCACGTGGTATTTTGTGGAAGAGCCACACTCAAGGGGCCAAAGAGCCGCCTGTGGCTCGCGAGCCGCGGTTTGCCGACCACTGTCCTACACCAGCAGGGTATCTGGGAACAGAATCAGAGCGCTCAGGTTGAGGGCTCGGTCCCCCAAGACTGCCCCCCACTTCAGAGGCCAGTCCCACGTCCCGGGTGTCACCTGTGCTTCTGACCGACTGGCTATCCATCAGAGGTCCCCAACACCCCTCCTTGGGCTCGATCCGTTTGCTAGAATCGCCCACAGAACTGGGGCGGCCCAGTTACTCACCCCAATACCGGTTAATTACAACGGATATCGGAGAGGAGACGGGACAACGCCAGATGGAGAGAGACAGCCAGCGAGGTGCCCAGCAAAGGAGCTCTGTCCGCGTGGGGCCTGGGACCTGGCCCTGCTCCGTGAAGCGCTCCGGCTCCCCAACGGGGGGCTGTCCCAACCCCGAGCTCCCAGTTTTATGGAGGCTTCGTGGCGTAGCAGACAGTTGATTAAACTGTTGGCCGGGTGTGACGGATTCAACCTCCAGTCCCTCTCCCTGGAAACGGGGGGAGGGGGTGGTGAGGCTGAAAGTTCCAACCTCTCCTCACGGTCAGCTCCCCCGGCAACCAGCCCCCATCTGTACGTGCTTTCCAAAAGTCACCTCGTCACCATGAACCCCGCTGGGCCACCCCAGTTCTGTGGGCGATTCTAGCAAACGGATTGAACCCAAGGAGGGGTGTTGGGGACCTCTGATGGATAGCCTGTTATGAATAACAAGACGCACATTTCACCTTCTGGGATCTGCACGGACCAAAGGCCGAGGACTGTCACACAGGATGCTCCCATCGCTCTGATGGCAAAGGGATGCCAAGGCCTTGGGGGTTTGTAAGCCAGGAGCCCCGGATGAAGACCAAATAGCTGAGAAATAATTTAGTCATCTGAATGACCAAAGAGATATTTCTTATGAGTCACCACCTTGCACACTCATTATGGAGTGACTCCATGTGGGCGAGCTTGGACCAGCGCCCCCCCTCCCGCCCCGGGGCAGTTACCTGACCTCTGTGCAGCCCATAGAGAGGTGCCTGCAGGCTGGGGGCCAGCCCAGAGCAGTCGGCTCTGACCAATGGAGCCACTGCAGTGGGTGGGGGTGGAATCGAGTGGGGACATATCCTCAGAAGGCGGCTGGGAACGTGGCTAAAGCGGAAAGGAATGACACACCGAATGTTGGAAGGATGAGGAGCCACTGGACCTCTCATACGTCGTCAGTGGGGTGAAAACTGGTAAAATACTTTGTACAACTGGAAGAACTGACCACGCCTAACATACATGTGCCCTAACACCCAGCAACTCTACCCCTAGGAATATACTCAACGGCGTGGCGCATGCACACACTCACCAAGAAATCCACCAAAACGGTCATCTATAGAATGGATAAACATTAGGTCGAGCTGTAGGAAATGGTCTTTTTTTGGGAGATAAAAAGGTTGAAATTAGCAATTTCCTGTGATTAATCCTGACAGATTGTGGTATATCCATGTGACGGAATACTACACAGCCATGAAAAAGGAATGACCTACGGCTACACGCCACGACATGGACAAATCTCACAGACGTGGCAGTGAGTGAAAGAAGCCAATCACAAACACACGCATGCTCTATGATTCCATTTATTTGAAGTTCTAGAACAGGTACCATTCTCCATGATGCTCCGTGTCAGAATGGTGGTTTCCTGCGGGAGCCCTGATGGGGAGGGGGCACCACAATGCTTCTGGGGTGCTGGCGTGTTCTAAACGTTGGTCTGGACCGTGGCTACCCAGTGGATTAGTCCATTGATCCAGCGGAACACACTTAGGATGAGTAGGCAACCTTTGGTGCAATAAGAAAATTAAAACCTGCTCAAAAGAGGCCGGGACACACATAGAAAGATACGCCAGATTCTAATCATCGGGGACTCCAACCCCAGACCACGATGAGACACAGCTTCACACTCGTTAGGGTGACTGGTATCAACAATAAGCCAACAGCACATAACAAGCGCTGGCCCGGGTATGGAGAAATGGGAGCCCTTGTGCACTGCTGGTGGGAATGTAAGATGCACAGCCACTGTGGAAAACAGGATGGGAAAAGGAAAACAAAAAAGAAGAGAAACACCGTACAGAGATTCCTCAAAGATGCAAACACAAAATTTCCATATGACCCAGCGAGGCCACTTCCGGGGGTTACAACAAAACAACGGGCCCAGATGGGTTTGCCTGTGCTGAGCCCACGTCACCACACCGAGATCGAACGCACCCACGGTCTTGGCTCTCCCGGAAGTGGAGGCTTAAACCAGTCAGACCGTCAGGAATGGCCGATCAGCACTAGCTCGGTCCTCGGCCTGAGAGACCCCGGAAAGCAAAGGCAGTGCCGGCTTTTTCCTTAGTCGGACTCCCTTGTTCTCTCCACGTCCTTCACTCCGAGCAGCTCTTCTGAGCTCCTTCTGTCTGCTGCATTGTGTGCTGTGTGATGCGAATAAAGTTTTTGCTTAAACTCTTTAACATGTTAATATACCTCAGTTTATCTTTTAACAACATGGGCATGTGCCCAAAATAATTGAAAGCAGGGACTTGACAGCTCAGCCGGCGTGGCTCAGGGGTTGAGCATCAACCTATGAACCGGGAGGTCATGGTTCCATTCCCGGTCGGGGCACATGCCCGGGTTGCAGGCTCAGTCCCCAGTAGGAGGCGTGCAGGAGGCAGCCGATCCATGATTCTCTCTCATCACTGATGCTCCTATCTCTCTCTCCCTCTACCTTCCTCTCTGAAATCAATAAAAATATATTTAAACTAAAATTTTAAAAAAAGAAAGCAGGGACTTGATAAATATTTGTACACTCATGTTCATAGCATTATTATTATTATTATTATTATTGTCATCATTATCATCATTATCACCAAAGGTACAAACAACCCTGATGCCCCCTGAGAGGTGAAATGCCCGCTTCTTGCTTAGTCCGACTCCCTTGGACTAAGGGAGGTCACGGTTCCATTCCCGGTCGGGGCACATGCCCGGGTTGCGGGCTCAGTCCCCAGTAGGAGGCATGCAGGAGGCAGCCAATCCATGATTCTCTCTCATCACTGATGTTTCTATCTCAGGGATGCGTACATAGGATGGACTATTCTTCAGCCTTAAAAAGGAATGGAATTCTGGCACACGCCACACCATGGAGGAATCTTGAAGACAGCGTGCTAAGTGAAACAAGCTGGGCACAGAAGGACCAATATTGTGCGATTCCACCGTGGGTGAGGCAGAGAGCTTCCTCTCTCCCTGTAGGCTCTTCTGGATGGCCCATTCATTAAACTGCATGAGGCAGGTTAACAAGAGCAACCCCCGCCCCCGTTACCTATGTACGTATGGAACCCTACGTGCGTGAGAGGCTCCGGGACAGAAAGGGAAAATACGCAGTTTGCGCTTCAGACGGGAGGAAGGCCTTTCGCAGACGGTAAGAGCAGGCGTCCAGTCGTTAGAAGTTCGCCCTGCCCTACAGACAGCTCGCAAGGAATTATTTCTGGTGACAACGCTTACGGGCAAGGCCCCAATTTGAATTTTCTCAGGGACAGCTAAAAGTTCCCTGCGAGCCCGTAGGGTATCGATTGAGTGATCGTCTTCAGCTCAAAGTAACCCACATGCCAGCGTGGCATACCTGGGGGTCACTGTTCTGAACCCCTTCGCCACCTACAAGAGGTTCCCGGGATCGTCAAACTCACAGGCAGAAGTCGCACGGTGGTTACGGTGAACGGGGGGGTCGGGGGTGAGAGGGAATGGGGAGCTCTTGTTTATTGGCCAGAGTTTCAGGGTGGGGTGATGAAAAAGTGTGGGAAATGGTTGCACAACAATGTGCGTGAGCTTAATGCCACTGAGCTGTACCCTTAAAGTGGTTAACTTTACGTCCTCTGTATTTTACCTCCCACACACTTTTTTATCTACTCAGAAAAGGGTGCCTGAGCGCCCAGGCCGCCCCGGCTTCCTGGCTCCGCCCCGCCCACGGCCGCCTGTCTGGTCCTGCCCACTCCAGGGCTGCTGTCCCGGGACTCCCATCGCAAACCTGCCCCGTGCCCGGGCGCCAGTGCTTGCCGGCCCTTCCGGACGTGACGTCAGAGGCTGGGGAGTCCCCGTAAGGCGCTCGGTCCCTTTGGAGCCATTAGGAAGCCGTCGTCATCCACGAATTTACCAAAAGGCCGCCTCTGACTCACCCGCAGATGTGTGGCTACCGGGATTGGTCCAATCAGGCACCAGCCCTCAGTGTCTGCTCACTACCCTCACGCTCAGCTTAGAAGGGCACCAGAACCCAGGAGCCTCGTGGCACAGCTCAGTGGCTGAGCGTCGACCTAGGACCCAGGAGGTCACGGTTTGATTCCCGGCCAGGGCGCATGCCCGGGTTGTGGGCTCCATCCCCAGTGCGGGGCGTGCAGGAGGCAGCCGATCAGTGATTCTCATCATTGATGTCTCTCTCTCTCTCTCCCTCTCCCTCTGAAATCAATAAAAATATAAAAACAAACAAACAAACAAAAATGCCCCAGGACAAAGGCTCGGGGAAACACTTTGGCTGAGCACCTACTGTGTGCCAAGCGCCAAGCCTAGAATCCTTGCCGCTGCCCCACCAGGGCGATATTATTTACCCCTTTTTCCGACCAGGAGACGAGCCTCAGAGAGGGTCTCACAGTCAGAAAAGTGGGGTGATTAGACTCGAGAACCGGCTCCACGTGACTCCGAATCCTCCTGGGGACCTTCGGCGTCGTGACTGGCCCGGGAAGAGGCAGGCTCGGCGCCCGGTGGCAACGCAGGCCCTGGCCCAGGCCCTGGCAGACAGGGCGAAGTCCACTCCTCCCGCCTGTCAGAGCAGAAGCCCTGGCTCCCGCAGACCCTGCAGGGTGTTTGCTGAGGAGGCTCTGGCCCGAGGGATGCACAGAAGAGAACTCTCCGGCCACCTCTGCCCGGTGCCCGCGCACGGCCAGGGTCGCCCGGACCCTTCCGGAAAGGGCAGCTTTGGGAAGAGGGAGAGTGTCTGCAGGGGCAGGTGGGCGATCTCACGCGGAAGAGAAGCTGATGGCTCACAACAAGGCTGAGGGAGGGGCCAGGCGCAAAGAGCGGGAGCCCTGGTTTGGGGATCAGAGCAGGAACTCTGCTGCTGCCATGCTGTGCACCGGGGGCGGGGCCCTTGCCCTCTCTGTGCCTCTGTTGCCTTCCCTGTGCGAGGGTGCGGCTGGAGTTCAGGATTGCGACCGTCACCCACTGACTGCACAGGTATTCACTGAGCCCCGGCTCCAGATGCCAGCCACACTGTGGGGACGCAGAAGACAGACCGTCTCTTGCTCTCCGGGGGCCGAGTCTCGTGGGCAGGAGCGGCACTGACTGTGTGGGGTGGCGGAGAGGAGCGGGGGTACAGGTCCGGCCTGGCCTCCAGGACTGGGCTCACGAAGCAACCTGCTTTCTGCCTGGCCTTGACCCTGACCCAGCGGGCTCCCTGCAGCGCTCCAGATGCCGTCGCCTGGGGGCGGTCAGGACATGGGGGGCACAGGGATGCCGATGGGGACTCCCACCTCCGCTTCCCTGCCGGCCTGGGATAGACAGACACAGTCGTTCTCTGAATCGAAACTCCTCAGAACCGATCAGAAAGGGCCGAGGGGCCGGGCAGAGGGCCCGCGGCAGGGCGGTTTGCAAAAGGGGGGCTCGGAGGCTCCAGGGCTCCTCGGGAGGTGAAGGCAGCAAAGAGGCGGATCTCACCTCAGTGCAGGCTGGAATCCCCGAAGCCGGAGTCTAACCAGAGATGCCGCTGTAGCTGGCCTGGGGCGCGGCCTGGGCAGAGGATGCTGTGAACTAAGCTGAACAGCAGTGACCTGGCAGAGGCAGGGCCTGCTCAAGGCCAAGGAGGCTGATTCTTGGAGGCCAAGTAGGTCTGAGGGTGGCCAGCCCTGCCCAGGGGACAAAGGCTGCGTTCCTGACAGCAGGAGGACTCGGGGCCAGAAATGCCCGCTTGGTGGTGAGGCATTGACACCTCTCCAAGGTCTCCCCACCCCTAGGATCGCCAGCTAAAATACAGGGTGCCCAGTTAAATTTGAATTTTAAAATTACTTAAATTCAAATTTCATTGGGCATCCCGCTGTTGCTTTTTCATCTGCTCAATCTGGCAGCCCTGCCCGTCCCAGAGCTGGGTGGGCGTCAGAGCCCCTGTTCAGGTCCCAGCTCTGACTCTAACATGTCAGGGCACCTCAGGCAACTCGCTGCCCCGCCCTGGGTCTTGGTCTCCTCAGGACGCACTGCCCCTCCCACCTCGGCCAGGCTGGCCGTCTCCAGGGCCGCGCATGACTCACAGGTCCCTGGAAAGGCACCGAGCCGTCTGCGAAGGAAAGAGGGCCTCTCTCTCTCTCTCTCTCAGAGATCAGCATTTCCCTCCCGCGGTGCGATCCAGAGGAAGAGCTTTCAAGAGTCTCCTTGCCCTGGAGACGCTGGTGAATGAGACGGAAGCCCAGGGCAGGACCCGGGCCTGCTGCTCTCACTCCTCTCTTCCTCATCTCCTTCCCCGTCTCCTCCTCTCAACAGCCTCGCCGCCCCCAGACAACACCTCCCCCTCCCTACCAAGCAGAAAGCGCTTGTGGGACATTGAGCAGGTAGCCGCTGTGGGCCTACAGTGGGCCGGGATGAGGGCTAAGTACTGAGGACACATGGTGACCCAGTCCCCGCCCACATGGAGCTTCTGGTTTGGGGATGGGGTGGGGGGTAGGCAAACCTTGGTAAGTATCCCAGGGGTGAGTGAATGCGTGGAGAGCACACCAGTGAGAGGGAACCTGACCTCCGTCCTTGAGGAAGTATCCTGGGAATGGATATGTAAAGGGGGGCGGGGCATCCAGCAGAGGGAACAGCACATACAAAGGAGACCTCTGAGGACAGTGTGTCTGGCGTGGCTGACGTGGCTGGAGGATGGAGGGCAGAGCAGAGTGGCCTGAGATGGGGGTGGACACGTTGGACATGCTGGATGGTAGAGACTATGAGAAGAATTTGAATCTTAAGCCCATTCAACGTCCCAGCAATTCCGCTCCTAAGCATCTATCCAGGGAGTTCAGGAACAGACAAGACTAATCGATGGCATAGAAGTCCAAGTGGTGATTCCTCCTGAGGGTGGGTGCTGACTGTGAAGGGCACAGAGAACCGGAAATGTTCTGTGTCTTCATCTGGGTGTGGCCACAGGGATACACACATGTAGACATTCATCAAGCTGTATGTTTCACTGTATACATTACAAAAACAATTGGGTCTGTATCTTATTAAGAGCAACTAGAGGCCCAGTGCATGAAATTCGTGCACGGGGGAAGGGGGTCCCCTCAGCCCAGCCTGCACCCTCTTCAATCTGGGACCCCTCAGGGGATGTCTGACTGCCAGTTTAGGCTCGATCCTGAGGATTGGGCCTAAACTGGTAGTCAGACATCCCTCTCACAATCCTGGACTGCTGGCTCATAATCGCTCACCTGCCTGCCTGTCTGATCGCCCCTAATTGCCCCCCTTGCTGGCCTGATCGCCCCTAACTGTCCCCCCTGCTGGTCTGGTTGCTTCTAACTGCCCCCCCCAGCTGGCCTGGTCACCCCCAACTGCCCCCTTCTACCGGCCTGGTTGCCCCCAACTGCACCGCCCCCCGCCCCCCGCCAGCCTGATCTCCCCTAACTGCTCCTCCCGCTGGCCTGGTAGCCTCTTACTGCCCCCCCTGCTGGCCTGATTGCCCCCAACTGCCCCCATTGCTGGCCTGGTCGCCCCCAACTGCCCTGCCTGCCAGCCTGGCCGCCCCTCACTAACCACCCTGCTGGCCTGGTCGCCCCATGCAGTCTGCTTGTTTAGTTGTTTGGTTATCCTCACTAACCCCCCCTGCCGGCCTGGTCGTAGGCAGCCATCTTGTGAGGGTGTGATGGTCAATTTGCATATTACCTCTTTATTATATAGGATAAGAAACCCCAGCAAGGTTTTAAGCCATGACATGACATAATCTGTTGGGTGAAAAATAGCTGAGAAGTGAGAGCAGTTGCCCTGAAGAGAGGAAAGGGTGCCCTGGACTTGGGTGGTACTGTTGAAAATGGTTGGAAGTGGGTGGTTTCAACGGTATTTTGGAGGAAGAATCAATAAGACATGATTTAGGATATATGTCAGATCAATGGTGGATGGATGGATGGAAGAGTTGATGGATAGATAGGTGGATGGATGAATGGATAGATGGACAAATGGATGAATGGATGGATGGATGGATGGATGGATGAATGGGTAGATGGAGGAATGGTGGATGGATGGATGGATGGATGGATGGGTGAGTGGATGAAGGAATAGTGGATGGATGAATAGATGGATGGGTGGGTGGATGGATGGATGGATGGATGGATAGATGGACAGATGAATAGATGGATGGGTGGGTGGATGGATGGATGGATGGATGGATGGATGGATGGATGGATAGATGGACAGATGAATAGATGGATGGGTGGGTGGATGGATGGATGGATGGATGGATAGATGGACAGATGAATAAATGGATGGATGGATGGATGGATGGATGGATGGATGGATGGATGGATAGATGGAGGAATGGTGGATGGATGGATGGGTGAGTGGATGAAGGAATAGTGGATGGATGAATAGATGGATGATGGGTGGGTGAATGGATGGATGGATGGATGGATGAATAGATGGACAGATGAATGGATGGATGGATGGATGTGTGGAGGAATGGTGGATGGATGGATGGATGGATGGGTGGGTGGATGGATGGATGGATGGATGGATGAATAGATAGACAGATGAATGGATGGATGAATGGATGTGTGGAGGAATGGTGGATGGATGGATGAGTGAGTGGATGAAGGAATAGTGGACACATTCAGAGTAGGCTCCAGGTGCCCCGCCCAGAGTCACATGCATTTCCTAGATGAATGGTGGATGGGAAGGTAGGTGGGTAATGGACAGACTGGGTGGAAGGATGTGTGAGTGGCTGATGAGTGGGTAAATGAATGAGTGGGTGAAGAGGCGGGTGGGAGATTGAGTGGGTAGATAAGCACCCTCAGGGGGACAGACTCTACTCGAGGTACTGCTGTCTAGAAAGTGCAGATGAATTGCACTAGGCCAGTGGTCGGCAAACCGCGGTTCGCGAGCCACATGCGGCTCGCAAGCCGCGGTTTGCCGCTCTGTTGACTAATGAGTTTGCCGACCACTGCACTAGGCAGTCACCACACGAGCTTCCCCTGCGACAGGCGCTTACGCTTCTGTAGCTCCCCGGTGCCCGGAGGAGAGACCCTGGTCACTACAATGCCCATCGGGGAGCAGACACTCACAAATAGGCATCCCCCAATCCTCTGGGCACTGCGGTGAAGGTCCTGGCGAGACCCAGGTGGACGGAGGATGAGGCAGGAATGGATACGCCTCCCAGAGCCACCCGTCCTCTTCCCGTCCCTGCCCGCCACCACCACCCAAACACCAGCACCCCCCCTCTCCCAGCAATCCCCCACCGCCATCACCCACCACCACCCCGATCTGCCGAGACCCTGGGCATTGTGCTCAGTCAGGTCAGAGGTGAGCTTGTGGGCGGCCCTCTGTGGGCGGGAACAGCTTGCCTCTAGCACCGGCCTCAGCAGCTCCCGGGGGGCTGCCTGCACAGCCAGGCGGTCCAGCCCCCACCGCCAGGCTGTTTGTCCCCGGGACCCACCCCTGCATCTCACAGCAGGAGGAGCAGGGAGGCAGGGCGAGCCGCCCGTTCAGAGGGGGAGGGCTAACACCCTACCGGGGCTGCCCCTAGGTCCAGAGCTGGCTCCAGGTGCCCCGCCCGGAGTCACGTGCATTTCCTAGACCTCAGAAGCTGGCTGGGTCTCTGCCGTGGGCGCCTGACAGCTCGGCCCCCAGAGCTCTCCTCCCTCCTCGCCTCCCCGCCCCACGCAGGCTGCGTCTGTGCTGTTTGGTGAGCAGCATCCCCGCGGTTGTCAGAGGCAGGCTGATCTACCTGGTGGGGAACTGAGCGATCCCAGGACTCGGGGTGGGAGCCCACACTGACAGCCCTCTGGGATGGGGGCCCCGCCCACGGGTCTGGGCGGGAGCTCGCAGCGGCTGCAGGGAGTCACATTCCCTTCACGCAGGGGCCTCTCGGGATGGTAGCTGTGACTTCATCCAGTGATCCTATTCCCTGCCACCAAGCTGAAACACAGCCATCGGACCTCCCGCGGCATGAGCGGACACTTTAGACTTCAAAGCCCTGCAGCTTTTGATCCCCCCGCCCCCCCCCCCTCAAGTCCCAAGCCAGTGGCCATGTTGGCTCTCCCTCCCTCCAGCTGCCTCTCAATCCCAGGACCACGGGGCAATGCAGCCGCGGGGGGAGGGGGGGGGCGTGCCCGGCTCAGGAATTCTGCAGTTGTCTTTTGGCAGCCAGCTTCACCCTGATGCAATCCCTGGCCCAACCACCCCGTTCGGCAGCTGCGGGGCGCCCAGCGTCGGGGGCAGGGCCCAGCTGTGCCAGCTGTCGCAGACAGATTCCGCTGCGCAGCTCGGCCCTGGCTCACATGCCGGACCAGGACCGGGGAAGTGCGCAAAAGTTCCGCGCTGCGTCGGGGGTGCCCGGAATCATCTTGGTTTCCTCTTGCAAGATGTTCCGCGTGCAGAGCGCGGGGCAGACGGAGGAAGGGGATGGGGAGGCGGCGAGGGGAGCCGATCTGCCTCCAGCCGACACTGCCTGTCACACACCCTCCATCGCTCTAATAACAACACCCGGCAGTTAATCAGCGCCTGTGTGGCAGCAGACGCTGTCACACTCATTAATTAGTTAATCCACACAGCCCCCCCCCCTCCGGGGAGGAGGGGCTGTTATTAGCCCCGCTGGGACCCAGAGGGAAACTGAGGCCAGGCTGGGAGGTTGGCACTGGGCTGAGGGAACACAGCCGGGCAGCTGGACCAGGGCCAGCCTGAGCTTGCCACCCGTTCTGCCGCCCTCGCTCTTGCCCTCCGCCTCCGTCTGCTCACAGTGCTGGTGGCTGGCCCCAGACACGTGGCCGGACCCCGTCAGAAGCACCGGGACAAAGAGGGTGCTGTGTGCTCTCAACCAGATACCGCGGTGGTACGCGCCTTCCAGTGTCTCAGAGCGCCTGCTGTCTGCTCCCCCTGCAGGCAGCGCCGGGGTTGACGGCGTTGGAACTGACCGGAGGGACATGTCCCCCAGGAGGCACCACAGGGTTCCACTGAATGGGGAACAGACGGCCATCGGGCCGTCGGGGGATCCTCAGATCACACACACACACACACACACACACACCAGACAGGAGGGGTGGGACCAGGGTCCCCACGGAGTAGCTCCTACATGATGGCGCCCAGAGGTAACTGTAGGTGGACACCTGCTACGATGCCTTACAGCCAGGGTGCCCGATGGCTCAGACCCGCCAGGAGGAAGACTCAGACTCAGGTCAGTCCACAGGGCAGAGAATCCCGGCCCGGGGCGATGCAGGCGGCAGGCCCGGGCGCACGGAAGGCGGTTAGAGGAAGGAAGTCATCAACACCCTCTCAGAGTTCGTGACCAGTTGCCAAAGTCAGGAGGGCAGCCTCCGCGCGTATTTCCCTGCTGGTTACTGGAGTTGCTAAAGAGGAAATAATGAACCCCTCTCCCTTTCTATTTTCTTTTAAAAATATTTTTTATTGATTTTTAGAGAGAGAGGAAGGGAGAGGGAGGTAGAGAGAGAGAGAGAGAGACATCGATGTGAGAATGCCACCTCAATCAGCGGCCTCCTGCACGCCCCCTACCAGGAATCAGCCTGCAACCTGGGCAGGTACCCAGACTGGGAAGCAAACGGGCAACCTTTTGGTGCGTGGGACAGCGCCTAACCCACTGAGCCACACCGGCCAGCGCTCCCCTTCTCTTTTTAAATAGGAATTATCACAATTTAAAAGCACTTCTCATACTTCCCCCTTTTCTCTCCCCCAATACTTAGACTAGCGCTGCTTCGCAAACTTCAGCGAGCATACGAATCGCCCGGGGACCTTGTTAGCCTGCTGAGATCCTCGGGCCTGAGAGTCTGCATTTTTTTCTCTTTTTTAATGGTCATGCGCAGTGCCATGCTCAAACATTTTTTGTTGGATTGATGGGGTGACATTGGTTAATGAAATGATGTGTTTTCAGGTGTGCGATGCTGTCACACACCATCTGTATGTTGTGCTGTGTGTTCACCACCCCAAGTCAATGTCCTTATCACCCTTTATCGCCCCTATACCCTCACCCACCTCCCCCTTCCGATTCTGTGTTTTTAACGAGGTCCTAGCTGGTGCCAAGGCCAGCCTTGGAGTAGTAAGAGTTCAAAGGCCATCTTGTTGCTGGTTGAACTTACCCTTTAATTCAGTTGTTAAAGGCCCAGATGGGCTCACCATAGAACCGGAGGAGACATAAACATCCCCTCGAAGGTCTCGGCCTTGCATCTCGAACATGACATCACGGTTGAACAGGGACCCCTGGAACGCGTTTGGTGAGGACAATGTTGGTTGAATAGAAGGAGGTGTGTGTGTGTGAGGGGAGGGGTGTACTGTGAATTTGTGTGTACGGGGCAGCTAAGGGGAGGAATGGAGTAGACCATTTTGAACTGGCTGTTCCACTCGCGATTCCTCCTTCTCTGAGAACTCCCCTCCTCCTGCAGGAGTGGGCCGCCATGTTTGCACTACATGGCACCTCCTCCCCTGGCCGTAGCTGATTGACCACGGCCCAAGCTGGGCCATTAAGATTCTTTTTTAAAAATCTTTTATTAATTGATTGATTTTAGAGAGATGGAGGAAATGAGAGAGAGAGAGAGAGAGAGAGAAGGGGGGGAGATCAATGTGTTGTTTGTACATTCGTTGGTTGCTTCCTGTATGTGCCATTGAACCTGCAGCCTTGGTGTGCTGGCGGATGCTCTAACCAACGGAGCCACCGGGCCAGGGCCAAGGTTCTCCTGGGGATGAGACCTTTGGACCAAGGGACATGGGGTTGACAGTCTCGATGCTGGTTTATTGCAATGACCTGGAAAGAAGGTCCCTAAACTGCTAGGGACCGTGTGCAGGGAGCTCTCCGGCTGAGGCCCGGTCCCAGGCCGCCTTGCACTCAGCCGCTCCTGCGCCACGTCGGGTGGCTCCCAGTTTGCACCGAGTTGGGGTGACCACGGGGCCCCACTTCCCCTGCAGACACAGGCGACCCCCTTTCTGCCTCTGACGAAGTTCTCCCCCACCTGGGAGACCAGCTGGGTGGGCAGTGGGATGACGAACCGCCCTTCCTCCCAGGAAAAGCTCAGGCAGCGCCTCCCACAGGCGCCCGCCGTGTGATGGTCCAGTGCCCGCGGACTGAGCTCCTTGAGGGCAGGGCCCGGGTCCTGCGGGTCCGTGCGTCCACCCCTCCCGGGTGAAGCACATCCCGCGTGGGGACCCCACGCAGCACTCCCTGCTCGGAGCAGGCTCAGGGACAGTGTCCCTTGCAGCCTGAATGAATGGGCGCGTGTGGAGAGGAACAGGCCGGGCGATTTTCTGCATTGACCGGGAATCCAAAACGGACCCAGTGCCCCTTGGACTGCCCGCACCCTGCTGGGCTCCCTGGGGCGGGGTGGGGGGAGGAGGTGGGGGAACACAATGACATGCTCCATCCCCTCCCGGAGCTCTCAGTCACCCCGGGAGGTGGAACCGGTCCCGTCCCCCCACCCCGCCCCCACGAACCAGTCCTCCAGCGATCCTACTTGCTTTTTTGCTTCTCCCACGCTCAGCCCGGTCACGCGGGGTCTGAAGGAGGGGGACCGAGGCGGCTCCCTTCCCCGCAGGCAGCGCGGCCCGTCCTGCCCCTCCCGGCCGCCCACGGAGCCCGCGCCCGGGGCGGGAGCCAGGCGCCCACCGCCCCCACGCGCAGGGCGGCGCAGCGGGAAGGCTGCACCAGCTCCGGCCGCGGCGCCGCTCCCCTCCCTGGCACAAGGGGGCGCTGCCGCCCCACGGTCGTCGCCATGGTCACCGCTGGCGGCGGAGTGGGGTTTACGTAAAGGACGCGGTGTCCCCCGGGGGGCGGAGGCGGCCTCCGCGCCGGCGCCGGCGCCCTGCGGAAGCGGCGTTAGTGAATCGGGGCCTCGGGGAGCCCAGGATGGAGGCGGCGGCGGCGGCGGCGGCGGCGGGCCGAGCTCTGCGGAGGGCGGGAGGTAAGGGGGCCCCCGGCGGGCGGGCGGGCGCGGGCGCGGTGCGAGCGGAGCGGCGTGGCCGGAGGCGCAGGGTCCGGGGCGCGCGGCGGCCGGCCCGACGGGTCCGCGGGCGGAGGCGCGGCTGCCACGCGCGCCCATGGCAGGTGTGGGCTCCGCGGAGCCCCTGGCGCCGGCGTGGGGACGGTGACACCCGTGGCGCGGGCGTGGGCAGTGCGGGTCTGGCACAGGCGGCGTGGCTTTTCGGGCACAGCTGTCAGGAGACTCGCCGCCGCCCTGGCGCGATGGTGGCCGCCCAGGTGCGGGGCGCGCAGCCCTGTGCGCAGGTAGGTGGTGGGCACGGCACTGGGACTGGTTTCCAGGCGCCGGGGGGGGGGGGGGGGGGGGTGCCCCTGCCCGGGGAGGAGGAGGTGCTGCCATGGTCTGGAGCGATGGCACCTGGGCTTGGAGCGTGGTGTCCCCAGCATGACGGGAGCGCTTGGCGCCGTGAGCACGGGCCTTGGCACAGCGCGGTGCGGGGGGCTGCCTGACCCTGGGCGGGGCAGTCCGTGGCCCTCAGAGCCCGGTGGGTGGGAAGGGTACGAGCCGGCCTCGCGCTCTGGGGATGGAGAAGGCCCCTTCGTGCCTGCCGGGGACACTGGGCTGGGGAAGGCAGAGGCCTGGGTGAAGCCTGGTGTCCCTGATAACGGACGGAGGAGAGAGAGAGAGCAGGACGTGCGTCTACCGCGAGGTCCCTGAGAGCCGCCCGGCAGAGGTCTGTCCAGGTCCTGGCAGTAACCTGGGCTCATGAGTCTGGATCCGGCTTCGGAGAAGAAGGGAGGTGGGGGGTCTCCGCAGCGAGCACTATCCATGGACAGTGGGAAACATACAGGGCCGAGGGGCGACCTGTGTCCACGGGCTGGGAGGGGCGTGGCACCCGTCTGTCTGTGGTCGCGGCCCGGCCTTCTCGCTGGGTGGTTCGTCCAGGTGTCTGGGAGTTGCCTGTCTGCTTGGATGCTCAGAAGCCGCTGGGGCCAGAGCATCGTTGGGGCCACGCTTGCAAGATGCGCCTGTAGCCCTGGGCGTGCGCCGGCACCGTGTCTGTCCCCCAAGGCCTTCCGGAAGCCTCAGGGGAGGGTCTCACCGGGTTGTACTCACAGAGGGGCAACTCGCAGCCTGCATCCCCTCCCCGCCCCCCGGGAAGTCTTGGGGGGGGGAGGGAATCTTTAGGTCTCTGTGGATCCCCGGGGGAAGTGGAATCGGGTAGAAGGATAAATGTGGCGAGCTTGGGCTGAGTCTGGGGGAGGCCTTGAGGAACCCAGAAAGATGACGTTGAGGGGATGGGGCACTAGGGTGGCAGGGGGCGGCTCACTCGCTAAGGTGGGTGCTGGGAGGTGCTGCTGAGGTTCCTTGAAGCTGGGGCGCCGCCCAGTGCACTTGGAGCCAGGGAACTGGACTTCCAGTCTCGGGGTGCGACCTTGAGCAGGGACCTCACCTCCCAGGGTTACGGCACAGGGTGGTCCTAGGCGTGGGAGGGGGCGGCGCACGTGAAGACCCTCCGCAAACAGCGAACGCTGCGCGGGGACCGGGGTTCTCGTCAGGTAAAGAACCCGGGTGGGAAATGGAGGCGTAGGATGTGACTGGGGAGGACGCAGCCGGGAGATGGAGAACTTGTCTTCAGGAACTAGAGGCTCCGGTGGGGAAAAGTGGGATCTGTGTGAGTCAGCGGCCGAGTCCCGAGCGTGGCGGCAGCCCCCGGGGGGTCCTGCGGGAGCCGGAGGAGGCCCTGGCTCAGCCACAGGCGTGCCTTTCCGGCTCCACGCAGGGCCTGGAGGTGTCTGTGCTGACAGATCTGGGGTACCTGTGGGAGGGGGACTTGGAAGTGAGCGTTTTCTCTTGAGAATCCCCTTTGGCTCGGGGTTCTGAGGGTGGGGGTGGGGAGCAGCCGCATCAGCAGTTTCGAGACTGTGGCCTGAGGACCGCAAAGTGGGTCAGAGCCACCAGGTGGGCTCGGCTGTGTGGGCCCGTGAGGGAGACTGAGACCGGGCGGCGGGGCGACTGGAGAGCCTGGGGGAACGCCCTCAGACACGTGGGCGAGGAGAAGGGGCGAGGGGCACCCCCAGAGGGGTCCTTGAGGGCCGACAGGTGGGGCACGAGTTCCCGGCGTGGGCGCACTGCCTTCCCGGGTCCGGAAGCGGAGGGGGGCTGCCGATGGCGGCGCCTCCTGCCGGCAGGGCCCTCGCCTGACAACAGGCTGCAGACCTGACCTGCAGGCCGCACAGCCGGGAGGCTTGGCCCTGGGGCCTGTTCATCTCAGCCCCTCCCGAGCACTCCAGCGGTGTCTCCTTGGCCTGCAGCCGTTTCCAAAGCGTGCTCCCCATGCCGAGGGCCTGCCCCGGGGCAGAAGGGAACACGGCCCTGCCAGGCTGGCTTTTCCTGGCCATTGGTCCCGGTGTGGGCGGGGGGGGGGAGGGGGGGGGGCTGGGAGCTCTGTCCCGCACGCGCCCCGCAGCGCCTTTCTCTGCCTCCCGGGCGCTGCCAGGGCTTCCGTTCCTGCGGGCTCGGCTCCTAAGTGTAAGCCCCTTAGAGGAAGCTTCAGACCGCCCTGCAGGGAATGGCCAGCGCTCCCGCCCGCAGCCCCCTCCACGCCGCCGCCTGTTCGTTCTGAGCTGTGGCTCAGCCTGATGGTGTGGGGCGCCAGGACCCTTTGCAGCCACCCCTTGCCATCTGCCTGGGGTGCGGGACTCTGCACCGCAGAGCTGGGTGGTGGCTGCGGCGCTCAGAGAGGGGGAGCTGGCCCTCTGTGCCCGAGAGCAGAGCGGAGCCTGCGTCCGAGTCCTCGGGGGCCGGGTGACTGCTCCCTGTCCTGCACGGGTGCTGGGCAGGGGCGGGGGGGGGGGGGGAGTACCACGGGGTGGACATCGAGGGCCAGCAGCTCTCAAGCTGAGACTTGGTTCAGTCCCATTCCCAGTCCCTGTTTCTCCAGAAGTTGCTTATCTCAGCTCCTGGCAGTCTTTCCTTCCTCGGCTCATACGTCACGGTGCCCGGCGGCTCCGCTGCAGGGTGCCGGGGACCGGGCACCTCCGGACAGAGGCCTCGGGACCAGAGCTGAGAGCGCGGACCGCCCGCTGCGGCTGGAGGCGCGCCTGTCGGCAGAAGCCACTCCCCACCCCGCCCTCCTGCTGGGACCAGAGGGGGGGCCTCCGGGCTTCATCACCTGTTGGCCGGGCGCCCCACCTGAGCTCCATTTCTCCTGGAAGAGCTTTACATTACACGCCCGCGGCCGGGCAAGTGGCGCCGGGGGAAATATCAGTGAGCGTGTGGTCAGGGGAAGATGAATCTCGGCACCGCCAGCCCAGGACCCGGAGGATGTGGTTACCTCCCCAGTGGTCAGGGCGATCTATCTTGATTTTCTTCTTTCCTCGGAGATCCTGGCCTTGGCCGGCTGGACAGGGGAGAGTGTGTGCGGGCCAGGGAGACCCCGGAGACCGCCTGACCCGGGGACTTCTGGCCGCTGGGGCAGAGGGTCCGGGAAGCTGACGTGGAGGGGGGCCGTGGGCCCACAGGTGAGGGTGTTTGGCGGGAACGTCCACGCCCCCACAAGATCGTGGTTGAGACGAGTAGGCGTGGAGCTGTGCCCGCCTAAGGGCTGCCCGGGGACGGCACGTGTGTGAAGCCACGTGTGCCCGTAAGTGTGTCTGTGGGAAGCGAGGGCTGCGGGCTGTGGAGCGCCTGGCGGGGTGGGGACGGGTGGGCTTCTGTGTCTGGCTGGCCTGGTGTCAGCGGGGTGCGGGGGGGGGGGGGCGTTGCTGGGCTCACAGAAGCAGGAGAGAGCGGTGGGAGCGGAGGGCGGATTTCACGTCTCCCGCTGTGATTCTCACAAGAGGGGCCGTTCTGCTTCCTCGGTGTCCCCAGAGGAAGCCCAGGCTGGAGGCGTGGCTCTCCAACACGTACACACGTGCCTGCCCCATGCGCCTCCTCACGCCCCCCCCCCCCCCCGGAATTCAGCGGGGCACAGGCCCTCCGGGTGACAGGAGGTAGCATTGGAGCCCACGGGCATTACGACGTGGGATTCTGGAGTCAAACAGACCCCGATCTGAGTCCCGGTGCCTTTTGCGCCTCAGTTTCCTCACCTGTGAAATGGGACAGTAACACCTCCCACCAGGGTGGTTGTAAGAATGCCACGGCCAACAGCAGCGCCTGGTGAGTGCAGGGATCCTGGTGAGAGCAGCCAGAAAAGCGGTGACCTGTGACCTGCCTGCGTTGCCGGGAAGATGCGGTCGGCCACGCCCCTTCTCGATGTGGGGCACTTCTCTGCGCCCTGCCCTCGGCACAGGCGGAATCTGGCACATCCGTCAGCAGAATAACATCTTTGTCCCTGGGGAATGGTTCCATTCGGATACTTCTTTTTGAAAAAAAAAATGTTTTCATTGATTTTTTTAGAGAGAGGAAGGGAGAGGAATAGAGAGATGGAAACATCAATGAGAGAGAAATATCGCTTGGATGCCTCCTGCACGCCCCCTACTGGGGATTGAACTCACAACCCGGGTAGGCGCCCTGACTGAGAATCAAACCGGTGACCTCTTGGTTCATTGGGTCAGCACTCAACCACTGAGCCACACCAGCCAGGCGGATGGATACCTATTTCGTGAGCACCTGCCGAGGGTCGGTACCAGCGGGGGCCATGGCGACGAATGGGACATTCCAGCGCCGAGCAGGTGTAGCTCCTGCCCTCGGGGCGCACGGTCTGTCGAGAAGATGCGAGGAGGTCTGTGTGCAGTTCCAGGGGCAGAGCCACCGCAGGCCCGAGGAGGCTAGTGACTGGGGTGAGGGAGCTCGGGGAGACGGGGGTGTGGTGCCTTCAGCCTGGGCCGTGCAGGTGACTGTAGAGGATGTGGAGCAATGGGGGGGGGGGGGGGGGGTGTCTGGGGAGCCAGGCTCAACCGTTTGTGGTCTGGCTGAGCTCTGGCTGCTGGAAATGGAAGCAGTGAGAGCTGAGATTGCACAAGTGGTTGGAGCTGGGTCCCCGGGAGCCACGCCTGCAGGGCCATGTGGTGTGTGGAGAACATGGGCAGTCACTGGAGTGTCCTGAGGGCACGGTGCCAGGGGTGCCAGGGGACAGGAGGGGCAGGCCAGCTGGCGGCTAGGGCAGGCGCGGGTGAGGGGGCTTGACGCTGGGCAGTAGCCGGCCCGGGGAGGGAAGGGGGTGAGGTGGGAGCCACGAGATTTGTCGTTGGGTCGGTAAGAGGCGGGCGTGCAGCAGGGCCGGGGGGGGGGGGGGGGGGAGGAGGGCCTGAGCGGGAGGAGAGCCTCGGAGCCCCGCCCGGCATGCATTGCCCACACTGACTTTCAGTGGCTTGGCCTCCTCGCGGTCCAGGCCGGGAGTGGGGGTGCGGTGGGGGCTCTCAGGCATCCCCAGGAGGCGGTTCCCGCTGCCTGCAAGGCCGTTCTCATCCCCAAGGCCCTGCCCAGGGGTCCCCGAGTCCTCACACTTCTTCCAGACGCTTGATCGTTTCCTCCCCACAGGACCCCTTGAAACGCCGCCTGCCTGAGTTCAGCCCAGGAGGTTACTATTCTGGGAGGTTTGATCAAAACCCTCTCAGCATCTGCGCGTTCTCCGAGCTGGGGGGTGGGCAAGCTGGGGGGTGGGTGAGCTGGGCGTGGGCGAGCCAGAGGGTGGGCGAGCCGGGGGGTGGGCGAGCCAGAGGGTGGGCGAGCCGGGGGGTGGGAGAGCCGGGGGGTGGGCAAGCTGGGGGGTGGGCAAGCTGTGGGGTGGGCGGGGGAACAGGGCTGGCCTCCACCTGCGTTTGGGGAGCCGCCTCCTCCACCCGGAGCTGCGGGGAGCGGGGGGGGGGGGGGGGGGCTGTGTAAGGTGAGGCGTTCAACCTGAAGAGGCCCCTTGTCGTAGCCTCTTCGGAGCCATTAATTAATTGATGATGGATGTTCCTGGACTTCCTTGAGGCTCATCTATTATTGATGCCCCTTCGTTATGTACCATCCACCCTGCACCTCCCAGCACGCGGCTGCTCCCGCGGGGAGGCCGGGGAGGCGTGATCTCTGCGGGCTGCCCCTCAGCCCCCCCCCAACTCCCCTCCCCTCCTCTCCAGGACAGAGGCCTGCGCCAGGCTCCTGCCAAACCCTTTCAGTTTGGGGATCTGGGAAGGCCCCCACGTGCCTGTCTCCAGGAGGCTTTGCTCGGCCACACAGTAGCGCAGCAGTAACAACCGTTTCCGTGTGCGAACGTGGAGGAACCAGCCCAGCCCCGTACAGAGGGGCTCCCTTACGCCTGCAGCAGGCCCGCCCGCCAGCCCCTGCCAGCCCGGGGCCTGCAGGAGCTCAGAGCGGCGAGCCACCTGCCCAGTGACAGGCGAGAAGGTGGGGAGCCAGGGTTTGAACTCCCCTCTCCAAGCCCAGCCTCCCCTCCAGGCCCCACACAGCCCACCTTTCCCATGATGCCCTTCTTCATGCTGCACTGCCTTCCAGGACTGTCCTCTCTGACACGGTTGGGGGGCACAGCACCCGTGTCCCCGAGGGGGCGTGTGTTGTTAAATGTTGGCGGCTCATCCCCCTCCCTCGGCCACATCCTCACGGAAGACGAACAATAACGGCAAAAGAGCATTTACTGAACACCGATGCCAGGCGCCGTGCCAGGCGCCGCGCCAGGCGCCGCGCATACGTTAGCTCACTGAGTCCTCGGAACCACCCGAGAGGCGGGACACGCGAGCCCATTGCACAGATGAGGTGGAGAAGCGAGCTCCAGGCACGGGGCTCCGGGCGGAGGGCCAGGCTTTGGAGCCCGCAGCCGCGAGGCTGGGGTGCGGATCTGTACCCGCTTCGCTCTCGGTCTCCGTGGGCCTGTGTGTTCACCGGATGTCCGTGTAGCCGCCCAGCTTTCACCATCCTGGCCTGACGTGCTGGTCTGCGCAGGGCCTCCTCCTTGGCTGTGGGGACCAGGCGAGCCCACTCACACCGGACGGTGGTTTTAGGGAGACAGCGAGGCATGTGAGGGTGCTGGGCCCGGATCCCGGCCCTGGCTCTGCTGGGCGACTTCAGAGGAGTCACTCAGCCTCTCTGCGCCTCGGTGGCCTGTTTGTGTAACAGCAACAACGATGCCTGTTCTCCCGCCTGCACTACTTGACCCCGAGCTTCCAGGGACGCGGACGAGAGCTGCTTGCGTAGGAGATTCCAGAGCCGGCGTGAAGGGCAGAATGCCCAGGCGCCTGAACCCAGGCCGGGAGCGGCGCCTGCCCTCGGACCCGCCCAGATAGGCCAGTGGGCCCGTGGCTTGCCAGGTGGCAAGGACGCACTCGAGGACCCACCCTGTTGCACCCAGACCTGGGCAGGAGGTGCCTAGAGTGAGTGCCCGGCCCCAGCCCGGTACCCTGTGGGCTGGCCAGCGCCTGGAGGCCGTCCCTCCTGCTCTGGGGCCTGGGGGCGTGGGGAGGGGGGTGCGAAGGCCCGCCTGGGGTTGTGGGCCCCTCGCACCTCTCTCCCCCCCTCGCCTGGGCAGCCTGACTAGGTGGGTCCAGGCTGGTCTGGTGAGGAAGGACAGCTCACCACGCAGCCACCGCAGGACATCCCCTCATCCCTGCGAACGCGCGGAACGCCCGGTGGAGGGTGAGCCGCGGCTGCTGCTCCGGAAAGCGGGGGGGAGGCTGCCGGCCGCTCTGTGGCAGGGTTCCCAGGGCGTTGGCTGCGGAGCCTCTGCTTTCTCATCAGCTTCACTCCAAGGGCGCTTCTGCGCAGAGCGGGGCCTGGGGGGCAGGACGCCTGCTGCCGGGGACCCCACCCCCAACCCCAGGCCCCGGAGAAGCGGGTAGGGGTCGCAGATCGCAGATGGGGGCGAGGCCCGCCTGGCACAGCTGCTGGGAACCCGTGGCCGGGCTGCTGTTCGGTGACGTCTGTTTCGCTTCCCAAGTTCCCGCCTTCTGCGGGCGGGATGACATCAGGCCCTGCGCACGCCCTGGGCCGCCCCGCTGCAGCCCTCGCCCCCGCGCCTGGACAGCGGTCCCGCTGCCGTTTCCGCCGCCCTGGGCCCGCCGCGGAGGGACTCCCGTGGCCTGTCCAGTCTCAGGGCCAGTCCCGCCCAGGTGCCACCTGCAGGCAGCACCTGCCCGCCCCACCCACTCGGGACCGTGCCTCCAGGACCAGACCCCTCGGGTCCCTTTGATCAGCCTCTTCGGGGTCCCTCACCCTCTCTCCAAACCCAGCCTGGCGAGGCCTGCCGGCGTGGCCTGTCGCATAGGGACGGAGAGTCGCCGGAGCCCGCCCGGTGCCAGGAACACGCCGGCTCTCCATACGTGTTACCTGCTGTCATTCATCCCGGGGTGACTTCCCGTGACTCTGCTCTTGGACCCCGGCCGGAGCTAAGCTGAGCGCCCTCCCTTTCCCGAGGACGCGTCGCCTCTGCCGCCAGGCAGCCCCTGCACCACGCCCGCCGGGCAGGCCGGCCCTGGGCCTCCCCGCCCCTCGGCTTCTGGCCTCTTCTCAGGCTGGCAGTGCCCTCTGGCATCTTCCCCTTTCCTTCCTGCCCGGCCCTCCCGGAGGCCGCCCCGCCCCCAGCTCCTTTGGTCCCCTTCCCTCTGGCACTCTTCCCCGCGCTGCCTTCTCTGGGTCCACCGTTTCCTCCCCTGAGGCCTTTGGGGGAAGCCGGTGTCTTTCCTCGGAGACTCGGACCCTCCTGGGGCCGTGGGAAGATGGCCTGTGGGTCCGATGGTGCATGGCCAGGAGGGGTCAGGACGTGTGCTCACAGCCAGGAACCCCGGCATCCTTGGCCAATCCAGACCCCGCCCGTCCTCTCTAGTCCCCGCCGGTCAGGGCAGCCTCCCTATGGCTGCAGAAGGCGGCCGGCCAGCACTGCCCAGGGGGCCTGGCTGGCGGCCATGGGGACCCGGCCTGTGGGGCACCAAGCCCCCCCGCTGAGGCCTGAGGTCCCGGGTCCGAGGACATGCGGAGGAGAAGGCGGAGTCAGCCCCAGCCCCAGGGCTAGGAAACAGCCACGTCTGGGTCGCCTTCCTCCTGGGAGTCAGGGAGTTTTTCTCAGAGGTTGTCTGGGTCGCGGACCTTTGAAACGAACGGCCTTCCGCGGGCACCTTCCTTGGGCAGGGGCCCGACCGTGGAGAGAGGGCAGCCCTGCCACCCACAGCCCCGCCCTCCTTCCCAGGGTTCGTCCAGCACGCTGGCCCTCAGCTCAGCGCCGGGGCTGGGCCTAGCCGAAGTTCCCACCTGGCCCTCGGGGAGTCCCCGGGACGGCTGACAGGTGACAGACAGCGCACAAGGTAACAGCAGCGGCACCAGCAGGCTCCCCCCGCATTCCTCCCCGCCAGCTCGCCCTCGGCGCTCGGCGCTCGGTGCGTAGTAACTCCTCTAACGCCAAGAGTAGTGACAGCTCCTGCTCCGTGGGCACTCACCGGGCTCTGGGCTCTGTGCCCGGCGGTGCCCACCCACCCGCCGAGAGAGGCATTCGGGTTCTACAGCAGGAGACCGGCCAGGACCTCGGCTTCCCTGGAGAACGGAAGGAACCTGCTACGGGGTCACATACGTGCGGCTGGCAGGCTGGGACTCAGGCCCCCACTGTCTGGCCCCTGCTCTCGGGCGGCTTCCCTCTCAGCCCCCCACCTTGTGTCGGGTCTGCAGACCCTGCAAATCACAGGGAGGACAGGTTCCTCCCAAAGGAAGGGCCCCGTTGCTGAGAGGAGCGGCCTCCCCCGCCCGGGAGGTGGGTCATTCTCCACACACAGGCCCGCCTGTGGCTGGGGGCCACCTCCTCGGACCCCGCACCTGTCCGGCCTCGGCAGCTGGCTTCCAGGCACACACCGCTGGCTCCACGCTCCCCACCTGCCCCCGCCAGTCACGCCGGGCGGCGGGTTGTGCCCCTTGCTGCCAGCCTGCTCACCGCACAGTCTAATAGCTGGCTAACGGCGGGCCCTGCTCTCGGTGCCGCCTTGTCGGTCTCTCGGCCCCGCCCTCCCGCAGGTGACCCCATTGAGCAGGCTTCCGGCGGCGGTAACTCAGCCGGGCACGCAGCCCACCATCTGCTCAGCACTTGATGGAAGTTTGAGCCCCGCGGGGCAATGAGCTCCATCATAAAGCAGCTGGAGCGGTGCGTCCTGGGATGTGTAAATTATAGGCGCCTCTGAAGTTGTAATTGCAAGCGGCAGCGGCTGGGAGGTTGGAGGGGGCGGCCTGGCCGGCCAGCCCAGCTATTCTCCGCTTCCTTCCAGGAGGCGCGCAGGCCTGCGTCTGGCTGCGAGGAAAGAATGTCCTCAGACCAACCGGGCTCCGGCGGCTCTGCCCCAGCTCCCGGTTCCCACTTCCTGCCCCCGCTGCATCCGCAGAGCCTGCGGGCTCCGGAGGCGCGACCCCCAGGCCCTGTGCCCTGTCTGTGCCGGGGCGAGTGGGCCTGGGCCGGGAGGGAGGCGTGGGCACAGCCAGCGTTTTCCGGGTGAGCATCAGGCCAGCCCCTGCCTCCCAGATCTCAGTGAAGTGGAGCGTTGGAGCCCACCTGGAGGAGTGGCTTTGGGGAGTGTTGTGACTGGGGGAGGGGGTGGCGATGGGGAAGGCGCTCAGGCCCTGGGCTGGACCCATGGCTTCCTGTGGCAGCTCCTGCTGGCGAGTCCTTCAGCCGCTCGGCTGCAGTGCCCACCTGAGTCATCAGAGGAGTCGTTGAGCTGCTCTGGGAGCGGGGGTGGGGGGTGGGGGATGAGGGGGGTCGGCAGGGATGATGCGTGTCAAGGACGCAGCCTAGTGCTTCTTTCATGGGGACGCAGGTCACCTGGGGACTTAGCAATGCCGATTCCGCTCAGGCAGGCGGCCCAGGGCAGCTCCTGGAGACGTGGCTTCCAGGCCACACCTTGAGAGGCCGGGGCAGTGTTGGAGGCATAGGAAGAACTGACTCAGTTCTGGCTGATTACCCATCAACGTGCCCACCTGCCCACACCTGTCCATGGTGCCCACGAGAGTTGAGTTCCAGCTCCCAAGTGTGGGCCATGAGCCAGCACAGCAGCGACACCCGAGAACGGGTTAGAGATGCAGAACCTCTGGGAGCCCCCGGCCCGAATCAGAACCTCTGGGTGCCCCAGCCCGAATCAGAACCTCTGGGTGTCCCCGGCCCGAATCAGAACCTCTGGGTGGCCCCGGCCCGAATCAGAACCTCTGGGAGTCCCCTGCCTGAATCAGAACCTTTGGGAACGGAGCCCAGGAACCTGCAGCTGGACCGCTCTGCTCACGCGGGTAGAAGCCCTGCAGGCCCGTCGGGAGCCCGGCCTCTCTGAGTGTGGGCGGTGTCCCCAGCATCCGGGTCTCCTGGGATTGGCTGAGGTGGGACTCGCTCAGTCTGCAGGTTCTGCTCTAGCCCGTTTGGCTCAGTGGATAGAGTGTCGGCCTGCGAACTGAAAGGTCCCAGGTTCGATTCCGGTCAAGGGCACATGCCCGGGTTGTGGGCTCGATCCCCAGTGGGAGACTTGCAGGAGGCAGCCGATCCATGATTCTCTCATATCATGGATGTTTCTGTCTCTCTCTCCCTCTTCCTTCCTCTCTGAAATCAATAATAATAATAATAATAATAATAATAATAATAAATACAGGTTCCTGGGCCCGACCTTGGACCCAGCCAGCCAGAATTTCTGGGCGGGGCCTAGGAATCTGCATTTATCCCTTCACGTGTGAGAGTCCCTGGGAGTCAGTCACTGCTTGAGAGCTGAGGGCAGGGCCCACTCCATACCCCCCTCCCAACTTTAGCATAAAGCTTTGCCTCTGGGGGTGCAGATGGGCACAGGCGTCAGGAGCCCCAGGCTCCTGCACGGTGCTGCCTGGGGTCCCCCCAGCTGCTGGAATGTTCTCAGCGAGAAGAGGGACACCAGCAGGGAACTGGGCGCGTAAAGCCACGCACGCCAGGCTCATGGACAGCTCCACAGTCAGGAGGGAAGGTGGGGCTGGGAACATGTTCCATGGAGAGAAATGTTGGCCTTCTCGAGCTCGGCGAAATGGAGCGGGGGGTGTGGGGTGACCCCGTGTTTGGACAGAGGAAGAGAAAGGCCGGACAGATGTGAATGGTTCATCGTTTCCCGGAGGGATCCTGGGCGTTTTCTATTTTCTTTCCCTTTCTCGCGCTCTCCCCCATTTTCCCCCGTGGTGTCCCTTTTCTAAGGAGAAATCAGAAGGAAAAGCAGGCATCGCTGAGCACGTCAGGTCGCAGGGGCCGGTGGCAGGCCCAGGCTCCCGGGCCGTGCTCCTCTCGCCCGACCTGCCTGCTGGGGTGACCTTCCCCCTGGTCCCCCCCACCTCCCGGCTGTGCCCGCTGCTCCCCAGTCCCTCACACTGTTTCCCCCACTCGTCTCCTTCCTCTCTGCATTGAGTCTTCCCTGGTAAAACAGAGGGAAGAGTGGGGGGTGGGCGGCCGAAGGATGGGGAGCCCCCAAGCTCGCTAGCCTCTGGGGCGGAGTTCAGTTTCCATCAGGGCGTCCCCTAGGGGCCTGAACCTACGTTCCGGAGTCCAGCCTCAGAGGATGTGCTCGGAGGTGGTGGTTGACCGAACGAGGCTTAGAAAGCAGCCCAGGGCAGGGCAGGGCCCATGGCTGTGTGACCTTGGGCATGTCGGTGTCCCTCTCTGGGCTCAGGGTCTTCATCTCTCAAATTCAGGGAGTCAGGAAGGCTTGAGCTCTGGGCTCCCTGGGCCCTTCTAGCTTTAATCTCTGGGGCGTCGCGTACCTTCCCACTCGGCCCCTCTTGCCGGGCGGTCTAAGCTATCTGTGCTGTCCAGGAAGAGCCCGCCTGTCTGTCCCAGCTGCCCGGCGAGAGTGTATTCAGAGACAGCTGCTCCGGGCAGGGCCCTCCGAGCAAGGTGAAGGGGGGCGGGGGGCAGGAGCAAAGGAGACGCCAGGTGCAGGGGAATGAAACTAAGCCACCGACAGTGGGGGGCCGGAGGGCACCCGTTCCTGGATCTGATCCTGGCCTCCCGTGAACTCTTGGCGCTGCCGGTGGGTAGGTGTCTGCTTTTCATCTTCTGTCCAGAGCTGCCTCTGTCCCAGGCCCCCTGCCTGGCTTTGTGGCTGAGACCCCATTTCCCTCCGCCTCAGCAGCCCTTGGAGCTGCTGTTTTCCAAGGAGTGGTTGGGGTGGGGTGGGGGGGGACATTTAAGCCATTTCCATAAACCCCTGGGATTTGTGTGGTCACGTCTTTTCAGTCTTCTTTCTAAATAATGGATGGACTTATGGGTCTCTTCCCCAAACACCTTCCTTGCCTGAACCATAGAGAGGGGAATTTCAAACCTGACCTCGGAGGGGCTCTGGATACCTGCCCAGGTAACACCAAGCACGTGTCTACCTGTGATGCCGGGGAAATAGCCAGACGGCCCTCTGTGTACTCATGAGTGTGTATTGTCCTGGCCCAGAAGCCAGTGTTGCCAGCAACCTAGAGGCAGGAGCTGGGAGGGAATGGATGTGCTCAGCACAGAGCCCGAGAGGGCCGAGGAGAGGGGGCAGGCCTCTGTGCTGGCCGGGATCAGGCCCATGCACAGGTGCACCTGCCTCTGGAGTCCTGCCAGGTCCATGCACAGGTGCACCTGCCTCCGGGTCCTGGCAGGTCCATGCACAGGTGCACCTGCCTCTGGGGTCCTGGCAGGTCCATGCACAGGTGCACCTGCCTCTGGGGTCCTGGCAGGTCCATGCACAGGTGCACCTGCCTCTGGGGTCCTGGCAGGTCCATGCACAGGTGCACCTGCCTCCGGGTCCTGGCAGGTCCATGCACAGGTGCACCTGCCTCTGGGGTCCTGGCAGGTCCATGCACAGGTGCACCTGTCTCCGGGTCCTGGCAGGTCCATGCACAGGTGCACCTGCCTCTGGGGTCCTGGCAGGTCCATGCACAGGTGCATCTGCCTCCGGGTCCTGGCAGGTCCATGCACAGGTGCACCTGCCTCCGGGTCCTGGCAGGTCCATGCACAGGTGCACCTGCCTCTGGGGTCCTGGCAGGTCCATGCACAGGTGCACCTGTCTCCAGGTCCTGGCAGGTCCATGTACAGGTGCACCTGCCTCTGGGGTCCTGGCAGGTCCATGCACAGGTGCATCTGCCTCCGGGTCCTGGCAGGTCCATGCACAGGTGCACCTGCCTCTGGGGTCCTGGCAGGTCCATGCACAGGTGCACCTGCCTCCAGGGTCCTGGCAGGTCCATGCACAGGTGCACCTGCCTCCGGGTCCTGGCAGGTCCATGCACAGGTGCACCTGCCTCTGGGGTCCTGGCAGGTCCATGCACAGGTGCACCTGCCTCTGGAGTCCTGCCAGATCCATGCACAGGTGCACCTGCCTCCAGGGTCCTGACAGGTCCATGCACAGGTGCACCTGCCTCTGGGGTCCTGGCAGGTCCATGCACAGGTGCATCTGCCTCCGGGTCCTGGCAGGTCCATGCACAGGTGCACCTGCCTCTGGGGTCCTGGCAGGTCCATGCACAGGTGCACCTGCCTCCGGGTCCTGGCAGGTCCATGCACAGGTGCACCTGCCTCTGGGGTCCTGGCAGGTCCATGCACAGGTGCACCTGCCTCCAGGGTCCTGGCAGGTCCATGCACAGGTGCACCTGCCTCTGGGGTCCTGGCAGGTCCATGCACAGGTGCACCTGTCTCCGGGTCCTGGCAGGTCCATGTACAGGTACACCTGCCTCCGGGTCCTGGCAGGTCCATGCACAGGTGCACCTGCCTCCGGGGTCCTGGCAGGTCCATGCACAGGTGCACCTGCCTCCGGGTCCTGAGGGGCTTTTGTGCAGGGGTGGGAGGAGGAGGGAGAAAAGAACAAGTGAGCCGTCCTTCTCGGGGTAATCAACTCCTGCTCAGCCGTCAGTGCCCTAAGGGCAGCCTTCTCCGTCTGCCTGGGCTGAGCAGCTGTCGAACGAACGTGGGGTCTCGGCGTCATCGCTCTGCGCTCTGGCCCGAGGATGGGTCTCCCGGTCACTCTGTGCTGTGAGCCCTCCAGGATGGGCCGTGTCATCTTCACGGACACCCCCAGGAGGTCCTCCTTCCGATCCTGTGAGTGCGCCTGGACCCTGGGCTGGAACTCCCAGACCCGGCCTGCTCTCCCCCGGCCTTGGAGCACCCCCGAGGCAGTGGGTGAGGCGCTCCAGACACCCAGCCTCCCCTCACTCTCCTCCCCTACACCTAGAAGGGCGTCCTACCTGGAGTCAGGCTGGAAGGGGACGGAGTCACGGGTGGGGGCCCTCAGCAGGCCGTCCAGTTCCAGGAGACAGACCAGCAGTGCTCAGCCACCAGCGGGATCCCGCAGGCCCCCTCCCCCACACACCCTCCCCCCACACACCCCCCAGGTAGCCGCAGCAGTGAGGTGGCCGCTAACCGGTCTGGCGGGTTTGTGGGGACCTGGCTGGGTTTCTGGAGGGACAGGATGTCCTGTTGGGAGCAGCCTTTGTCTGTCCTTTCTGTCCCCCTTGCAGGCTTTCAGGCCAGCCCCCTCCTGGCCTGCCTTCCTCCCTCCTCACCGGGAGGACCTTGACCCAGCGCTTCCTGGGGTGCAGGGCAGCATGTAGTGGAGGTGCCTGGGCCGGAGACAGAGGGTGACAGAGGCCCTGGGGGCACGGAGGCCGGGGGGGGGGGGGGGGTGACGGTCTCTGGGCAAGAGGCCGTGGTGAACATGCTCCCACCTCCCCCACTGACAGGGGTCAGGCCAGAGGCCCAAAGAGGCCGCAGGAGCAGGCCAGGCCCTGCCGCAGCCTCTCTGAGGGCTCCTCCCACTCCCACTGCCAGGCCCCTCGCAGGGAGCCGGAAATGGGGGGGGGGAGCGGGTGTTTCTCTCACCCTCTGCAGGGGGGGCCGGGCGCCCCACTCCGTAGGTGTCAGCGGAACTGTCACCCAGCGGCGGTGCCGGGATTCCCTGCTGACTCACCGGCCCGGCTGCGCTCAGCGAGGCGGGAGTGGCTGTGAAGGTGTCTGCGTGGGGCCAGGGCTCCCAGGGGGGGAGGCCCAGGGGCCGGGAGGGGGCTGAGGGGCCCAGGCTGGCGGGAGCAGGGCCCACAGTGCTTTTAGCCTCCCCCACCCTGCGGCCTTCCCCTCCCCCTCCGGAGACGGCTCACCATCCAGCACAGCACCCCGCTTCTCAGCACGGGGCCTGAGCACCGAGGGCTGCTCCCTGTCTCCCCGGAGGAGCCCCTCCCCCCACCCAGAGAACAGAGAAGCCATTGATCCCTGGTCCACAGTCAGGGCCACGCTGTGGGGGGCTGCGAGGCCGGAAGTGGGGCCCAGGGCCCCTGGGGAAAGGGACAGTGTGGGCTCTCCCCCTGGAGGAATTCACACCCGCCTGTGCAGCTTGGGCGCCCGTGAGCCGGCAGCAGGGTGGGGGTGTCGTGGCGATGGAGTGGGGCCGGGGGCGGACGCGCAGACAGCAATGTGGGTGCAGGCTGAGCTGTGTGGGCACGCTGAGTGGGAGAGCGGTGGGGTGTACGGTCCTGGGTGGCCGCCCGAGGCCCTGCCTTCCTGTTGCCAGCGGGAGGGAGAGTCGCCCTGACCTCTTCAGGCGGGAATAGCGGGGGCCGGCAGCCCCCCCGGGGGACACTGGGACCCTGACATGGCTAGGTCTTGGCAGGCAGACTTCTCAGCCCCTCCCCACCCTCCTGGCCGTTTCTGTTGGCAGGTGCCCCAGGGCAGCTCCCGGGTCTCTGACCAGGAGGCTGCCTGACCCCGGCAAGCATGTCCGGCCCCACCGGCCACACGGATCCCTCCGGGAGCAGGCTCAGGGCAGGGCAGCCGGGGCAGGAACGCGGCCCGTGGGCCCGGCCTCTGAGTGACGGCACTGGGGGCCCAGCCAAGAGGGCAGGCCCTCTGCCTCCCGGCTCCCAGCTGGCCCACTGCCGCGGTCAGGAGCGCTGAGGCTGACGGCGGGTCCTGAGTGGCAGCTTGAACAGGCGGCGTGGGGGAGGGATAGCCCTCCTGGCAGGGCCCACACCTCAGTCCTCCAGGGGAGGACTGTCTTTCAGGGACCGAGGACAGCCCCGCGTTGGAGCCGCTGGGGCCTGGGCCCGGCCTCTGCCTCCTTGGCTTTCACCTTCTGCCCTAAATTGAGCATGGGTGACTCCGAGGCCCAAAGGCTCCTTCCCACTGGATGTGCTCCCGCGGTTTACGAACCCCCGGCTCAAGGGGACAGAGGGGGGCCCAGCACCTTCTGATGGGCCCCGGTGGCCAGGCGCCTGTGCAGTGAGGGGCAGGGCCGCGGTCCCCTCCTGCAGCCTGCTTCCTCCTCCCCCCTCCCTCCTCCCTCCTCCCTGGGCGATGAGGGGGAGGTCATGGCTGGAAGTTCCTGGCTCAGGGCCTCTGGCAGGTGGTGGGTCACCTTTGTTATCCTCACGTGTGTGATCATCATCATTGTGGAGCCGGCTCCTCAGAGCCTGTGGGGGCTTCCTGGAAGAGGCGACGAGGCTCCTGGCCTAGGCTGGCCTCCTGGCCCCACGTCTGCTTGAGAAGCGGGGCACGGGGGTCTGGGGGGGCAGGAGGGGCCCTGGCACCTCCCAGGCTTGGCTGAGCCGCCAGCTCCCATCTGCAGGGGGCGGCCCGCCCTCCACGCGTTGGCTGGGAGACCTCAGAACTGGGGAGCGCGTGTTCTGCAAACATCTTGTTCGCAGCAGATGGCAGCACAACGCCCTTTCTCCCCGCAGTTCCGGTGGCGCTTCCCTGGGCCCGCCCTCCCGCTGACTGTGGATCTGCCTTTGGCGATGGGGAGGCGCCGCCCGGGCCTGGTGAGGCCGGGTGCTCGGGCTGCGGGCAGTCTGCAAAGGAGAGAAGGCCTCGGGCCCCACCTGCCTCGTCAGGGCAGCTCCGTCCTGCCCGGTTCCCACGCGGGTCTCTTTGGCCCGACGGGCCAGCCTCCTGATCTCAGGAGAACCAGGGAGCCGGTCCCAGGGCCTGGTTGGCATTTCTTGAAGAGCTGCTAGGCACCGGGCACTGTGCAGGCTTCCAACGACACGGGCAGCGTGCCGCCCTGCCCTCGGGGAGCTCTCAGGCCAGCGGGGAACCGGGGCTCCTGGGCAGGAAAGGAGGGCTGGCGGGCTTTTGGAGGCTGAGGAGCGCCCGGAGAGCAGAGGCCGCCCATGCAAAGGCACTGAGGCATGCAGCGCGCTGGCCCTGCAGAGCGCTCGACTGTGGCGTGCGTGCAGCGGAGCAGCTAGAGGCCATGCTGCCTCATCAGCCGGTTCCACCCCAGGGTGGGGTCTTCCAGGAAGAGACACCGCTCCTCTGGCTGCATGAGGGGCGGGGTCAGCCTGAAGCAGCAACCCTGTATGGGGCCCATGGGGGCACAGGCCTTTCTCAGCTGGAGAGAATTCTAGGTCCTGGCTCACGGCTGCCTTGGGTTTGGGGGCAGCTGGAGTAGCCGCTGCTGGTGGAGTAGCCGCTGCTGGTGGAGTAGCTGCTTCTGGTGGAGTAACTCTAGCTGGTGGAGCAGCCCCTCCTGGTGCAGCCGCAGCTCAGAAGTCTCCCCTGGGGGCCGGGGCCAGGGGACCACAGAGCAGCGGAGTGAGCATGCCCTGGGAGGGTGTGGTGCCGACGCCCACAGTGCCGCCCCTGTGCTGTGACCTGCCCCGGCTCCACCCCACATCTGTGCGGACTAGACAGAGCATCCATGTATGGAGACCGCCATCAGTGCCAAGCTCTGCACTGTGTTCCCACACGGGCCCCGTCCCGCTTAACCTTTGCAAGGGCCGTCCACGTGGGCATCCCTGACCCCAGGGTCCCCAGACTTGTTCAGAGTCGCCAGCCAGGACGTGGCCAAGCAGAGGCGCCAGGCCCAGCAGGGGCACATGCCCTGTCCCCAGAGAAGCTCAGTGCAGGGGTGGGGGCGGCCCCCCAAGCCTAGAAGCCTGGCGTCCTGAGGACTTATGCCCCGCCTATTCTCCCATCGCTGCCCCCGCTCCGCTCACACTCAGGCCCCTCCCTGAGGGGAGGAGGGAGTGGGAAGGCCAAGTCGTCCCCCCCGCCCGAGGGCCCCGTGGCAGCTGCCGGAAAGGCCACCCAGCAGCCGAGTGCTGTCCTGCGGTGTTTGCTTTTCTCAGCCCTGCGTTTGCTGTGCCGCCGGAGCCTGGCTCCTTGTTTGCCCAAGGACTCGCCCTCCAGGGAGATGGGTGGGGCTGGGCCAGGGTGGCAGGCAGGTGGTCCCCTGCTTTGGGGCTTCCCGCTTGTACCGAGGAGGGCCGGGCTGCCCGTAAGGGCCACGCCCTGTGGTCCCCGTGCCGCCCCAGCAGCGCCGGGCTTCGCCCACGCAGGGCATGTGCCTGCAGCGCCGGGCCTGGCGTGCCTGGCGTGCCAGAGCAGCCGTGGCCGCGGCAGCTGGATGGCCGGCTGGAGCCTGGAGTCCCAGAGCCTGTGTTGGGCACTGGCCCCGGGGCGTGGGGGTGAGGGCGGCATCAATGGGACTTTTGTGTGGCCGGGGGCCCAAGCCCAGGCTCATCTGCCGCTTTCTTTCCTGGATCTGCCCCTGGCCCGCCCCTCCCAGCCAGGAGGGCTCGCCCGTCCACCAGTCCTGCTTGCCCCTCCCGCCACCCCCTTTCAGATGAATCAGCCCTGGGGAACTTGACCGTTTCCTCTCCGGCCCCTGGCCCCTCGGCCTGCCCTCTTGGGAGTGGCCTCCAGCATCCTCTCCCTGGTCCACGGAGCTCCCCGCTGTGAGGCCAGGCACTGGCCAGGGAAGGTGCTGCCAGCTCCCAGGGGCCCCGGGCCTGGCCCTCAGGGCGGATGGGAGCTGATCGGTGAACGGAGGCCGGGGGGACCTGGCGTCCAGGGGAGAGGGAGCCCGTTCCCCCCACAGCTGGACGGGGCGCTCAGGGAGAGGCCTGCGTTGGCTGGGCAGGGACGGCACCGCCCCCTGCAGCGCCCCCTGTGGCCAGTTAGCATCGCTGAGTGGCTGTGGGCTGGGAGGGCGAGGGATTGCCGCGCTGCCCCGTGTCCACCCTGCTTTGCACCGCGGTCTTCCGCAGACTCCCTGCGCTGGCGTGGTCTCTCCACCACTTGGTGGTTGTCAGACAAGCTGCGGGGACAAGCAGGCTGTCGCCAAGAGGCAGTTCGTGCCCGCCAGGGGCGAAGAGCTCTGTAAACAGAGGGCGGCCTGGAGCCTGTCATCGCTCAGGCCTGGGGACAGCTGCCGGGGGGACTGCTGGTCGCTCCCATGCTGACCCTCGGAGCCGGCCGTGGGCTGGGGAGGCAGCCTGGCCTGGCGAGGGGGCCTCTGGCTCCAGGGGGTGGGGCTCAGGGCCACCACCACCTCCGCGCCGGAGCGGGATGGAGATGGAAGGAGGGGGCGCTGATCTCCTGAGGGCGGTCTCTGGTTCACGTCCCTGTGGCCGCCGGGCCCCCACGCCTCTCCTGCTGCCGGTCCGGGGTGGATGCAGACCTGGGGCGGACCCGCGCCGGCAGGCCTGGGCAGCCATGAGCCAGCCCCGTGCTCGGCCTCCCGTCCCGGCAGCAAGGGGCACCCAGCGGTCACTCCGCACAGGGACGCTGTGGGGCTGGTGGCCTCAGGGTTCCGCTCTGCGGGGGAAGACGCTCCTGTTTGCCGCGCTGTAACCAGCGTCACTGAGGTGTTGCTGATCCCCTTTCACAGGAATGGGGGCCCCAAGAGGCCGTGTCTTGTCCACACCTAGTGGTGGCCAAGCCCAGTGCAAACCTGGGCTCCCCGGCACCAAGCCCCACGCGTGCCCAGTCTGCCCGCAGGAAACGGAGGCGCTGGTGAGTGAGCGCGTTGGTGCACACTCGTCCCCCGCGGCCCCCTCCGCTGTGCTCTGAGGAGCGCTGGCCCTTCCCAGACATGATCTCATGTGGCCTCCGGGCCCGGGAGGAGGCCTGTGCAGAGGGGATGGGAGGGCTGCCAGGGAGCGGGCCGTGGTCTGGATTCCAGCCCTCGCGGTCCGGCCCTCCCCCGGCCCTCGGCCCCGGTAGGAAGATGCCGGGGTGGCATGCCTGGGTGCCACCTGCTCCCCGGCCCCTGGCTGTGCAGGTGGGAGCGGGAGGAGCAGGGAAGCTGGCGGATCTGGGCGAGGCCCGGGGCAGGCGTGTGGAAGCCCAGGCTCCGTCCTCCAGGGAAGTGACCTCACTGCTGAGGCTTTTCAGTGCTTTCCTCCCGAGGAGCCGCCGCGTGTCCTGTTTGTTCTCCTCGCAGGCCTAGGAAGTGGGCAGAGAGCACGGCGGGGCCATGGGAGGAAGGGCCTGGAGGACAGGAGGCAGCCCCCGGGCCTGTCTCCGTTGTCCGGAGAGGAGCCGAGGCGCGGAGACTCCCGAGGTCACGGGCAAGTCCGTGATGGGTTGGGTTTTGAACTTGGTTCAAGTCGGTGCCCTGAAGACACTGGGCCATTTCCTGCCCATCTGCCCTCCCCCCCCCCCCCCCCGCCCCCGGCGGTGTCGTCCGTGTCTCTGGGCCTTCGTGGGATGGTGTTCCCGAGGCAGAGGCTGGAGACCTGGCACGCTGGGCATCCAGGGGGGCTAGAGAGTGAACCCCAGGGGAACTGGACGTCACTGGCCACCCCGTATCTCAGGGTGCAGACACGGAGGCTCTGATGGGAAGTCACCGCCCCAGGCCCTTCCTTTCTTCTCACCCACAGCCCGGCTGGACCTCGGTGAGGCCCCTCTCGGCCCGGGCTGCGGGCTGCGGGCCCCACAGGGCGCCCTGGTGCAGGGAGAGGCTGGAGGCCCACGGGGCGCCCTGGTGCAGGGAGAGGCTGGGCTGGAGGCCCACAGGGCGCCCTGGTGCAGGGAGAGGCTGGAGGCCCACAGGGCGCCCTGGTGCAGGGAGAGGCTGGGCTGGAGGCCCACAGGGCGCCCTGGTGCAGGGAGAGGCTGGGCTGGAGGCCCACAGGGCGCCCTGGTGCAGGGAGAGGCTGGAGGCCCACGGGGCGCCCTGGTGCAGGGAGAGGCTGGAGGCCCACAGGGCGCCCTGGTGCAGGGAGAGGCTGGGCTGGAGGCCCACAGGGCGCCCTGGTGCAGGGAGAGGCTGGAGGCCCACGGGGCGCCCTGGTGCAGGGAGAGGCTGGGCTGGAGGCCCACAGGGCGCCCTGGTGCAGGGAGAGGCTGGAGGCTGCAGGCCCACGGGGCGCCCTGGTGCAGGGAGAGGCTGGGCTGGAGGCGCACGGGGGCGCCCTGGTGCAGGGAGAGGCTGCAGGCCCACAGGGCGCCCTGGTGCAGGGAGAGGCTGGGCTGGAGGCCCACAGGGCGCCCTGGTGCAGGGAGAGGCTGGAGGCTGCAGGCCCACAGGGCGCCCTGGTGCAGGGAGAGGCTGGAGGCTGCAGGCCCACGGGGCGCCCTGGTGCAGGGAGAGGCTGGAGGCTGCAGGCCCACGGGGCGCCCTGGTGCAGGGAGAGGCGGGAGAGCGGCTGTACCTGGGAGCAGGGCCCGTGTGCTCTCCCAGGGTGGGCCCCCCCCCACCTTAAGCAGCAGCACGTTTTTGGGAGGTGGACACAGGTCACCCTCCTACAGATGCGGGGAAGCCGGGGCCTGGGCTGGGGGAGGAGGAGCCCCTCAGGCAGCAGGACCTCCCGGATAACTGGTCACGGTCCGGGCTCCGCTGTCACTGTGTCACCCCAGGCAAAGCACCCCACACCCCCTTCCTGCCACAGTTTCCCCTCCGTGAGGTGAGGACACCCTACTTCTCCCTTGCCTCACCCACAGCGTGGTGGCCGGGCGCCAGCGAAGCTCCCGCGTGGGTTTGCATCAGTGCTGCAAGAGAGCAGTGCAGCTGGGTGCGATGGGCACGGATGGGGCGTGGATGGGGCGCGGATGGGGTGTGGATGGGGCGTGGATGGGGCGCAGATGGGGCCCGGATGGGGCCTAGATGGGGCCTGGATGGGGCCCGGATGGGGTGCGGATGGGGTGTGATGGGGTGTGGATGGGTGTGATGGGGCCCGGATGGGGTGTGATGGGTGTGGATGGGACCCGGATGGGGTGTGGATGGGGCGTGGATGGGGCACAGATGGGACGCAGATGGGGTGTGATGGGGTGTGGATGGGGTGTGATGGGGTGTGGATGGGACCCGGATGAGGTGTGATGGGTGTGGATGGGGCCCAGATGGGGTGTGATGGGTATGGATGGGACCCGGATGGGGTGTGATGGGTGTGGATGGGGCCCGGATGGGGTGTGATGGGTGTGGATGGGACCCGGATGGGGTGTGATGGGTGTGGATGGGACCCGGATGGGGTGTGATGGGTGTGGATGGGACCCGGATGGGCTGTGATGGGTGTGGATGGGACCCGGATGGGGTGTGATGGGGTGTGAATGGGGCCCGGGCCCGGATGGGGTGTGGATGGGGCGTGGATGGGGCACAGATGGGACGCAGATGGGGTGTGATGGGGTGTGGATGGGACCCGGATGGGGTGTGGATGGGACCCGGATGGGATGTGGACGGGGCCTGGGGCAGCAGATGCGTGGAAAGCTCCCAGGACAGGAGTCAGGCCCCAGCCCCCAGGCTGTGCTCAGACATGGCCCCTCAGACAGCAGGGACCCAGTGGGCACCTGACCTGCTGGGCCTGGGGACACAGCAGGGAAGAAGGCAGGCGGGTCCCCTGCCCTGCAGCCACCTGGGGGCACAGGCAGCACCTGGACAGGCCGAGGGGTCAGCTGGCGGGTGCTGAGAGGAGGACGCGTGGGGAGGTGCTGGAGGCCGGCCCCTGGTCCAGCAGCAGGTCACAGGGCCGCCGTGAGGTGACAGGAGAGAGCCGGCCAGCGAGGCGGGGAGGGAGCCTGAGGGCGGGGCTGGGACAGGACCCTGGCCTGTGCGAGGGCAGGTGCGGATGGAGGCGGTAAGCCGGGCGGCGGCCGGAGGTGGCTGGCCCGCAGAGGGGAGTGATGTAAGCAGTGAACTCGGTGGGGTGACTGGAAATGGGGGGGAGGGTGACGGCAGACAGGGACCCCCTCCGTCCCAGCTTCATCCCCTCCCGCGTGGGTTAGCATCAGCTCTGCGATCCCCTCCGGGCTCGGTGGTCATGTTCACGGTCAGAGCCGGTGGCAATGAGCGAGGGGAGTTGGGTGTTCGGGGCCAACGCCTCCAGCCTCGAGCTCATTATGGGGGCCCCTCGGTTGTGGGAGCGGAGCCCGAGGACCAGCCCTGAACGGGTGGCTGCCGGACGGACATCTGAGGGCGAGACCGGGCTGAACTGGAACTCTGGGGGAGCACGTTCTCACGCGTCCCCCCAGGATGGGGTGAGCCAGGGCCTGCCTGCAGGGGGCGCTCCAGGAGCCCGGGGGCCCCCAACATCTCACCCACAGCGTGGTGGCAGACGCCAGCGCGGCCCCTCGGCTGTCCAGCTGCAGGGCCCTGGGCACAGCGTCCTTGCCCGCGCCCTCTCCCGCGCTGCCTGCCCACCCGTCACCGTCGCCTGCCGGTCTCGGTCTGGCCCCCACTTCTCTCCACCCTGGTGCCCGCCTGGGCTCGCAGTTTCTAGTTGTCCTCGGGGTGAAGCTCAGACCCCGGACTCTCAGGCCCCCAGCCTGTCCGCCGGGCCCTCCTCTGCCTGCCGGCGGGTCTGGTCCTCGCTCCGTCCTCCGAGGCCCTCCCTCGCCCTCCCACTGAGGCGGCTCTTTGCTCGCGTATCCTTCAGGTCTGGGCGCCTGCTCCCCATCTTCAGGTCGCTCCCCTCCCCTCCCCACTCAGGCTCTGATGGACCCCCTGCCGAGCACACAGCACAGAACTGTTCGTTGTCGTCTGTGAGGATGAGCTCAAGCCTCTGTCTCAGCCTCTGGGCTCGGTGAGGGCTGCCTCGTCGCTTCCATTTATCACTGGGACCCCTGGTGCGGAGCGGGCGCTGTGCTGTGTGGCGGATGGCCGGAGAGGGGCTGCGTGCGCGGATTAGTGTCCCCTAGACCTCACCTGTGCTCACACCACCGGTGCCCGCCCTGCAGCTGCTTCCAGCCGTTTCTCCTCTCAGACCCTGGCCCCGCCCTAAGGCGGAAGCCTGCACCCAAGCCCTGGCCGCAGGTGAGGGCTGGCGTCCTGACCCTGCCAGGGTCACCTCCCAGGCCAGCCCAGCCCGCGCCTGGGGGCCTGGGCCCGGCTGGGTCTCCGGAGGAGGGGGGCTCACTCGGCAGCCGGCCACGAGAAGGAACGGCGGCCCAGCACCCTCGCCGGCCGCTGTCAAAGTGGAGTAGATCCCAGGGAGGCTGCTGGGAGAGGACAAGTTTGGAAACCAGGTCGCCTCCGGCGGGGACCACGGGGCTGAGCCGGCGGGGGCGGGAGGAGGATCGGTGGCTCGGAGCTTCCCCTCCCTGCGGTCGAGCTGGAGGAGGCTGCGGGGGCGGCCAGGGCCAAGCCCACAGCCCTGGGCGACTGTCCCCTGCAGGCCGGCCCGGCTGTGGCTGCCGAGGACCCTGCGCCCGTCCCCGCACGTGCCCGAGCGGGTGCAAGTGCCCGTCGGAGGAGACGGGGGTCGGACCCGCAGTGTCTGCCTTGGTGTGGGCCTCCCTGGCCACGGCCGCCGGTGGGGCGGGCTGGCAGGCGCAGGGGCGTTCTGGTCGGGAGGCTTGGTCTGACACCGGCAGGGAGGGGCACCCAGGGGACCCCAGAGCCCACAATTCTAGGTCACCTCCTGCCGCTTCCAGACGCAGGCGTGGTATTTATAGCAGCCAGCGGCCAGCGAGGGCGGAGCAGCCGGCAGGAGCGGCGGTGTAGGCAGCCCCCAGGTCCCCCAGCTCTCGCCGACGCCCTCGCCCCGCTCCCGCGGAGACAGCAGGTGCCGTCACGCGGCTTCGCCAGGCCCCGGAGGAGACCAGGTGCCACCTTGTGCCTGGCAGGCGCCTCTGCCTTAGCCAGTCTGGCCAGGACCTTGTCTGTCTCCTCGGCCCCCGCGGGCATCCCATTAGCACCCGGCGCCCGGGCGGTGCCCTCTCTCCGCGGCGCCGTCTGCTCTTGCTGAGAGGTTCATGCCCGGGAGCCGCAGGGGTGAGCGGGAGGCCTGCAGGCACTTAATGGGGCCGCGGGCACCTGCCCCAGGCTGGCTGGGAGGAGCTCCTGCCAAGAGCCTGTTACCTCCCTGGAGTGCCACTCGGGGCTGGAGGGCAGCAGCCCAGCCCGAGGTCCGCGGGCCTGTGCTCCACCTCTGCCACACCAGGGAGGGGGCTGGGGAGACGGGCAGCATGGCCGCGCTGGGCCCCGAGCCACGGGGCTGAGCCTCTGGGAAGGAAGGTGACGCCAGGCAAACGCGAGCGCAGGGTCAGCCTTGACCGGCCAGAGCCCAGCGGCCCCGCGCTCCCGTCGAGGCACAAACAGGCAGAGGATGCTCACCAGGGGCCTGATGGGCTTCCCCATCGTCCCCCCTTTTCCAGTCTCTGGTCCCAGGTCCTCCAGCCCCCCAACCCCCTTCTGAGCGGGAAGGAAGCAGGGAGGCCAAGGGTTTCTCTGTGGGAGCCTCCACGTAGCAGAGCCTCGGAGGCAGGTGCACAGGAGGGCGCAGGGAGTGGGGCTGCCAGGGCTGGGGCCCAGCTTCCCGGGGGAGGAGCCCCTGAAGTGGGCGGGGCACCTGGGGGAAAGCCGGGTGCCTGCCTGGGGAGCAGGGAGGAGGCAGATGGGAACGGGAGGGGGGCTCGCCTGCTGCAGGGACCAGCGGGGCAGGGTGAGTGGCGCGCTTTGCAGCTAGTGGTCAGAGCTTTAAACCTTGTTTTAAGAGCATTCAGGGGCCATGACGCGCTCTCAGGAGGGGATTTATTTCATTACAAGCGTCACCCGTGTGTCCGGTAAGCGGTGCTCCAGCCCCGCTGCCCGGCCCCTGCGCTCGGCACTTTGCCACTTGGAGCCACTGTGTCCTCCGGGCCGCCCCCGGGAGGCGCTGCCGTCTCCATCCCGTTTAGAGACGGGGACGCGGTAGCCGGTTCGGCCTCGGAAGCGGCCTCTCCACTGTCCTTCGAAGGTCGTCCCGTGTGCGCGAACCGAGGCACAAGGACAAAAGCGGGGCCTGCACTGTCCCCCCCCGCCCCCCTGTGGCAGAGGGCCTCTGAGCCCCACCCTTCTCGGAGCCTGCGGTGGCTGTGCGTGGGCCAGCTGGTCCCGTTCAGGGGGCGGGAGGGCACGGGGTGGTCCGAGTGACAGTCAGCCACTGGCCGCCGGTCCCCAAGCTCCCGACTCGGTGTCTCCTGTGACCCTTGGCCGTGTGACGCAGGCCAGGAGGCACTCCTCGGCCAACCTGAACTAAAGCGGCAAGTGCAGCTCTAAACGTCAGGCCGGAATGGGCCTGAGCGGCCAGCCTGTCCGGCGCCTCGCGGCCATGGTTAGGCATTGAGGCTGATTCGTTAAACTCAGTGTCACAGGGACCGCCAGTGAGTGCAGCCGGCGACGGCGGCTCTGACCGACACCTGCCCGCCTCCGCCGTGGCCATCACCCCTCCCCTGGGTGCCCCAGGGTTCCCAGGAACCCACTTTGAGGAGCACCGACATCCTCAAAGCACTGGCTCATGGGGCGCAGGCGAGGGTGGCCACCAAGGGCGGGGCCGGGCCCGCATGCCCACCTCCACCCATGTCCGCGGGGACACAGGACGTTCGCCCTTCCTGTCACATCCGGGAACCGCAGGCCTCCTCCCCTGGGAAGGAGCTCGCGTTACGAAGTCACTCGATCCCTCCCTGCTTCTGCGATGCCCAGGGAATGGTCAGCGTGAAACCCGATAGCCTGTGCCCTAGATGGCCGTGCTGCCCGGCCAGGCGGCCCCTCCGCGGACCCGAAGCCCATGCCGCCTTCCGGAGCCCGGGAGCCACTTCCCCAGCGCGGGCCAGACCCCGAGGCCCAGCCAGCACCCCGCGGCGGCGCCACAGGACCGGACCCTGACGGCCCAGGGTACGCTGGGCGTGGGGGTGGGGCTCCCCGAGGGGAGGCGTCAGACTAGCTATGCCCACGCAGCATCCTCATTAGCGGCCTCGTTAGGGGCCCTAATGAAGCCGAAGGTGCCAATTCCTCCAGGAGGTGTTGCCAGCACGGACAGGGAGTCTCCTCCGGGGAAGCTGCGAGAACGGCAGACGCCCTGCCTGCCAGGTGGGGTTCCGGGGAGGGGGGGGGCTCCCCGCAGGTGCTGGCAGGACAGCAGAGGCCCTGGGGAAGCTGGCAGTGGGGGGAGGATGCCGGACTAGACAGAGGGCCACACGCAGTGGGTCTCTGCCCCTCGGAGCATGCAGAGGTTGGCTGGGAAGGGGCCCGCGTTGACACCCCGAAACTCAGAGACACAGACAGAGGTGGGGCACGCTGGCAGGCGCAGGCACGGCCTTGTGCCGGAGCGCCGTGGTCTGGGCTGACCCATGGGAGGGGGATTCCATCTCACTGGCTCGGGTGGATCAAAGACGCAGGCGGAGTGGGCTCAGCCGGCCAGGGGGCTCCTAGGAGATGACGCCGCCCCGCCCGAGAAGGTAGGTCAGGGCGCTGTGCAGGTCGGCCAGGGTGAGGGCAGGGTGAGGCCAGGGTGCGGGCAGGGTGAGGCCAGGGTGAGGCCAGGGTGCGGGCAGGGTGAGGCCAGGGTGCGGGCAGGGTGAGGCCAGGGTGCGGGCAGGGTGAGGCCAGGGTGAGGGCAGGGTGCGGGCAGGGTGCGGGCAGGGTGAGGCCAGGGTGCGGGCAGGGTGAGGCCAGGGTGCGGGCAGGGTGAGGCCAGGGTGAGGCCAGGGTGAGGCCAGGGTGAGGCCAGGGTGCGGGCAGGGTGAGGCCAGGGTGCGGGCAGGGTGAGGCCAGGGTGCGGGCAGGGTGAGGCCAGGGTGAGGCCAGGGTGAGGCCAGGGTGAGGCCAGGGTGAGGGCAGGGTGAGGGCAGGGTGAGGGCAGGATGAGGGCAGGGTGAGGCCAGGGTGAGGCCAGGGTGAGGCCAGGGTGAGGCCAGGGTGAGGGCAGGGTGAGGGCAGGGTGAGGCCAGGGTGAGGGCAGGGTGAGGCCAGGGTGAGGCCAGGGTGAGGGCAGGGTGAGGGCAGGGTGAGGGCAGGGTGAGGGCAGGCGTGGGTCGGCCTGGTCACCAGAGGCAGACAGCAGGGCCTGCCTGTCGGGGAGCGTTGACTCAGATCGTAGAGATTGTGCCGCTGCCACACCTCCGGGCAGGGGCTCCGTGCGGCGAGGAAGAGGTCTGCGCCGCCCCCCCCAGGAGAGATGATTAATAATAACAGTGATGCCGCTAATGCTTTCCTATGAGCTGAGTGTGCTGTGCATTGTTTCATTTACTCCTCACGACTCCCTGTGAAGTGGGGACCTTCATTGTCCCATTTTGCAGATGAGGAAACTGAGGCTCCGAGAAGTGAAGGTCACAGACCACTAGAAGTAAGGGACCAAGACTCGAACCCGGGGCCGCCCCGCTCCAGGGCCGAGGAAAGACAGCAGTGAGTGCCTTGGATGGCCACCGCTTCCAGGTCTGAGAATCCAGGAGAGGACGGGTTCCCGGGAAGATGGGGGTCAGGACGTGTTAGGGCACGAGGAGACCACGGGCGGCACAGAGAGGACTCGGCCCGAAGAGAAGCGGGCGCAGAACGGGTGCCTGCCCGCGCCTGCCCGCGCCCTCCCCACGCCAGGCAGGATGAAATGGGCCGGGGCTCGGAGACTCAGGTGGCCGGGCAGTGCCCTCTGCGCCGCGCCCGGGCACCTCTGCCCTCCCTTACGGCGCGGGTGTGGGACAAGGCCCACTCCTAGGTCAGGAACACCCACGGCCCCCAAGGGGGATTCAGGAACCAAACCGGGCCTGGCCGGACCAGGGAACCCCTCTGCTGTGGGAAACAGGTCCGTGCCAGCCCCACCGAGCGGGCCCGGCGTCACCCCGGACGGAGGCCCCGCCCTCGGCCCTTCCTCCTCCTTCCCGGCGGCCAGCCGCCCGCCTGGAGGAAGCGGCAGGAAACGAGGCCCCACTTGATTCCCGGGGAGTTGGCTGGTGGCGGTGGCAGGGCCGGTGGCAGATGGCGAGTTCTCCTCGTTGTGGACGAGTGGGAAATACGCCGCGAGAGGCTCGAAGCCGGAGCCTCGTGGGGAGTGGTCAGTGGACGAGGGGCACCGAGGAGTCCCACGGCCTGGCTCGGCCGCTCACGGGCTGAGTGACCTTGGGCGGGTCACTTAGCTGCTCTGGGCCTCGGTTTTCTCAACAGTAAAATGGGAATAAGAATAGCGCTTGCCACGTAGGGTTGTAGGAAGATTGAAGAAGGCGATATTCATGAGCTGCTTGCTACAGTCCCTGGTACGTCGTGATGCGATATAAGCATTTGTACAAAATGAGCAGTGACAGGTGAATCGCTGGGGCTGTTTCTGTGCTGAGCCCAGGGCGGCCGCAGGACGGTCCCCGGAGTTGGGGCTCCCTCTCGCCCTCTCCTCGGGACTCGGGGCCCGGCCCGCAGGTTGCCTTTTGTGAGGGGGGCTCTGGCCAGCAAGCACGTGGGGAGACCTGGCTTCAGAGCGACGTGGCCCTCACTCGCTAGGTTATCTGACCTCTCGGAGCCTCAGTTTTCCCATCTGTGATATGGGAACAGCCATGCCCTCCACAGGGTGGTCGTGAGGGACGCAGGAGGGGCCTCCCCGGGCTTCCAGGCCATCCTGGTGGGGATTGTGGGGAAGCTGTTTGTGAGTCCGAGACCCTGGGGGCAGCGGGCAGCATGTGGGCGTGCCGTCCCCTCCTGCCCGGGCCACACCAGGCGCGCGGCTGCCGTCCCCGGCCTGGGTACGTGAGGACCCGTCTGTAGCTGAAATCCGGCCGCGGCCACGGGCAGGCTCGGCTCTGCCTTCTGCTCGGGCACAGCTGCTGCGAGAAAAGCGACAGCTTTCGGCCCCTCGCTCGGGCTGCACACGCCCGGGCACAGGCTGGTGGCACATGTGGCCCCGGCCCACGCCTCCCTCGCAGCCTTCTCCCTTCCTGTGGCTCGCAGAGCGCAGCCTCTGAGCGGAGCGCCGACCCCCCGGGCGGGGAAGGGCGATGGGGGAGGAGGGACGGGCGGGCCTTGTCCGCAGCCGTGGGCCTACAGCCAGCCTCCCGCAGAGTCTCTTCAGGTGAAGTCCCGGCTCTGCCTCGCCTTTGCCACGGGATCTTTGGGCAAACATTGCGCCCGTCTGAGCCTCGGTTTCTCCCTCGGTGAGGCCGGGGTTAGCACCACTCGGAGAGTTTCGCTCTGCGCTCTCTCCCGGCTCCACGGCCCGTCACCGCGAGACACACCGTGGAAGTCCCCTGGGCTCAGTTTCCCTCCTGCAGAAGGGACACCCACACTCCCCCACACTCTCCCTCGACCCCAGCGAGGCCGGCGCCCTGGACGCTGCTGAAGAGAGAGGAGCCATCTGCCCACCGCGTGGGCAAGCAGGGCCTGTTGGTGAGCCCACCCGCTGGCTGCCCAGCAAGCTGCCCGGGGCCCAGCTCACTGCGGTCAGTCCCCGCTCCATCAGATGCACTCCCCCCTCCCCCAGCACAGAAACACTCGGAATCAGACGGGCCGAGGGGGGCCAGCAGGCACAGGGCCTGTCGCTGTCACCGTTTTGGGAGCCCCTTCCGCTTTCAAAGCCCTTTCCGTGGAATCGCGTTCATCCTGGGGATGGAGTCCTGGGCCCTCCCCTCAGGGCAGCAAGGCTCAGAACACCCCCCCCCCCCCCCAAGCTGAACGAGCCCTGCAGACCTCCCAGTTTCCCTTTTCCCTTTGGCCGCCAGGAAGCCCGGAGTCTGCTGAGAGTTTTAGGTGCAGTTACGGGGCCTTTCTGTCCTGCCCGTGTGCAATGGGTTCCAACGGGTCCCCCCAACCTTCTGCCTCAATTACTTGGTTTCTGTCCTGCGATTTATTGGTTTTCACATTTACGCTCTACCTTCTCTTTGTTTGTGGTTCTTACGAGGCGCACACAGCCGTTTGCTGTGGGTACAAATGAACACTAACGTTGGTTAGCTGACAGTCGGACCAGCCTCCCTCAGAGGAGGAAACTGAGGCCAGGCCGGGCGGCGGCTCCCTGGCCCGGGGACTGGCAGCTCCAGGGCGTGGCTAGACCTGGCCGGGGCACCGGCCGCAGCAGGCAGGGGCCCGGGCCCCCCACCCCCCGAAGGTGGACGTGGGCTGGGGGCTGGGCTGCAGAGCGATGGGGATGGGGAGCTGCCTGGCTGGAGGCGGGAGCCAGCGCAGGTGGCTGGACCACCCCAACGCGCCGCCTTCTTGCAGATTGATCGCCGGCGAGGGAGCGCGTGGATGCTGCCGGCTTCCTTCCGAGAGAGCCATGCGTCTTCGAGAGCGTGAGCGAGCGGATCCCGGCGCAGGCTCCCTGGGGTGACACTGTTCATGGTGTGTCTCTCGGGGAGTCGAGTGGGTGTGCGGGGGGCAGGGAGGGGGGGAGGAAGGCGGTGGGCCGGCTCGGGGCCTCGGGGACTCTCGGCAGGGAAAGCCGGGCCTCTGGGGCCTTTCTGGGCCTCGGTTTCCTCACGCAAACAGGGGGGTGGCTGGGCGGTTTCTGAGGCCCCTCTGGCATTCCTGCGTTCGGGGTGGCATTCCTGTGCCTCCTGCTCAGCCCCCTGCTCCTCGGGAGGTCGGGCCGGGGCCTCCGGGCCTCGGTCCCCCCATTCTTCAATAATAGCCACATGGACGAGCCGGCGTTCCTGGGCACTGCCCGCGTGGCAGGTGCTGCCTCACGTATGTGATCTTTAACCCTCACGCCCGTCCCGAGGCAGAGGCTGTCTTAGTCCCATTTGGGAAACAAGGCCCGAGGCACCGAGGTTAAGGAATGTGTCGGTGGCCACGCAGCCGGGGAGTGGAGAGCCAGGACTCAGACACAATCTGTTTTTATTTATGTATGTATGTATTTATTTATTACCCTAATATATAAAAACCCTGGGTTGTACCGACCGTAACGACCTGAGGCTGACCAACCAGAAGTCAGTGCTGGCCCCACCCACAAGCAAGCGGTTAGGGGCAATCAGGCAGGCAGGCAGAGTGGTTAGGGGTGATCAGGTAGGCAGACCAGCAGTTAGGGGTGATCAGGTAGGCAGACCAGCGGTTAGGGGCAATCAGGCAGGCAGGCAGAGTGGTTAGGGGGGATCAGGCAGGCAGGCAGAGTGGTTAGGGGTGATCAGGTAGGCAGACCAGCGGTTAGGGGCAATCAGGCAGGCAGGCAGAGTGGTTAGGGGAGATCAGGTAGGCAGGCAGAGTGGTTAGGGGGGATCAGGTAGGCAGGCAGAGTGGTTAGGGGGGATCAGGCAGGCAGGCAGAGTGGTTAGGGGAGATCAGGTAGGCAGGCAGAGTGGTTAGGGGGGATCAGGCAGGCAGGCAGAGTGGTTAGGGGGGATCAGGCAGGCAGGCAGAGTGGTTAGGGGAGATCAGGTAGGCAGGCAGAGTGGTTAGGGGGGATCAGGCAGGCAGGCAGAGTGGTTAGGGGGGGATCAGGTAGGCAGACGGCCCCTCACAGGCTGGCCCCGCCCACAAGCAAAGAAAGAGGGAGGCCCAGGCCAGCCAAGCCATTGCACCCCAGCCTGTCACCTGCAGAGGGAGGCCACCGGTGGCGGGGGAGGGGGGCAGCGCTGCACAGATGGCAAGCAGTGGCAGCTGCGGGGGTGAGGCCAGCTGTCTGCAGCCCGGGGAAGGAAAGCCCCGATAGGCCCTGATCTCAGGCCAGGCCTAGGGAGCCTCCCTGAGGGGCCATGCAGGCCGGGCTGAGGGACCCCCCTGACCCCCCGAGTGCACGAATTTTCGTGCATCGGGCCTCTAGTTTTAATATATTTTTATTGATTTCAGAGAGGAAAGGAGAGGGAGGGAGGGATAGAAACATCAGTGATGAGAGAGAGTCATTGATCGGCTGCCTCCTGCACGCCCCCTATTGGGGATGGAGCCCGCAACCCGGCCATGTGCCCTGACCGGGAATTGAACCCAGGACACTTCAGTCCACGGGCCGACGCTCTATCCACTGAGCCACACCGGCGAGGGCCACGGTCTGTGTTTAGAGCGTGCGGCGTGAGAGTGACGCTGCACCGCGTCGCTGCTGTGAGGATGGAAGGGCTGGGACCCAGGAGGCTCGCGGCTGATGTCAGACACACCCTGTGGCCTGCACCTGGCAGTCACCCCTTCAGACGCCCCCTCCATCCCCGCCCCGGGCCCCGGTGGGCAGTGTCCTGGGCTGACCCGGAAGCTGGAGGGGGCTCTGTTGAGATCTCTCCCAACAGCACAGCAGCCTGTCCCCGTGGGCACCGGGCACTGCAGGCGAGCCAGGGGGCCTGTCGTCTCCCCCGTGGCCAGAACCCTGCGCGGGGCCATCTGGAGGGCGTCAGAGCCACGCCCTCTGCCCTCCCCACGACCTCTCGGTCCCTGGCGGCTGGGACCCACTGCCAAGGGGCTTTTCTCCCTGAAACCTGTTCCCAGGGCCAAGCCCAAGGGGACCTTGGGATGAGGGGACGAGGCCCAGTCTGGGGTGCTTTAGCCAGCAGCCCCCAAGCCCCTGGTGAGGGGGTGTCACCCCGGCAGGACTTCCATCTGCTCAGGCCAGGCCTCCCTCAGGCAGAGCCAGTCGTGGGCGGGCAGCACCTCAGGCCCCAGCATCCGGTCACAGGTCCCCCCCGCCAGGGCGCCTCAGAGTTCTCTTAGTGACGGTCACCACAGATAGAGGCTTGGGGTCTGCCAGGGCCAGTGCACGCCCCCCAGGGCCATCATCGCAGCCAGTTCTCCCTGCAGCCTTCCGAGGGGGCGTCACCCCACTTTGCAGAGGAGGACACCGAAGCCCTAGGGCAGCCAGAGGCGGCAGCTGGTCGCCCTGAGCAGGCTGGGGAGGCACTGGGTGGCCTGTTCCCCAAGAGTCAAGGGTGTGAGCGAAGGGGGACCCTTGTGCCAGGAAGGGAGTGCCTCAGGGGGCCTGGGGGATGCGTCAGGGCGAGGAGGGGGTGCGGGGCAGCCGAGGGAGGCTGCTCAGGAGCAGAGGGGCTGGCTGGGGGGTCGGGTGTGCTCACACTCCAGGGGCCCGAGAGCGGGTGTGAGGATGAAGGGCGTGCAAGGCCCTGGCCCCCAGGGACTCTCGGCCGAGCTGGGGCAGGGATGGGCAGCAAGAAGGGCGTTTCCTGTAAGACAGTGAGTCCGGGGCTGCCCTGGAGTTAGTTAGGGTCCTGGGACCCCATAGGGGCAGCCTGTTCAGCCTGGGGGCTGTCGGGGAGGGTTTCAAAGAGGAGGTGACCCTTGGCACGTCTAGAAAGAGGTGAATGTAGGAGCAGCAAGCTGGGGGCAGCCCGGAAAGGGGGGTGGGGCCGTGTGAGAGGGGCTGGAGCACCGCCCAGCCAGGAACCCGCTGGCTGAGGGCAGGCCCTGTGCTGGGGTCTGGCCCCACGGGTTGGGGAGTATTTTCCAGCTCCAGGACTCAGAGAGGGCAAGGCTCTTGTCCAGCATTGCACAGCCTGCCAGCAGGTGATGGAGGCCCTTAGCCAGGGCCTGGGGGCCTGGACTCCCCCCCGCAGGCCACGGGGCCGGGCGGTTTGTCAAGTGGGGGAAGTTCGTGTGCGTTTTAGGAAGACTTTGCATTTGTAGGAAGAGGAATTCCCAGAGTGGTTCGCACTTAACCCAGGGGCCCGAGTCCCCATCAGGGAGGTTGGCCTTGGTGGAGGGGGCCGCTCCAGGCATCCCATCCTTGTGAGGGGGCTCCTGGCACCTCACTCATACTTGCCTGGGCTGGGGGCTCAGCCAGGGGCACGGAGGGGGCACCGTGCCTGCCCTGGAAGTGCCACTGGCCTGGGGTGAGGAGGGGGAGGCGGAGTGCCCGCCCGCTGAGGTTGTTGGAGGGCACCGACCCTGTGCCCTGGGCGGGCGAGGATGGCCAGCTGATGCGTGGCAGCCCCAGACCAGGAAGCAGCCTCGGCCCCCCCCCCCCCCCCCCGAGACATTTCCTCCAGATGAAATCACATCCCCAGCGGGGAACAGGCCCGCATTGTGAAGAGCCGGGGTCTCCAGAGAAAGGACGCCTTTCAGGCCCTTAAAAATAGCAGCCCTGAGCCGCTCGGATCTGCAGGGCCCGGCCTTGTCCCCGCCTCCCCGGCAGCAGCGCAGGCCCGGCACCCGCACCCGGGCCGCGGCCTGTGGGTGACCAGGCAGGGGCGGGGCAGCTGCCCAGCAGGGTTTCGCTCTCTCCCTCGGCCTCCCCTCCCCCTCCCCCGCTGAGACCCTGGGACCTGGGGCGCTGGCATTTGCCAGCGTGGCCAGGGCCTCTGGGGAACGTCTCCCCGGGTGGTCCTCACCAGAACGTTTAGCAGGTGGGATAGGCGACAGATGAGGAGACTGAGTCACAACTAGTAAGTGACACATTCGTGGGTGGTGGCGCCTGGGTTCAAGGCCAGGATGGCCTGTGCATGGGATCCTGCAGCCGTGGCTGTTCCCAGGTGCGGGCCAGCGGGGCAGGGCGCGGCCCCGGGTCTGTAACAGGGCACCCACGGGGGCCACGTGGTTTGGTGGGCCCTGGCCCTGGGCCCTCAGGCCGGGAGAGGCTCACAGACCTTCAGCCACCTGTGCAGGGACAGGAGCCAGGCTGGCCCTGCTTCTCCCACCTGAGCGTGGGGCTGCGTGTGAGTTCGAGGGGGATGCGAGGATGGTGTGTGAGTTTAAGGAATGTCCATCATTCTGGACTCCACAAGGTGGAGGGAGGGGCGAGAGGCAGTGGGGAAGGGTCTGGGGGCCCACCTGAGGACGGAAGTTCTGGGCTGCTAGCAGGGCGGGCCCTCACCTTCAGCTGCTGGTGCTGCCAGGGGGTGAGGGGTCCTCCCTCCCCCCGGGGGCTGGTGCTCCCCTCCCTCCACCAGGGCCGGCCTGATGAGAGCAGGGGGCGGAGCTACAGCGCCTGCTGGGAGGCACTGGCTCCTGCTGGCCCCAGCCCTCCCTGTCATTCCTTGTGAGTGAGGGGGGCCCTGAGCCCCACCCCGCACTCCACCGGAGACCCAGCGGGGCTGTGGAGAACTGGTGGCAGGACCCCAGCTGTGGGCAGCTGTGTCTGGCCCTGGCCTTGCTGCCACCCCCGGTGTCCCAGCCCCTCCGCTCCAGTCCTTTCTAACCAAAGCCGGTGCTGCCGGCCACGTGTCTCAGCCACACCGCTGGAGCCCTGGCCCCCGGCCCCCCCAGCCTCCCCACCTCGTGGCTCTGCGCTCCCCATCCTTCTCCCTGCTTCCCAGAATCCGCGCTCCGGCTCCTCCTTGTAGAGAGTGGGATGATGTCACTTCCTGAGGGTGGGGGGAGGAGTAGGCACGACCCCAGCCGCGAGCCCGCCGGCCGGCCCGCCGCCTGCTGGCCTGCAGCCGCCTGCAGCCGCTGGATGAAGTGGCTGCACCGGGAGGGAGATGGGGACCTGCTGGGCTGGACGCGCGGCGGCCCCCTCCCCCTGGCCCGCCCCGAGGGCCGTGTCCGTCAGCTGGGGGAGACTTGCCCGCTTCCTTCCTGAGTGATGCTGGTCTCCGAGGAGACTCGTTTTCCCAGGAGCCGCCACGGGGAGAGGATCAGGTGCCATGTAAGCCTCTGTGGCCGGGGCAGCTGTCCGCCCGCCAGCGGGGCACCCGGCCCTCTGTCCTGGGGACTGCCCTGCACAGTTGGACGCAGGGCCACCCTGGAGTCCCTCCTCGGAGCCCCCGGACCAGCCCCCGTGGGAGCCTCCCAGCTGCTCCCCCACCCTGGTTCCCCCGGCCCTAGGGATGGGGCCCGGATTCCTGGGCGCTCCCTCCTGAGCGTCCCTCGCTAATCTGAACTCCAACTTCAGAGTTAGGACCGGGCATAAAGGCGGCTTGGCTCAGGGTGGGCATGGGAGGGTGGGTTACCTGCAGGGCTCAGCCGCCGCCCCTCCAGCGGAGGCGCTGGGTGCCTGGGGCGTGCTCTTGACGCCAGATCTCAGCCATGTCCTTCCCTCCCAAGAGGGGAAGTTGAGGTTGGCGGTTCTTGCTGGTGGGTGCAAAACCAAGTCAGGGAGCATGCTCCCAGGGCTCCCGCAGAGCAAGAACCTGAAGACCGGATTCAGCGTGTTTACTGAGCACCTCCTCTGTGCCGGGCACTCCCACCTCCGTGCTTCCCCCTGCCCCAGGGCCTTCAGCCTTCGGTCTGCCTGCCCGTCTCATGCTTGACCTGGGAAGCCCCACCCCACCCCGGAGCTGCGAGCACGGGGCCAGGTCAGGGCTGGGAGCTCCCTGGTCTCCTGCAGGGGAGGCAGGGGGTGAGCCCAAGCCTTGCATGGGGCTGAGCAGTTACTGTTGGGGTCACCCCAGGGCACAGCTGATCCCAAGGGGCAAGTGCCAGTCTCAGGGGCTGGAGGGCCCTCGGGAGTAGAGCGAAGCCCGTCTGGCTGCTGAGTCCTTTATGCTGGCTCTGGGGGTGGACGGGGCAGAGGTGGTCCTGCCAGAGGGGGGTCAGCATCTCCGGGGGCTGGAAGCCTCTGGGCTGGGGCGGGGGGAGCGGAAGAGAGGCCCGTGGCGCTGGGCACACCTGGCCAGAGTGTGGTGGCCCCGGGTGCCGAGGGGCCCTGGGTGCCGAGGGGCCCTGAGTGCTGGGGGGCCCTGGGTGACTGGAGACCCTGGGTGCTGTGGGGGCCCTGGGTGCTGTGGTGGCCCCGGGTGCTGCGGGCCCTGGGTGCTAGGGGGCCCTGGGTGCTGGGGGGCCCTGGGTGCCGGGCGGCCCTGGGTGCTGGGGGGCCCTGGGTGCTGTGGGGGCCCTGGGTCCTGGGGGGCCCTGAGTGCTGTGGGGGCCCTGGGTGCCGGGCAGCCCTGGGTGCTGGGGGGCCCCGGGTGCTGGGGGGCCCTGGGTGCCGGGCGGCCCTGGGTGCTGGGGGGCCCTGGGTGCTGTGGGGGCCCTGGGTCCTGGGGGGCCCTGGGTGCTGGGGGGCCCTGGGTGCCGGGCGGCCCTGGGTGCTGGGGGGCCCTGGGTGCTGTGGGGGCCCTGGGTGCTATGGGGGCCCTAGGTGCTGGGGAGCCCTGGGTGCTGTGGGGGCCCTGGGTGCTATGGGGGGCCCTGGGTCCCGGGGGGCCCTGGGTGCTGGGGGGCCCTGGGTGCCGGGCGGCCCTGGGTGCTGGGGGGCCCTGGGTGCTGTGGGGGCCCTGGGTCCCGGGGGGCCCTGGGTGCTAGGGGGCCCTGGGTACTGTGGGGGCCCTGGGTCCCGGGAGGCCCTGGGTGCTGGGGGGCCCTGGGTCCTGGGGGCCCTGGGTGCTGGGGGGCCAGGCAGCCACAGGGCCCTCTGCTCTCCTTCAGGAGGTGAGCGCCAGGCCTGCTGAGCCTCCGCAGAGCCGCCAGCCATGCCCGGGATCGTGGTGTTCCGGCGGCGCTGGTCTGTGGGCAGCGACGACCTGGTGCTGCCGGCCGTCTTCCTCTTCCTCCTGCACACCACCTGGTGAGCCTCGGGCCGCGCCGCGGGGGGGGGGGGGGGCCGCCTCCGTGCTGACCTGCCACGCTCCCACTCCCAACGGGAGGTGCTTGAGACATACACCCCTTAGGTGACTCCCACCCGGGCGTGGGGACCCCACCGGGCCCCTCCAGCCCTGAGCCCAGCACTGGGCGGGCGCCGGGCTCTCTCTCCTCTGCCCTCAGAGGCGCCCGGTGCAGGGTGGCCGGGTCCTGCCCCCGCGCCCGGGCTGGGCGGGGCCGGGAGTGTGCAGCTGCCAGCCCCTCTCGCACGCGTGTCCAGGTTTGTGATCCTGTCCGTGGTGCTCTTCGGCCTGGTCTACAGCCCGCACGAGGCCTGCTCCCTGAACCTGGTGGACCACGGCCGCGGCTACCTGGGCATCCTGCTGAGCTGCATGATCGCCGAGATGGCCATCATCTGGCTGAGCATGCGCGGGGGCATCCTCTACACGGAGCCCCGCGAGTCCATGCAGTACGTGCTCTACGTGCGCCTGGGTAAGGGCCGCCGCGTGGTGGGGGGCTGCCCCGGGCCACCCGCCCGCACCCTCCGCCTGGGCGCCAGGGCAGCAGCGTCCGCCGGCACGTGCAGGGGGGCCCAGCAGGCGTGCGGGGCTGACGCTCTAGACCAGACCCCGGCCTGAGGGCCAAGCCCAGCCTGCTGTCTGTTCCGGCGAATAAAGTTTTATGGGGCCCAGCCACACTCACTCATTTCTGGGCCTGTGTCTCCGGCTGCTTCTGAGTGACAGCAGCGGGGCGGAGCAGCGGCCACAGAGTATGACCCAAAGCTGGACGCCTTGCGCTCTGGCCTTCACAGAGAAGTCCCCGGCCCTGGTCCAGGCTGTCCTTCCCCAGCCCTGGGATCCTCCCCAAACACCCGTCCTGGGAAACGCCCTCAGGGGCCTGGACCAGCCAGTTCCCAGGAGCCCCCCCCCCCCCCCCCCGCCCCATCTCCTGGGCTCCCCCTTCGTCCCTGGTGAACGTTCTATGAACTGCGGAGCCCTCCCCTCGGGTTCCCTCCGGAGGAGCTAGTGTTGGTCTCCTTTTACAGACGAGGGTCTGGGCCGGGGGCTCACCGCTCCCGCAGGGGCGCCCCGCCGTGTACAGGGGTCAGAGCTGAGATTTGACCCCAGGCCGTCTGGCTCCAAAGCCTGGGCGTAGTTGCCACACTGTGCCGCCTGCGGAGCTGGGGCTTCCAGCGCTCCCCGATCCACCCCCCCCCCCCCAACCCCGACTCAGCCGGGGCTCAGCGCTCTGAGCAGGATGCCTGGAGCGGCCAGCTGCAGGGCCTCCTCCTCCTGCCGCAGGCGCCCGAGGCCTCTTCCTGGGGAAATAGCAGCTTCCCCGCCATGAACACTCTCATCTGGTTCTCACACGGTGAGGCAGTAGCCCTGGCCACCCATTTTACAGATGAGGAGACAGAGGCTCGGGTAGACTAGGTGACTTGCCTAAGATACGTCCGATTCCAGAGCCCATGGGCGTAACTCTGAAACCCTGAGAGGGCAGGGCCGCGCCTCTTCGCCCCCGCCCCCCCCCCCCCCCCCCCCCCGCCTCTCCGGTCTCCTTCTCAGGAGCGTCCAGGCCTGAGGCCGCCTTACAGCGGGGCGAGTGGAGGGAACAGCCACGCTGCCCGAGTCTCTTCCCCGTGAGGCCTGTGGGCTGGCAGCCGTGGGGTCCCCTGCCCCCGCTGCGGAGCTGGCTGGGGCCGCGGTGGGAGGGCCGGGCCGAGGTTCCTGCAGCCGGGCCTGCTGTCTTGCAGCCATCCTGGTGATCGAGTTCATCTACGCCATCGTGGGCATCGTCTGGCTCACTCAGTACTACACCTCCTGCAACGACCTCACGGCCAAGAACGTCACGCTCGGTACGTCAGCCCCGAGCGAGTGAGCGGGGGACAGGCCTGAGGGGGGGGCTGGAGCCCCACGGGGAGGGAGGGGCGGTTCTGAGGGCGCGGCCTTCATCCCGTGGTCCGCCACCGACCTCGGGGACCCCGGTCTGAGGGCAGCAGTTGAGGGCCCCTCGGCATCTGCAGAGCCGCCTGCTCTGAGCCCAGGACGGGCCTCGGGGTCACGGCCCGGCAAGGGGACGGCCACCCCGCCAGAGCCTGAGCCCTGGCCTCTGAGCCTCGCTGCGGCTGGTGCCCGGGGGGCGGGGGGCAGGGAGGCTCCAGCGCCCTCTCTTTAGAGCTGGTGCGTCGGGGGGTCCCAGCGCCTCGTGCTCCCCCCGCTGCCCGCAGGGATGGTCGTCTGCAACTGGGTGGTCATCCTCAGCGTCTGCATCACCGTCCTCTGCGTCTTCGACCCCACGGGCCGCACCTTCGTCAAGCTGCGGGCCACCAAGAGGAGGCAGCGCAACCTGCGGACCTACAACCTCCGGTGAGCGGCCGGGCGGCGGCATCCCCTCGCGGGACTTGCCGGCGGGCAGGCAGGGCTGTCCCCGCGCCTCCCGAGCTGCGCCGCGACCTCGGGTGGGGCTCGGGGCCTCTCCCTGCCTCAGTTTCCTGGCCCATAAAGCGGGACTAACGCTAGTCCCTGCCGCGCGCGCGGCTGTCAGGAGGCGTAAGCGAGAGAGTAGGTGCGAAGTGGTCACGCAGCTCGCGCTCGGTCAGTGGGAGCCGCTGTCGTCATGGTCCTCTCTGTGAGGCCGATGCCAGCAACTGCGACAGGGATAGCAGGAGGCATGTGGCAGCTCCCGGACGCAGCTGATGCCATCATCCTCGTAACACAGAGGACGAGACTGGGCCCCGAGAGGGCAGGGGACTGGCCTGAGGTGACTCCGCGGGGACGTGATGGGGCCGGGGCCAAGCCCAGGCAACCTGGCTTTAGAGCCCTTGCTCTTACCCGCGAGGCTGGGCTGCCTCTAGGACTAAGGGGCTGGAGGGGGTCAATCAAGGAGGGCTTCCTGGAGGGGGTGCGTTTTACACGGTGTTTCCGTGCCGTGGGAGAGAGAATGAGGGCGGGCACCCAGGGTCCCCGTGATTCTTACTGATTGAGAGGGAAAGAGAGGGGTTCCCAGGGCGGGTCCTGTTCATGGAGCTTCTGCCGAGAGGTAGGCCCTGCCTTCTCCAGCACCCGTCCTCCCACCAACCCCGGGCCAGCTGAGGCCCGTTCTGCAGACGGCAGCCCAAGTCCCAGAGGCAGGTCCCTTGCCCAGGTCGAGTTGGTGGGCACAGACTGGGCTACACCTCCCGCCCAGGGCCGCGGGGTCAGAGCCCTCCGCCAGGGCGGCGGGTGGCCCCGGCTCCACGCTCAGCAGGAATCTTCCGCCCGACCCTCCTGCCTCCACGTTCCGCTCCCTCGGGCCCTCCACGTCAGCTCAGCCCTGCAGCCAGAGGCACACCCAGGCCTGGGCGGCCACTCCCCAGCCCCGATGCCAGGCCTCGGAGCCAAGGCCCCCGTGCAGCTGGCGACCAGCGCCCGTCCCGTGTGTTCACTCTGAGCACACGCCCCCACCTGACCTGGTTTCTGGGCTCCTGGGGCCCCCGATAACCATCTCCTCTCCGGGACTCGGTGTAATTGCCCGTGGGGCCCAGGAGAGCCGAGGCCTCTGCAGAGGGGGGTTGGCAGTGGCTGTCGTTTTAGCTGGAAAGTCCTCCTGCGGCCTCTGGGCCTGTGCGGCGAGGAGGAGGCCACGGAGCTCACAGGTCCGTCCTGTTGCGGCTTCTCCGGCTCTCGGGGGGGCTGGGCGGCAGGCCCCGGCCTGGCTGGTGTGCCCACCTCTCAGGCTGTTCCCTCGCCCTCCCGCTGCCCTGAAGCCGGCAGCTTTTCCAGCAGGGACGTGGTCAAGCCCGCCGGCCCTCCATCCGCCTCCGGGCTCAGGGGTGCACACGGGCCTGCGGTGCTCACCCGCAGGTTAATTCCGCTTCCGGAAGTCCGGAAGCTGTTGAAGCCCCCGCCCTTTCTCCTTCCAGTGCCGCCTGGTGAGGGCTGGGAGGTGGGTGATTCCCTGGGAGCCTTGACCTCGGATCTTTGCTGAAGGAGGATCGGTCCTCCTTCACTTGAGTGAGTCCCGGGGCGGAGCAGTGCTGGCCTGTGGGCTTTTTCTCTCTGGATTTGGTGTGTCTCTCTCTCACCCGGGTTGGCCTCTGCCGCCTAACTTACCGCATTAGGCCAAGCCTGTCCCCGGCTCCGTCTGCCCCCTGGTGGACATGAAAAGCACTGCAGCGCAGGGATGGTCAGCACTTTCCTGGGGCCAGAGACCCACCCAGCAGGAAATTCTCTTCGAAGCTTTGAAAACCCCGTTAGGTTAGAAAGGGTTCAAAACACACGATGCCCTGGGCGCCAGCCTGGCAGCGTGCTCTCCCTTTCACGAGCCCCTGGCAGGTGGGACACTGGTGCCGGGGGGTGAGCCGGCCCAAGTCCCTCAGGGCTGGCAGGTCCCAGGCCCAGCAGCTCCGTGCGCCCTTTCTAACCCCGGGAGGGCCCGAGGCGTCCCCTGGCCCGTGGGACCAGGGTTGGGAGCGGGGAGCGGAGCCACGAGGCCCGGGAAGGAGGGCCCCTGTCCCTCCTGACCTCGGCTTTGTGCCTTCATGTGTTCGGGGCCCACGCCTCCCCCTCGGGGCCACCTCCCAGCGGGCTCTGACGGGGCCAGCGGGAGGGCACCTGTCACCAAAGAAGCCAGTCCCTTCTCGCTCAGCCCGGAGATGCACGTTTTTAACATCGGATCTGTTACCTTTACGCTCAAAACAGACCGACTTCTGGGCACCCAGCATTGGGAGGGCCCCCGTGGGTAACTGGCCATCGCTCTGCCTTCGGATGCAGACTCCTGGCTGCCTGCCTCCCCATCGGAGCTGCCAGACCTGGGGGCTGGGGGGTTGCGGGGGGGGGCGGGGAGTGGTCCAGGCCAGCCGTGCAGGGGAGGCTGGGCCCGCTCCTCTGCTGGGACAGATCCAGGGGGCGGGAAGTTCAGAGCCTCCTTCCGCCCTTAGACTTCCCCCAAGTACAGAGGATGCATCCGGAACCCTTTTCTAAATTAAATTTAATTTTTAAAAAACATATTTTTATTGATTTCAGAGAAGAAGGGAGAAGGAGAGATAGAAACATCAATGATGAGAATCATCAGATCAGCTGCCTCCCACATGCCCCCTAGTGGGGATCGAGCCCACAACCCGGGCATGTGCCCTGACCGGGAATTAAACCGTGACCTCCTGGTTCATAGGTTGACCTTCAGCCACTGAGCCCCGCCAGCCGGGCTGAAAGCCTTTTGAGGGGAAGCGGCTCTGGGGGACAGGTTGGGGCTCCCAGCTCCGAAGCCCCCAAGGCATGTGGTGTTCAGTCTGCCCGGGCCATCGGCGCACTGCTTTAGGCCAGCGGGAGTCCCCAGGCCAGGCCACTGGCCACCCAGCTTTGGCCGTCAGGGAGCCCTTCTGGGGGGTCCTGGGCACAGGCCACCCTGTGCTCATCATGTCTGGGCCCTGGGTCCGCTGGGCCGGCCCTGCGGCCTCACACACTCTCACCTCCGCAGGCACCGGTTAGAGGAGGGCCAGGCCACGAGCTGGTCGCGCCGCCTCAAAGTGTTCCTCTGCTGCACCCGGACCAAGGACTCGCAGTCAGTAAGTACCGGGAGGTCCGGCCCGGGGCCCGTCTGCTCGCTGGTGGAGCGGGTGGGCAGGGCTGGCGAAGGAGCTGGGTTTTGAGCCCGGTCCCGGGGGCCCGCCTGCTCCTGGGAGCCCCCCGCTCTGCCGAGGGAACAGAAAGACCTGAGGATCTTTCACCGACCGCTGGGAGCGGAGTCTAGTTCAGGAGAAGACGTACTCGCACCGCAGGCGCCCGAGACAGGAGAGCAGCGGGGTGGCCGGCCGCAGGCCCCTCGCAAGGCCCTGCCGCGGGAGCCGGGAGTGCTCAGCGCGGTCCGGGCGCGCAATCAGCCTTCGCGCCCGGCGCTCGAGGAGCAACCCGAGGGCAGACCTGCCAGGGGCAGGGGCTGCGGAGGGTGGGGGGGGCCGGGCCGGCGGTAGGTGGTCCTGAGGCCGAGCTCCTGGCTCTGGGGGGGCCCTTAGCGATCATCTATTTCCACCCCTCGATTTGCAGGTCGGGAGGTGGGGGGCTTGCTCAGCGTCCCACAGCTAGTTAGAGGCCGAGCCCGAGGTCAGGGGGCCCCTCTCCCCGAGCAGAAGCAGGTGCTCCACGGGAGCCCCAGAAGCCGTGACAGGCTCCTTCCCACCTGCAGTCCCTGGGGAGCTGCCGAGTGAGGGGTGACGTGTAAGGAAGCCCCCCCCCTACCCCCCGAGGATCCCTGATGGGTGGGGAGCACCCCCACGGGCCTAGGGGGTCGGAGGGTCTCGGCCCAGCGCCTCGGGGTGCAACCTGCCAGGGCCCGCGAGGGGCCCACGTGGGGTCAGGGCTGGTGCTGGAGGCTGAGGAGAAGGCAGGACATGGCAGGGCCCGGGTCAGCTCCAGGGCGGGGCGTGCTGCGTTGTTTAAAAACTTGAATTGGCCGGGCTGGTGTGGCTCAGTGGGTGAGCATCAACCTGTGAGCCAGGAGGTCACGGTTCGATTCCTGGTCAGGGCACATGCCCGGCTTGTGGGCTCCATCCCCAGTGTGGGGTGTGCAGGAGGCAGCCGATCCATGCTGCTCTCTCATCGTTAACGCTTCTATCTCTCTTTCTCCCTCTCCCTTCCTCTCTGGAATCAATACAAATATACTTTTTTGAAAAGTAACAATTAAAAAAATAAAAACTTGAGCTGGATGCCAGCGTTTAAAGCGGGGGGGGGGGGGGGGGCGCGTTGATGGAAACGTCTGTCGTGTGGGTCTGCAGCGGTGGCCCCGCAGGGCGCTCGCTGGCGCTGCGTCGTAGCTGGAGCCCCATTGGGCCCCAGGCGGCGTTTGAGTTTGCAGTCCTTGACTTCTCTTTTCTCACAAGTGCCAGACACTCAGGGTGAAACCCCACGAGAAAGAACCGGTTCCCACCACAGCCGCTCACAGGTTAGGGACGAGGTTCCGGACTCCAGCTCAGTGAGGCAGGAGGAGCCACGGGCCGTCCCGTCCCGGGTCCCAGGACAGGGCGTGCAGGGGAGCCAGGGGCCCTGGCCCGGCGTCACGCCCTTCTCCAGGGGGACGGGGGTGGGGTGGGGGCTAAGCCTGCAGCCCTGGGCAGAAGCTGGGAGCAACTCACAGAGGAAGCAGGCGGGAGCTTAGTGTGGCTTCTCTGCTGGAGAGGAAGCCGGAGGAGGAAGCAGTGGGCCGCGCAGGCCGGGGTGTGGGGACAGAGCAGGGGGTGCTCGGCGGCACCTGTGCGGGCTAGGCGTGAGTGCCTCGGAGCCGGGACAGGAGGGCCGGGCGTGGAGATGCAGAGGCTTAGTCTGCGGGGCCAGGGCAAGGCCCCGAGGCTCCCATCAGAGGGCCACAGGGGTCGGGGGTCGGGCCCAGCTGGCACCTCGAGGTGCCAGGGCGAACTGCGCAGGCCGGCCCAGCAGACACCCAGGCCCGGGGATTCACTCCCGTCCCCTGTCCTCTCTCCTGCTGCCCCGCTCCCGCCCCGCCTCCCCGGCCCTCGTAGGATGCCTACTCGGAAATCGCCTACCTCTTTGCGGAGTTTTTCCGGGACCTGGACATTGTGCCCTCGGACATCATTGCTGGCCTGGTCCTGCTGCGGCAGCGACAGCGGGCCAAACGCAACGCCGTGCTGGACGAGGTGAGCGCCCAGCCCTCCTCCCGGCGGCCGCCCAGGCCTCTCCCTGCCGCCCCTGCTGCTGCCCACCACCCCCCCCCCCCCCGGGGCCCTGGAGGTCACCCTCTGGGACTCCCCCGCCTCCTTCCCCGACTCCTGCCTGCAGCCTCCGCTCACAACTCTGCTTGAGCCATCTCTCTCCGCTGGGCCATGTGGCCTGCTTCCCAGGCCGGCTGCCATAGGGACCCCTGACCCTGGGGGCTAATGAATGGCACAGCGCTGGCCTCAGCCTCTCATCCCCCCCACCCCCCACCCCAACACACCAGCCCCAGCGAGGGTCTCTAGCATCTCCTGCATCCCCCACCCCCACCCCGTGCCCAGGAAGAGGTGGGGATGATGCCTTGAGTGGGAGGGAAGCAGCTGGAGACAGGACAAGACCTGGGCTTTAGGAACCGGCCGGGCCACGGGAGAGGTAGAACCACGCACCCCGTGGCTCGGGCTCTCGGACCCTTGGGAAGCAGGCGGCGTGCGGAGCGGGCGCACGGGGCCCAGGAGCCACCTTCGCACGCCTGCCTTTCAGGCCAACAATGACATCCTGGCCTTCCTGTCGGGGATGCCCGTGACCAGAAACACCAAGTACCTCGACCTCAAGAACTCGGTGAGTCAGAACCACCCCACCCCACGCTGTCCGCGCCCCCCTCTCCCTCTGCTGGAGCGACCCAGGGCAGGCCGCCTGCTCCAGCCTGATCCCCTGAGCCCCCAGAGGGCCCCTCCCCTCGGCCTCGCCCCCGTCCCCGTCCCCCGGAACCTCCTCCACGCTGCTTCTGCTGAGTCTACTCGCCCACGCGCGGGACGCCCGGCCCTTCACAGAGGGAGCGGCTACTCTTGTCGCTGTCATTGCTGTCGTCGTAAAAGGCAGCTGGCCCGACCGGCACGGTTCAGGGGTTGAGCGTCCACCTGTGAACCAGGAGGTCACGGTTCGATTCCCAGTCAGGGCACAGGCCCGGGTTGCGGGCTCGATCCCCAGCGGGGGGCGTGCAGGAGGCAGCCGGTCCATGATTCTCTCTCATCACGGATGTTTCTATCTCCCTTCCTCCCTGAAATCAACAAAAATATAAACCTCTCCCAGCGCCTCTGGTGGAAAGCCAGTCAGTGATTGTGGTACAGGGAACAGACGTCCCTGCCATCAGCCGGCTCTGCCCCCCCCCCACAAGCCGGCCAACTGGCTGTGCGCCAGCCCCCGGTGCCGTGACCTTAAGCAAGTCCCTGACCCCTGCGCCTGCTCCCCTGGGCACACCTTCTGCCTGGAGCTCTGGTGGCAGGGAAGTGAGCCGTCTGAGGCCGGGCCTCAGCACACAGGGGTGCCGTCTGCCCAGAGAGGTACCAGTCTGCCCGGAGAGATGCCAATCTCCCCGCCTGCCCCTTTTAAGCCAGTGACTCAGTGCATCAAGTTAGAGAGTCGGCCCGTGTCTGGTCACCCAGCATCCAGTATCCAGGGCTGGCCCCGCTGCTCAAGGCCTGGACACCCCCAGCGGAGGGCGGGCCCGGGGCCTCTCAGGGTTAAACTTCCCTTCCCAGGGCCTGGCTGCCGAGGGGGGGATGGCCACTCCCCTCCCCCCCTCTTCCCTCACTGGGAAACGGGGCACGGAAATCGGCCGGTGCCCCGAGTGCTTTTCTGTCCCCAAAACGTTCGTTCTGAGGCCGGAGCAACAGGACAGGTCCCGGGAGGGCGCGCGCCCTGGTTGCACGGAGATAATTAGGGAAATGCAATTATCATCTGGAGGAGCGGTCCCTCCCCCAGGGCGAGGGCGGGGGGGGGGGGCAGCTGCGGGGTGAAGGTCAGGAGGTGACCGGCCGCCGCCCCCTCTCTTGCAGCAGGAGATGCTGCGCTACAAGGAGGTCTGCTACTACATGCTGTTCGCGCTGGCCGCCTACGGCTGGCCCATGTACCTGATGCGCAAGCCCGCCTGCGGCCTCTGCCAGCTGGCCAGGTCCTGCTCGTGAGTGCCGCCCCGGCCCGGCCCGCGCGTGGGGAGGGCTGGACTGTGAAGCTGGGCCCTGGCCTGCCCCCCGCCCCCCGCCCCAAGGCTGCGCTGCTTCTCCTCGGCGCCCTCTCTGGGCCTGGACCCCCCTAGCTCTGCATTAGCCCCGGGGCCAGGGGGCAGGGGGAAGCACGTGGCTGTGGGGTCCCACAGTTCCAGGTGTGAATCCAGGCTGTGGCCTGGCACGGGGCGGGGGGGGGGGGGGGGGGGGACTCTCAGGGTGCACTGAGGGGTCGCCCGTGGCTCCGAGACTGGGCTGCACCCGGGTTTTCTCGGCAAGGCCTCCCCGCCGTGGGTGAAGACAAACGTCCTTACTAACAGCATCAGCTTTCGGCTTCTGCACAAACCCGCAGCTGTCATCGCAGGCAGCTGGCAGGCGCCGTCACGTGCTCGCCCGGCTCTCGCTCATCTGCTGGGTGCTGGCGCCCTCTGGTGGCCTGAGGAGCCGCTGCACCCCGCTGGGTGCCTAGCTCCACTGCTCACACCCTTCACTGGGGGGAGCCTAAGGTGCTCCCCGGCCCGGTTTGGGTGCCGGAGACAGCGCTGACGCTGACGCTGAGCAGAGCCTGGTCGCCTGCGGGGAGGCCAGACCATGCGCAGCCGGGAAGCAGCGCCCGTAGGAGCAGAGGAGTGGGGACCGGGCGTGGGAGCCTGCGGGGCGGCTGTGCTAGGGGAGGGGCCAGGGTGGACCGCACCCTAAATGACATGGCAGCCGAGGCCCAAAGGCAGCCAGGCGTCTAGCCACACAGGGTCAGGAGAGTGTCTCAGGCGGAGTGGGACGTGGGTGTGGGGACACTGAGGCAGGAGCATGGTCCACACGGCGGAGGGAGGCCGGGAGGCTGTGTGCCGATCGGGAGTGCAGGCAGTGCCCAGAGAGCCAGGGCCAGGTCGGGCAGCGCCCCGGCCGCCGGAAGGGCCGGCGCTTACACTGGGCAAGAAGGGCAGCACCGTCTGGCTCGGGGTGGAGTGACCCACGCCTGGTCTGACTTATATCGGAAAGGGTCGCTCTGGCCGCCGAGTTGAGAAGGTGGGGGCTGAGGGAGACCCGGCAGGCCAGGGGGACACCCCGAGGCAGAGGTCAGGGTGGCGGGAGCAGGCGCAGGGGCGGAGGCGAGGGAGAGCGGGCAGAGCCGAGGCGGATCTGCAGGTGGAGCGAGCCGCTGTGCTGACGCTGGACATGGGCTGTGAGGTGGGGAGGGGACCCCGGGCCCCCGGCATGGGGCTGAGGGAGAACAGCAGGGTTGGGGGACAGCAGGGAGCCCTCGGGGCCTGGGACCGGGAGAGGCTGAGACCCCGTGGGCGGGGGATGGGAGCACCTGGGCGTTCGTGGGCACAGGTGGCACTGAGGCCTGAGGCTGGGCAAGGCCGGGGGAGGGGAGGCCAGCCTGACCCTGGGCCTCGGCGAGGGGACGGCCGAGGAGGCTGCGGGGGGGGGGGGGAGATAGTCCCGGAGAGAGGCCCTCGGGGAGGGAGGAACCGTGGGTCACAGGTCAGCGGCTGCCAGTGAGGCCAGGGCACAGCCTGGGACTGTCCCAGGAGCTTTGCAAGGAGCCTGGGGGGGCGGGGCCATGAGAGCGGGGTCCCGAGGGGGTGACGGAGGAGACCGCTCCGTCGGGGTCCCCGCTCTGAGCCCCTGGCACCCCCAGGTGCTGCCTGTGCCCCTCCCGGCCCCGGTTTGCGCCCGGCGTCACCATCGAGGAAGACAACTGCTGCGGCTGCAACGCCATCGCCATCCGGCGGCACTTCCTGGACGAGAACCTGACGGCCGTGGACATCGTCTACACCTCCTGCCACGACGCGGTGAGGGCCGCGGGCTGGGCCGGGCAGCAGCCTCCCCTAGCTGGGCAGCACAGAGGTGGGCCTTCGCCCCACGCCCCCTCTGGGGCTAGGGAGTGGACCCCAACCCCACACCCAGGGTTGGGGCTCCCCAGCCTCAGCCTTTGGGAGAAGGAATCCGGGAGGAAGCAGCGAGGCCCGGGGGAGGGCAGCCGCCTCTCTGGACGCCGCCGGCAGGGGGCAGCGTGGGCTGTGACCTGGGCCGGGCGGGAGCTACCAGGACGGCTGGGGGCGGGTTTGGGGGGCGGCTGGGGGGCCAGTGGCTGGTGGAGAGACTCCCTGGCCGGGAAGGCGTGTGCTCAGGGCACCGGCTGAGTCTGGCCCCAGCCTGGGGCCGCTCAGGCTCACGAGCCTCCCTCCTCCCAGGTGTACGAAACCCCCTTCTACGTGGCGGTGGACCATGACAAGAAGAAGGTGGTGATCAGTATTCGGGGAACCCTGTCCCCCAAGGTATGCTGCCTGCGGCTCCCTGCCCACCACTGGGGACCCCTCCCAGCCCCCGAGGGATGCCGCTTCCCTCTTCCTGTCCTCAGCCGCCCCTGCCTGTCCCCTCTCCCCAGGACGCCCTGACGGACCTGACGGGTGATGCCGAGCGCCTGCCCGTGGAGGGCCACCGCGGCACCTGGCTGGGACACAAGGTGCCGCCTGGCGGGCCCGGGCCCCCGGCTTTCTCCCCTGCCAGCACGGGGACCTGTCCTGTTGCCGGGGTGGGGTCCTCCCTGCTGGCTGGGCTCACTGGTAGAGATTGGTCGGAGAGGTGGGGCTCACTGGCCGGGACCCCACAGTCCTGCCGGGCCTGGATCCTGACCCAGAAGAGCCTGAGGAGGCGGCTGGGAAGAGATCCCACTGGTTTCTATAGACACACAACCCTCTGAGCCTCCGTTTTCCCGTCTGTGAAATGGGAACAATGTCATAAAGTGCCCACCAGCCCAACAGCCAGGTGGTTATGGGCAGGACAGGGTCGCGAGCTGCTGGTCGCTGTGGTTTTGCTGGTCGCTGAGGGGCCTCCCTCTCTCCCAAGCCCTCCCCCCAGCACCGACCTCTGTCCCTCCTCGCCCAGGGCATGGTCCTCTCGGCTGAGTACATCAAGAAGAAGCTGGAGCAGGAGATGGTGCTGTCCCAGGCCTTCGGGAGGGACCTGGTGAGGCTGGGGCGCCGGGGTGGGGGCAGGGGCCCAGACGCTTCCAACAGAGAGCGGCCACCTTACCCCAAGGCCGTTCCCAGTGCAGATGCGATGGGGGGGGGGGGGTCTCCCGGAGAATCGGGAAGGGGGGCTTCTGAGCAAGGTCCTGAAGGAGTGAGGGTGAGCACCGTCTCCCCAGACCCTGCTCTGTGGGCCCAGCTCGGCTCTTCCTGCCCCAGCGGCCGCCGCGCAGGCACCATCCCGGGCCCCTGACAGCGAGCGCGCCACGCGGGGCAGGCTCTCAGCTTCTCTCGGTCGCCAGGGCCGCGGAACCAAACACTACGGCCTGATTGTGGTGGGCCACTCCCTGGGCGCGGGCACCGCCGCCATCCTCTCCTTCCTCCTGCGCCCCCAGTACCCCACCCTCAAGTGCTTCGCCTACTCGCCGCCCGGGGGCCTGCTGAGGTGAGCCGCGCCCCGGGTTCTCGGGCTGGGCTGATGGGCCGTCGCTTCTGGTCACTGGGGGCCTGGTAAGCGGCGGGGGGCTCTGTCCAATGCCAGGGGCACCCCAGATCTGCCTCGGGCAACGCCCTGCTGGCAGGAAGGGCAGGGCAGGAGCAGACAGCACAGCCTGGACCCTGTGCACTCCCCCGGGCCCTGAGTCTAGAAACTACCCCCCCCCCCAGTGCTGGGGCAGGGCCCGCCCCACCTGAGCCCCCCCCACCTGAGCCCCCCACCTGAGCCCCCGCCCCACCTGAGCCCCCACCCCACCTGAGCCCCCCCACCTGAGCCCCCCCACCTGAGCCCCCCCCCACCTGAGCCCCCCCACCTGAGCCCCCGCCCCACCTGAGCCCCCGCCCCACCTGAGCCCCCACCCCACCTGAGCCCCCCCACCTGAGCCCCCCCACCTGAGCCCCCGCCCCACCTCAGCCCCCCCACCTGAGCCCCCCCACCTGAGCCCCCCCCCACCTGAGCCCCCGCCCCACCTGAGCCCCTGCCCCACCTGAGCCCCCGCCCCACCTGAGCCCCACCCCACCTGAGCCCCCTTCACCTGAGCCCCCCCACCTGAGCCCCACCCCACCTGAGCCCCCCCACCTGAGCCCCCGCCCCACCTGAGCCCCCCCCACCTGAGCCCCCAACCCACCTGAGCCCCCCACCTGAGCCCCCGCCCCACCTGAGCCCCCCCACCTGAGCCCCCCACCTGAGCCCCCGCCCCACCTGAGCCCCCCCCACCTGAGCCCCCGCCACCTGAGCCCCCCCCACCTGAGCCCCCGCCACCTGAGCCCCCCCGACCTGAGCCCCCCCACCTGAGCCCCCCCCACCTGAGCCCCCGCCCCACCTGAGCCCCCCCACCTGAGCCCCCCCCACCTGAGCCCCCGCCACCTGAGCCCCCCCACCTGAGCCCCCCCCACCTGAGCCCCCGCCCCACCTGAGCCCCCCCCACCTGAGCCCCCCCCACCTGAGCCCCCCCACCTGAGCCCCCTGCTTCCCTTGCAGCGAGGACGCCATGGAGTACTCCAAGGAATTCGTGACGGCCGTGGTTCTGGGCAAAGACCTTGTCCCCAGGCGAGTCACTCCTCCTCCCCCTCAGCCTGGGCTGTGCCTCCCTCCTCCGGCCTCACCTGGGCTCCAGGGCTCCCTCCCTCAGATGCCTGTCTCCCCGAGGGACAGGGGGCACCAGAGTCCCTCCCGTGCCCCCAGGTGTCCCAGCCTGGAAGGCCCACCTGCCTGGCCTCCCTTCCCTGGCCTGGCCCTCCGCCCACCCTGCGACCCTCACAGCCTGGCCTTCCTGTTCCGGGCTGGGCACATGCCACCCCCGCCGCCCCCGCTGCCCCCCCTGCCCCTCCCCTGTGCCTCCCCTGCCCCTCCCCTGTGCCTCCCCCTGCCCCTCCCCTGTGCCTCCCCCTGCCCCTCCCCTGTGCCTCCCCCGCCTCTGGCCAGGCTGACGCTGGCTCGTTCCTCGCAGGATCGGCCTGTCCCAGCTGGAGGGTTTCCGCAGACAGCTCCTGGACGTCCTGCAGCGGAGCACCAAGCCCAAAGTGAGCCCCCCCCCCGCCCCGCCCCCCGCCCCGCCGGGCACCTGGCTCCGGGCACCTGGTCCGCCACGTGTGCCCCGCCTGTGCCTCCGCCCAGAGCACCGCGGCCCCAGCCGTGCGGGACCCTCAGGTCATCAGAGCTCCCCCTGCCTGCCCTGGTACACACGGGGAAACTGAGGCCCTGAGCGGGCGAGGGACTTGCTTTTGCTCACACCAAAAGTTGTCACTGAGGCAGGGTCCAGCCGCGGGGCCTGGGTCCCGGCTCCCGGCTCCTGCCCGCAGAGCTGCCTACCGGCAGAGTCAGGAGAAGCCGCCCCGCCCGGGGCTGCGTGTGGGGCGGGAAGGCCTCTTCCAAAGCTGCCCGTGCTCCCCGACTCCGGCAGGCGGGCACCCCTCCCCAGGGTCGGGTGCAGCTTGCTCCGAGGGAGGTGACCCGCCCCTCCTCATCCCTCCTCAGGTCTCGGGGGACCCCGGGCCTCTTGCTGTGCCGGCTGGCCAGGCAGGGCGGGAGTGCTGGGGCCGCGCCCCGAGGTGGGCAGGGGCGGCCTGGACCAGCGGGTCCTCTGTGCCCCCAGCCCGCGGCCCATTTGCCGTCGCAGCCCAGGTTGCACTCTTCCCACCTCGGTGCCCCTTGCCCTGGGGCAGGCAGGACCGGGGCCAGGTGCCAGGTGCCAGGTGGGCCAGTGAAGTCTGTGACCGTGCCTGCCTGCCTGGGGAGCTTGTGGGGCTGGGTGGGGGCTGTCCCTGTTAGACCCCGTCCTGGGCACTGGTCGGCCCGGAGTCGGGCTGAGAGCCAGCCCGAGGCAGCCAGGCCCGGCAGGTGCGCTGGCCTGGACTTAGGGACCCTGGGCAAGTCCCGCCCCCTCGCTGGGCCTGTTCCCCGCCCGCTCGATCAGGGTGGCTGGTCCTCCGGGAACTCTCCACCCCGGATCCTTTACAATTCCTGTGCCTGCCCCCGATGGCTCTGTGGCCCTCACGGCTGCCCACTGGGAGGTGGCGCCCAGGCCCTCGGCAGGAGGTGCCAGCTCAGACCCTGCCTCCTCAGGTGGGCCCTGCCCTCCCCTCCGCCCACCTGTCACCGGAGCCCTCCCGCTGAGCTCCTCCGTCCCCGCCCACCCCGCCGTCGCTGCTCAGCGTCCCGCCCCCCTCCCGCCTGCACAGTGGCGAATCATCGTGGGAGCCACTAAGTGCATCCCCAAGTCGGAGCTGCCCGAGGAGGCGGAGGTGACCACCACGGCCAACGCGCGGCTCTGGACCCACCCCAGCGACCTGACCATCGCCCTGTCGGCCAGCACCCCCCTCTACCCGCCTGGCCGCATCATCCACGTGGTGCACAACCACCCCGCGGAGCAGTGCTGGTAGGTGGCGCCCAGGCCCTCAGCGGGAGGCGGCGGTGGCCAGGGCCGGGGCCGTGTCCTCCAGGGGAAGGGGCTGTGGAGGCCGGGAGGCAGGTGGCCCAGGGCACCCACAGCGGGGATGCCCCAGCCTCGGCTCCTGGAAGAGAACAAAGGCCGGGCCAGAGCAGGACTCCAGGCTCCTCTCGTGTCCCCGGGGCAACCCCCCCCCCCTTTTGGCCCATTTAAAGAGGATGCCATGGAGGGTCACCCTGCGGCCCTGCCAGCTCACACTTCAGTGGTCCCGTGCATCACCCCTGGGACTAGGTGGCGGACAGCTGTGGGACTAGGTGGCGGACAGCTGTGGGATTACGTGGCGGACAGCTGTGGGACTAGGTGGCGGACAGCTGTGGGACTAAGAGGCGGACAGCTGTGGGACTAGGAGGCGGACAGCTGTGCGACTAGGAGGCGGACAGCTGTGGGACTAGGTGGCGGACAGCTGTGGGACTAGGTGGCGGACAGCTGTGGGATTACGTGGCGGACAGCTGTGGGACTAGGAGGCGGACAGCTGTGGGACTAGGAGGCGGACAGCTGTGGGACTAGGTGGCGGACAGCTGTGGGACTAGGTGGCGGACAGCTGTGGGATTACGTGGCGGACAGCTGTGGGACTAGGTGGCGGACAGCTGTGGGACTAGGAGGCGGACAGCTGTGGGATTACGTGGCGGACAGCTGTGGGACTAGGAGGCGGACAGCTGTGGGACTACGTGGCGGACAGCTGTGGGACTAGGTGGCGGACAGCTGTGGGACTAGGTGGCGGACAGCTGTGGGACTAGGAGGCGGACAGCTGTGGGATTACGTGGCGGACAGCTGTGGGACTAGGAGGCGGACAGCTGTGGAACTAGGTGGCGGACAGCTGTGGGATTATGTGGCGGACAGCTGTGGGACTAGGTGGCGGACAGCTGTGGGACTAGGAGGCGGACAGCTGTGGGACTAGGTGGCGGACAGCTGTGGGACTAGGAGGCGGACAGCTGTGGGACTAGGAGGCGGACAGCTGTGGGACTAGGTGGCGGACAGCTGTGGGACTAGGAGGCGGACAGCTGTGGGACTAGGAGGCGGACAGCTGTGGGACTAGGTGGCGGACAGCTGTGGGATTACGTGGCGGACAGCTGTGGGACTAGGTGGCGGACAGCTGTGCGCAGGGGCGGGCGGAGGAGAGAGAAAGGGATGGGCAAGCACTCACTCCTCCCCTGCTCGGACAGGGGCTGGGCCCGGGGTCCTCCAGCCCAGGTTGTGGGTGGGTCCTGCCGGGTGGGGAGCAGGATGGCCCAGCCACAGCATGTAGGAGGCTGCGTAGGGCCGGGCTGAGGCTCACGGTCAGCTTCTCCGGGCCTCTGTTGGGGGTCCATGTTCCTAGCCAGGCTGGGAGTGGGGTGGGGGTGGGGTGGGGCCGAGACAAGAGCTTGGAGCAGGAACGCAGCCCTGCTGGCCAGGCGGGCCTGAGGCCTCCGGGTCCACCCGCCCCTGCTAAGCCAGGGCAGAGAGCAGAGCCAGGGCGGGGGGTCAAGGCCCGGCTGCCGCCCGCCCCCCCCCCCCCTCAGCTTCTCCCTGGCCCGTGCCCCCAGCTGCTGCGAGCAAGAGGAGCCCACGTATTTCGCCATCTGGGGCGACAACAAGGCCTTCAACGAAGTGATCATCTCCCCGGCCATGCTGCACGAGCACCTCCCCTACGTGGTCATGGAGGGGCTCAACAAGGTGAGGCCGGGCAGGACCCCCGCAAGCTGGATCTGCGGCCCCCGGCTGCAGGCGAGGGTGTGGGTGCTCAGAGGAGTTAGCTGCACCCCCAGCAGGGCTGTGGGGGGCCGAGAGCCGGCTCATGTCCTGGCCTCTGGAACCTGCTCTGTCACGTGGCCGCGTGGCCCGTGGTGAGGAGCTGAAGAGACGCCCGGGACCTGTCCCTCAGGCAGCTGAGGCCTGGAGGCCCCCGGCACTGACCGATGCACAGCCACGCAGGGCAGGCTCAGCGCCTCCCGGCACAGCGGCCGGCCACAGGGAAGGCACGCTCAGTCCTGGGTGAGGCACGGCCGCAGGGCCAGTCCAGGCCTTCCTGGAGCGGGTGGACCTGCGGGGGAGAGTGGGGCCCGCTGGCCTCACGCAGCCCTGAGAGGCCTGGCCTGCTGCCACCCCGCATGTGACCGTCACCTGCCCACCACCACCAGCGTCCCGTCCTGTCGCAGGTGCTGGAGAACTACAACAAGGGGAAGACGGCCTTGCTCTCTGCTGCCAAGGTCATGGTGAGCCCCACCGAGGTGGACCTCACTCCCGAGCTCATCTTCCAGCAGCAGCCGCTGCCCACTGGGCCACCCGTGCCCGCCGGCCTCGCCCTGGAGCTGCCCCCCGCAGACCACCGGAACAGCAGCGCCAGGTGACCCTCCACCCAGCCCTGGCCCGGGGGGGTGCAGGGCCCGGAGTGTGCTCCCAGGGCCCGGGGGGTGTGCAGGGCCCGGAGTGTGCTCCCAGGGCACGTGTGCTCACAGGGCACGTGTGCTCCCAGGGCCCGGGGGGTGGGCAGGGCCCAGAGTGTGCTCTCAGGGCACGTGTGCTCTCAGGGCCCGAAGTGTGCTCACAGGGCCCAGAGTGTGCTCACAGGGCACGTGTGCTCTCAGGCCCAGAGTGTGCTCCCAGGTCACGTGTGCTCTCAGGCCCGGAGTGTGCTCCCAGGGCACGTGTGCTCTCAGGGCACGTGTGCTTTGAAAGCATGTGTCCTTACATATGTGTCCCGTGCACAGACCGAGCCCGCACGCTCACACCTCTGCACACACATGCTGGAAGGGGCGAATTTGTCCCCTCTGCTCCGGTCTCTCTGCCTCGCTGCCACTGCCCCCCAGCCTGCCATCTTGAAGCCCACACGGGCTAGTGGGCATCTAGGATACACGGCCCCCTGGTCACAAGCACATAGGTTCACTCAGACCCATTTAGACCCAGACAGATGGACACCACCCGCTCACACGCACTCACCCATGTGTGGCTAAGTACTTGTACTGCAGCTCACACGGGCAGCTCTCAGCGCACACAGCTCCACGCAGACACAGTCCCGTGTAGGACCCGCACCAAGACAGAGGCCGACACGCACACACGAGGACACACTGGGACAGGCAGCCCTGCTTGGGGATGACAGACTGCGCCTGTGCCCAGACCCAGTCACACAGACACGCGTGGCGGGTGACAGGTGGGCAGCTAGTGCATACACTGTACATACACGCAGAGCGTGCACTCATGCTCCCAGACGCCCCCCCCCCTCAGTTACACTCTTTGGGGGGGTCCTCCTGCCTCTCTGGGACCTTTCTGCCCAGGGAGGGCCCCGATCTGGCCAAGAGGCTGATAGAAGGGTGATCAGCTGATCCCGGCCCATGGGGTCCCGGGCATCTCTTCCCGCCTTCCCCGCATTTCCTGAGGCAGCGCGTGCCCAGAGGAGGGAGCGGGTGCATTCTCCCGGCTGTGACTGCTGCACCCTCTCCCCCACCTTCACTCACTCCCTGCAGCCTGTGTAGCCCAGAGGCTCCAGGGCCCGCCCAGCAGAGGGCGAAGCAGGAGGCACTCCAGTGTGAGGGGGAGGGGATAGAGCTCCGGGCGGGGCACAGAGGGCCCCCCATCGGTGCAGTGACAGAGCACCCGTTCCCCCAGGGCCTCCGGCCAGCAGGGCGCCCGCCCTGGCTCAACCCAGCATCGGCCCTTTTTCTGTCGGGTTCTCGTGAGTTTTTGTTGTTCTTTTTAAAGGGTCCCCGCCCCTAACAGTTCAACAGCGGCGAAATGAACTTCCCCTCTACCCCTCCGGAGGCTCCCTCCAGCCAGGGAGCTGGGGGTCGGTCTCTGCGCCCCCCTGAGTCTCGCCCCTCCCTGCCCTGCCCTGCCCTCTGCAGAAGCAAGTCCCAGTCGGAGATGAGCCTGGAGGGCTTCTCGGAGGGGCGGCTGCTGTCCCCAGTGGCTGCAGCCGCGGCCGCGCGCCAGGACCCCGTGGAGCTGCTGCTGCTGTCCACGCAGGAGCGGCTGGCGGCCGAGCTGCAGGCGCGGCGGGCGCCGCTGGCCACCATGGAGAGCCTGTCGGACACGGAGTCCCTGTACAGCTTCGACTCGCGCCGCTCCTCCGGCTTCCGCAGCATCCGCGGCTCGCCCAGCCTGCACGCCGTGCTGGAGCGCGACGAGGGCCACCTCTTCTACATCGACCCCGCCATCCCCGAGGAGAACCCGTCCCTGAGCTCCCGCACCGAGCTGCTGGCCGCCGACTCCCTGTCCAAGCACTCCCAGGACACCCAGCCCCTGGAGGCCGCCCCGGGCAGCGGGGGCGCCACCCCCGAGCGGCCCCCCAGCGCGGCGGCCCACGAGCGGGAGGAAGAGGGGGGCGGCGGGGGGGCGCCCCGCGGAGAGCTGGCGCTGCACAACGGGCGCCTGGGGGACTCGCCCAGCCCGCAGGTGCTGGAGTTCGCCGAGTTCATCGACAGCCTCTTCAACCTGGACAGCAAGAGCAGCTCCTTCCAGGACCTGTACTGCATGGTGGTGCCCGAGAGCCCCACCAGCGACTACGCCGAGGGCCCCAAGTCCCCCAGCCAGCAGGAGATCCTGCTCCGGGCCCAGTTCGAGCCCAACCTGGTGCCCAAGCCCCCGCGGCGCTTCGCGGGCTCCGCCGACCCCTCCTCGGGCATCTCGCTGTCGCCCTCCTTCCCGCTCAGCTCCTCGGGGGAGCTCATGGACCTGACGCCCACCAGCCTCAGCAGCCTGGACAAGATCCGGACTCCCACCCTGCCCGGCCGCGGGGCCGGCCCCGCCCAGCAGGAGGACCTGGCCATCTCGGCACGCTAGCCCCCCACCCCACCCCCCAGCGCCTGCGCCTGCGCCAGAGCCGGCGGCCCCTCGGGCTCCGGGCGGCTGCCCCCAGGCCCGGGCAGCTTGGAGGAGAGGCCCAGGGGCCAGGGTAGCCTCAGGCCTGGGGCACTGCTGCTGAGCTGGGGGTCCATGTCCCTACCTCAGCCTAGGACCCCCGGAGCCAAGGCAGCTGGCACCTGGGCCCTCCAGACAGGGGAGGGGTGAGGAGTGGGGAAGAGCCTGTGGCCCCCTGGCACCCCGACTCCAGGACAGGCAGTGCCGCTGACGCCCGTCACTGCCCCCCGCTGCTCTCCCAGGGCCAGGAGGAAGAGCGGCCCTCCCCCACATGTCCTCACCTGTGGGCCAGGCTGGCACCGGTCCTGGCCACCCCCCAGACCTGGTGCCTGCTGGCCAGCCCCTGGGCGACCCCCAGGGGGCCTGCAGTGCTGTGTATGTTTACAGAAGCTGCTGGGCGGGGCTGCGGGCGTGTCCTGGGCTTGCAAGCCCCACCTCCTCAATCATGTGTTCAGTAGCCCCGCTGGGCAGGGCAGGCGCCTGGAGGGCCTGGAGGAGGTGGGGTCAGGACCGCCCTTTCTCTCCTCGGTGTCCCCCACGCTGACCCCTCTGTGGATGGGTCCTGGGCACCCAGACCCGCCCGCCTGCTCCTTACCTCCCAGCTCGTCTCTACCCCTGGGGTCCTGGTCCCTCGAAGGATGGAGGGCACCGCGGGGACCACCCCTGGCTGCTGAGTTATGCCCTGGGGGGAAGGGGCACACCCGACCCCTCTTCCTTTTAGGGTCCCCGTGGAGCCCTCCACCTCCCCTCCCCCCGTGCCTCGGCAGCCCAGGCCCTGAAACCAGACACCTTCCCCTCCCCTCGCCCCTCCTCGCTGGCCTGCGCCCTCGCCTGGGCACTCTTCCTTCCAGTCGCCGTGTCCTGTTGACAGAAAGTGGGACCAAGGGTGGGTTACGGTGGCACCGGCTCACTCGGGGGTCAGGGCTCTGGGGCTGGCCTGGCTTAGCCTGGGGCCTCCTCAGCCCCCCTGAGCGCTTCCTCCTCTTTGGTTGAGCACGCAGGGGAGGTGAGAGCAGGCCTTCTCCCAGAGGCCGAGTGGGGGGCTGTGCAGGCTCGCGTGGGGCACGGGGGTGCATGTGCATGGGTGCGTGCCGTTCCTGAGGGAGGGGCCGCTGGGGTGCCCACCCGCCTGCCTGCCACCCCTCCCCCACCTGCCAAGAAAGCAGCCCGTGACCACGACGTGGCCGGGATGCAGGGAGCTCGGTTTGGGACCTCACCTGTTCTCCTGGGCTCACCTGCCGCTCTGACCCCGGATTTGGAAAACATGTGCCAAGGCGCTGACATCCACTGTGCCTTCATCTCCTCGGAGGCATAACCCTCCCCCGCCTCTAACCGCACCCATGGCCTCCCGTCAGCTTGGCTCCCCATCCCATGATCCCTGGTACCTTCGGCCGGTGCCTTGACCCTGACCCCACTCACAGCTGGGCCTGGCCCAGACCCTGCCCTGGGACCCTGTCCACCCTGACCGAGGGGCACAGAGACCTGGAGGGAGCTGGGCCTCCCTCCCTCTGCGACTCCCACCCCTCACCAGGCTCCCCGCCCCGCCCCTGCTGCATAGCCTGGGCCCAGCACAGAAGCAAGACGAATCAGTGGCCCTTGGAGTGTGAAAACAGACCAATCAGAAGTCAGAGTAACATTCCCACGAGCACCCTGGCCAATCGCAGGGAGCCTTTCGGTCTGGCCTTTCCATGCCTCCTCCGCCGAGGTGGGCCCGAGACCTCTGAGGGGCGCGGCGCCCACCCGTGCCCAGGACTGAGCCATCAGGGACAGACGCCCCACCCCAAGGCTGCAGCCACACAGGGTTACAGGCTTGGGGCCGGGGCAGACTCGGACTCAGCCCTGGATGCTCCGGGGCCAGCCCACCCCTCCCCTGCCCCCACCTGACGGGTGGCCTGCCGCGTGTCTCTGCCCTCCTCCCACATCACACTTGGGGGGTCTGAGCCACCCCCCTCAGCCCAGCTCGGCTCAGCTTGACCCCCACTCTGTTCCCCAGACCCGCAGCACAAGCTCCCCCGGCCATGCGCTGGCCTGTCCTCCGGGGGCCTGGGTGCCCGGTGACCCCCATATGCAATCGATAGCGAGCAGCCGGGCCCTCCTCCCCAACACGCACTCCACGTGCCATTCGCCCGTGACTTTTTTGTACCTAATGTATGAAAGATCCAAACTAATACTGCTGTACAAAGGAAAGACAAATTAATATAGCCTATTCTATAAATATATCTGTATATAACGGTTTCTGTACATTGTATAGACTGTGTATAAACTGGATGTAGAAGCACGCTGGCTGCTCGAGTGACCTCTCTTCCCAGCGGGTGGGGCGGGGGCTTGAGGCTGAGGTCAGCGGCGGGGGGCGGGGAGGGGGGCATCTGGCCCTCGCTGCTGCCGCCATAGCCCTGATCCGGGAGCGCACTGAGCGGCTGAGAGACCAGAGGGCGCTGGAGCCCTGCTGAGGGAGGGCCTGCCCTGTGAGATGGGTGCCAGCGGGATCGATTGTCTGACCCCTGGGAAGAGGGGGCTTCTTAGCCCCTTTTTCTCCCCTAAAGGGTCTGGGGCTCAAAGAGGGTAAGTAAGCTGCTCAGGGCCAGGCTGGTCTGACAGTGCCACCCCCTCCCCCCAATGCTGAGAGCTAGGGCAAGGGAGGGGGACTCCGCTACCCCCCCCCCATCCGGGTACGCAGGGGTCACGGAAGTCTTTTCTGATGGCTGCCCTGGGAGCATGCAGAATACCTGGCCAGGCTCGGGGACCCGACCCCTGACCCCTCCTGGCTGCGGGACATAGGACCTGGGGAGCAGCTGCAGGACCCGGAGGGGAGGCACCTTGGCCTCCTGCCGGCCCCATGTCCCGCCCTGCCCTCTCCACACACCAGGTGGCGCTGTTCCTCCAGTCAGTCCCACCCCCAGGGAGAGTTTGGCCCAGGCACTGACCCAGCCAAGCTGTGACCCAACCTTGACCTTCTCCTTTTCCTTACACTGTGCAACCTCCTACCCCTGACCCTTGAGTCCAGAGTGACCCTACTTGGTGAGGGGGGCAGGGGGGTGGGCGCAGAGGGATAGAACAGTGCCTGTGTCCCTCAGGCCTCTGAGCACAAGAGGAAACTAAGGCTAGATGAGGGCAAAGACCTGCTCAAGGTCACTCAGGTGGTCGGGTCAGACTTAGAACCTGAACCCAGACCTCCCGGCCTAGGACTCTGGCCTCCACCCTCCCCTAATGGTTTTCAGAGGCTCTGCCCACCCTACAGTCTCATTTGGTTTGCAGATTCGCCTATTCAATTAGTGGGGCAGAAGTGGAAGCCACTGGGGCCGGAGAGGCTCTGTGACTTGCCCGCGGTCACACAGCGGAGTGTGGAGGAGGGAGGGTCTCATGAGGGGCAATTCTGGGAGAGGCCAGAGGAGTGGCACGCTGCCTCCCCGTGCCCATTCTGGAAGCTCGGAGGGTCCCGCCTGCGAGGGAGGTGAGTGAGAGCTTAAGGGCCCCCAGACCTCTCACCCTAGTCAAGGGGGGCAGCGCCCCGGGCCTCGCTGACTGTGTGGGCTCCCCCTCGCCACCCTTTGGGCTTCCTCTGTCCAATGGGTGGATGCCGGGGCTGGAGGGCCTAGGAGGCCAGGAGGCCTGTGGGAGGGAGGCCTGGCCAGTGGACTGAGCCCCACCCTCTCCTGGGCTGGCCTCCAGCTGGTTACTCATTAACCCTTGGGTCCCCGCCTCCCTTTCCCAGGCCTGCCTTCTGTCCGCTGCCTCCTCCTGGCCCTACTGCCTCGGAGGCCAGCGCTGGGTGCTGGGCCGGACCTGGAATCGTCGAAAATCCCATTTATCGATCACTTCCCTGGTGCTCGGCCCGCGCTGTGAGGCGGGAATGCCGGGCTGGTTCACGGAGGCGGCTTCTCAGGACCCGGAGGCAGGCCTTGGAGAACGGCGAGCCAGCCACCAGGGACGGCGCGTCGGCCGCGCCTCGCTGCGGTCTTGGTCCCCCACTCGTCGTGGCCGGGTGGGGCGAGGGTGCGATTGGGACTCCTCTCCACGGATGGGCCCCTCCTCCATGCAAGGATGCAAGGCTCCCTGGGGTTCCCTCAGGAGCCCCAGCCACTGGCCTTGCCCCCTCCCCCGCCCCCCGCCCTGCCCCAGCTGGGTGAGTTGGGAGATGGTAGGTGTAACTCTTGGCTGAGCCCTCAAATCGGGGTCATTCCAGCCACCCCTTTTCCCAAGCCCAGAGCTGGAAATCCCTGCGGACCGCTGCTCAGTGGCCTCGTGGAGTCGGGGAAGATGGCAGGGCCTGAACCCCTGGCCAGGCCGGCACCCACGAGATTCACGGGAGGCTCCATCCTGCCCCGTCCAACCTCAGGGCCACCGGAGACAATGACCCAGCCTCGGGAGGCGGGTGCTGGGAATGAAACACACGCATCTCCCCGTCCCCCACCCTTGATGACCAAGACAGGGGCAAGGCTCCGTCAGGGCCATGTTGGCACCCCGTGGGAGAGGACAGAAAGCCCTGTGGGTGGGGCGGCTTATAAAGGGGCTGGCTTTCCCGTGGGTCCGGGCAACTCCTAAAATAAGTTCATTTCAAAAAATTGCACTGCGTAGGTGGTGTCTGCTTCACCGAAGGCAAGCCTGCCCAGTGGGGGAGAGGCAGAGCCGGTGAGGGAGAGGCAGAGCCGGTGGGGGAGAGCCGGTGGGGGAGAGCCGGTGGGGGAGAGGCAGAGCCGGTGGGGGAGAGGCAGGCGGAGAGGAACAATTGTCTTCAGGGAGGCTGCAGAGGGAGAGAGACCTCTGGGGTGTATCGGCTGCCAAAGAATAGGCGCCTCAGTGTGGCCTCCCCCCCTCAGCCTGCCCTGCGGGGGGAGCACACACACAGCTGGGGCCTCCAGCAAAACCCCGTTCTATACATGTACGGGCAGCAGCCTGCGCCCCCGGGACAAAACCTCATTGTGAGGCACCCTCCGCCTGGGCCCCCCTCCCCCAGCCCCAGAACTGTCATGGCATTGACCCTCCTCGGTGGCCACCACGGGCCGGCTGACGGGGCCACATCTGGGGCTCAGGCACCGGCCGCCCCTCCCCCCCGGCTGGTCACTGAGGCAGGGGCGGGGGTGGGCGGTCAGCCTGGGTGGGAGCAGCTTCCAGACTCTACCTCAGCCCCTCCGGACAGCCCAGCTCGTCCCCACTCTCCTGCTCTGGGGGCCACTGGCTGGCAGAGCCGAGAGCTCGAGGCCGGCTCGGCTGGTATCCTGACCTGCCCCAGGCCCTCCCCGCCTCTGGGCCGCCGTTTCCGTTTGGGGTGGGACAGCGTGGGGTGGGACAGCGTGGAGTGGAACAGCGTGGGGTGGGACAGCGTGGGGTGGGACAGCGTGGGGTGGGACAGCGTGGGGTGGGACGGGGCTTTCTGCTCTGACTTGCAGAGCCTGGAGAGGCTGCGCGTGGAGGCCCTCCCCGCCCCCCCCCCCCCCACAGGGACATGAGTCGCTGGCTCTGAGAGTCTGGAGGCTTTCCAGGCCTCGGGGGTCTAGGATTTCAAAGTTTGGAAATGCCGTTGTCCAGCCGGGCAGGAATGGGTGGCTCAGTGGTTGAGCGTCGACCTGTGAACCAGGTCACAGTTTGAGTCCTGCTCAGGGCAGGTGCCCGGGTTGCGGCGGGCTCGGTCCCCAGGGTGGGGCGTGCAGGAGGCAGCCGATCAGTGATTCTCTCGCATCACTGATGTGTCTATCTCTCGCCCTCTCCCTTCCTCTCTGAAATCAATTTTTAAAAATATTTTTTAAAAGAAAATGTCGTTGTCCATTCATTCAACACTTACCTATAGAGCACCTACTGTGTGCCAGGTGTGTGCTCGGTGCTGAAGCTACAGCAACGATCAAGCCAGAACAAGCTCGCAGCCTCGAGCCTGTTCTAGAGCAAGAGCAAACCCAACTAAAACTCTCTCGGCGAGAGAGAAAGGCCGCGCTGAGGGCAGCGGCTGGAGGTTAGGGTGTCAGAGGGGTGATGTGGGAGCTGAGACCTGACTGCCGAGAAAGAGCCGGCCGTGTGGGGACAAGCATGATGGGAGCTGGAACAGCACGTGCCCAGCCCCGGGGCCGGTGTGAGTGCTGGCGAGGAGGCCGTGGTGGCTGCGACTTCGTGAGCCCTGGAGAGAAAAGTGGGAGCCGAGGTCAGTGGTCCGGACAGGGGCAGACCCGACGAGGCTTTGGGAACCGGGGCAAGAGGTTTAGATGTTGCTTTGAGGGCAAAGGGAAACCACGGGTTTTGGCAAAGGGGTGACATGATCTGATTTGCGTTTTTTTAAAAGTGATTTGGGAGGATTGCGGGGATCAGCGAGGAGGAGGGGGGGGGGCTGTGCAGTAGGGCAGGAGAGATGAGGAGGCGCCCAAAGGTGCAGGGAAGGGGTGAGAGAGGCGGGTTTACCCAGGACTCCCCGGGCGGGAAGCCCTCCGGCCTCATCCTACCACACAGGGCAGCCGTGACCGAGGGCAGCGTCCGGGGTCGCAGGGTCTGGCTCTGAACGCTGGCGGCGACCTCATTACCTTGAAACGCCTGGACCTGTGCTGTCCAACACCGTAGCCACACACGCCTCCTGAAACCTGACCCGGTTACAACGACATCAAACAGCCACTCAAATAGCCACATCTCACTGCCCAGCGGCCACACGTGGCTAGTGGCCACCGGACCGGCCAGCACCGGGGACAGTCCATCATCACAGGACACTGTGCCCACAGCGCTCGCGCGCAGGGGACTCGCTGGCCTGAGCCTCAGTTTCCCCCTCTGACACCGGCTGCCTGGGGAGCGCTCAGCGCGGGCCGGCCTCACACCTGGTCACCAAACGCAGGTGTGGTCATCGCTGCGGGGCTGGGGTAACGAGAGGAAATGGAGGGTGTCTGCGGGGTTTGGTTCTGAAAACCTGATTCAGAATCCTGCGATCCCCGCACCCTCTCCCCCCCCCTCCTCACCCCTCCCCGTCCGAGGGGAGGACGAGGACTGCGGGACAGGGAGTGGCCGCTGACACAGCCCCAGCCGCGGGACCCCGGCCCAGCCCGCACGCCCTTCCATTCCCCCACGAGGCCAGGGCGCCCGCACCCCGCACCCCGCACCCCGACCCGGGAAGGACCCCTAGCCCGCCGCCGGGGAGCCGCGCGTCCCGCCCCGGGGGCTGCGGCGCGGGCCGGCCGGCAGGGGGCGCAGAGCGCGGCGGGCGGGGCGCGCGGGGCGGGCGGGGGCCGGGCCAGGGCCGCGCGGGCCGGGGGACGAGCGGGCAGCGGCCGGCGGGACGGCAGCGGGAGCCGAGCCGGGACAGTCGCGCGGCCGCGCCGGCGATGCCGCGCCCCCGGGCCGGGCTGTAGCGGGGCCGGCGGAGCGCGCGGGCGGGCGGCCATGGAGGTGGTGGACGAGACGGAGGCGCTGCAGCGCTTCTTCGAAGGTGAGGGCGCTCCACCTCGCGCTGGGAACCCCCTCTCACCTCCCCGGGGACGGGGACCCCGACTTGCCTTCACCTCTGGGGACCCCCGGACGCCTCCTCTAGGCTGGGGCCCCCCTGCGGGCTGGCGCAGCCTCCGGAGGTCACTGCCCACCTCCACTGAGCTGGGCTCCCGGCCCCCGGCCCCCCAACACACAACTTCTCTGGAGTTGTGTCCCCGTCCATGCTCGGTCCTCCTTCATGCGTGCCGGGACCTGCAGCACCCCAGCCCCTCAATTCGGATACCTCCAACCCAGAGTCTGGGGACCCCCTACTGTGCTTCTCTGGAGCCTCACCCAGGCCAGGACCCCCAGGACACTTGCTGGAATCTTCCATGTCTCAGGCTGGCACCCCAGCCCCTAGCGTCCCGCCCAGAGGCTGGGACCACCGCCTAGAGACGTGCCGACTGGTGTGCCTTCCAGCTTGCCCCCCGCACCACCACCCACACGGCCCTGGGTTCAAGCCCGGTGCCCAGACCCCAGACCTTCCCACTAACTCCCTTGAGACTGGGACCCCCTTCAAGACCGCCACCCCCTTCTGCAAGGATGCCCCCTCCCCCAAGGCGGCAGCTCCCCTTAGCAGCTGCCCCTCCGCTACTGGGGGGGGGGACCCCTTCCCCAGCATCCTCAGCGGGCTGGGCCCCCACCCCCACCCCCACCCCGGAACGCTCTCCTTGAGCTGGGACCCCCTTGAGTGGGTGTCCCTACTGCCAGCCCCTTCCACGCAGAGACCCTCCCAAAGCTGTGACCTGCATCCTGCCAGCCCCCCCCCCCCACAGGCTCCTCAGGACTCTGTTGCCCCCCCCTTGTCCCCGCAGCTTTGCCTGCTCTGACCCCACCCCCTCACCTTGACCCTGTCAGGACCCTCCAGGGCTGGGGTCTCCACACACCTTACAATACTTCCTCCCCCCCCCCCCCCCGCAACCCCGCGCGCGCGCACACACACACACACACACAATGGTGTTGGAGGTCTCATGCATCTGACCGCTCCCCTCTCCGTTTCCAGGGTAGCCGGCCCCTCCTCCAGGGCTCTGCCCCTCGGGGGTGCTGGATTCAAGAGGGATGGGGCCGAGGGGGGCGGGGGCCGAGGTGCAGGCTGGCATGTCCCAGCCTACCCTGCGGCTCAGACCCTCACGGAGCACCTGGCCAGACCCTCTCCACCAACTTGGGGAGCCCGGCCTCTGCCCTACCCTCTCCCCAGTCCCTGAGCCTACACCCTGCTCCTCGGCGCATTCAGAACCCAGAACTCAGTGATCCAGAAACTTCCATCGGTGTGAACCTGCCCCTGGGAGGCAGGGGTGACCCAGGGCCATGGGCCTGGAATCAGGACCCCAGTTTCAAGCCCAGTGCCCAGATCCCAGGTCCCCTGAGGGAGAAAAGACGGCCCTTCTCTGCCTCCGTTTCTCCCTCTGGTGACTTGGGGGCAGCAGCCTCTGCCCCCTCCTGCTTGCTGAGCAGGCCAGGCATGGGCACCCCCAGGCCTCAGGCCTCCCCTGCTGGGATGCTGGGCGCTCCGGCACTCCTGGACCCCACCACGTCCCGTGTCACTAGGTTAGACGGAGGGGTTGGGCCACTGAGAGTCCTGTGCGGCCCCCCATCAGCCCCAGGGGTTCTCGTTCTCCCCAGACACTGTTCACCCTTTAGGAGCCTTCGGGGGGCTTTAAGGGGGGTGGGGGTTCCTGGGGAGTCAGGAAGAGGAGACTACTCCTGGCTTGGAAGGTACTCTTTTGGGGGCGCCCTGAGCCTGCTAGTGCCCACGGGCCAAGCCCCCTTGCTCCCTGCAGATATCCCCAAGCCGCTGGGCCCTGGCAGAGGGATGGCCTGGCTGGCCTGGCTCCCTGGCTCCTGAGCCAAACTTTCCCTCCTGGCTTTGGGTGGGGGGTGGGGGCGGGGGCTGACGCCACAGCTCAGCCATGCGGCTGCCTGGCGGGAGGCTGTGCTGCTCCCTCCGGAGAGATAAGAGGAGACTCAAGAATGTCTGTGGGGAGCAGGGTGGTGTGGCTGCCCGTGGGGAGGGCCGAGGGAGCGGGAGGGAGAGGGTTCCCAGAGGCCGAGACGGGGAAGGTGGGGTGGGCGCTGAGGGCAGGGGTCTCCGGGGCCACGCGGGAGGGGACGGCCCGGCAGGGGCTCGGGTGGGCAGTGGTGTGTGGACCCAGCGTGGGTGTGAGGGAGCTCCAGGGAGCGGCGGGGCCTGGGCGTGCTCGTGGGTGTACGGGTGGGAGGGCGGGGTGAGAGTGGTGCTTCGAGACTGTGCCGTGGGCTGAGTGTGTGGGAACAGCGTGTGCTCCCGCCCTCGCCCTCGGGGCTGGGGCACCTGCGTTCTCACCTGGTCCCTGCGCGGCCTTGGCCTCTCCCCTGGACAGTGGGTATCGGGGGGCAGGGGCTATGCTTTCTGCTCCGGGGAGCATGGGGCCCCTCGTCTGGCATGGCCCACTCTCTAGGCACGTCAGGCCTATGTCCTGGTCCTGCCCGTGTGGGTGGGCCAAGCGGCGCCCGCCCCGGGGTGGTGGGCTGAGGGCTCAGGCGCTTTGGGCCTCGGGTGGGAGGCTGGGGCAGGGCGGCCCCTCGAGGCTGGTACAGCTGGGTCCCCGTGACCACCCTGCTAATCCCCTGGAGGGAGGCTCCAGGCGCCCACAGTCACCCACGGGCAGAGAGGGGACCCTCCGGGCAGGATGCACTGGCTCCCAGCAGGTAACAGGGCTGCGGTGGCTCCTTGCTTTGACCGACCGGCTGGGGCCTTGAACGCCCAGAGCCCGGTTAGGGACGGGGCAGGGCAGCCAGCGGTCCCAGTAGGGCCTCAGGGGCTCTGGTGAAGGCTCGGCCACCGAGAGCTGTGTGACCTTGTGCGGAACTCTCACCCTCCCTGAGCCCTCTCCCGCCTACAAGGCAGGAGGGGTGGCGCGGAGCTGATGGTCCCTTCAGCTCTGATGAGCCTCGTCTCAGCCCAGGAAGGAGCGTGGGGGCGGGGGGGGAGGGGGGGCGCTGGCCCTGACTTGAGGGGCTCGTGGGCTTGAGTGAGCAGCACTGCCCCCCCAGAGCGCAGGCGGGTGTGGAGGAAGCCTTGGAGACCGAGGGGAACTTGTGAGAGTTTGGGGGCCCTCCACGCAGCCTCTGGGCCCCGCCAGGCCTGGAGGTGGGAGCTCAGTGTTTTCCCTCTGTCCAGACCCGCTGGGGCCCTGGCCTGGCACCTCCTCCTCTCGGCCTCACGGCCCCTCCTGGGCGAGCAGGTGTATCGGACCAGAGATGGGACTTCCCAGGGACTCTTTAGCCGCCAAACAGAGGCAGATGCTCTTGTCTTTTTTGCCTTTGTCCTCCTGACGAGATCTATACGCTGGAGACAGGGCCTCCCCCCCCGCCCCCCAGTCCCCCAGACCACCAGGACCCTGGTTGGAGAGCCACCCTCCACCCAGCCCTGGGGTGGGGCCAGCATTGTCCCCCTTTCCCCCGGGCCAACAGAAGGGGGCTGGCCAGTGTTCGGCAGAGCTGACGCCAGCCCCTGCTCTCTCCCCTGCCACCAGGCCGTGGGGGGGGGGGGGGCCTTCTGTGCCTCCACGGGGCAGGAGGAGGCCTCGGGGAGACCACCTGTGACTGTAGGAGAGGACCCTGCCTGGACGGGAGGCTGGGGCTGAGCTGGGGGTGGGGGGGGTGGGGATGGGTGGTACTAGCAGGTGGAGAGGGAGGCGGCCAAACCCCTGACGCTTAAGGAGATGAGCTGAGCTGCCTCCTAGAGCCACCCAGGGCCCCTGGGGACTCCTGTCCCAGCCCCACCCCCCTCGGTCCTGAGTGCAGCTGGAGGGGAAAGGGGGGGCTGACTCATCCCCTTGTCCCCCACACCCAGCACCAGGGGGGGGGCGGGCAGGAAGTGTTCTCAGGGAAGCAACAATGGCTGTGTGAACAAAGGCGGGGTGGGGGCACCCCAGGAAGCCAGCCCTCCAGGAGGGCCTAGGGGAGAGGAGCCGTGTCCCACCTGCTGGCCCTGGCCCGCTCCTGAGCCTGGGGGCCTGGCAGAGGGTCCCTGGGTCTCAGGCCGGGCCAAGCAGGCTGTTGGGGAGAAAGGCAGGCCGCTCTGGGCAGAACGGCCTCCTCCTGGGCACCTGGCCCCCACTCCCTGGCTCCCAAGGGCTTACAGGACTTGGGGGGCCCTGACAGCAGAGGCTGCTGGGTAACAGCCCAACGGGGCCCCTGATTGGCTGCTGCCCTTGGACTTTGCCCTCCCGATAAGGAGGAGCAGAAATCATTAACTGAATCATTAACGGGGCGGCCCCGCCCCACGAGCCGCCTGCCCTTCCTTTCCACCTTCCTCCTCCTCACTGCCCTCCTCTGGGCCTCAGTGTGCATGGGGGGGGGGCTCCTCTCCCACCCCAAAGTCTCCAGCCCCTGCTGCCAGTGCGTGGGGGCAGCCCCTGGGTTGCGGGCAGGGGCCGGCTGAGGTAATGGTCTGAGGCCTCACTGGGCGTGCTGCGGGGTCTGCTCCCGGGCCTGCTCACTGAGCTCCTCCTCGGGGCGTATCTCCACACCTCCCTGTGCCTCCGTTTCCTCCTCTGTAAAATGGGTGCCTGCCTCCCAGGGTTTGGATTTAGGTAAACGGGGCCTGTGAGGGGCCTGGGACAGTGCCTGGCAGAGGAACGCTCCCCAGAGGTCAGGCTGGGTGGCGAGTGCGGCCCCGCAGGCAGGCTCAGGGCGCGCAGTATGGCCTCATTGGAGGATGTGTTGGTCCACAGGGTAGGCTGGGGCCTCTGGCTGGTGCCGTGCGCCTTGGGAGAGCCCCTCACCCTCTCGGGGCTGCATTTTCTAACAGGGAGGAGAGGGGTCGGCCGTGTTTTGCCTGCTCCCGGGCAGGTCTGGCCCTGCCTGCTCCTGGGGCCGGCTCCTGGATCCTGACGCCCCCAGCGAGGCCCACCGAACCCTTCCCCTCAGAGATTCGGAACTTGGGGGTGGGCCGCCGAAGCCCCAGGTTTTGCATATGTTGTTTCCCAGGAACCCCGGAGCTCAGAGAGGTGCTGGTGGCGTCTCCTCATGTTCGAGAGGGTGGCTGAGGCAGAGAGAAAGGTGACGTGTCAGGCTCACGCAGGGTGGCCGCCCGCCGCAGAGCTGGGACAGGACCCTGGGTCTCCTGGCCTGCAGCCACTCACAGTTGGGTGCCAGCCTGGAGCGAGGCAGGGCCGTGCTGAGGGTCCTGATCAGAGAGGATGGCTGTGCTGGTGACTCCGCCCGGCCCCTTACCCTCTGGGCCTCAGAACCCTCCCTCAGAAGGTCAAGGTTGTATGACATAAACAGTGAGACCCCAGGGGTGCCAAGGCCTGGAGTAGGAAGGGAAGGAAGGGCAAAACCCGGGCCCAGGTCCCCACTGGCCTGGACTATGGGCAGGGGCTCCAGGGAACCCTGTCCCCCTCCTCCAGGCCACATCCGTGGGAAAGTTCCTCCATCGGACCTAGGTCCCCCAGCCCCCGTAATGCATAGCCACAGCCTCCATCTCCCTGTGGAGTTTGAGGGCCCTCCTTCCCTCGGGGCCTTCCTCCCTCCCCTCTTCATCTCTCAGGCCCCTGTGCTCTCCTCTCCCTCTGCGGGTCTCCCTCCTGGGGCCTGGGGCCTGGGTGGGAGGAGGGCGATCCCACCCCCTTGCAGGGGCTGCCTTTGTCAGGGCACTCGGGGGTCTTGACACTGAGTTTGCTCGGTTAGATCTGGCTCCGGCTGGAGCCGACGGGGAGGTGTGTTGGCCTGGGCCTGCCTTTGGGTCCGTGTGCATTTGTGTGCACGAGTGTACACACCTGTGCCGTGTGCTGAGATGTGAACATGCACAAGCATGCTCGTGCCCCAGGGCCTTTGCACTGGCTCCCACCACCTGGAATGCCCCTCCCAGATGTCCCTGTGGCTCACCTCCTTTACATCTCTGCTCGGTGAGGCCTGCCCGGGCCTTCCTACTTAGAATTGCAGTTTCTCCCCACTCTCCTGGTCCCTGGCCCCGCGCCCGGCTTTGTTTTCTCGGAGCCTCTGTCACCTGCTAAACCGCCATGGACTTGACGGACCTATCGTGTGGCTCTGCCTCCGGAATGTCAGCTCCGCGTGGGCAGGTCTCGCTTATCTTGCTTAGTGCTGTGCCTGGCACATGGCAGATGCTCCACAAATAATTGTTGAGATGAAAGAGCGCGTATGAAGCATGCTGGGGTGTGGACATGCGTGTGTCCGTGTGGGAGGGGTGTGCCACAGTGTATATGTGTGTGTTCGTATGTACACAATCATGAGCGTGCCAGCGGATACCTGGCTGGGAGTACACCCTTGCGCGCGCACATGCGTGTGGGGTACGGATGGAGACCTGCCCCTACCCCGTGCTGCAGGGTCTCTGTCCCACCTTTGTGGGGAGGGGCCTTTCTCTGGCCTGCCTCTCACGGTCCCTGTGGGCGAGGGCTGGGCCTCAGGCAGGAACTAATGCAGCCCTGTGGACTCCAAGGGCCCCCAGGGCATCATGGGTGCTAAGGGCTGGGGATCCCCAGAGCAAAGCAGAGGCCCCTGGGCCTGGCTTGGGAGCATCCTGGGGCTGTGAGTTCAGCCTTGCGTCGGCCAGACGACAGGGTGGCAGCCGTGTGGCGGCGGGAGGAGGACACAGCTACATCCCAAGGGCAGCCCGAGACTCTGGTTCCCTGGAGGAGGGTGGTCTCTGCAGCATGCGGGAATCCTCCGCATTTTTAACAAGAAGTTGGGAGGGAACCGAGACAACTGTGGCTTAGATTTAAGGACCCGCTGGCAATGGCTCAAGAGCTGCCTCCTTGTCCTTCAGCCCTCGGTGAGGGGTTGCAGGGATGCAAAGCGTGGCTCACGAGATCCAGGATCTGACCTGAAGGCATTTTAAGTGAGAAGCCTGGTCACAGGGGACAGCTAGCAGTTATCATAGTAATCTTAGATCATATTAATAAAGGTAGAAATACAAACCCAAGGAGGGGAGAGACCACTGAGCCCTGTCCCAGTGTGAACTAGTGTGGGACATGTTCATCAGCTCCGTGGATGCTGGGACATGAGCCCTAGCCCTAGGGGCCCTCTGTGCCTGGGGTGGTGGAGGAGGGGGTGCTGGGGCGGGCAGGCGGTCACGGGGGCTGACCCGGGGCAGGGTGGCTAGCACCAAGGCCTGGCGGCGGGACTGTGTCGCGCAGCAGCCTGGGACTGGCCAGGGCTCAGAGGGGCTCGGGGGAGCCAATCTGCAGTAAAGGGGAGAGGCCTGGGGGACAGGGGGGCGGCTGGGTAGGAACGGAGATGGGGGTCCCGAGAGAGATGGAGACAGCACTGCGCGCTGACTGAGGAATGGCCTCCTGGGGCAGGGGCTCTCCCGCCGTCCGGCTGAAGGCGCTGGGCCCTGTCCTCGGAGAGAGAAGGAAGCCGGCCCGTGGAGGACAGGCCACGCGCTGAGGGTCACGCGGCTGTGACGCGGGTGGTGCTACGTTGGCAGACAGGCCTCTTTGACCCCAGGGGGCCCTTAGGGCATCATGGGGGTGCCAAGGTGGGCAGTCTCCGGACCGCTGCTGCCCTGACCTCCTGCCATTGCTTGGGGCCAGGGCGCCCCTCAGATCCCAACACCGGAGGGCCACAGGTTCAGGTGAGCGCGGCCGGGCCAGCATCCTCAGGCCCTGGCCTGCCCTGCCCACAGCCACGTGGCTGACGGGATTTCCGCCATGTTTGGGGCATGAATTGACAAGTGCCCCATTGACGGGCAGGGGGGAGGGTGTGGGCAGGGCACAAGCCACCCACTGTGCCGGGTCCCCACCCTCCCCCGTCCCCCAGGACAATGGCCGAGACTCAGCCAGTGGCCACAGCTGGTGGGGAGGGGGTGGGCATGAGCACGAGGAGGGGGAGGAGGGAGGGGTCCAGGGCGGAGGACCACCTGGGCCCCCCGCCGCCCTCATCTCGCACCTGGCTCGTGGCCCTTCAGCCCCCTTCTGCCCAGCGGAGTGGCCTTGAGGCAGGGAGGAGAGTGGAGGGAGGGGGCTCCGTCCCGCAGCCCGGGCCCAGCCTCCTGGGAAGGGGCCGTGTCTGGATCCTGTTAGAAGCAGGTAATAAAGGACCCAATTAATGAGAAGCATCTGGGGTGCACAGCTCAGCAGGGCAGGGACGGTACCTGGAGGGGCCCTGTCTAGCCCTGGCTTCCGACCACAGGGTGGCCTGCTGGACGGCGGTCCCCAGACCCAGACAGGCCTGGCTCCGGGGTCCTGCTTGCCACTCTGCTCGTCGGCTCCGTGAACGTTTATTGCGTGCCTCCTGAAGGCTTAGATACGCAGATCCCAGACAGCCAGCTCCCGCGTCTGCAAGCGATGTCAGGCCATTCATCCTTCCTGAGCCTCAGTTTCCTCGTCTGTAAAGTGGAGAACAAGGAAACCACCTGCCCCGTACGGCTGTCATAATTAAGGATGAGTCGTATCGAGTGTGTGGTGGCGCTGGGCACGGTGACCACTGGGTGGGTGAGAGCTGTGGGAGAGGGCAGACCCGCCACCCGCCTGTGATGTCTGTGCCAGGCCGGAGAGCCAGGAGCCTGATGAGCCAGGAGAAAGGAGGCCACCGCACAGGAGGATGGGAGAGGCCACCGCACAGGAGGATGGGAGAGGCCACGGCTCAGGAGGAGGGAGAGGCAGAGACGGCCTCTCGGAGGAACTTCCATTTAAGCGCGCCGAGGAGGGGGCTGTGGGCTTGTGTAAAGGGCCTGATGTGCGGGGCAGGGACGGGCGGGATGTTGGTTCCGGGTCGGAATGGGGCAGGGGCAGGACCATGGAGAGGTGCAGGGAGGAAACTGGGCGGGAGAGGAGGCTGTGGGCAGGCAGGGCCGACCTCGCCAGGCCTCTGGCCGCGAGCATGGGCAGTGGCCGAGGGCTGGAGAAGGGGAGGCGGGGCGCCGCTGTGACCTGGTGGTACCATGTTCTGGCCGTGGGACGGGGCAGCCTCTCGGCCTCCCAGGGAGGCCTGGGAGATCAGCGGGAGGCCCGGCTTCCTGCTGACAGGTATCTGCTGTTGGCTCAGCCGTATTCCAGGGCTATTTCGGGAACCGTGGGGGAAGGGGACCCCCAAGAGTGCCAGGGGCCCTGCCTCCCTCCTGGGTTCCTGGGGGCTCCGCCCCAGCCTCAGGAATCCCCACCCCCACCCTGTCCTCCTGGAATGTTCGGTGAGAAATCTGCACCGTGGTCAGGGGGCAGGCTGGGGGCATCGCCGGGGAGCGGGACCCTTCAGGCCGGCAGGCTGTGTGGGGAGCAGAGCAGGCAGGCCTCAGGGGCTTCCGGCAAAGGAGACGACGTGGGGTCATTGTTCCTCGGGAGGCCCACCAACCCCCAAACCTCAATCTTGTCTCCGACCCACGGGCCCACCCCCATCCCGTCCTGCCGCAGGGGCTCCCTCCTCCCCCCTCCGTCCTCCCGGCCCCTGGCACGGAGGGTCTCTCCTCCCCACAACCACATCTGGTTCTCGTTAGGGTCCCAGGATGCCTCTGCCCGAGGCCCCCCTCTCCTGGGGGAGGTGGGCAGGAGGATTAGGGGTGATTAGGAACACTCCTGGCCAGGGGAGAGGAGGAGGGAAAGAGGGGCCTGGCCTGTTATAAATAGCAACACCGTGACTCCGTCACCCCATCATTCACTGCAGATTCCAAGTTCAGCCTCAGACCTGCAGCTTCGGCGGCCAGGGGGAGGGTGCCCTGCGGTGCCCGCTCCCTCTCCATATCCTGTGTCTGGTCCTCCCCAGGAGCCCCCCTCCCCGCCCATCAGGTGGGGGGTCCCAGGATGGCGGGGAGGTCTCAGTGAGCACCAACCACACCTTCCCCCGTAGTCAGGCCCCTGCACCTGGGCTTGCCTCCTCCTTGCTGGGTTGCCTTGGGCCGGGGACTTGCCCTCTCTGTGCAAAAGGGAATGAAGCTGCAGATTGATTGGGAGGTAACCGGTACAGCACGGAGTGTGGTGTGGGCCTGGCAGGCAGGCAGGCAGGCGAGCCATCCGTCCCGTCACGGTCACGGTCACCGTCGCAGGTGGGGAAGATGGCCGCACGGCCATGAGGAGCCCGTGGGTGCTTGCACGCAATGAGCTCCTGTGATTGTTCGTGTACTTGGCTCCGAACAGTAGGCGCTCAGTCAATGGGCCTCAGGTTAGTAGGGAAGGATGGGGGCGCAGAGTGTAGAAGGGGTTCTAGAACCGCGGCACGCGGACGGGCCATTCCCGCTGGAGCAGCCCCTCTCGCCCTGGCCGCATGGGGCCCTGGCCGGCCACTGGCCGAGCTCGGTGGGTGTCCCTGGCTCCTGGCTGGCTGAGCCGGGGTGGGGGCAGCAGGAGGGCCTGTCCCAGGCAGCGCGTGACTCCCAGGAGGGCTTAGCCCTCATTAATCACCTAAGCGGGGCTCAGCATTCCTGAAATGCCGGCCAGGGCCAGGGAGGAGCCGGGCGGGGGGCTCCCGGGGACCCCAGGGCTCTGGGGATGGGAGGTGAGGTCAGCCACTCCGTCGGCGGGGCACCCGCTCTGTGCCAGGCACCCCACGGCCCTCAACTTGCTTCACCCTCAAAACGAGCCTAGAAAGTGTTCGCCGTTCCTGTCCCCGTTCTACTCGGCCGGAGACTGAGGCACAGAGCGGGTGCGTGGCCTGCCCGGTGTCACCCAGCGGGGAGTAGGGGAGCCAGGATTTATTCCTGGGTCTGTCTGAGCTCCCAGGGCTCACCAGGGGGGGACACGAGGTGCAGACGCAGCTCCGGGGGCCTGTGGGCGGCGCCTTCTGCCTCAGTGGGGCTGCCAGCCCAGGCCAGCAGCGTGGGTGGGGCCGTCCTCCATTATCGGGGCTGACGCATCTCCCACGTCAGCCCCCTTATCACCCCGCCCTCTGGCTCCCCCCGCAAGGTGACCCTGGGAGGGGAGAGGCCAGCGCCTCCCCTCTCCTCCGCCCCCCCCCCCCCGCGGGAGGGGAGGGCCCGGGCCAACTAGGAGGGCCCAGGAGAGGGCGGGTGGAGAGCGAGCCCAGGCCGCCATCATGTTGCCGCTACGAAGCCAGGGCCCTTACCTCTCTGCGCCTCTCACCTGGGCAAAACCGGGGCTCGGCACCCCAGCCTGTTACAGGCTGATGGGCATGTGCAATGGGACTAAGCTGGGCACTCCTGTTTCTGATCCCCACTCTCTCTCCCGCTGGGCCGTGGGGTGCAGGAGGCTCCCCCAGCCCAGGGCCCGTCTCCCCTCCCCCCCAGGATGTGTGGTCCACCTTCCAGGCCTCATGCTCCCTCCCGGGTGCCCACCACGTGGAACCGGCTACTGCGCAGGGCAGGGCAGGGCCCCAGGGTGGCGGGCGTCCACTGGGCATCTAGTTCCTCACAGCGCCCACGGGGCAGGGGGACGACTGCCCCCTTTTACCGATGGAAAGGGGGATGGAGGGCAGGAAGCAGCTGTCTGTCCAGACCTGCGCTCCGGCCGCCGCCCCTCCTTGTTGACTCCAGGTGGCCCTGTGGGCTGGGGTCAGTGCCTCCTGGGAGGGGTGTCAGGTGGTGGACGATGAGGGACTCTGCCCCACAGGGGTGTACACGGATGGGGAGGAGACCCCGCCGGGGGTGAGTTGGAGGGCTGGGCCCAGAGGCCCAGGAGTCTCGGGGAGCTGCACCCACCCCTCCCAGCTCACGTCTGCCCCTCCCCGCAGGCCACGACCTCAGCGGGGCCCTGGAGCCCTCCAACCTGGACACCAGCATCCTGGAGGAGTACATCAGCAAGGAGGACGCCTCCGACCTGTGAGTGGCCGGGACCGCCTCCCCGCCCTGCCTCCGGCCTCGCCTCTCCCTGGGAGGTGACAGCCCTGCCCGGGACAGGCTGACCCCTGCAGCCTGCCTGGCGGGTGGGGCCCCGGGGTCCTGGCTGGCGCTGAGCTTCCCCCCTTCTCCGCAGCTGCTTCCCTGACATCTCTGCTACAGCCAGTGCCGCCTCCTACGCCCACGGGCAGCCGGCCATCCCGGGCGCCAGCGGGGTCCTCCACCTGAGCCCACCTGGGGGTGGACCCTCCCCGGGGCGCCATGGCCCCCTCCCTCCCCCGAGCTACAGCGCCCCGCTCAACTGCAACAACAACAATGGCATGGGCGCGGCTCCCAAGCCCTTCCTGGGGGGCTCTGGGCCCCCCATCAAGGCAGAGCCCAAGGCTCCCTATGCCCCAGGGTGAGTGAGGGCAGGGAGCGTGTGGTGGGTTAGAGGCAGGGCCCCGGGGCAGGCAGGGCGTGGGGCCAGTGACCCGGGGCCTGGGAGGAGCTGGCCAAGGCCTGGCCGTGGTGGTCGGGCTGCCCAGTGGGCAGGTAAGGAGGGTAGGACGAGGGCCAGGCTGAGGAGGGACTCGGGGCTCCGAGCAGAGGAGGGGTGAGGCTGATGGAGATGCTAGAAGAATCTCTGAGCTGTGGGGAGAGTGGACAGGAGGGGGTGAGACCAGAGGGCACAACTGTTTACACACACAGGACCACCTACACACATGTACACACCTACACATGTGCACAGACGTGGACACGCAAACTCCCCTCCCTGCGCCGGCCCCGTCTGCTCAGTCGGGCGCTCAGCCACGTGTGCTGTGGCTGCAGGGAGCCGGCTGATGTGCAGACGTGGGACCTGATGGGCCACCCGAGCCCGCCTCCCAGACCCTCCCGCCCACGTCAGCGGGTCCCCAGCACGGCCCGACTCGGGGCTCACTGGGTCTGGCTGTGACGGAGGGTCCAGGCGGCCACCAGCCCAGCCAGCCAGACGCCAGGGCAGCCCCGACACCCGTTCCCGGGGAAGTCAGGGCGCGTGCGCTCCGCAGAGGGCCTGGGAGCAGGTTCTGGGGTGCCTAGGCGGGGGCAGGGACCCTGTCTCCGGGGGAAATAATGGAGTGCTCTGTCCGGCCCCACCCCCTGGGTCAGCCCCGGGGTCTTCTCTGTAAGTGCGCCCCGATGCACCCCCCCCCCCGCCCGCCCCAGGTGCTGTGGAAACCGGGAGGCATGCTGGGGCGCCGCCGCCTCCTGGCTCCCAGGCTGGGCAGCAGGCAGGGGCGAGCTGGGGGTCAGGGCTGAGCTGCGGAAGGCAGGCATCTGCTCGAGGCCTGGAGGCCCCGCGGCCAGGGCCAAGCCAGGACCCTGAAGGGAAGGGAGGGGGGGGCGCTAAGGTGTAAGAAGTGCCCACTGCTGGACCCCATCCTGGTGGTGTGAGCTCACCCCCGCCCGGGAGCGGCCGGAGGGGAGCTCGCTGGTCCTCGCGGGGTCCAGGGGGAGGGCGAGGCCTGTCCAGAGCCACCTGGACTCTGTGGCTGGGCCCTTCCTGCCCCGCCCCTGCCAGGCCGCGTTCTAGAAGTAAACAGGACAGGCAGGGCCGCCGGCTGTGGGTCCGCGGTCTAGATGGGGAGGGGGTCCATCCCTGAACCCCCGCGGGGCGGGCTGACGAGCACCCGGAGGAGTCGGGGGAAGGGGCACGCGGGCTGTGGGCTCGGGGCCTTGGGTGCCGGGGCCGGAGGGTGTGCAAGACCCTGACCCACTGGAGACACCCGGGGCCGCGGTCAGGGGGAGCGGGGAGCCGACGGGGAGGCCGGCCGTGGGGCTGAGCGGCCTGGTCAGCAGCGGGGGCCGCAGGGAGGTCAGCCCCCGTCCCTTAGCACTTCCTGGTCTCCTCGCGTGGCTGTGGGGGTGGGCACTCGGGGTCCGCCCAGGCCGTGTCCCTGTGGCTGGGCACAGCGGTGGCAGTCTCTCCCAGCTGGGGACCAGGGATGGGCAGAGAGCTGGACCCCCGGGGGGCACACGCTCCCTCCCTGGGCCAGCGCAGGCCGCATGCAGGACGTGCTGACCTCTCGGGGTTGAGTTTGTACTTTTGCTCGAACTCCTGATAAAACCAAACCTGCAGGAACAGAAGAGAGGCAGGCCAGCCGCGCTGGCTCCCTGCCCGCCCGCACCTGCCCCTGGTGGGACAGCCCCCAGGCCCGCCCAGCCCCTAGGGCCCTGCGTTTCCGGGAAGTGGGGGCTTCCGTGGGCAAAGGAAGGGGGGCAGGCGAGGGCCCTCGCCTGGGGACAGAGCCCTGAATGCCTTTGCCATCATGAGGGACAGTGGTGACGGCCCCCAGGTGCCCAGTCGGCCTGAGGCAATGCTGGGCAAGAGCTCAAGACCCCCTCCAACAACTGCCAGGCACCCCGAGGTGCGGGTGCAGAGAAATGCCCCGCGGGTGGGAGTGAGGAGACCTGGCGGCCTCCACCTCGGGGTCCCTGGGCCCTGCCCCCAGACGAGCGGCCCTCCCGACACCCCTCCCTCTCCCGCAGCACGCTGCCCGACTCCCCCCCAGACTCGGGCTCCGAGGCCTACTCCCCCCCGCAGGTGACCGGTGAGTCCAGCGGGCACCGCCCTCCCCCTCTGGGGTTGGGGCCAGTGGTTGGGGCGGCCTTATCGGGAGGGCGGGCGCGGAGGGAGGGGGCCAGCGCTGCCCCACGGGCCGGATTATCGCTGGTCAAATACGCCGGGCGGCGCTGCCCATTGTCTCCCCGCGGGCGGGCGGGGAGCCCGGCCCGGCCCCGAGCGAGTGTCCCTCCGGCGATGCCACCGCCTGCCCGCCGGCGCCATCATGGATGCGCCCTTCGGCGGTAAGTGGACGGCCCGGAGGCCTCCCCAGCTGCAGGCCCACCACGCCCTGGGTGCTGGGGTGCTGTGGCCCCCAGGTGGCCACGGGCAGAAGGATCACGGGCAGCAGCCTCCCCACGGCCCGGAGAGGGGTCAAGAGTTCTGTTTATCTGACCGAAGACATCTCTGGAATGCCTCCTGGAACAAAGGGAGCTGGCCTCCCCGCTCAGGCCGGGGGGGTGGGGGGGGGGGCTGGCCCGGAGCCTGGTAGGGGGCTGCCCGGAGGATGCTGCCACAGGACTGCCCTGGGGGTCTCAGGAGACTCCTTCCTGGGGCCCAGGGAGGAGCTGGGGATGTGGGACTTGCCCAGGGAGCAGGTTCCCAGCCGGGCCCAGTGGAAGGAGCTGGCTAAAGTGGGGTGAAAGGCCGCACCCCCCCCCCCCCCGGGCCGAGGCCTGCCTCCCTGCCCAGGCCTCTAGTGGCCAGCCTGGAGGCTGCCCAGCCCTCCTCCTGCCCTGGGTGGGAGGGCAGCCCCCAGGAGGGGCGGGAATGGGGAGACCCAGGCCAGGGAGCGCTGGTGCCCAGGGCAGGTGTCTGATGCCGGCCCCCTTCTCTCCGCAGACCCTCACCTCCTGCGCACCATCACCCCCGAGACCCTGTGCCACATGGGAGGGCCCTCCCGCCTGGAGCACCTGCCCCCACCCCCAGCCCACCTGCCAGGCCCCCCACCACCCCCACCACCCCCACCTCACTACCCCGTCCTACAGCGGGACCTGTACATGAAGGCGGAGCCCCCGATGCCCCCCTACGCTGCCATGGGGCAGGGGCTGGTGCCCGCCGACCTGCACCACACCCAGCAGTCCCAGATGCTGCACCAGCTGCTGCAGCAACACGGAGCTGAGTAAGACGGGGCTCCCCCGCCCCGGGTGGGAAGATGAGGTGGGGGGTCAGGGGGCAGCAGACGGGACAGAGGTGGAGGTGGGGGCGGGGCAAACCCAGGAAGGGCAGGAGGCTCCGGCCCCAGGACATGGGGTCAGCGCATGCGTCCTTCTGTGCCCTGCAAGGTGGCAGGTATTCCGGCCACGGCCAAGGGCTCACGACTGCCTGGTGGGGCGGCACGGCCACGCCCGTTGTCCGCCTGGGAACCTGGCTGCCGGTCACGGAACTGGGAAGGTCAGAGTGGAGGTGCGCGCCGGGGCTGGGCTGTTCCCAGCACCAGTGACGGCCCAGCCGCCTGGGGTCCCCGGCTCGGAGGAGGTGCCGGGCGCGGACCCGAGCTCCCTGGCCTGCCTCCAACCCGCAGAATTGCCTTTTTATGTTTTACACATGGAGATTTTTAAAAAATATATCTTTATTGATTTCAAATAGGGAGAGGGAGAGAGAGAGAGAAACATCAATAATCAGAGAGTCTCATTGACTGGCTGCCTCCTGCACGCCCCCCAACTGGGGACCAAGCCTGCAACCCGGGCCTGTGCCCCGACCGGGAATCGAACCCTGACCTCCTGGTTCATAGGTCGACGCTCAACCACTGAGCGACACTGGCCGGGCTACACGGTGATATCCCGGGAGATTTAGTTCAAGGAAAGATTCCACTGCCGAAACATTTTGTCAAGCAGGGGAAGGGGTGCTGTGCAGCCCCCCACATTTCAGCCCCGTTCCAAGAAACGCTCCTTCCTGCCTCTGTGGCCCTGGGGTGCTCTGCAGAGGCTCCCCTTGGGGTGACACAGGGTGACACGGGGTCACAGTGGAAGGAGCTGGCTAAAGTGGGGTGAAAGGCCGCACACCCCCTGGGCCGAGGCCTGCCCCCTCACGCCCCCGGTTCTGAGCCCTCCGTGGGCCAGGCCCCTTGCCGTGCGATAGGGACACGCGGGCCAGTCCGGTGTGGCTCCTGCCACCTGGATTCCACAGTTGGGGGGTAGGACGGGGTGACGGGACCAGGGAATGACAGCACAGTGATGGGGAGCTCTGCGGAGGCCAAGCCGGGGCACTTCCTGCAGGAGGTGTCCTCCGGGCTGGCATATCCGGCAGAAACAGGGTGGAGAGGGAGGCCGGGCACTGCCTGGGGGGGAGGGGCTCGGGGGAGCCAGCCCCCCATGGTGCACACCTCTGTCCCTCCAGGCTCCCCACACACCCCTCCAAGAAGAGGAAGCACTCCGAGTCGCCCCCCAACACCCTCAATGCCCAGATGTTGAACGGGATGATCAAACAGGAGCCTGGGACCGTGACCGCCCTGCCTGCACACCCGCCCCGGGCCCCCTCCCCGCCCTGGCCTCCCCAGGGCCCTCTCTCCCCAGGCCCTGGCTCCCTGCCTCTCAGCATCGCCCGGGTCCAGACACCGCCTTGGCACCCACCAGGTGCCCCCTCGCCAGGTACATGGCTGGCCTGCGGGGCCCTGCGGGGGGCGGCCCTTCAAGTGGGGGAGTGGGGCGCCGGGCCCACATAGCATTCCCCCCTCCAGGTCTCCTGCAGGACAATGACAGCCTCAGTGGCTCCTACCTGGACCCCAACTACCAGTCCATCAAGTGGCAACCACATCAGCAGAACAAGTGGGCGACACTGTACGATGCCAACTACAAGGAGCTGTGAGTGAGCTGTGCGCCTCCCCCCTCCTGGCCACACGGCCCCCTGGGGCCCCAGCCTGGCACCATGTCCTAGCGCAGGGCCTGGGAGCACCTGGGTGCCAGGTGGCCCGTTTGCAGGAGAGGGACAGGCTCGGGGCAGAGCTGGGGCTAGTGCTCAGGCTTCCGGACTCCTGGGCCAGCCGAGGCCTCCTTAGGAAGGTGGTGCCTGCCAGGGCGGGGCGAGTCAGGGCTCCTCCTCCCCTCACCCTCCACCTCCGCCTGCTGCATTCCTGGAAGGTAGCCGGAAGCTGTGTTCGCAAGCCATTCCCACAGACCCTCCCTGGAGGGGGGGGGGAGGCTGGTCAGAGGCTGCCTGGATTCGTAGCCCTTCCTCAGCACCCACCTGGCTCAGCGTCCGGCCTGGCCAGGAGCACTGGGACTCCCCTCGCTCCCGCGGGGGCCGGTGAGGGCTGGAAGTGTGGCCCCCCAACTCGCTTGGACACGGCCAGGTCTGGGCAGGGTGGCTGGGCTTGGGCCCTGTCACAGCTGAGACCGGCCTCCTGGAGTCGGGCCCCCGGGCTCTGGGGGACTCCCACCCAGAAGCCCTCAGGCCTAGGGGCTGTCCAGTTGTTCCCGTGGCTGAAGGGTTGAGGGGAGGTGTTTGGGGGTCCAGCCCCTATGACCCCCACTCCTACTTCTGCGCCAGCCCTGCCATCTCAGGCCCCAAGGCCAGGAAGCTGGCAGCCGAGGCTCCAGTGTGGCCCGGGCACTTCCTGGGTGTTTCCCTGGCGCAGTCCGGTGGGCGGAGCCCCGGGAGGGAGAAGCGGGGAGCCTGGGCCTTCCTGTAGACATTACAGGCCCAGAGTCCTTTCCCCACCGTTTGGAGCCATTCTCCCTGCCCAGCTTCCTCCAGGCAGGCACCGGGCATGGGGGGCACTGCTGTGCCTGGGGATTTGGGTGAGGGCAGGCCACCCTGTAATCGCTCTCTTTCCTGCCACCTGGAGGCCCCCCAAAGGGTACGGACTTGGAACACTTTCTCAGCAACAGATGGGTAAACTGAGGCTGGGTCCAGCTGCCCAGAGTGCCCCCGTCCCCACCCGGGCAAACAGGAGTCAGAATGAGGATGTTTGGGGGCCGGAGGGAGCCGGTGGGCAGGGGCTGGGCCAGCTCCTGGCGCCTGGTTCCACCGTTTCCATGGCTACCAGCTGTCAGCCGCAGTGAGGCTCTGCAGACCATCCCCTCTCACCCCGTCTCCCACGAGGGCGGGGGCTTCGGGAGTGTTCTGGGGAGGAGTCGAGTGTGGTGAGGGGCCACCAAGCCCCCCAGGAGTTCCCTCCCATCTGGTGGGCTCAGGTCTCTGGCCCTGTTTCCCTCCTCCGCAGGTGGGGGGTCCCAGGCACGTAGAGGAAAGAATAGTAACTGAGAGGGTGGCAGGCCTGAGCCCAAATCCTCCCGGGACTCAGTTTCCATTTCTGAGAAGTGGGGGCAGCCCTGTGGTTGGGGTTCAGGGTAGGAAGTCGGCCCGCCGGCGTGTGGGGGGACGGAGGCTCTGGGCCCGGCTGGGGCCCCCGTGAGCGCCTGCCCTGCCCGCCCCAGGCCCATGCTCACCTACCGCGTGGACGCCGACAAGGGCTTCAACTTCTCGGTGGGCGACGACGCGTTCGTGTGCCAGAAGAAGAACCACTTCCAGGTGACGGTGTACATCGGCATGCTGGGCGAGCCCAAGTTCGTGAAGACGCCCGAGGGCCTCAAGCCCCTCGACTGCTTCTACCTGAAGCTGCACGGCGTGAAGGCAGGTGTGGGGCCCGGCCAAGGGCGGGACCCTCACGCCACGCCCACCCCCGCCCCGCCTCTGTCCTGCCCCCGGGGATGCCCCTGAACCGTGGGGCTCCGGTGTCCTTCTCCACCCTGACCCCAGGTCTGTGTCCCCAGCCAAGTCCCCCTCTCCTGACCGCGCCTGAAATGAACTCCCCCTCCCCCGGGGCTCCCTTCTCAGGAATGGGGGCTCAGGCCACAAATCCGGGGCCCGCTTGCTCACACCTCATCATGCACCAGACTCTGCTGTCCCCTCTCCCTGGACAAGGCCATGCCCCTCCTTGTCTGCGTGTCCACAGCAGCTTCCACTAGGGCTCCACCCGAGGCCCAGACGGGCATGACACTCCCCATTCCTCCACACACACACTCACATACTCACACACTCACACTCACACATACACACACACACTCACACTCACACACACACACTCACACTCACACATACACACACACACTCACACACTCACACACACACACTCACACACTCTCACACACTCACACTCACACATACACACACACACTCACACACTCACACACACACTCACACACTCTCACACACTCACACTCACACATACACACACACACTCACACACACACACTCACACACACATACTCATACTCACACACACTCACACATACACACACACTCACACACACTCTCACACACTCACACTCACACACACTCACACACTCTCACAACACTCTCACACACACTCACACATACTCACACACTCACACTCTCACACACACACACTCACACACACACTCACACACTCACACACACACACTCACACTCACACACACACACACACACACACCACACACACACACACCCATGCCCTCCTGGCAAAGCCCCGACTTCTGAGCTTAGCCCACAAAGGCCTTCGGGTCTGGGCCACCCTCCCAGCGCCCATCCCACCCCCTCTCCTGGCTGCCTGCTCCCTGGCCTTCACCGTCCACTCCGTCCACTCCGCTGCTGCCGTCCTAGGAGACTTGCCCTGAGGCCCATCTTGACCTAGAGGCCCCGCCCGAGGACCCCTCCCCAGCACAACCTGAGCCCATGAGCTCCCTGGGGGCGTAGCAGGGAGGGGGGCAGGGTGTGTTTCCTTCAGTGTCATATGGGGGAGTCGAGGGGACATGGGAGAGGGATGGAGCGATGGGATGGGTGTGAGTGGGTGTTTGTGGAGGCCGGTTTGGGGTGTGCTCAGGCTGGGGGAGTGTGGGTGTGGACTGGGGGCTATGGGGTGACGGTGGAGTGTGTCTCCCCCAGCATGCACACAGAGGCGGGGCAGGGGTGTGGGTGGGGCGTCTGGGGTGCGGCTGTGTAGGAGAGGACCTGAGTTTTTGGGGAAGCCAGGCTGAGGGGAGGCGGTGCCTCTGCTTCCTCCTGAGCTCCAGCTGGGCCGGACTGGGCTGAGAGGTGAAGGGGGCCAGACCCGGGGGGCGGGGGGAGCCGGCCCTGAGGGCCCACTGGCCCTGCTCCTCCCCAGCTAGAGGCCCTGAACCAGTCCATCAACATTGAGCAGTCTCAGTCGGATCGAAGCAAGCGGCCCTTCAACCCTGTCACGTGAGTGTCTGACCTTGGGGGTGGCCTCTGGGAGGGCTGACCCCGCAGCTGGCTTGGGAGCTGAGGGGGGCTAGGCAGGCACCCACAACGTCCACCCCCATACCTGGGTGCCCGCTGTGGCCTGGCTCTCCCAGCCCCCTGCCTGCCCCCTGAGTGCCTGCCCTTCTCCGCAGGGTCAGCCTGCCCCCTGAGCAGGTCACGAAGGTGACGGTGGGGCGCTTGCACTTCAGTGAGACCACCGCCAACAACATGCGCAAGAAGGGCAAGCCCAACCCTGACCAGAGGTGAGCGGACCCCGCCCCAGAGCCCCCACTGCTGAGGAGGCGCCCGGAAGATGCCGCCCCGTGTGGCCTGCCAGGCACAGAGCCCGCAGACCGACCCGTCCTACCGACCAGGAAGCTGAAGCTCAGCCCCTGGTTGACTAAGGGTGGGAGTGCAGAAGCCTGGCTCCTGGGCAGGAACCCCTCTGCGCGGCCTCGCTGTGCGCCCTGGGGAAATGCCGCCCCCTAGTGGAGACTCAGGTTCCTCCTCTAGCCCTTTGCACTCGCTCGCTTTTTTCTCGATTCCTTTATTCTACTCGGGATTTAATTTTTTAAATACCCCAGATTTTACAAAGCACGGCAGTACAATAAAAAACTGGAGTTTCTTTTCATACAAACTTATTTATTTGGATTTTTTTATATTTCAAATTACTGATACATTCAATACAATTCGACACACGAGCTGCTACCGATGCTAACTGTGTCACACTCGACATCCGAGTGCAAAAGGCTAGGATGGGATGTTCATGCCACTTCCTGGGGTGCCGGGAGCCTGGAGGGGGGGTGGGGGAAGACTGAGCGGGAGTGCTGGGCACTGCATCTGACTGGGGGTGGGGGCGGGAGGCAGAGGCGGGGGCAGGGCCATGGGGCCGCTAAAACGCGATGTGCTGCAGGTACTTCATGCTGGTGGTGGCCCTGCAGGCCCACGCACAGAATCAGAACTACACGCTGGCCGCCCAGATCTCGGAGCGCATCATCGTGCGGGTGAGGGCCACCTCCCCCCAGGGGCTTGAGGGCCCCCCCCCCCCCCCCCCCCAGAGCTGGGAGGAAAGCACCCGGGAGAAATCCCGGGGTCCTGGGGCGTCAGGGGCTGCAGTGCTGGTCCTCTGGGCACTGGCTGTGTGGCCTCGGCAAGGCTCCACCCTCTCTGGGCCTCAGGGTCTCCTAAAGCGTGGAAGTGGACAGGCCTGGGGGCTCCCTGAAGTCCCACACGTAACCAAAAATTGCCGCAATGGGAGGGGCAGTTTAGGTTAGGCATCGTGAGGTGAGGAGCCGTGGCTGGAGCTGGAGGGGCGGCGAGGGGGGGGGCGTGCCCCCTTTCCCAGGGGGCTGCAGATCTCTCCCTCTCCCCACCCCCACACTGATCGATCCAACCCCGACGTGCCTAGGCCTCCAACCCAGGCCAGTTTGAGAGCGACAGTGACGTGCTGTGGCAGCGGGCACAGGTGCCCGACACAGTCTTCCACCACGGCCGTGTGGGCATCAACACAGACCGCCCTGATGAGGCGCTGGTCGTGCACGGCAACGTCAAGGTCATGGGCTCACTCATGCACCCGTCGGACCTTCGGGCCAAGGAGCACGTGCAGGAGGTGGGGCTGGGGCTGGGGGTGGGGACAGCGGGGCTCCCAGGGGCAAGGGGAAGAGGCGGGGGGGGGGGGGGGCGCTGAGCCTGGGTCTCAGGGCCCAGGGATCCCGGAAGCAGGGTCTCCCCTCCCCCCTGCAGCCTCTTGGTCTCCGGGGCGCTGCCGAGGGCCAGGAGGGAGGGTTCCGGCTCAGCCTGGCTCCCCGCAGGTGGACACCACGGAGCAGCTGAAGAGGATCTCGCGCATGCGCCTGGTGCACTACAGATACAAGCCCGAGTTCGCCGCCACCGCGGGCATCGAGGCCTCGGCGCCAGAGACGGGTAAGGCCCGCCTGCGCGCACTGAGGCTGGAGCCGGGGAACCCGGAACCCCGGAACCCTGCCCCGTCCTCTGGTAATGCTGCTCGGGTCTCCCAGAAACCTCCTCCCGGGAACCCCTCCGGGAACCCTCCCTCAGCCCCGGGGGCCTCCCGCCTGGACACTGGAAGCCGGGGAATCGTGCCGGGGATCCTCGCCCCTCTGCCCTGGATGAACCCTGCCTTCATCCCCCCCGCACCCGGGTCCCTGCCCCCTCCCCTGGGATTCTTACTCCCAGGGACCCACCCCGTCCCCCAGCCAGGGGAGCCCCCACCTTGGCCCCTGGAACCGCCACCAGCGAACACTTGCCGGTGGCGCCCCTGCTTCCAGGCTCCTTGGAGCCCAGATCTCCAGCGCCCCGAACCTCTCCTCGCCGCCCCGCCCCCTTACGTGAGGCCCCGCCCCCTTACACGAGGCCCCGCCCCCACGCCCCCCTGGCCCGCCCTCCCCAGGTGTCATCGCCCAGGAGGTGAAGGAGGTGCTGCCCGAGGCCGTGAAGGACGCGGGCGCCGTGGTCTTCGCCAACGGGAAGACCATCGAGAACTTCTTGGTGGTGAACAAGGTCTGCAGCCGGCGGGGGGGGGGGGGGGGCCCTGGGGCGCCCCGGGGCAGAGGGGCGGGTCACCCCTCCAAGGAGGCTGGGCGCGGTGCAGAGCAGCCCTCGGAGGGTGGCTTCGGGCGGTGGGGCAGGGCCGCTCTGGGACCTGCCGGGGTTCCTCTGCAGCGGGCGGCAGCCAGAGCGGCCGCTAAGACATGTTCGTGGCTCAGACGCGGTGTGTGCGAGGTTTATTGTAACTTCCCTGGCTCTCGAGAGGCGGGGCTCCAGGGAGCTTGCAGCAGGTTTTGGCCTCGGCTGCACAGTGAAGTGCTGCCGTGTGAGGCTCCCTGTTCCTGCGGACAGGGGGCCCTGGGAGACGGGCATTCTGACCGGGCGGGGAGGGCAGTTCAGGCCGCGGGAGGGCCTGCGCCCAGGCGCCAGGCGGAGGCTGTCCGAGGAGCACAGGACGCCCTCGACACTGTCCCGTTGCCTCGCCAGGAGCGCATCTTCATGGAGAACGTGGGCGCCGTGAAGGAGCTGTGCAAGCTGACCGACAACCTGGAGACGCGCATCGACGAGCTGGAGCGCTGGAGCCACAAGCTGGCCAAACTGCGGCGCCTGGACAGCTTCAAGTCCACCGGCAGCTCCGGCGCCTTCAGGTGGGGGCGCGGGGCGGGGAGGGAGGGCAGACCCGCGCCCCAGGGCCACCTCTGACCCTGGCCCTCTGGCTGCAGCCACACAGGGAGCCAGTTCAGCCGGGCAGGCAGCGTCCCCCACAAGAAGAGGCCCCCCAAGGTGGCCAGCAAGGTAAGGTGGGCGGGGTGGGGGGCAGGTTGACAGGGGCCTCCCCTCCCCACGGCTTCCTTTCCTGCTTGCCCCTCTCCAGGCTCACTGACCCTCTAGCCCGCCCAGCCCTGCTTTCCCGTCCTCTCCCTCTGCCCCCATGGGAATGAGCCCACCTTGCACCCCTACCTCCAGCAGCACCCCAGTGGGTAAGACCATGGGCTCCCTAAGTCTGGGCCTCTGCTGCTTCTTCCCTTTTCCTCAGCCGCCGTCTGTGATCCCGGAGCAGGCCTGCGTCAGCCAGCGCTTCCTGCAGGGGACCATCATCGCCCTGGTGGTGGTCATGGCCTTCAGGTGACTTGTCCCGCAGGCAGGCTCCGGGGCGGGGCGGCTGGCTGGGGCAGTTGGGCTGCCCACGGGCCCAGGCGTGGGGGAAGAGGAAGGCGTGGCCTGGGGAAGAGGAAGGCGTGGCCTGGGGAGAGGAAGGCGTGGCCTGGGGAAGAGGAAGGCGTGGCCTGGGGAGAGGAAGGCGTGGCCTGGGGAAGAGGAAGGCGTGGCCTGAGGGAAGAGGAAGGCGTGGCCTGGGGAGAGGAAGGCGTGGCCTGTGGGAAGAGGAAGGCGTGGCCTGGGGAAGAGGAAGGCGTGGCCTGGGGAAGAGGAAGGCGTGGCCTGGGGAAGAGGAAGGCGTGGCCTGGGAGAGTCCCTGAGGTCCTGGGGAAGGGGGTGGGCTGCCTCATTCTGTCCTGTCCCCCTGGGGCTGGGAGACCCGTTACAGGCATCCCCTGGGAGCCCAGGCCCTGCCCCAGAGAGAGGGCCCCAGACTGTGGCTCAGCTCTAACCATGTCCCTTCCCTGTGGTCCCCAGCGTGGTGTCCATGTCCACGCTGTACGTGCTGAGCCTGCGCACCGAGGAGGACCTGGTAGAGACGGATGGGTATGTCCCTGGAGGCCCGGTGTCTGCTGAGCCGCCAGCTCAGGCGGGGCTGCGGTGGGCAGCCCCGGGTCAGGGGAGCCACGGAGGCTGCCCCCCCAAGGGGTTCCAGCTTAGGCTCTCAGCCCGTGGGGGGCTGGTGTGGGGGAGGGAGGGCCTCCCTGGGGGGGCGGCTGTCTTCCAGTCCCTGCGGAAACCGGTGTTTCTCTCAGGCCTACCCAGTGCTCCTCCGGGTCACCGGGCCTCTGAGAGTCCAGGGCATCGGCGGGGCCCAGGCTGAACTGAGGGTGGAGGGAAGGAGGGCCAGGGTGGGACCTTGGGCTCTGTCTGCCCACTGTCACCCTCAGCCTCTGGGCCGTCTCTGACTGTGTCTTCTCTCTCCACCGCGTCTGCCCCCCTTTTCCTCTCTGCTGCCCTTAGCTCTTTTGCCGTGTCCACTTCCTGTCTTCTGGCCCTGCTCCGGCCCCAGCACCCGGGGGGGAGCGAGGCCATGTGCCCATGGTACGTGTCCGGGTCCAGCCCCTCCCTCCCGCCTCTGGCTCCGGCTGCCCTCTTCCTGCTCCTTTCCACCTCCCCGCCCACCCCCTCCTGCCCTTCCTGCTTCTCGGGGGCTCCCAGCTTCCCCACCAGCTCCAGCCCCTCTGAGCTCGGCCCCCCCTTCCCCAGCAGGGCCAGCCAGAGCTTTGGGACCACTCAGCTCCGACAGTCGCCCGTGACCACTGGGCTGCCAGGCACACGGCCCTCTTTGCTGCTGGGTGCGTGCCTGGGGCGGGTCTGGACGGGTGGGATGGGGGAGGCGGCTGTGTTCTGCGGGGGGCGGCGGGGGGCTCTGCTGCCCCCTCCGGCTCATACAGCCTCTGGCTTCCTCAGTTACCACCGGCCTGACCCACTCAGCCCCAGGACCGGCCATCCGCACCCTAGACCTGTGCTCCAGCCCCCCCTGCCCCGTCGTCTGCTGCTCCTCGCCCACGCCAGGCCCTGCCACTCACCCTAGTCTTGGCCCCAGCTTTGACCCCAGCCATGGTCGCAGCCCCAGTCCCAGCCCCTCCACTAACCACTCAGGTATGGCTGCTGGGGCCAGGGCTGGGGTTGGGTTTGTTGGCTTTTTAACTGAGTCCAGAGGGAGACCCCACAGGCCATTGGTGGGAGGGTCTCCTGGAGCCCAGGAGGAGGCTCTGGAAAAGATTGGCGGGCCGCCTTGGGGGGACCAAGAGACAGATGGGGTCACCCCGAGTCCAGTGGGGCTGTAGAGACAGCTGGGCAGGAGGCAGCAGCCCCTCTTCTCAGCCTGCCCCGGTTCTGTCCACAGACCCCAGCCAGATGGCCCCGCTGCCCGGCACCAACATCAGAGCCAAGTCCTGGGGCCTGGCAGCCAATGGCATCGGCCACTCCAAGCATTCAAAGAGCTTGGAGCCCGTGGCCAGTCCTTCAGTCCCCTTCCTGGGGGGGCAGGGCAAAACCAAGAACAGCCCCAGCCTCCGAATCCATGGCCGGGCCCGCCGGGGGGTCCCCCCGCCCACTCAGCCCTGGGGCCAAGCAGGTACTTGCCCTGTCCCCCTACACCTCTCAGCCCAGCCCTGCTTCAGCCCAGGCACCTGAGTGTCTGGGTGCCCAGCTGTCAGCGGGTCTTTGCTGAGCATTACAAGTAGCCAGGGATCCGGCGGGGAGCCTGCGGATCGCCGATTGAATCTTCACAGCACCCCCCCAAGAAAGGGACTGTCCCCATTTTTCAGATGAGGAGACAGAGGCGTAGACCAGGGAAGTGGCTCCTCAGGGGCCGGGCAGAGCTGGAATTATACCAACCTGCCTGGCTCCAGGGCCTGGCTCTTCTGTTTTTCCAAACCCCAAACCCTTAGGCAGACAAAGCTGGGAACCCTTCCTTGCTGAGGCTTTTAAACCGGGTTCCGCCACGGGGCCCGGGCTGCCTTGGAGGTTGAAGGGGAGGCCAAGAGCCCTCCTGGCTTCAACCGGCTGGCTCTGCTCTAGATCCTGGGCCTCCTCACCCACTTCCATTTGACGGGTGTTGTGGCTTAAAGGGAAAAAAGTTGAGAAGCTGCGGCTTGCTGAGACTGAAGTTCAAAGTGACCGAGAAACCCCAAGGGGTGGATGCTCACCTCCGCCTCTCCTTGCAGACTCGGCGCCCGCCCTCACCTCCATCCGGCTGCTGGAGAACTCGATGCCCATCACCGCCCAGTACTGTGCTCCGGGGGGCGCCTGCAGGTGGGCTCCTCCCTCCTCAGGGACAGGCTCCCTCAGGTGCTCCGAGCCCAGGCCGTCCACGTGGCCAGCCCTTGCCCCGCTCGGGGAGGACCTTCCCCCACCAGGCGACACAGACCCTGGCCAGGCCCCTGAGGGGCTCCAGGGAGACTGGGGGCGGAGGAGTCCATGGGGGGAGGCTGTGGGTGTGGCCTGGGGCTGAGGAGCCAGCTTTGCCCTTTCAGGCCTGGGAACTTCACCTACCACATCCCTGTCAGCGGCAGCACCCCCCTGCACCTCAGCCTGACCCTGCAGATGAAGTGAGTGCGGCGTCGGGGAGGGGAGACCCTGGTCCCTGGCCGCTAACTTTCCCTGGGCCTCGGTTCCTCATCTGTAGAATGGGCTGCTGCCCGCAGGGGCCTTGAGGACCGTGCAGGACGGTGGGTGGGAGGGTGGAGAGCCTTCTGGGACCTTGACTGTTAGCATTGTTTTCAGGCTGTGAGGATTCGGTGGCTGGGCCGGCGGGGCAGGGAGGTGTGAGGATTCGGTGGCTGGGCCGGCGGGGCAGGGAGGTGGAGTGGAGGGCTGGCGGGGAGGAGGCTGGGCGGAGGCGCTCGGAACCCATTTCCCTGCTACCTGGGCCTCCTGCAGCTCCTCGTTCCCCGTGTCCGTGGTGCTGTGCAGCCTGAGGTCGGAGGAGCCGTGCGAGGAGGGAGGCTTTCCACAGAGCCTCCACGCCCACCAGGACACCCAGGTAGGGGGCAGCTGGGGGGCCCCAGAGCACAACAGGGCCCCCAAATGGGTGAGGAGAGGGAGCCGGGGCCAGAGCGCAGGCATCTGCACAAGGGACACTTGGGGGCCGGGCCTCTGTGGGGGAGGGGCGTGTGTGCACCACACGGCCGAGCCTCTGTCCCGTGCTCTGTCCCGTTCCTGCCTGGCAGAGCGCTGGGAAGAAAATGGCCCCACAAGGACCAACGTGGGTGCAGTGGTGGGGACAGGGACAGGGGCAGGGGCAGGGACAGGGGCAGGGGCAGGGGCAGGGACAGGGCCAGGGCCAGGGGCAGGGGCAGGGACAGGGACAGGGGCAGGGGCAGGGGCAGGGAGAGAGCCCTGGGAGCCCATGGCAGGGAGAGCTGACCTCATCTGGCCTCCGGTCAGGACAGCCACTGGAAAGTCATGTTCATTTCAGTGAGCCCTGAAGGACCATCTGGGACAGTGTCCCAGGAGAGGGGAGCAGCAGAGGCAGAGGTCTGGAGGTGGGGGGGGGGGGGGGGGCGCAGGGGGCGTGGCGTGTTGGCGGAGCTGGAACTGGCGGGGCTGTGAGTTGGGGTGGGGGGCAGTGGGTTGGGAGCCTGGACCTTAAGCTCAGGCTGGGGACGGGGCCCAGCTCCATCTGGATTTGGGGAAGACCCTCAGCTCCCTCCTGCTCTGGAAGCAAGTGTCCGGGACCCTGTCACTCTCCAGTGACTCAGCACAAGTTAAGGGAAGCCCTTCTCAGCATTCGCAAACACGCACTGGGACCCCTCGCAGGCCTGTGCGGGCGGCGTGGGAGACGGAGGGCGCTGTGCGGGGCGGCGGGGGAGACAGCCGTGCAGAGGAAGCTGAGTGGGGGGAGCCCAGGAGGCCCAGGCCCCGCGGCCCCAGAGCGGACAGCACGAGAAGCTGGGGAGAGCCCGGCCCGGCGCTCAGTGGACGCGTTGCTCAGGCCTGGGCACACGCACCGCAGGGGCGAAGCCGGAGCCTCGGGTAGGAGCTGGGCCAGCTGCCCGCGCCGGGCCTCCTGCTGCCCTGCCAGGGCCAGAGCGTGACACAGTTGGGTTTGGGGTCCAGCTCTGCCACATGGCACCGCTTCCTCACCGGCAAGCAGCGCCGCCTCCTTGGCTGTAGGAAGGCGGGTTAATGAACTACTTGATGTGCCCAGGCATCGTGGGCAGGAGGGAAGGTAGCCGGACGGGAGGAGGCAGCTGGGGCCTTGTGGGTACTCGGCACAGTGAGGGGCCGCCCTCGCGCCCCAGAGCACACCCTGCTCCCGCCCATCTCTTCGGAGATGCGTTTCCCTTCCTAGACTTGCCGCAGAGCCAGGCTGCTCTCCGCGGGCCAGGATGGCGGCAGGGCCTGACCTGACCTCTCCCCCTTTCCCCAGGGCACTTCCCACCAGTGGCCAGTGACCATCCTGTCTTTCCGTGACTTCACCTACCACTTCCAGGTGGCCCGGCTGGTGAGCACAGGCTCCTGTGTCTGTGGGGCTTGGGGGAGGGGAGAGCTGGGGTGGGGGGGAGGGTGCAGAGCTCAGGGCAGGACTTGGGGCGGTGTCAGGACTTGTCAGCGGGGGGGGGGGTGCCTCCCCCCCTTGCAACTCCCAAACCCCCTCATCCAGTCCCCCGCCCTCCCACCCAGGGCCAGGCCAACTGCAGCGCGGAGGCCCCGGTCCCGCTGGCCACGGACTACTACTTCCGCTTCTACCGCCTGTGCGACTGAGCTGCCCCCCGAGGCGCCCACGCCAGGGCCGGCCCCGGGCGCCCCCACACTGGATGCAGTTGTTACACTGGAGCCTGTGCTGCCAGCTCGCCACCCGCGGGCACTGCCTGGCCCCCGCCGGGGACACTGGAAGTCTCACACTGGAGCTGCTGCTCTTGCTGGCCACGCCTGGCTCCCACCACGGGCCCCTGTGCAGACATGGCGGTGGGAGGGCTGGCTCCAGGGCCGAGGCAGGGGGAGCCTGGGGCTCTGCCGGAGCCCACCCTCGCGGCTCCCCACTTGAGGCCGGGAGCTCCCTTTGGCCCTCGAGGGCCTGCCCGCCTCTGAGCCTCTGAGATCGGCGGGGGCCCGGCTGCAGCCGAGACGTGGCTGGGACCCTGCACCAGCGGAGGGCAGACAGCCCTCGCCCTCGAAGCTGCTCCCCCAGGGGTGGCCAGGGGTGGACTCTGGGGTTTGACTGTTACGCTGGGCTTGCACTGGGAAGCCTTAAGTTGGGCCCGGAGGTCTCTCCTCCCTGAGCTTGGCTCCGAGCCTCCCAGGGCAGCTGCAGCCGGCCCGGATGGGTGGAGACTGGCCATGTGCCGTGTTCACTCAGTGCCTGGCCGAGCCAGTGGGGCCAGCGGGCCAGGTAAGCCTCGGAGCCTTGAGCCTGGAGTGTCCTGGAAGTTCCGTGAGCTGCCGGGGTCGCGGGCCCATTATTCTCTGGGCAGAGGAGCAGGAAGCCCTGCAAGGCAGCAGCCACCTTGGCGGACGGTGGGTGCGGACAGCTTCCGCTGTTATGAGTACTAAAAGGCACTTAAACCAGGACGGGGCGGCAGGCTGGTGATGGGAAGCCCAGAGGGGCCAGAGCGCTGGGATGACACTCGCCAAGACAGGACCCTGGCTCGGACCTGTCCCGTGAGACACCGTCCCCCTCCTGACCACCAGGACCGGCCCTCCCTCCACTCTGTCTGCCAGGGGCCTCGTCTCCCCAAATCAAGGGCAGGGCTTAGGTGAGGGCAGAAGTCTTATCTCGAGGGCGGAGTGCATCTTCGTGGGTGCCGGCAGTTCTGAGCCACACCGGCTCGTGGAAGGAGCGTGGGAATCGTTTAGCCCTGACATGGTCCCGACATGGGGCCGGGGCTGCCCGCACGTCCTTGCTCTGTGATGGTCTGCCACCGTTTGGGGAACCAGGCCTTGCCCCTCGCTGACCTCTCCTTCTCAGCTCTGAATGAGAGGCCTGTGTGTGGAGGGGGGCGGGGCCTGAATCTTGAAAAAGCCTAGGAACTGCGGGTGGCCCCCTTCTGCTGCGATCTCGAAGCACTTACCCTCAGGCTGGGGACACCAGGGCGGGGCTAGTGGGGATGCAGGGCCACTCAGCCCCCTCCCGTGTGGCCCCCCCCATTGACATAGGAATTACATGGCTCACACCACGGGCCAGCCTTACTTGGGACTTCCCTGTTCTCTCCCCTCCCGTGGGGAGCCTCCCTATGTGCCTTTGAACCGCTCAGCCTTGCTCGTCTTAGGGTTCTGGAGCTTCCTCTGGGGGGCTGTTCTTGGACTGCGCCCCTCAGTCCTTAACTGGAAAGTGACCCTCCACTGCCCCCTGGGGCCCATCTGGACAGCAAAGCCCCAATCCGGTTAGCAGCTGGCTGTTTCCATGCCTGGGGTAGGGGATCCCCAGTGCAGGGGTTGGGGCCAAGCAGGGGCTCCGAGCTGCTAGAGGGGGGGGTCAACCTTGGACCAAAGTTGCCTTAAGCCCAGTAAAGTGCAAGGGCCTCAGGGGAAGGGGACGGGCCGCCGGCTGGCAGCGGACAGCTGCCCGGCCGGTGCTGGCGAGTGGGTGCCGTGGCTCCGAGCTCTACCTGGGGCCCAGCAGCCCTCTCTCCCTTCCTCTCTCCCGCGGCCTTTATTCCTGTAGCCACTGGGCTAATCTCCCCCAAACGTCAAGCTGTACATAGGGCTTCTCCATGCACAAGACCCGGCCCTCATTTATCCCCGTAAAAGCCCGCGTGTGCATAGAGCGCCCCTCTCCGTTAACTCCCAGTTCCCGCCCCTGAGCTCCGACTCATATTTATCGTGGACCAGCTCCGACTCGAGTGGGCAGAGGGAAGCCGCCCTGGGCCGTGCTCCTGTCCCCTGAACGGTTCTTTCCTTCTGAAGTACACGCACGTATATAAATAAATGTATAAATGCGGTTTGTATCTGAGCTCGCCTCCACGTCTCTTTGAGATGGTTCTGGTGGGAGGTGGAGTCACCTCTGGGGCTGGGACCTCCTGGATGGAGTCTCTGGGGTCCCTCAGCCACATGGATGCTTTGCAGCCCATTGTCCTTCTTAGCTTCAAGCCAGGCTTGGACACAGGACTCAGCAGGCCCCTTCCCTGGCCACACCCCAGGAACTGCTGCCCGGCCTGGGTTAAAGGCAGGCATGCTAGGGAAAAGCCTTTTTATGGGAGAAGCCTCGCCTCGCCAGGGTTCCCAGCCCAGAGAAGAGCGGCTACATTTGGGGCAGGGGCCTGGCCAGACCAAACCACAGGAGGGGGTGGGCCTGCCCCTTCTATCCCCAGGGAAGCCTTCAGTCGCCAGGACAGCCTTCCCACACCCCTGGGCCCTCAGCGGGAGAGCGGGCACCCCAGCAGCAGGAACCATGGGAAAGGCAGAGAGAAAAGTCAGGGAAAGTCAGGCAGGTCTGGGCACCAGCACCCACTCCACCCGCAGAAGGACACCAGACGAGACGGTCACACACCTGCCTTTATTGTGAGCAGCAGGCGGGACACCGCCAGCAACAGTAAAAAAATTAATTTACAAAAGCAGGGATTCAGTGCAGCTGCCTGGCTGGAGCCTGAAAGAGGAGAGAGGTGTCAAAGTGAGACCAAAGATCCTCATTTCCGCTTCTCTCACTGAGCCCCGTGCTCCCGGGGCAAGGGCTGAGGGGCACACGCCATTGCGGCTGAGCCACCAGAGCCAATTCTCGTGACCTGTTTGGTGGATTATCCGCGGCAAGGTTGTTTGTTTTTCTTTCCTCACTTAATCAGGGTTTATTTCAGTGGCCGAAGCATTCCTAATCGAAACAGTACTCCTTGCAGCAAGTCTTAAGTCCCAGACTCTGACCCCCTTCGGGCCCACTCCCCAGCAGTCTCTCCACGGTACTGGTGCACGAATGTAAGAATGCAAATGCACAGCCCTGGGAAGAGCCCCATACAGTACATCCCAGAGCCAGATCGAGGCCCTGGGCGGCGTCCAGAATTTGGAAATGACAAAGTAGGTCGCACTTGGCTCAAATCCCCATTAGGAGCAGGAAAGAGGCACATGTGTCTGGTGTCCCCATCCATCCTGCTGAATCTGTCTCCATGAACCAAGGGGGCGTGCAGGCCCGAGGACCCCAGTGATGTGGGCGTGGGAGGATTCTCCAGTGTGTGTCCCCCCCCCCCGCCCCCGTCGCAGCCCTTACCTGTGGGAGCTCACACGTAGATGCCAACCCAGAGCAGCAGGAAGAGGACTCCAAAGCCCATGAAGAGCGAGGCCACCAAGGAGATGAGCAGCTCCTTGTAGATGTCCCGCGTGTACTTGGTGGACGTGACCTCATACCTGCAAGCGGTTAAGGAGGAGCACAGGGAGGGACTGCACGGAGCAGGAGGCATGGCCACTGCAACTCGGGGAAAGGCACGGCCGCGGGTTTCTGGGGGGGGGGGGGGGTGTCTGGCTTGGGCAGCTGGGCAGGGGCCCAAGAGTGGCCTGGGCTCTGTTGCTCCATGCAATCCCTCCACTACCAGGAGGAAAATGAGGCCCGGAGGGGTTAGGTCACTTACCTAAATAAACGGTGGAGCTAGACGAGTCCTCAGACCGCCCGGCACCCGAGCACCCCTCCTGCCACCACTTTTATCTCCTCCCGTATGTCCTCTAGTCCAGCCAGGCCCTCTGCCTCCTGTCCTAGCAATCTGAAGAGCAAACTGAGCTCACCTGAACTTGGAAAACAAGGCCACAACCTGACCTTGGAACGTCAACGGCCTTCTCTCCACCTCCCGTCCCCACACCAGGAAAACATTGGCAGGGTGCGTGCGCCCAGCATGGTTTCTGCCTCCGTCTCCCGCGTCACTGATTCCGGCCCACCCGCTGCCCGGTGGAAAGGATACACGAAGAACCAGGCGGTGAAGAACATGCCGATGGCCAGCAGCACCACGGTCAGGTGCGGGAAGACGGCGGGGTTCACGGGGCTGGTGTACCGGCTCATGGCCTCGAGCTCCTAGGGGCACACAGGGGGTCAGAGCCAGGAAAGAACCCCACGACTTCACCCTGGGGGCCGCGCGGGGCTGTCAGGGAGCCGCATGCTGCTGTGGCTGCTTCCGGCCTGCCTCAGCCTGGGGGATGTGGCAATCCTTCACCAACACCAAGTGGTGCCATTTGGGGGTGACAGCAATTGCATCTGAAACTACGGTGGCACGTTGTCACTTCACTATGAAACAGAAGGGCGGCTGAGAGTCAGGGGATAGGACACAGAAGGTGACTAATTAGCGGTGGGTCAATGAACGGCCCCTAATATTTTCTGAGGCTACTGACCTCTATGAAAAAAATGTAATGAAAGGTATGAACTCCCCGCCCGAGATAAACCACATATAAGAAAAAGTCTGCCCTTGCCGGGTTGCTCTATTGCTTAGAGTCTTGTCCCGATATGCCAAGGTTGCGGGTTCGATCTCTGGTCAAGGCACATATAAGAATCAACCAATGGGGCGGGGGGCGGGAATCAACCAATGAATGTATAAATAAGTGGAACAACAAACTGATGTTTCTCTCTCTAAAGAAAAAAACAAAAAATACAACAGTCTGCCTATAATTTTAGGTTTTATGGACCCACATCTGTGGACACTGGACTGGTACCCAGATCTCAATCTCTCATTCTGTATTATTCTCACTGTATTATCCTGGAATCTCAGGATGATCTCAATCTCTCATTCTGTATTATTCTCACTGTATTATCCTGGAATCTCAGGATGATCTCAGCTTCTCATTCTGTATTATTCTCACTATGTTATCCTGGAATCTCAAGATCTATAGGCAGAAGACACCAGTTAAAATTCTGTCTCCACTGAACAGCACGCGTCTCGGCCAAGGCGTTCTATCATCTCACAGTGCGTATGATTCCAGAAAGATGACAAAGGTCCAAGCGTCCGGCTCCTGCCTGGCATAGAACAGTGGCTCAACAGGTGTTTGTTTCCTTCCCAAAGTTTAGGGGCGATTATGAGGTCATGCCTGTGCAAGAGGGCTGTGGACATACAGTTCTGTGCCCACGCTGCCTTCCATTGTCCCCCCGCCAGCCACTGCTTCTAAAGCCCTGAGCACAACAACTCTAGAGAAGTAAACTGGCCCCGTTGTTCCAAGAGACACTGGAATTCAATTCGGTAAACATTTACGTCCCCCCCTCCCCCCACATGACAAAGACAATCGCTGCCTTTTATCGAGCCTCCATTTGCAGGCCCTGTGTTTGGCACTGGGAATACAAAGATGAATAGACATCGTTTCAGGGCCGGAGGCACGTCAGAGGGTGGTCGCTGGGGGGCGTGGCAGGTGCCAGTGGGGTCCAGGAGGACGCGCGGCCAGAGGCCTGCACGGAGGTGGCGGGAGTCGGCCGTGCTCCCCCGGGGAAGGCGGCATTCGCCCAAGGCCTTGTCGCGTGAGTGCGAGCTCGGCAGGGGGAAGAATGTGGAGACAGAGAGAACAGCTTGGTCACAAGTAAGAGAGATAAAAGCTCCAAGATAGTAACACTGCACAGGGGCGGGGGGCGGGCCAGGGGGGTGTCAATGGGGGAAGAGGGGACATAGGTAATAAATACTTTCAACAATAGAGATTTTTCTTTAAATGCAACACACACACACACACACACACACACACACACACACACACACACCTTAAAACTGCGAGATCAAAACCTCAGCCTAAGGAGTCCATGGGGCTTCCCTTCCCCGCCCCTCCGCCCAAGCGGGAGGATCTGGGAGCCTCCCGCCCTCTGGATCCGGGGCCTCCGAGGCCTCTGCGAGAGAAAGGGGTGTGGGACGGGCCCCGAGGGCTCCTCACAGCCCTGTTCCAAACTCCCCTCACCCCTCTCACCATTTTGCCGGGCACGGGGTAGTCTGCCACTCCGCCACCGGAAAAACACGTCGGCAGGAGCCGGCGCGCTGCTCAGCCGGAAGAGGAAGTGGCGCCCGCGCGCGCGGCATTGTGGGGCGTGTAGTCCCGCTGTTTCGGGTGTAGTAGCGGGAGCTGAGGCCAGCGAGGACCTTGGGTGGAATGAGGGCAAACGGTGGAGAAGGGTGAGGAAGGGTCACCGAGGGAGTCCGTTCACCTCGCCGGGACTGTTTGCGGTGAGAGAAGCTGGCCGAACGGTCGGGCCTGCACTACGCTTCCCAGGAGGCTGTGCGCAGCGGCTGTGCGTCACGGGTCACGTGACGGGAGCGCGGGCTTTGGAAGGCGGTGGAGCGAGAGGGGCCCGCGGGCGAGCCGAGGCGAGAGCGGGACTGAGGACTGTGCCGGGCGACACCGCACCAGCCGCTAGCTGCCGAGCCCTCGCGCCCCCAAGACCAGGTGAGACCCCCTGGGGAGCGTCCCCGGGAGCGGCGGGGCCGGCTGCCGCGCGGGGCGGGGCGCGAGTGCTGTCCCGCCACTTTCCCGCTGGGGGACGAGGGCCCGCCGCGCCAGCTCCGAGCCTCTGTGTTTGTAGGAAGAGGACGAGAACCCCACCTCCTGGGGTCGTGTGTGATGAGACGCAGTTTTAAACCTCACTGTTTAGACCCCGCCGTTGGGTGCTGCGCGGGGTCGCAGGGTCACCGGCCCGCCGGGCACGGGCCTCCTTGGGGCCCAGCCTGTGGGGGTGGGGAACCAGAGCATGGAAGGTCTGATGCCAAGCGAGGTGTTCGAGCTTCATGCGAAGCGATGTCACAGGGCCGCTTGTGCTTTTCGGAAGGACCCTGGGAGGGAGGAACGGGAGCAACTCGAAGGCCGGGTGGAGTATTTCGTCGAGCGCTGGACACAGACCCCCAGTGGGTGCGGGATGACTCTGAGTGACACACACACACAACTCTTAAATTTTAAGTGGATGAAAGCACAGGTTTGGATGGAAGGAGCAGGGAAAAAAAAATGTGAGGGTGGTTTTTTTTAGGTGTGAAGGGGCCTGAACCCCGGAAATGCGACCCTGGGCGGAGGGAGGAGGTCAGGGCCCGGGGTCGGGCGGGAGCCATGGAATGCCGGTTCCTGACGCGGCGGTGGAGCGAGCAGACAAGGGAAGGACTTCACCTCCCGCAGCATCGAGGAGGAAGCCGGCGCTCCTAGGTGCTGCGGGGACACGGGAGGGAGGTCCGTGCTGCGTGTGGAAAAGCCCCTCACTCCGTTCTTCGGGGCGCCATCTGCGTCAGGTTCTCCGGGAGAGAACAGATAGGCACATAGCACGTGGATCTGGAAGCGGACAATCCGTGGGTCCGGCCGCCTGCCTCTCCCTGAGCCCATTAAGCAGAGACCGGATTGAATGCCGGCAGTGTGGGGAGAGCACAGCAGGTCGTCCACAAAAATCTGCTCTGCGGCCCCCGTAAGCCAGCTGCTCACACTGGGCACACGGTGAAGGAGCCAGGTGGGCAGGTAAGCAGGCGGGAGGCTTGCCAAGGCCCGCAGGTATGCAGCAGGGCTGGGGAGCTTAGTGACGTGCAAGGGCTGGGGTCTGCAAAGGGCGGGCGATTCTGGTTTCTGCAGCAAAGTCGTTCATCTCTCCGTGATGGGGAGGGCGGGCTGCGTTTCCTGGTGAGCGCCCAGGTCCCAAGTGCGTCCGCCAGCCAGGTTAGAACGTGCCTTCTTTACGCAGAATAGGGCAGTCGCGGTTAACAGAGCAGTCACGGTTAACAGAGCAGGATTCATATTGCTTACAATTCTAGCTGGTTCCCCAGCATCCTGTTTCTGCCCCTATCAGAGCGACCTAAAGAGACTTATTTGAAGGAATTGGCTTAGGGGTGATTGTAGGGGTTGGCAAGTCCAAAATTGCAGGGGCAGGTCTGCAGGCTGGGAGCTCAGGCGGGAGTTAACGCTACAATCTTGAGGCAGAATTTCTTCCTGAAACCTCAGTTTTTGCTGGTAAGGTTGTTCAGATGACTTGGATGAGACCCTCCGGCCATATGGAGAGCAATCTCTCTTACTTAAAGTCAACTGATTACAGATGTGAGCCACATCTACAAAATACCGTCCCAGCAACACCTGGCTCGGTGTTTGGTTAAATAACGATGCTGTAGCCTAGCCAGGCGGACACAGAACACGAACCATCACAGCTGCCTCGGGGAGGAGCGGGGGAATGATTTGGGAAAGAATAAAGGTGCTTTTCACATATGGCAAGAGATGGATACTCGTATTTATTTTACCACTTTACACATTCAGCTGTGAATTGTGGTTGCTTTGGCAACTGTCTCATCTCCCCTTTGCCTAACCAGTTGTGTGTGTGTGTTTTTATTTAAATAGATTTTTAGAGCGAGAAGAAGGGCACGAGGGAGAAACATCTATTTGTTCCACATATTGATGCATTCATTGGTTGATTCTTGTGTGTGCCCTGACCAGGAACAGAACCTGCACTGCAATCTTGGCTTATCTGGATGATGCTCTAACCCAGTGGTCGGCAAACCGCGGCTCGAGAGCCGCGGTTTGCCGCTCTGTTGACTAATGAGTTTGCCGACGACTGCTCTAATCAACTGAGCTACTCAGCCATGGCCCTAACCAGTATTTGCCTGTCCTGCAGGGCTCAGTTCTGCCTTTTTGGTCCCTGGACTCCTCAGGTTGGGCCAGACACACTCGGGATTTGCATGATACGGATGCAGATGTCTGCTTAGCCCCTATTGCATGTAGTCCTGTTGCTGCTTTTTCCACAAAATGTTAAGTCCCTTAAGGACCTCAACAGCGTCTTACTCCTCTTAGCACCCAACTTAGTTATACTCAGGAAGCCTTAGTTAGTATTGAATGGAGTTCCTTGCTAGACTCTAAGTTTCTGGCCAATGGAAACCTTGTTTTCTTCATCTTTTCATCTTCTGTACTGCTAACTTGGTTTCCTTTTTGTTGTGTTAAGTTTGTTTGAGATAGCACCAATTACAATCTCCTTTAAGTTCCTCCTTGTGTTACTTGCCTTTCTTTTTCAGCTGTCCCTCCTGCTATGGGTATTCAAGGCCTGGCCAAACTGATTGCTGATGTGGCCCCCAGTGCCATTCGGGAGAATGACATCAAGAGCTACTTTGGCCGCAAGGTGGCCATCGATGCCTCCATGAGCATTTACCAGTTCCTGATCGCTGTTCGCCAGGGTGGGGATGTGCTGCAGAATGAGGAGGGCGAGACCACCAGCCACCTGATGGGCATGTTCTACCGCACCATCCGCATGATAGAGAACGGCATCAAGCCCGTGTATGTCTTTGACGGCAAGCCACCGCAGCTCAAGTCAGGTGAGCTGGCCAAACGCAGTGAGCGGCGGGCTGAGGCGGAGAAGCAGCTGCATCAGGCTCAGGCTGCTGGGGCCGAGGAGGATGTGGAGAAGTTCACTAAGCGGCTGGTGAAGGTCACCAAGCAACACAATGATGAGTGCAAGCATCTACTGGGCCTCATGGGCATCCCGTACCTCGATGCACCCAGTGAGGCGGAGGCCAGCTGTGCGGCCCTGGTGAAGGCTGGCAAAGTCTACGCTGCGGCCACAGAGGACATGGACTGTCTGACCTTTGGCAGCCCTGTGCTCATGCGGCACCTGACGGCCAGCGAGGCCAAGAAGCTGCCCATCCAGGAATTTCACCTGAGCCGGATCCTGCAGGAGCTGGGCCTGAACCAGGAGCAGTTTGTGGACCTGTGCATCCTGCTGGGCAGCGACTACTGTGAGAGCATTCGGGGCATTGGGCCCAAGCGGGCCGTGGACCTCATCCAGAAGCACAAGAGCATCGAGGAGATTGTGCGTCGACTGGATCCCAACAAGTACCCTGTGCCAGAAAACTGGCTCCACAAGGAGGCCCAGCAGCTGTTCCTGGAGCCAGAGGTGCTGGACCCGGAATCTGTGGAGCTGAAGTGGAGTGAGCCGAATGAAGAGGAGCTCGTCAAGTTCATGTGTGGCGAAAAGCAGTTCTCCGAGGAGCGAATCCGCAGCGGGGTCAAGCGGCTGAACAAGAGTCGCCAAGGCAGCACCCAGGGCCGCCTGGACGATTTCTTCAAGGTGACCGGCTCGCTCTCTTCGGCTAAGCGCAAGGAGCCAGAGCCCAAGGGATCCGCCAAGAAGAAGGCAAAGACTGGGGCCGCAGGGAAGTTTAAAAGGGGGAAATAAATGCATTTCCCTTCATTATACCTCCCTGACCCCAGGATCTCTGCCTCGTACCCTCAAGAGCCAGTGCTGGAGCAGCCTGCTGGGGCCGGGCGGGACCGCACTGCTTCTCCAGGACTGCCCTCTCACTAGTGCTTTTCTCTTTTTCACTTGATCTTGTGGCAGGAAGGCCACAGAGGTCCTCTGTTTCCTTCTCTTTTAGCTCAGGAAAACATGCCAGGCTCAACCCCCCCTCCAGTCAACTTAATGAACACTGAACCCACTGTTACATAAAGGTGATAGCGACAAGTGCTGAAGAAGGGAGAGGAAGCTAACTGGTGGAGACAAAAGACTGTATGGAGATGGCTTCCTAGCTGGCCAGCTGTTAGCCAGTGATGGTGGAGCCAGACTGCTCTTTTCTCTCTGGTTGGGCCTTGACCCACCCTGAAGGATAGCCAGCGGGAGGGTTCCGTCTAATCAGGGAGGAAGAGCTACTGAGAAATAAGACTGGCGGAGAGCTGGAGTCCCTGGAGTCCGACGCGTTGTTTCATCATGGGCTGTGTATCTCGGCTGGGCAGAAACTTGAACTTGCTATGTAACTTGAATCTTTAGTTAGTTATTCAGAGGCATAAGGTGGCTTAGTTCTCATGGCCTCTCTGAGGCAGTCAACTGAGTTGAAACTTTGGGATAAGATGCTATTGTCATGTGCTATTTTTGTTTTAAATGTATGAAAAAAAAAGTCAATAAAAGTAGACCGAATATAGTGTTCTTTTCATTCCTAACATAACATGCTGCAATTGTACCCTATTAATAGGTGGTTTGAGCATGGCCACAAGATGGCGCTATGCCCCCATTGAATGGCTAAAGGAACTTGGGTGGTAGGTACTTCAGCCATTTGGAGGATGCCAGTTTATCTTGCTAGGAACAGAGTTACCGGTTTTCCACCTACTGTGTGAGATAAAGGCACTCGTTTGAGAAAGACTCACAATTTAGTCAGGGATGGGGAACCTTTTTCTGCCAAGGGCCATTTGGATATTTGTAACATCATTCACAGACCATAAAAAATTATCAATTTGAAAATTAGCCTGCTAGCCATAGCCGGTTTGGCTCAGTGGATAGAGCATTGGCCTGTGGACCAAAAGGTTTCGGGTTTGATTTCGGTCAAGGGCATTTACCTTGGTTGCAGGCTCCTCCCTGGCCTGGGCCCTGGTCGAGCCTCATGCAGGAGGCAACCAATAGATGTGTTTCTCTCACATCGATGTTTCTCCTTCCCTTTCTCTAAAAAAATCAATGGAAAAATCTCTGAGGATTAACAACAAAAATAGCCTTGCTGTATTTTGTCAAACAATTAACTCACCCCTAATGCCTTGGCAGGACCAGATCAAATGATTTTGTGGGCTTATACAACCCTGGACTGGATGTTCCCCACCCCCGATTAGATAAACTGCTATTACAGCATTTGAGCATTTACCATTTTGTAAATTGTAAAAGCTGCCATTCAAACCACTTCCTTGTTTTTGTGACATCAGATTCGGGTTGCTGTTTCTCATAGAGATGGGATGTTTTTGTACTTTGCAAGATTATAATCCTGGTAAAACTTGGTGGGGAGCTGTCCTGTTTGATTTTCTAATCTTGTAGCATTTAGAAAAGTAGGCAGAATATAGTGTTCTTTTTCACTCAGAGATAACATCTTGTCGGTTGGGACAAACTTGTTTTTTTTGCATTTGTGTACGTTTTATTTTCTCAGGAAAAAACAGTCTGATCTTATCCTGCAATGACCCTTTGAATTCCTAAGGCACTTTACCTAATCCCTAGCTCAGCATGTCTTGTATATCCATGTTCCCTTTTTATCTCCGAACCTCTAGTGTGTATGAGTCTCTCTTTGTATCTGGGTTCCCATACAAATATGCTAAATTTGGTTATTTTCTCTTGCTAATCTCATTTCTATTTGATTAGACCAGCGAGAAGCCTGCCGATCTTTATTTAGCATATTTTAATATGCTGATGGGAGTTTAGAAAAGCATTGCTTTGTAGTCCAGCTCTGAGGCATGGTACCTGCAGAGGGAGATTTAGGCAAAAAGGAGACTTACGGGGACTACCATATACTAGTATACTGAGACTAGAAATGAGTTCAAGGGTGAGGGCGTCGCCTCATAGGAGGGTGCACACAAAACCTAGTGTATCTAGCATTTGAACATACGGGCGTCATGGGAAGGGGCTGGCTTTTCTTTTCCTTGCCACAGTTCACCTGTGCTCTGTTCCCTGGATTTCCTGACGTCCCCTCTTCTGCCCAAGGGGCCTGTGCCAAGAGCAGGCCGTGTGGGGATTCATGTTCAGAAAGAACTTAGATCCACAGGTGTAGACAGTGACTTGAAGAACAGGCACGGGGAGTCCTTTGGACATGTGCAGGGGAGTGCTGTGGGTTACAAGTGAGGAGCCTTCATTTGGTCAAAATTTGCTTTATTTTTCAGCTTTCCTCCAGGACGTGGTAACAAAGTTGGCATGTACAAAAAGGATAGTGATACTGGGCCTGGTTAGAGAAAATGCCTCTGGCGAAGTGGGAGGGAGATGAAAGTAACAAAGACAAACGCAGACCTTGGGACTTTTTCAAAAGTGAGTTCAGATGTTAGTTCTGGCACAATCTGTGACCGGAGGCGACTTGTTCTGTCTAAGCCTGTTTCCTCAGCTGTCGTTGGATCTGAGATCGCTCTTGTCACCATTGTAATCATGGGAGCCTTTTGTCAGCGGTGTGTCCGTTATGGGCCATGTGAGACCACACGGACCTGGGCTAAGGAGAAGGCCACACATTTGAGGGGCTTTGAGGATCTGGACTTGGTTCAGTGAGCTTCACTGGGTTTGCTCAGCCTGGGCCCAAAGCCAGAGAGCTTGGCAGGCTGGCGACACCACACCCAGACCTCAGGTAGCAGGGAGCTGAGGGGTGGGGGGGGTCAGCACCTGTTGTGGAGGGAGGAAGCCAAGGCTTCAATTGTGCGTGTAATTTAAACCAGGTTCTGCCCAAATGAAAAAGATCTGAACTCCTGTTACCTGTTCCCCAACCTACTTGTTTTTTACATTTCTTGGTTTTGACAGACCTCTAAGTAATCACAACACCCTTTCCGTAGGTGGTGCCTCTAGTCCCTTCCCAACATGCCTTAGGACCGTCATCTCCCAAAACTAAAGGCCAGCTCTCCCAGGGCCCCAAAGGCTCAATCCGCCTAGGGTGGGTGCCTCGGACTGAATGGCACGGGTGCGGGGGGAGCGGAAAGGGTGTGAATGCTGATGACAAGTTCTGGAGTTAGGCGAGACTCCTGGGGCACACTCCTGTTCGCTCTCTAGAGATGGGTTAAACTTTCTCTTTTAAAAAGCAGATTTAAAAAATGGCATCTCAGTACTAAACTAAGAGATCATCCTAAATTCCTACCTGGTCTCCAGCAGAGAGAGATCCTTGAACAGAACTGACAGAGTAAGACGCCTAATGACAGCACCAGATGGTCCCATGACCACGAACTTCTGTGTTTACTTCCTGTTTCTGGTTTAGAACTAGGAAGCGATGACATTGAACCCCGCTGCTCCTGCTCAGAGGTAATGCTGTAAATAACCTACGTTACGGACATTTCTTACTGCCCTTGCCTTCTTTATGATCAGCCCTGTGTCTCCCTCTGACTGGCGACTCCCCGCTTGGAAACTTGTGCTCAAGTATTAAGCTTGGCATTACAGGTAAGGAAGCAAAGAGAACCCCCAGGGCCCCCATGTCTCTGAGGAGGAGAAAAGCAAGTTGCCCGGTCTGCTCACTTGCTTGTGGAGCAAGAAGTGGACTCCGTCCTAGGAATGTCTCACTCCTTAGGTGCTGGTGAGAAGAGGTGGAAAGCTGAAGGGAGCTTTAATGGCCAGTAACTCCGCTGGCATTTTGGCAGGACCTAGGACCTGATGCTCCCTTGGGACTCTGGATGGAACATGGACCAACATCAGTAGAGGCAGGATCCTTCGGGGCCATGTGTCTTCCATACCACAGCCCGGCCTTTGCCCTGCGTGCTTCCAAAAGTGGAGAAATGGCTTCTCCAGGAACCTGAGGCCCGTGGAGGTCACGGGCTTCACAGCCCTAAAGCGAGCCGAGCCCCCAGGCGCTGCATGAGGCTGGCCTCAGAGTTCTGAGCACCTGCTTCCTTTCTAAATCCTGCTCCAGGGGTTCAGCTACTCCACCTCCCTCCACCCTGCGAACCTGAGGTTTGCAAACGAGGGTGAAGTGGACCAGTAAGATGAGCTCACCCCTTTCCTGGGTGGAATTTTACTGCTAAACCGCCTGATTTCTGGGCTCAGTTGGTCCTCCCTATTCTCACCCCTTCCCCACTCCCTCTTTTGCTCACCAACCCCCGACATGTGACACTAGAAAAAAACAAACTCACATCCCTGCCCTGACAGCTCCATCCCTCCCTCCAGGGGCTTCATGTTCCCCTCCCTCTTTGGGTCCTAAATCTGCCTGGAAGGTAAAGGGGAGGGGTTTGAGCCAGAGCCTTGATCTCAAACCCACCCCCCTGGGTGTTAGGATTGTAGTGGCGCGTCCCTGGGGCTTCCCTCTGCTTTGGCTCCAGAGGTTCCTCTTCCAGGAGGGGGCTGCTGTTATTGGTGAAGATAGGCATCTAGCCAGAGTTGCCCCGACTCCTTCAGTGAGCTGTAGGAGAAGATGGAAGAGGGAGCAGGCAGTGAGGGGGGCAGGGCGGGGCCGAGCCCCAAAGCCAAACCACCCACCAGAAAGGTAAGGTATGGGGGCACTCTCACAGAGGTCTGGGAGCCGTCACATGGCTCGAGGCCCCTCCCTTCCATGTGAACTCTGCCCCTTTGTCTGAGAAAGAGCTTGGGCCACGCACGGAGAGCGGAGGACTGACTTGGCCACAGCGGAGCACCCTGCTCTGGCCTCGGTGAGCTCCATTCCGTGGGGGAAACCTTCCTATCGCTCCAGCCCACCCTTCGCCCACCCCACTGCCCTGCCCGCCTCCCTCCCCACCAGCCATCTCCCAGGCTCAGACACTCACTGGACAATGTCCGCGAAGGCTGTGAGCAGGGGCTTGGACTGGTACTCGATGCCGTGCTTGGCACACAGGGAGCGCACCAGGGGAGCCACTTTGTGGTAATTGTGTCGCGGCATCGTGGGGAAAAGGCTTCAGAAGAACGGGGCAGTCAGGGCTTCTGCTCCTCACTCCCCCACCCCCACCCCCACCCCCCCGTGGACCCTGCCCAAGGCCCTGCTTACTGGTGTTCAATCTGGAAGTTGAGGTGCCCACTGAACCAGTCATTGAAGGCCGACTTGTGCACGTTGCACGTTGCCTGGAGCTGGAGGAAGGGGGGAGGGGAGGGCACGGCTCTGGGTACCAGGTGCAAAGGCCAGTCCAGGCCTTGCAGGCCTCGCTGTCTGAGCGGAGGGGCGGGGCCTGTCCCTGGTCACTCCCTCTCCACGTGGTGGCAGGGGAAGCGTCAAGCTGATGAGGCGATGCTGCCGGGAGCTGGTGTGGTCCCTGCTCCCCGGTCCCCGGCCCCGCGTCTCTGCCCACCCACACTTGTTCTCAGTCGTGTCAGGCCTCGTTCTTCCAGGTCACTGTCCCTCACCTGGGTGGAGACCCAGTCCCTGTTCCGGTCGTAGTCAATGTGCATGGGGATATGGTTCATCTGTGTCACCCACACAAACCAGTTGCTTTCCAGGAACCTGGTGGTGTAACACACAAACGACACGCAGAGCTCAGAGTCCCCCTCCCTCAGGGAACTGCTCCAGTCTGGCCACCTTCCCGGGCCAACACCTGACATACCCCTGCCACCCAAAGCCCCGCGCAGCCCCCACACCAGACTGGCTACCCCCAACATCTCCGCCAACCCCTACCCCCGCCTCACCCTACCTGACCATGAAGAAAAGGCCCAGGAGGCCCTTCAGCCCCAGCAAGGGCGTGTAAGTGAGGGCGATGCGGACGTAGAAGGTGATCATCCAGGCCAAGTCCTGCAGAGAGGCAGAGCGTGGCGCGTGGCCTGGTGTGGCCCCTCTCCCTGGGACCCACACCGGAACGCTCAGTAATTGTCAGTGTCCCTCCCAAGTGCCCAGTCCTGCAGGGTCTAGTGCCATGCCTCCTTCCTCCCATTCCTAGAGGCACCCCGGCCCTCCCTGCCTGTCCTTCGGGGACGCCATGGCCTCCCTCCACCCATTTGTCTGTCCCCCAAAGGCAGTTGTACACGGGACGCGACAGAGCCTTTTCTGACGCCTCTGATCTAGCCAAGTGTCGTCGGGTTCCTTTTGGAATCTCAGGACCCTCTGCCTGAACCTCATCCCCGGTGCCAACCACATCCTCCACCTGCTTCGTCGGAAATTTCCTGGGAGTGGGTGCCGTCTCTCACGCGTCTTCCTCACTCCCCAGCCTGCCCCTGGCCAAGCCCAGCAAAGAACCTCAGGAGATACTGCTGAATGGGACAGGGCAGGGGGGGTCCGAGTCACCCCATCTACAGATAAGGAAGATCTACACCTGGTTTTGCTCTCAATCAGGCCTGGAGTGAACCTCAGTGGGTTGGCCTGGAGCGCCCTTTCCCTCCCGCAGGGAACTGGAGACAAAGGGTGTGGGGCTCGTGGGCCAAGGATACTCACCACCCACTTCTTCCGCTGGATAGCGAAGTAGAAGATGTACCACTGGAAGTAGAGAGGTAGCAAGGCTGGGGGCCCAACTGGGGAGGAAATGGAGACGGGGAGGAGGTGTGAGCAGCGTGAGGGGCCCTGAGGGGCTGGCGGTGCTGGCCTCTGGCATCTCCTCCTGTTGCCCCTGCTGCCCTGGCACTCCTGTCCATGGAACCAGCGGGCACTGGAGGTGCGGTGAATGCAAGTCTGCAGAAGGCAGTCTCCCAAGAGGATGCCAGCGGGGGGGGGGGGGGGGGGGGGGCGGGGGAGGGGGGTGGCAACCTTCCCGTGGAAGGCAGCAGCCAGGGACCTGCTCTGCTCCTGTGCCTTTCAAAGGGCTCAGCTGACACTCCCCCGTTGTCCTGGCTACAGCCCTGCCCCCGCCGGGCCTTCCTACTGACCCTATGCCTGTCCTCGCAGTCAGCTGCCCTGTGCTCCTGGCTGCTCCACCGCGCAGGGGAAGGGGCAGGAGTGTGTGTGTGTGTGTGTGTGTGTGTGTGGGGATGGGGGGCCCTGCTGCTCCCTCGTGGGCTAGAAGCTCGCTTCCACCCAACCCAAAGCCCAGCGGTCACTGCGGAAAGGCGCGGAGGTGCTTCCCTTAACACTGGGAGCTGAAGCGGCGCACAGCGTCCAGTGTGCCGCCCCTTCTGGGCAGAACCCCCACATTACCGTGCCCACCCACAGCTCCACTCCCTGAGGCGTCACGCCTTCCACCGTCCTTCCTTCGGGACAGTTCTGCTCCGCCCTCTACCCCACCCCCCTTTCTCCAGTAGGGAGGGTTGGTAGCAGGCAGTTGGGATAAATTCCTTTGAACTAAAATGGGATCGATGGAACCATCCCCTCCCTTCCTTTAAAAACTCCAACTGTAAGCATTATGGAGCTGAGTTTTCAAGCAGGGAACGTGTAGCCGTCTTCAGAAAGAGCTTAAGACAACAATAGAAGCGCTTCCTCCTTTTCCAACAGCTCCTCCAATCCCTCTTCGGGTCCAAACCTCCACAGCTACATCCACAAGTCTCTGGGGTGGGACTACGCCCCACTGAGTCACCCTGACCCAGGTCTCTGTTTGACAAGTTTCGAGGTGAGCTTTTAATCGGGATGCCCGCCCTGACCATTCAGTTCTCCGGTGGAAGCCAGGGTGGGACTGGGGGAACCTGACCCAACATGAGGCTCACAGTGCCGCTCCTTAGCTGGGACGGCAGACTGCTCCCAAGCCGGGAGTAACCTGCTGGGGCGGGTGCTCCCTCCAGCCTTTACCTGAAATACCAGGATCCCTCCAGAGTCCTTTCCTCCCCACACCCCTTCAGCCCCCCCCCCCCACCTCCCCCGAGGGAGTCTCCTGGTGCGGAATGGGGACACTCACTCAGGAAGAAGTATTTGTGCTGGTGGTTGTACGGCATGTACTTCTTCTTCTGTTTCCCAAGCTGCGGAGAAAAGCAAACACAGCTCAGCACCCCGAGACCAGTCACCATTCCCCTCCCCCTTTGACCTTGGCTCAGCTTAGGCCTACTCCAGGCTCAGGGCTGCTGCTGCTGCTGGACGGCTCCAGCAGGCCGTCTTACCTCCAGCTCCCGGCACGGGAAGCCAGGCCCATGCCCATGTGAGATGCGTACACAACAGTGTCTTCAGGTCCTCAGGACCCCTCATGTTTACCCGAAGACAGCTTCGTGGTGAGGTTTCCAGGACCCCTCCCCCCTCCCCCTTCCTTCCCGGGCCTCCCCCCTCCCCCTCCCTTCCCGGGCCTCCCCGCTCGGTACTGTGTTGACCAGAGTCTCCTGCACAGTCAGTATTCCCTCCACATCCAGCCCCTGGCATTTCCCATCACAATCTTTTGGTCTCTTGACTTCAACATGAGCTTTCTAAAACCCCTTGAGAGCTAAGCAAAGTTTGGCAAATATTTATGGCCAGGGAACCAAGAACAACTTGGCAATCTGAAGATGCTGGAAAAGTTTTTCCCAGCGGGTGGTGCTTTTGTAAGCCCAGCTGCTGAAGAGGTAGGCCGGGGCCGCCAGGGCAGCCAACCCGCGTGGAACCCCTGGCATGACGGCAAAGCCCTGCCGCCTCACGTGGTGGCTCCTCTGCTCCTCCTGCCCCACTTAGTCATGGCAACCGGACAGCCCCGGGGCGGGAGAGGCTCCATCCAGAGCACAATGCCTGTTCATTCTCCTTTCACCGTCTGCCCGCTGCTGTGACAGGTCATCTACTGAGTTTATTCTCTGCGAGGCACTTGTGCTAAAGGACTCATTCGTTCAACGAGTACTTATTGAGCACCTACTGTGTGCCAGGCACTGTTCCAGGTGCTGAGGATACAGAGGTGAACCGTACAAAATCCCTACCCTTGTGGAATTTGTAATCTGCCAGGAAGCCGGCGATAAATCTGTAGTTATAGATTAAAAACAAGAAAACGTCACAGAATGTGAGGGAGGCAGTGTTTTGGCGGGGGTGGTCAGAAATGGCCTCCCTGAACTGCGAACTGAGTAACGAGAAGGAGGCAGCAATGTGAAGATTCAGGGGAAGAGCATTTATAGCCGAGAGAACAGCCAGTACAAAGGCTTAGGATAATCCAGGGACAGAAAGATCAGTGTGACTGGGAATTTACAGTAAGCCGCAGGGGAGAGTGGTTAGAAGGCCAGAAAACTAGCGATGGGTGGCCAGATCATGCCGGACCCTAGAAAGCCCTGGTCAGGAGGTTGGCTTTCATTCCCATGGTGATGGGAAGTCGCTAGGGGGCTTTCGACGGGTGTGGCAAGAGCCGCTTTGTGCTTTAACCTTTTGCACTCGGATGTCGAGTGTGACTCGACATGGTTAGCATCGGTAGCAGCTGGAGAAAAAAGCGAGTGCAAAGGGTTAAAAAGGCCCTCTGGCCGGCTGGGGAGAATGACCTGTTGGTAGGGGCAGGTATAGTCACAGGGAGACCAGTGAGGAGCCTAGAGCAATAAGCTAGACCCTACATGACCAGACCTGGGGAGGGGAAGCAATGGCGCTGGAGACGTCAATATAGATTTGAGGTCTGCTTTGGAAGCAGTATTAACAAGGCTTGCCGAGCCCTGCTGGCGTGGCTCAGGGGTTGAGCGTCGACCTATGAACCAGGAGGTCGCAGTTCGATTTCTGGTCAGGGCTCATGCCCGGGTTGCGGGCTCGATCCCCAGTGTGGGGCGTGCAGGAGGCAGCCGATCCATGATTCTCATCATTGATGTTTCTCTCTCTCTCCCTCTCCCTTCCTCTCTGAAATCAATAAAAATATATTTTAAAAGAAAAAAACAACAAGGCTTGCTGATATGGGGATGAAGGTTATCCCACCCCAAGCATCATTAACTGAGAGGGGAAACGAGGAGGAGCCTGTCTCATTGGCTGGCTGGGTGGGGCCGAGCCCTGGCCTCCTCCTGGAACAGTTGTGGAAGGCAGCCCTGTCCATTATGATCCCAATAGCTGCCCCCTGTGCTTTGACCCTGGGGAGCCAGAGGGTTCTATTCAGGGTGGAGTGTCCTCTGTACCTCTTGTCCTCCAGGAGAGCTGGGAGGCAAAGGCGGGTCAGCACAGGGGTCAGTGCCCAGGTAAACCACACCCAGAGAGGGTGGCCCACGCCCAAGCAGCGGGAGCCGGGCATTTACTAGCACACTAGCAGGCAGCCTGTCTTCAGCCTCCTAAGTAGGCCAAAAAGGCGGGGGGGGCGGGTATTTTGGTCCCAGACCATCCTCTAGTTCCGGTGTCCATGGGTAGGAATCTCCTACCACCCTAGAGCCAAGAAGCAATGCAGGCAGTGGTGTGAGAAGCTCCCTTCCCCTGGGGCTCCCACGTTGTTGGTTTCTAACTCTCTGCGGTGACAGCGGAAGTGCTGCCCGGAGCTGCACGCTCTGCCCGATCAAGGAGCCACACCGCCCCAAGGTAGCCGCCGGAGCCCGGAGGGGCCAGGGCGGGTTCCGCACCCCCTCGCTGTTGACTGGAACACAGTGGTGGGCAGGCAGCAAACCACAGAGGTACCGGTAGGAGGTGGGAGTTAGGACATTACGGGCCGTGAGACACAAGCTTCAAGCTCGAGGCTCCTGGTGCCAGGCCAGCCAGTGCTGCCAGCAGCTTTCCAGAGTCCTCGTGGCCAGAGGGGGCGGAGAGCCAGGCCACGCTGAACCAGGCCGGGACTGGGACGTGTTAGCAGCCATTTAGTCCTGGCAGGCTGCCACGTCCTGAGTGGTGGAAGGGACCTGGCAGAGCTCTGGCTGCAGCCGGGAGCCTTGGGGCGGAGGGCTGTACATTCACTGCTTTTATTTTAAATCCCCACTCAATTGATTGGTCTTTAGAGATAGGAATGGGGAAACATCAATCGCTTGCCTCCCATACACGCCCCAATTGGGGATCGAACCCCCGCACCTCTTGGTGTATAGGACAATGCTCCAACCAACTGAGCCACCCGGCCAGGGCCACATTAACCTTTTAAAGAACTCTGCTGGCCACAGATGACAACTCAAACCCAACACTGCCCCCCCTGGAAGTGAGACTGGGTGGGAGGAACTATTTGGTGAATGAATGCTCCAGGCACTGGGTGTCACAGGACAGGGAGACAGTCATGGCCTTGATGGGGAAGTCTGTGACACAGTAGGACATCAAGTACGAGAGAGGAATAGAGCGAGGGGCCGAGGGGAGGGCTGCTGCCTGGGGTCGGACTGGCAGGAAACCCCGACGAGGGCCATCCCTCACTCCCAAGGACAGGCGGGGTGTTTGCACGGCGGTCCCGGTTACCCTTTGGGTCCGTAGCAGCATGTGGCACCTTTATACCGTAACTGCTTTGCCGATCGGAGCTCACTCGGGAAAACGGGGTTCTGTCCTGGGCAGCCCGTTGCCGCCTGTTGCCTCCCGCAACTTCCAAGCGGCCGGGCAGCCGGCCAGCGTCTCCCTCCCCCCCCCCCCCCCCCCCCCCCCCCGCAGCACTGTGAGCATTCCCTCCGCCCTCGGGGCTGGCAGGTTCTCCATTAAAAGTTCTCCATTCTCCCAGACCTCCCCGCGGTGCCCTGCTCACCTCCACGGAGAGGATCTTGCCCAAGGCGAAGAAGAAGGGGTGCATGTTGATGTCTGGGTCTTTGCGGAAGCAGTTGGGCTTGGCGTGGTGCTGGAAGTGCAGGTGGTTCCACCAACTGGCGGGGGCGCCCTACAGAAAAGCAGGGGCACGAGTATGAAGGCCTAGGGCCCCCTCCCCCCCGCAGGTAGCCCTTCCTTAGCCAGTTTCAGAAAGCCCCTCCCCGTGCCACTGACCTTCAGGTGGCCGATCACGAAATGATGTAGCAGGTGGTTCCACGTAGAGGTGCTGAAGACAGACAGGTGCCCGAAGTCGTGCTGCAGCCAGCCAGCCTGGGCCTGGGCGAGAGAGGCTAGTGCTGAGCAGCTCACCGGCCCGGCGTCCCTCACTGACCTTCAGCCTCCCAACCACACCCACCGAGGCCGCCGATGCTGCAGGCCCCTACCTGAGCTCACCAGGAGAGGAGTTGGCAAGCCGGGCCCTACCGCTGGCTGGGGCACCAGCTCATAGGAAAGCTGGATCCAAGCACATTTCCTTCCCTGCCCGTTTGTTCCCCTAGCCCGGAGACCTTGGCATACAACGGGCTGAACATCCAGGCCTCAGAAAAGGACAGAGTGACGCACTGAGGCCTGGCAGATGCATCCAGGCAGCGAGTGTTAGAGCCCACGCGTTATCAGCATGCGGGGCGGCCTTGTGCCGGGGAGGAAACCAAGCTTTGCTGATAAAGCAGATCTTGGTTCTTGGCACCCTTGGGCTGTGGCAGAACCTGAGCAGGAATTTCCCGAGGAGAAGGGAGCCCTAGCCCTGACCGGTGTGGCTCAGTGGATAGAGCGTCGGCCTGCAGACTGAAGGGTCCCAGGCTCGATTCCGGTCAAGGGCATGTACCTTGGTTGCGGGCACACTCAGGAGGCAGTTGATCGATGTTTCTAACTCTCTATCCCTCTCCCTTCCTCTCTGTAAAAAATCAATAAAATATATTTTTTTAAAAAAGAAGGGAGCCCTGGGAGAGGCAGCTGGAGCGGCGGGGAGAGGAATGGAGGTGCATGGCCACCAACGAGCAGACGACAGCCACAGACAACGGGCGCGGGTTCTCTTTTTGCACCGACTCTCCCGCGTGTCCTCAGCTCTGCCCACAGAGGGGAGGCACCTTGGCCTCCTGAGGGTAAGAGTTTCCCCGAGGGATGCGGGGCATGGCGGAGCTCTTTTTAAAAAATAAAAAAATAAAATAAATAAAAATAAATATATATATGTTTTTGTTGATTTCAGAGAGGAAGGGAGAGGGAGAGAGGAACATGAACGATGAGAATCACTGATCGGCTGCCTCCTGCACACCCCCCCACTGGGGATCAAGCCCGCAATCCCAGCAAGTGCCCTTGGCAGAAATCGAACCAGGACCCTGCAGTCCGCAGGCCCACGCTCTATCCACCGAGCCAAGCTGGCTGGGGCCGGCCGTGCTCCTGCCACGCCGAGGGCTCTCACCTGCACCGCGCTGAGCAGCACCGCACAGAGGACGAAGGGCACGAAGGACGTCCCGAAGGCCCACAGCGTGAGCCAGGCGGCCGCGTCCAGCAGCAGGATGTGCAGCAGGTGCAGCAGGAAGAAGGCGCGGTTGGCCTTCAGGAGCCCCATCCGCTCCACCGTGGCCCGCAGCTCCCGGAATTCTTCGGTCAGCTCCTTCTGAGGAAGAGGGAAGCGGGGAAGCTGCTATTCTCCAGCTGCAACGCGACCCTGCTGGTGGCCAGGGGCCTCTTGGGCTCAAGGACACCCCCCTCCCTGCACCTGGGTAGCAGTCTTCCCTAAAAACACCACAAGCCCAGGGAGGATGGCGGGAGGAGGGGCTATGGGGTCACGCCAAAGAGCACGTGGTCACTGGAACTTAGACTCGATTCAAGGCCCTGCGCTGCGTTTGCCAGCGTGTGACCTGACCCTTGGCCACGCTGCTTAACCTAGGAGAGCCTCAGTCTCCTCATCTGGAAATGCGTGAGGGTGGCAGGAGGTTATGCTTGGCACAGAGCAGGTGCTCAAATCGGTTTCATGTTGATGACTATGGTCATGGTGGTGGCCCCGTGAGACCCATGGAGTCCAGAGACCCCGCTCCCTTGGGCCTGTGACCCACTGGCTCAGCAGAAGAACCAGGGACCTCAAGATCCCCAGGAGCTACTGACCGCAGTTACCCAGGATCCTGTCTAGGCCTGCCTTCCACCCTCTGCCCCTCCACAAGCACGGGGTCTCCCCACAGCGAGCAGGGCCTCACATTCTTCGTGGGCTCGAAGCTGGGCTGCTCCGGAGACAGCTCTCCAATGAGGAGCGAGTTCATGTACTTCCTCACGAGGCCCTTGTTGATGTGGAACGCCACAAAGGGGTCCTGCAAAGATGGGGAGAAGGCGGGACTCTGGGAGGGCTCCCACCCAAGGTCAGCAAGGAGGCTGCGCCGACACCACCTGCCCCCCCCCCCCCCCCCCCCCGGGCCAGCTGCCCTCTGAGGGTGCTCACACCTAGTCTAGGTGTCCGCAGGTCCCAGCACCCAGCACCCGTGGTCAGTGAGAAAGGCACCACACCAACCAACAGGAGGCGCGGTGGGGCCCCAGAAAGCCCCCCTTGGGCTGGCCTTTCCTCCCGCGTTTCCAGGGACAGCTTTCCCACGGACGTGCGGAGTGGGTGAGAAACGGGGATGCGTGGGGCTGGGACACTTCTCTGGGGGACTTCAGCCCCGCTCCCTGCCGCGTTCTCCGGAAGATGAGATTGCATCTCCCCTCCTCCCTTTCATCGGTCCCCGTTTCCTTGGCACTTGGATCCCACCCTGCGGCTAATTCTGGTGATGGGAGCGGGGACCTTGGTGGTAAGATCCACATCCTCGGGTCGGGAAGCCCCAAGGCTGTGGGGGAATCCGCTGGAGAGGCGGGAACCAGGGCGGGGCCGGCCGGTGGCGCCACGCAGCCGGACCAATCGCCGGCCCGGCGAGGCAGCCGGAGCCCCAAATCACCCTGCGGGGCCGGCGGGATCGCCTGCTCCTGCGCATGCGTGCGCTCAGCCTCGGCCGGCGGTCACTCCGGGAGGCAAGCGCAGACCCTGGCCTTGTCCCCCGGCGGCTGTGAGGGCAGGTGGGCCTCACCTGGGAGCGCCGGTGCCCGGCTTGGACATAATGGAAACGCGATGGCAAGCGGGGAGGGGGCGACAGCAAAGGGTCCAGTCGCTTGGGCGAAAGATGGGAGAAGGATGTAGGGGACGGGGACGGGCGAAGCGCACGCTCCAACCTCTGGGTCCCCAAGGGGGGTCCCCAGCTCCTCAACCCAGCAGGGAGGCGCCAGGTGCCTGAGAGCCGGGTGGTCTAGAAGGGGAAGCGGGAGGGGGGCTGGGCGCACTGGCCCCGCTGTGTAAACACAAAAAGCCGTCCGCCTGCGGCCGAGTGGCCAAGGGATTCGCAGGCCGTCACGGGGTCCTCGCCCAGTGTGTGTTGATGCACCCCCCCCCCTCCCGCCTTCACCCTTTGGGGGCTCCCAGGACAGCGGGCGCCGGTGGATTCCGGCCTGGCCTTTCCCCCAGACCGGTTCCCTCTCCTGCGCCCGCTCGCCAGGGTGGCCCAGCACACTCAGCCCCCGGTCCCGGCACCGCTCACAGCCCCGGCCGCGATCCCGCCCGCCCGCCCGGGGCCTCGGCCGCACACCATCCCAGCCCCTCCCAGCCCCGCTCGGGCCGGCCCGCGCCTTTAGACCGCACGCAGGGCCGGCGGCCTTGGTGTGAGTGTGAGCGGCCGGCCTCCACCCCCACTCGCGTTCGCAGCCTCTCCTCCGCCGGCACCCCGGGTGCACAGCTCGCCCCATCCCTCGGCAGCAGGTACGCTCGGGCCCCGCCGGCTTCCCCCCGAACTAGTCGGTGTTCGGTTCGGGACGCCAAACTTCCGGCCTTCCCCCGCGCCCCGTCGGCGGCGCTCACCGTAGCATCCTGCCCCGCGTAGTGGCTGATGACCCGGGAGCCGCCGGGGTGCCGGCGGGAGAACTCGCTGATGTTGTACACCTTCCGCTCGATCACCAGCCACCGCTCCTGGCCGCGCCCGCAGCGCTGCGCCACCTCGTCCCAGGTGAAGTAGCGCGGGGCCGGCCGCTGGGCCGGGGTCTCGGGGGCCATGGGGCCCGGCGGCTTCCCGCGCCCGCTGCGTCGGAGGAGCCGGGCGCGCGCTCGGAGGACGGGTCCGCGGCGCGCGCCCCGAGCCTGCTCCCCGGGCGCCGCGCCGGGTTTTCAGCTCCCGCGGCCCGGACCGCCGGGCCCGCTGCGCGCGCTCCCATTGGCGGAGCCGCGTGGCGCGGAGCGAGCCCCCGCCTCGCCGCGGGGCGGGCGGTCGCAGGCCTGGGGCGAGGGCGGGGGCGGACGCGCGCCCCCTGGCGGGCTCGGGACCCGGGTGACTGCGGGATCCACTGCCCTAGCGCGGCTTGGTCCCCTGGAGGCGCCGCGAGCGGGATAACGGTTCCGGTGCAGCCTCCTGGGCCGGGCATCTCTGGGCTCCAGGGCAGGAGCGGGTTCCGCCGGCGGCCGGGGGCGGGGCGGGAGGCGGTGAGTCAGGCCGCTTAGGGAGCTTGGGGAGGTGGGTGGAGAGGAGTGTCCCTGCAGCCATGGCTGTCCAGGGGCCGAGGCTGGCCCGGGGCATCGTCTTTAGGCCATGAACGCCCTCTCCAGTGTCCGGTGTTGTGTCGTGCTTGCTGGGAGCGCTATGAGAGCCGGGCTCGTCCATTTAATTCTGTACATGTTTACAACACACGTCTTCAAGCCAGCCATCCCCAGTGCGGGGCGTGCAGGGGGCAGCGATCACTGATGCTCTCTCATCATTGATGTTTCTCTCTCTCTCTCCCTTTCTCTGAAATCAATCAAATATTTTTTTAAAAAAAAAGAATGTACACAGTGGTAGTAAAGTAGGTTGTTTCTGAGTGGACAGAATAAGCATATTTTAAAAATATATTTTTTATTGATTTCAGAGAGAGTGGTGGTACCAGAGGTGGGGAGGATGGGAGAGATGGGTGATGTTAGTCAAAGGATACAGACTTCTGGTTATAAGATTAATATCTAATGTACAGATGGTGACTGTACCAGTAGTTAACAGTACTGTCTGGTATATTTGGAAGTTGCTAAGGGAGTGGACCTAAAGTGTTATCATACACGCATAAAAAGGTGGCAAAGTGAGGTGGTGGATATGTTCACTAACCTTATTGCGGTCATAATTTTACAATATATACACACACCAAATCATCACGTTGTACACCTTAAATGTATACAATGTCATATGTCAAATACATCAACAAAACAGGAAAAGAATAAGAAAGTGGACGACTTGATTAAAACATGGGCAAAAGACTTTAAGAGACAGCGTATGAAAAGGAGCTCAACATCACATGTAGTTGGAGAACTGACAATTCAAACAACGGTAGCAAAAGTCCGAAACACTGACCATACCGAAGGCTGGCGAGGGTGTGAGCAACAGGAATTCCCATTCGTGGCTGGAGGGAATGCAAAACGGTACAGTCACTCAGGAGGCATTTGGGCAGTTCCTTACAAAGTTCAACACAGTCTCACCACAACTGAGCTCTCACGCATTTGCCCAGTTGAATTGAAAACTTATGTCCACACACAAATCTGCCACCAGTGTTTACGCTGTTAAAACCAATGTTTGGCTTTACTCACAAGCACCAACAACTTGAAGCAACCAAGGTGTTCTTCACAGGTGAACGGACAGAACAGGCACGTATATCCAGACAACACTTTTTTTTTTTTTTTTTTCCCAGTGCTGAAAGGAGGGAGCCGTCCAGCCTCATGGAGGACCCCTGGATGCATGTTGCTAAGTGAAAGAAGCCAGCTGGGCCGCCGTAACCGTACCATCGACTGGGTAGCTTATGAGCAACAGAGATGTGTTTCTCCTCGTTCTGGGGACTGGGAAGTCCAAGATCCAGGCTCTGGCAGGTTGGGTGTCTGCTGAGGGGGTCCACGTCCCAGGCGGCTGTCTTTTCTCTGAACCTCGCCTGTGAGAAAGGTGGTGGTGGAGGGGGGGGACTCTGTGGGGTTTCTTTTCGAAGGACCCTAATCACCCTCATGACCTCATCACCCCCAAAAGCCCACATCTAAACCCTGTCACGCTGGGGATGAGGCCTGTCAGAGCAGGGCACCTTCTTGGGGTGCTTACTCTGAACCCTGCTCACAGCACTAAGTGTGAGAGCAGGTTCCTGCCCCCTGGAGCCCTGCTCGCTGTACTCATGGTGGAAGCACTCACTGCTCCATCCTGCCGACTGGTCCAAGCGTGGGAGCACAGGTCCTGGTCCTGCTGACTTCGCCCATCGCGGGGTCCGGAGCCCCTCTGCCAGGGGCGGGACCTCCTGGGACCCCGCGTATTCCAGGAGGGAGAAGCCACGAGAGGTCGTGGATATGTAAGAGAGTCTTTCTCGCAGGAGCTAGTGGCCGTGTAGCCATTGCTAACAGGGAGCCATTAGACAACGCAGTTCTCCACAGTAAAGTCCCACACACCGGCTGGTTAGCAATACGTCTTTCCCACAAAGTAGAGCGGCCTCGGTGTCCACAGCCATTATCTGAACAGCCACGCACGCGCTGCCTCCGGACCCGGACCCACAGCCTCTCCGAGTGGCTGCAGCTGCGCCCACTCCCCTCAGCAGCCTCAGTAGCACACTTTAATGCTACGTAGGCAAAAGAGGCTTCCGCCAAAGAGTAACACCAATCATTTGAGTTACAGAAGGGCACGCATGCGCAGTGTACCGTGAGGTTGCCGTGTCCTTGCACCTGTGTGTAGTCCTTGGACACCCTGATTAAGATTCCCATGCTCAGAGTGGCCTTGGACATCCGGTGTACTCTGGCATGGTTCCCGTAAGGCCTCGACATACGAAGTTTGGGGGAGACACACATATTCAGGACATAGTATACTGTATGATTCTAACTATATGACATTCTGGAAAAGACAAAAAAAATCTATGGAGACAGTAAGAAATCCGTGGTTGCCAGGGCTTAATGGAGAGGGAGGGGTGAACAGGTGGAGCACAGGGCACTTTTAGGGCAGCGAGCCTATTCTGTAGGATGCTGTGATGGTGGATGCATGTCATTGCACGTGTGCGAAACCCATAGAGTGTGCAACGCTGAGAGTGAACTCTAATGTAAACAATGGGTAGTATTGCTGAGTCAATATAGGTTCATCAGTAATAACAAATGTACCACTGGTGGGGGGATGTTGATAGGGGGAGGCTGTGTGTGTGTGTGGGGGGGGGACTTTTTAAAAAAATATATTTTATTGATATTTTACAGAGAGGAAGGGAGAGAGATAGAGAGTTAGAAACATCGATGAGAGAGAAACATCGATCAGCTGCCTCCTGCACACCTCCCACTGGGGATGTGCCCGCAACCCAGGTACATGCCCTTGACCGGAATCGAACCTGGGACCCTTCAGTCCACAGGCCGACACTCTATCCACTGAGCCAAACCGGTTAGGGCCGGGGGGTGGGGGGGAGGGGGTGGGAGACTTTTTGCTCAGTTTTGCTGTGGACCTAAAACTGCTCTAAGGAATAAAGTATTATAAAAACAATAATGAAAGAGACCTTAAAAATGGAAAGCCATCTGTTCTGTGGGATGTAACCCCACCTTGAGTCAGAACGCTAGATGATCTCTGTCTGCCCGCTTTCCAGGCCTAGGACTCGGAGCAGGTCAGGGGGCCACTCTAGGGCTTGGTTTGTTTTCCAAGAGAAAATGAAGAGGTGGTCCGATCAGTGGTTCTTGTGCTGTTGAGTTTTTCAGGAAGAAGTAAATTAAACATGAGAACCAGTGTAGGGTTGTCAACTTTTCATTTTGCCAAATAAGCATATTTTTTAAACTCCACCATCTTCTGTTACCATTTTATTATATATATATAGAGAGATATACACATACACATACACACACACACACACACACACACATTTTAGTATAAAAAATCAGGCCATGATTTTTAAATAAAAGGCAGTGTTTTCAATTGAATACTCTTAGTTTTATGGAAAACTCTACATTTCCCTTTATTTTTCTAATTTTTGCATTAGAAAAATATACCTGGTACCAGTTTGTAGATCATCACTTGTGTTGGCTAAACCATATCTTCTAACCTAATATTCTGAGACTTTATGCCCAAGTAGGTATGTGTTTTTATTGATTTGAGAGAGAGAGATAGAGAGAGAGAAACATTGATTTGTTCTACTTACGCATTCATTCATTGGTTGATTTGTGTATGTGCCCTGACCAGGATTGAACCCACAACCTTGGCATATCAGGACGATGCTCTAACCAACTGCGCTACTGGCTGATGCGCAAGCAGTTGTGCTGCGGGAAGGCCCACAGTAGATATCCTTCGTGCTGGTCCTGCACAACACAGTGAAGAATCCATGTCGGCGCTAAAGCCTGCACCCGATCGTGCAGACATATTATTACTAATACTAAGAACAGCCCTGCGGGGCAGGTATTACAGGGGACACGCGGAGGCTTGGCCCTAGGGAGCCACCTGCCCAGAGCCTGGCTGCCGTAGGCACGCGGGCAGCACCAGGACACAGGCCCGGGCCTGTCTGGACTCCGAAGCCCCTGGCGTTTCGGTCCTCAGACTGGTTTTCGCCCAGCACCTTCTTTCCTTCCGGAAGCAACCTGCTGCCCTTCTAAAAGTGGCTCCTCCCAGCACGCGGATTACTTGCGCTCCGTCCCCAGGCCAAGGCTGATTCACCGGGGCCTGGGCGTGATCCGATCCCGGAGGCAGTGCCTGTCCGAGCCCTTCCCCCTGCGTCTGAGTTCATGCTCGGAGATCAGAAGGTATTGTATCCATCGCAACCAGGATTAGGATCGAAGACAGCTGTTCTCAGCAGTCTGCCCGCCCCCTGGTCTGCAAAGAGGGAGCCAGAGGCGGGAGGGCCTGGCAGCCTTCAAGGCCCTGGGTCCATCGGTTCCCCAGGCCTCCGTCCCCACCTTCCCGTGGTTAGATGACCCCACTTTTCCTGGAATTCAGTGAGGCAGCAAACCCCTCCTTTCCCCCGGGCCAGTGCAAGTGTTGATCACATTCAAACCGGAATCGGAATCGCTGCGAGCCCCACGGCGTCCTTCTCTAGGCCAGAAGGAGCCAGCCCCGCCTTCTGGTGGAGAGAAAGAATGCGGGCTTCGGAGCCAGGTCCCGGCCATATGTGGACAAAACAGTTCCTCGTGGCGTCAGGGCCTCAGGAAGGGCCCGAAGCACGTCTGTGAGGCCGCAGCAGAGGGAACGTGGGGCGAGCTGTTGTCTCGGACACCGGACACACGGCGGGCTGTCCCTGCGCGGACACGGGGCGTCTGTTCACTTCCAGCCCGGTCACTCCTGAGGTGAGAACAGAAAGTCCCCCTTGGGAACCGAAACTCTCCTCCACCAGCCGGGCTTCCTCATTTGAACACTCTGCCGTCGCATTTCCTCTTTTAGAACATGGTAGGGACGCTCATCTGGTTCAAAATGCAGACGGTCCAGAAAGGACAACAGTCACGTTCTCCCTCTCGTCCTGAGCCAGTCCTCCCCGCCCCCAGGCAGCCAGGGAAGCCAGCCAGAGGTCTTCTTCCCTGCGATGCTCTCTGCGTGTTTATGTTGGCCTGTGCTGCTTGACAAGTCACTCCAAAGCTTAGTGGCTTAAAACAGCTAGCATTTTTGTTTTTGTTTTGTTTTGTTTTGTTAATCCTCACCCGAGGGTATTTTTCCATTGATCTTTTAGAGAGAGTGGAAGAGAAAGGGAAGAGACAGAGAGAAACATGGATGTGAGAGAAATACATCAATTGGTTGCCTCCTGCACATGCCCCGGCCAGGGCCAGGGCCAGGGAGGAGCCTGCAACCAAGATACGTGCCCTTGACCAGAATCAAACACGGGACCCTTTGGCCTGCAAGCCGACGCTCTATCCACTGAGCCAGACTGGCTAGGGCCAAACAACTGGCATGTGTATTTGCTCAAGATTCTAGGGGCCAGCTGGACAATGTAGCCCGAGCTTGTTCAGCGGGCTGGGTGGTCTACGGCGGCCTCAGCCACAAGACGGGCACTGGGCAGGCTCGTTGGGCGCGGGAGTCCTCGCCTGTGGGGAAGTTGGCCCTGTGCCAGCTGGTGTGGCCGCCACACCTCCCATGGTGCAGCGGCCAGCCCAACCTCGCTCCTGTGATGAGGATGAGACTTGCCAGAAGCGAGCGAGGGTCCGCCCCGACGCGCAAGCCCCTTTCAAGTTTCTGCCTTCGTCACATTTGCTCGTGAACCTTTGGCCAAAGCAAAATTAATCAAAGCAAATGGCCCATCCGGATCCAAGGGGTCTGGAGAAACAGACGACTTCACTTCTTTTCTTTTTTTTTTAATCTCAAGAAAAACGATTTTATATATAATAATGTTACATGCAATAAATACCAATTACTCAAGAAAATGATCTTCAATATAATAATACTAGAGGCCGGGTGCACGGATTTGTGCAATGGTGGGGGGCGTGGCCTGCGGGGATCAGCTCCTGCATTCAGCGTCTGCCCCCTGGTGGTCAGTGCGCATCATAGCGACTGGTCGACTGGTTGTTCTGGTTGTTGCGCTGTTTGGTCGCTGGGCTTTTATTACCATACTAGAGGCCCAGTGCACGAAATTCGTGCACTTGGGGGGGGGGTGGGGGGTCCTTCAGCCAAGCCTGCCCCCTCTGACAGACTGGGAGCCCTCAGGAGATGTCCTACTGATGGGGAGCGGGCCTAAGCTGCTGTCTGGCCTTCCCCTGCGGGAGGTGACTGGGCTGATCAGGGGAAGGCACCAGCCCCATCACCCCACTCCTGCTGCCACTGTCACAGCCGCCAAGGTGTTTTCACCAACACGGACTCCAGTCCCTTCTCCATGAAAAAATGACAGCTTTCTTTAGGCACTTTCAAGATGTGTCTTTCATAGGATATGACATTTCTTTTCTTTCTTTCTTTTTTATCCTCACCTGAGGATATGTTTCCATTGATTTTTACAGAGCTTGGAAGAGAGAGGGAAAGACAGAGAGAAACATCAATGTGAGAGGGATACTTCGATTGGTTGCCTCCTGCATGAGCCCTGACCTGGGCCCTGGCTAGGGAGGAGCCTGCAACCTAGGTACATGCCCTTGATCAGAATCGAACCCAGACCCTGCGGTGGGCAGGCCGAGGCTCTATCCACTGAGTCAAACTGGCTAGGGCAGGATATGACATATCTTAGCCCTCCAGCAGCAGACCTTTGTTTTTCCTCCAGGAGTGTGGAAAAACCTTAGAACACTTTCTTAGGTTCTTATTACTCAAGTTACCAGAACACTGTGAGAGGCAGCTTACAGGGAGCTTAGCCAATGAGGCTTCAGAAAAGGTGTTTCTTCTGCAGTTCATGCACAGAGGACCTCCTGCATTGTGTCCCCAGGGCTTCTGTCCACTGGGCTGGGGGCATGCCCCAAGCTGCACTGCGGGGGGTGCCAGGGGCATGCCCTCAGCCCAGCTTCCCTGCTTTCTGTCAGCTGCACTTCTGTCTGCTGGGCTGGAGGTGTGTCCCAAGCTGCACAGCATCGCTCCCTGGCCCAGTGTCTGTCCGCTTGGCGTGTCCCAAGTTGCGCTGCAGCAGCTCAGAGCTCACCCACCGCTTTCTGTCAGCTGGGCTTCTATCTGCTGGGTCGGGGGCCTGTCCCAAGCTGCACAGCGCCGGCTCTGAGCAGCCCCCCCGGCCCCAGCGTCTGTCCGTTTGGCGTGTACCAAGTCACACTGCAGCAGCTCAGAGCTCACCCCCGGCCCACCGCCACTTTCTGTCATCTGGGCTTCCTTCTGGTGGGCCGGGGGCGTGTCCCAAGCTGCGCAATGGCGGCTCTGAGCAGCCCTGGCTCTGAGCAGCCCCTGGCCCAGCGTCTGTCTCTTTGGCGTGTCCTATGTCGCGCAGAGGCAGCTCAGAGCTCACCGCCGGCCCACTGCCTGCTTTCTGTCAGCTGGGCTTCTGTTTGTTCCAAGCTGCGCGGGCGGCGGCTCTGAGCATGCCCCCTGCCCAGCAGCCCAGTGTTCTGTCTGCAGCTCTTCCTCCCTCTGCGGCCTGTGAATGGGACCTAGCGTCGTCACCATGGTGACGACGCTAGCGTCCCACCCTGGTGCTATGTGGGCCGCCATCTTTGTAGCGGAGGTACGGTCACTTAGGCCTTTATTAGATAGGATATAGGATTACATGCAACAAACATTAATATTTCAAGAAAAAAAGGATTTTAAGTATAATAATATTACCCAAACTGTACTAACATGATATGATTTTTTTTTTTTTTACAACTTCACTTCTTGGTGGCAAGAGCTGTGAAGTCACATTGCAAAGGGGCATCCACGCGGGGGGAGAAGGTTATGTGGACTTTTTCACAGCCCACCACAGCATACGTTTGTGACTAAGAGTGTGTATGGGTGTGTGTGTTTACTTGTTCCTATTTCTTACATAAAGGGTAGTATCATTTTTATGGCTCCTATAAATATTTAAAACCTGTTTTATAAGCCTGACACCTGTCATCTCTCCTCTCCCTCGTTTCTGTTTCCCCCTCGCTTCTTGAACATACGGAGCACATGTATGACAGCTCGTTCAGATCCTTCTCTGCCGGTTCCGTTCTCTCAGGACCGGGTCTGTTTCTGCTCATCGGTTTTCCTCCAGGACGCGGGCCACCCTCGCTGCTTCTTTGCATGCAGTGTGGTGCCTGAGGCTGCCAGGGGTCGGTCGTCAGGTCACCCTGATGGTGATGGGCTGTGTCGTAGTCATGTAGGTCTCGGCCTTCGTTCTGGCCTGCAGGAAGCTGCCTGGACCCGGTCTGATCCGTTTGGGACTTGCCCTTCAGCTTGGTCAGGGCGTGCCCGCCGCAGCCTGCGTCTCGGGCTACTCCATCGCCGCTAAGCCTGGCCGCTGGGACCGTTCCCAGCCTCTGTGCGCGCCAGGGGTTTCACTGCTTCCCGGCGGCTCTCCCCTGGACCCAGGCGGTTCCTTCTCACGCGTGTTCTTCTCACGCGTGATCTGGTCACGCCGAGGCCCAGACCGGAGCAAGGTCTCGGCAGTTCACCTTGCAGCGCCTCCTGCCGGGGCGGACTTGCTGGTGCCCCGGGCAGGGCGCGTTTAGGATGGAAGCGGGGGTGTGGGCTCCCTCGCAGCCCAGAGGCCTGGCTGCCCCGCACGCACGCGGCTCCGGCTGTCCCTGGGCCTCCGCGCGTTCGCCGTCCAGCGAGAAGGTGCCGTGGCTGATGGAAGTTTTCAAACCCGATTGACACTGCGTGGCTCCGAGGCTTTCACGGTGTGCCGCAGGCTGTTTAAAACGTGCGACTTGCCGAGACCGGTTTGGCTCAGTGGATGGAGCGTCGGCCTTCGGACTCGGGGGTCCCGGGTTCGATTCCGGTCAAGGGCATGTACCTTGGTTGCGGGCACATCCCCAGTGGGGGGTGTGCAAGAGGCAGCTGATCGATGTTTCTCTCTCATCGATGTTTCTAGCTCTCTATCCCTCTCCCTTCCTCTCTGTGAAAAATCAATGGAATATATTTAAAAAATAAAAATAAAAAAATAAAACGTGCGACTTGATTACTTAGCCAGGGACGCTGTGCTTTTCCTCAGATTGTCAAATAAAACAAGGACAACAGCCAACACAATCAGGAAAGCAAAATTATACCCTTCTTTTTTTGTCAGATCGGCAAAAAAATATTTTTGTTTTGTCTTGTTAATCCTCACCCAAGGATATTTTCCCATTGATTTTTAAAGAGAGAAGAGAGAAGGAAAGACAGAGAGAAACATCGAGGTGAGAGAGACGCATCAATAGGTTGCCTCCTGCCCAAGCCTTGACCTGGGCCCCGGGCCGGGGAGGAGCCTGCAACCCAGGTACGTGCCCTTGACCGGAATCGAACCCGGGACCCTGAAGTCCACAGGCCAGTGATCTATCCACTGAGCCAAACCGGCCAGGGCCAAAAATATATGTTTGCGTGTGTCTCGGAGCGTTAGTAATGAGTTTAAGTGTGTGTGAGGTGGAACAACGGGAAATGGCGTCTTCAGGGATTCCCACCTGAGTCTGCCCGGGGCTTCCTCCCGGGGCTGAAGCGCAGTCGCTGGCTTCCGAGGCGGCCCTTCGCCGCTGCGGCCACACGGGCCACGTGACGTCTGCCCCGCCCTGGCTGACATCCGTGGGGTCCCGTCTGCCCCGCCCTGGCTGACATCCGTGGGGTCCCGTCTGCCCCGCCCTGGCTGACACCCGTGGGGTCCCGTCTGCCCCGCCCTGGCTGACATCCGTGGGGTCCCGTCTGCCCCGCCCTGGCTGACATCCGTGGGGTCCCGTCTGCCCCGCCCTGGCTGACATCCGTGGGGTCCAGTCGCACAGGCAGACGCAGCTTTCCAGAGGCGTCTCATGTTTCCTTTCCCCTTTTTATGCTCTTCATCTCACCTCGTTATTTCAGAGCAGAAAGTTATCTTTCCTGGCCGTGCCCCTGGGGATAATCCGGGACCCCACTTCCGAACGGAGAGCTCTCAGGTCAATCAAAGCGAACATCGGGGTGTGCAAACAGCTACCCCAGGTCCGCTCTTGCTCAGTGAGGGTCGTTTCAGCTCATTCAGATACATGGGATGTTGGCGCAAAACCCAAAGCGGCTCTCGGGGTCACAGGTGTTCCGTGGGCGATCGAAACTTCCAGGCCTTCCCATGGTCTTCCCTTTACAAATGTCAGCGGTGAGAAAATGTCTAAACAGTAAATAGCAATTAGAGTAAAATATTTATTTGTAAGTTGTATACGAAATACACTTTACTTTCTGACAAGGAAGTGGGGCCTGCAGGCGTAGCTCAGTGGTTAAGCATTGACCTATGAACCAGGAGGTCACGGTTTGAGTCCCCGATCGGGGCACTCCATCCCCAGTGTGGGGTGTGCAGGAGGCAGCCGATCAGTGGTTCTCGCTCATCATTGATGTTTCTCTCTCTCCCTCTCCCTTCCTCTCTGACATCAATAAAATATATTTTTACAAAACAAGGAAGTGGGAAGAAGAGCCATCGCCTTCCACCCACACTTGCTCTCTCTGCTGGAGATGCTGGCCTTTCTCGGGATCAGATGTGCAGGCCGGGCCGGCTTTCCTGGGCTGGAAAAGGAGGATTGGTCGCTGACCTGCAGGTGCTGTTGCAGCATTACTCGTCGGCTCTTTTCCCCAAAATGCTTTTGAACCCTGTGAACTCAGAATCCTAGGAACGTCCTGGAATAGTTTTATAATCAACAGAAGTGAACTATCAGAAACAATGAGCTGGGCCCTAGCCAGTCTGGCTCAGTGGCTAGAGCATCGGCTTAGGGGTCCCGGGGTTAATTCCGGTCAAGGGCACGTCCTGAGGTTGCAGGCTTGATCCCTGGTCGTGGTCGGGGCACATGCGGGAGGCAGCCGATCCAGGAGTCTCTCTCATCATCGATGTTTCTCTCTCTCTCTCCCTCCCCCTTCCTCTCTGAAATCAATAAAAACATATATTTTTTAAGAAGGAACGCCTGTTGCGGGAATCGACTCCCGACTCCCTTGTTGCAATAAGGCTCCCTCTCCTTGCTTGGCCTTTGCCCACTTTGGATCCAGGAGGCCATCCCCTGCCTTTGAAGCAATAAACTCGCCCACCCGTGACCCCTCCTCCCCGTGGTCTGTGCTGGACGCTGAATGGAAGCGACGGGGCCGCAGCCTTCTCTCCCTGTGCCGCCTGCGTTCGCCCTGGCGGCCGCCGCTTTTTCCTTCGTTTTCCCTGAGGCAGAGGTGGGGCCGGCGATACAGGACTGGGCCGCGCCCAGACGCTGGAGCACCAAGACGTCTGAGGCCTCGGGTTGATGTGTGAGAAACGTCTAAAGACAGTGCTTAAGGAAAGCCAATTCCTTGCTGCCTTCGTGAGAGTGTCAGTGACCTGACAGAGGTGGGGGATGGGGTGGGGGGAGTGGTCAGGGGGGGCACAGGGCCCAGCCTCTTCAGGACAAGCTTTGTTTTCTTTATGTCTTTCCTTCGTTTGTTTGTTAATCCTCACCCGAGGGTATTTTCCATTGATTTTTAGAGAGAGTGGGAAGAAAGGAGGAGGAGGAGGAGGAGAAAGAGAGCAAGACGGACAGACAGATATCGCTGTGAGAGAGAGGTATCGATGGGTTGCCTCCTGCACCCACCCTGACTGGGGCTGGGATAAAACATGCCACGGAGGCACGTGCTCATGACCGGGAATCGAACCCGGGACCCTTCAGTGGGCGGGCGGATGCTCTTAACCACTGAGCCACACCAGCCAGGGCCTGTATGTCTTTATTTCTAATCGGAGGAGGATGGACATACAGCCCCTCCGCACCCCTCCGAGAGAAGCCCTTTCCCGCACGCGGTTTCTGAGCGCCGGGCTTGGCTCCGAGGAGGTCCCTTTCTCACGGGCTTTGACACTGAGGAAAGCGCATGCGTGGGCTTTACGGTCCGACAGGGCCAGGGTCTACGCCAGCTCTGTTGCTTCTCTGTTTGACCCTAAACTAGTTGTGTCATCTCTCTGAGCCTCACAGGGGGCACAAACCCTGTACGGCATCCCGTGTTGGAATCCCTGGAGGAGGTGTTTCCTCAGAGCTGGGAGGCAGGTGCGTGGCTGCTGTCCGGGGGGCCAGGCTCAAAGGGCAGGTCTCTGTTCTCCAGGCCGCTGGGGAGGGCTCGGGGCGCTTGCACTTGGTCCTCGTGCCCCTCCCTGGGCCTCAGCGGCAGGGAGGCCTTGGGAACTTGTATTCCAGAACATTTCCGGGCACCAGCCTCTACTTCCCACACTTAACCCTGTGGCTGGCTCACAGGTCCTCAGGAATGAGGCCGTTCTGGGGAGGTGCTGGGAGCGGAGTCTGGGGTTTCCTGATTCTGGGCCATAGCTGCTGTAGGTCTGTGGGTCCCCTGGCCCCCAGAAGGGCAGGTGGAAATACCCCTTTAGGGTTAGCGAGCAGCATTACCCCTCGGAGTCCTCTGCCTCTCAGACGCTCCCACCGGAGGCTCACCCTGAGATGGGCCACATTTACCCAGCCTGGCGTGCCCCCCAAGGCCCTGCCCCCCCCCCCCCCTGTAAGAGGCACAGATACGGGTGCGTCACTGGACTGCCCAACCTTCCCAGACGCACAGGAAAATCCCTCCCATGTTCTCAGGACACTCAGCTGGGCCTTGGTCAATAAAGATCATCATTTCCCGCCCTAGCCTGTGTGGCTCAGTGGATAGAGCATTGGCCCCCCAGACTGAAGGGTCCCGGTTCGATTCCAGTCAAGGGCACATTGGTTGCAGGTTCCCGGCCCTGGTCTGAGAACGTGCAGGAGGCAACCCATCGATGTGCCTCTCTCACATCGAAGTTGCTCTCTGCCTCTCCCTCTCCCTTCCACTCTCTCTGAAAATCAGTGGAAGATTGTCCTCGGGTGAGGACTAACCAAAAACACACACAAAAATCATCGATTCCAGGCCCAGCGGTCAGACATAACCAGCCCGCTAAGCAAGCCCTCCCCAGAGGAGCGGTTTCAGGAGCCGGGCGCGCTGGGGCCTGTTTCTCTAACGTCCCCCAAGTCCCGGGAATGTGGCTGTGGGGCCAGGGCAAGCCCTAGGGTGAGCTCGGGGCCGGCAGTGCGGCGACCGGCAGAAGACGTGGTCTGCGAGCTGGAGAGGTTCAGAGAGGACAGGCCTGGGTTTCTTAGGGGGGCTGGGGGGGCGGCGCGGCTAGATCCAGCGTCAGGGCTGCCTCTCATCATTGATGTTTCTCTCTCCCTCCCTCTCCCTTCCTCGCTGAAATCAATAAAAAATCTATTTTAAAAAAGTAAATAAAGGACGGGGTGAGGACAGTGTTCAAAGCGCCCAGGGGGCCGTCCGCTGGCCATAAGGGGCCCAGCGTGGAGCTGCACGCGCACGAAGGAGAGACGCCCGTGTCCCAGGGCCGATCCCAGCGGCCGGGCTCCTTGCACTTCAGCCTGGACCCCCACGACACCGTCCCCTCCGCTGAACCCCATTCCAGCGAGCGTCCTTCCTGGTCCCCCAGGAAGTGGTCAGAGTGGTCTCCCCACGGGGAGACTGCGGCTTCCAGGACCTGCGGGCCCAGCCGGCATCGCGCCTCCCTCTTCGCGGACAGAGGTGCAGCGAGTCCTTCACTTTGGAAAGGCTGTTCTAGAGCCGCCAGGACCCTAACGTGGGCCCGTCAGCTGGGCCTTCGACCCTCCTCGTTAACAATGGACTTTATTTTTTTAGAGAAGGTTTAGGTTTACGGCAAAACTGAGCAGAAGTGACAGAGATTTTCCATATACCCCTGCCCCCCACTCACTCCCAGTCTCCCCCATCATCAATGCCCCCCACAGAGTGGAACCACTGATGACTCTGTATCGACTCAGCATTACGGCCCCAAATCCCTCGTTTAGGTTAGGGTCCGCTCCTGGGCATTGGCGGCTTTGGACAAATGCATAATGACACGTACCCACCATTATAACGTTAGACCGAGTATTTCCACGGCCTGAAACTGCTCGGTGCTCTGCCTGTTCATCTCTTAACCATGCCCCCCCCCTCCGACCCCCCGCCAAGCCCTGGCAACCACGGGTATTTTTACTGTCTCCATAGTTTTGCCTTTTCCAGAATGTCACCGAGGCGGAAGCGGATGTAGTTGGCCTGTTCCGATTGGCATCATTCACTTAGTCCAGTGGTCGGCAAACCGCGGCTCGCGAGCCACATGCGGCTCTTTGGCCCCTTGAGTGTGGCTCTCCCACAAAATACCACGTGCGGGCGCGCACGTACAGTGCGATTGAAACTCTGTGGCCCATGCGCAGAAGTCGGTTTTCGGCTCTCAAAAGAAATTTCAATTGTACTGGGTGAGACAGTACTGTTGCTATTTGGCTCTGTGGACTAATGAGTTTGCCGACCACTGCCTTAGTCGGATGCACCTGAGCTCCCTCCGCACCCGTCCCTGGCTGACGGCGCTTTGCTTTCACACTCGGGGCCTCCCCTGTCTGGGGTTTGTGCATTCCCTCGCCTGCTGAAGGACATCCTGGTTGCTGTTCAGTCTTGGCAATGGTGCGGAAAGCTGCTGCAGATCCCCGGCAGGTTGGTGCGGGGAGATGGGTTTTTCCACTGGCCTTTGCGTCTCCCAGGACTCCTCCCCGTCCTTTGACACACGTGGGCCTCGCCAAGGCCTCCCGTGGACTCCTGCTTTGGATCACGGCGGCGGCGGACCCGGGAGACATCCCGCTGCAGAGTGTCCACGTGGCCACCTCTTCCCTGTGTGACAGAGGAAAGGAGCGAGCACGTCTTGTGAATGTGAACAGCTTCCGGTCCTCCTTCCAGCGAGGGGTCGGACAGGACTCATCCCCCATATCAGGGCTGCACACCGCGGACCTGAGCAACCTTCAGTTCAAGGTCTCGCTGCCAAGCCAGCCCCTGGGTTCAGGCTGCCCGGGGAGGGGCGCACCTGGGTAGGCAGCCCCCTCAGCTCAGGCCAGTTCCTGGGGAAGGTCTCATGGTGAGCAGCCAACACGTGGCAGCTGGGGAGGGAGTGCCCGCCCATGAGGGGGTCGGGGCTGGGTGCCACAGCGCCCACTGCAGGCATTCATCAGCCCCGCGGGCACGCTGCCTAGGAGGGGGCTCAGTGAGTCTGGAGTCCGGAGAGCTGCCTAGAGCTGGAAGCAGGAGGTGAACGTCTGTCATGAAAACGTCACCTAAAGCCACGGAAGCCTGGGTGAGAGAGACTGGGTGAGAGAGACTGGGTGAGGGAGACTGGGTGAGAGAGACTGGGTGAGGGAGACTGGGTGAGGGAGACTGGGTGAGAGAGTCTGGGTGAGGGAGACTGGGTCAGGGAGTCTGGGTGAGGGAGACTGGGTCAGGGAGTCTGGGTGAGGGAGACTGGGTCAGGGAGTCTGGGTGAGAGAGACTGGGTGAGAGAGTCTGGGTGAGGGAGACTGGGTGAGGGAGACTGGGTGAGAGACTCTGGGTGAGAGAGACTGGGTGAGGGAGACTGGGTGAGGGAGACTGGGTGAGAGAGTCTGGGTGAGAGAGCCTGGGTGAGAGAGTCTGGGTGAGAGAGACTGGGTGAGAGAGTCTGGGTGAGGGAGACTGGGTGAGGGAGACTGGGTGAGAGAGCGTGGGTGAGAGAGTCTGGGTGAGGGAGACTGGGTGAGGGAGACTGGGTGAGAGAGCGTGGGTGAGAGAGCGTGGGTGAGAGAGTCTGGGTGAGAGAGTCTGGGTGAGGGAGACTGGGTGAGGGAGACTGGGTGAGGGAGACTGGGTGAGAGAGCGTGGGTGAGAGAGTCTGGGTGAGGGAGACTGGGTGAGGGAGACTGGGTGAGAGAGCGTGGGTGAGAGAGCGTGGGTGAGAGAGTCTGGGTGAGAGAGTCTGGGTGAGGGAGACTGGGTGAGGGAGACTGGGTGAGAGAGTCTGGGTGAGGGAGACTGGGTGAGAGAGTCTGGGTGAGGGAGTCTGGGTGAGAGAGTCTGGGTGAGAGAGCGTGGGTGAGAGAGTCTGGGTGAGAGAGTCTGGGTGAGGGAGACTGGGTGAGGGAGACTGGGTGAGAGAGTCTGGGTGAGGGAGACTGGGTGAGAGAGTCTGGGTGAGAGAGACTGGGTGAGGGAGACTGGGTGAGAGAGTCTGGGTGAGAGAGTCTGGGTGAGGGAGACTGGGTGAGAGAGTCTGGGTGAGAGAGACTGGGTGAGAGAGTCTGGGTGAGAGAGTCTGGGTGAGGGAGTCTGGGTGAGAGAGTCTGGGTGAGAGAGTCTGGGTGAGAGAGTCTGGGTGAGAGAGACTGGGTGAGGGAGACTGGGTGAGAGAGTCTGGGTGAGAGAGTCTGGGTGAGGGAGACTGGGTGAGAGAGTCTGGGTGAGAGAGTCTGGGTGAGGGAGACTGGGTGAGAGAGTCTGGGTGAGGGAGACTGGGTGAGAGAGTCTGGGTGAGGGAGACTGGGTGAGGGAGACTGGGTGAGGGAGACTGGGTCAGGGAGTCTGGGTGAGGGAGACTGGGTCAGGGAGTCTGGGTGAGGGAGACTGGGTCAGGGAGTCTGGGTGAGAGAGACTGGGTGAGAGAGTCTGGGTGAGGGAGACTGGGTGAGAGAGTCTGGGTGAGGGAGACTGGGTGAGAGAGTCTGGGTGAGGGAGACTGGGTGAGGGAGACTGGGTGAGGGAGACTGGGTCAGGGAGTCTGGGTGAGGGAGACTGGGTCAGGGAGTCTGGGTGAGGGAGACTGGGTCAGGGAGTCTGGGTGAGAGAGACTGGGTGAGAGAGTCTGGGTGAGGGAGACTGGGTGAGAGACTCTGGGTGAGAGAGACTGGGTGAGGGAGACTGGGTGAGGGAGACTGGGTGAGAGAGTCTGGGTGAGAGAGCCTGGGTGAGAGAGTCTGGGTGAGAGAGACTGGGTGAGAGAGTCTGGGTGAGGGAGACTGGGTGAGGGAGACTGGGTGAGAGAGCGTGGGTGAGAGAGTCTGGGTGAGGGAGACTGGGTGAGGGAGACTGGGTGAGAGAGCGTGGGTGAGAGAGCGTGGGTGAGAGAGTCTGGGTGAGAGAGTCTGGGTGAGGGAGACTGGGTGAGAGAGCGTGGGTGAGAGAGCGTGGGTGAGAGAGCGTGGGTGAGAGAGTCTGGGTGAGAGAGTCTGGGTGAGGGAGACTGGGTGAGGGAGACTGGGTGAGGGAGACTGGGTGAGAGAGCGTGGGTGAGAGAGTCTGGGTGAGGGAGACTGGGTGAGGGAGACTGGGTGAGAGAGCGTGGGTGAGAGAGCGTGGGTGAGAGAGTCTGGGTGAGAGAGTCTGGGTGAGGGAGACTGGGTGAGGGAGACTGGGTGAGAGAGTCTGGGTGAGGGAGACTGGGTGAGAGAGTCTGGGTGAGGGAGTCTGGGTGAGAGAGTCTGGGTGAGAGAGCGTGGGTGAGAGAGTCTGGGTGAGAGAGTCTGGGTGAGGGAGACTGGGTGAGGGAGACTGGGTGAGAGAGTCTGGGTGAGGGAGACTGGGTGAGAGAGTCTGGGTGAGAGAGACTGGGTGAGGGAGACTGGGTGAGAGAGTCTGGGTGAGAGAGTCTGGGTGAGGGAGACTGGGTGAGAGAGTCTGGGTGAGAGAGACTGGGTGAGAGAGTCTGGGTGAGAGAGTCTGGGTGAGGGAGTCTGGGTGAGAGAGTCTGGGTGAGAGAGTCTGGGTGAGAGAGTCTGGGTGAGAGAGACTGGGTGAGGGAGACTGGGTGAGAGAGTCTGGGTGAGAGAGTCTGGGTGAGGGAGACTGGGTGAGAGAGTCTGGGTGAGAGAGTCTGGGTGAGGGAGACTGGGTGAGAGAGTCTGGGTGAGGGAGACTGGGTGAGAGAGTCTGGGTGAGAGAGTCTGGGTGAGGGAGACTGGGTGAGAGAGTCTGGGTGAGGGAGACTGGTTGAGAGAGTCTGGGTGAGGGAGACTGGGTGAGGGAGACTGGGTGAGAGAGTCTGGGTGAGGGAGACTGGGTGAGAGAGACTGGGTGAGGGAGACTGGGTGAGAGAGTCTGGGTGAGAGAGTCTGGGTGAGGGAGACTGGGTGAGAGAGTCTGGGTGAGGGAGACTGGGTGAGAGAGTCTGGGTGAGAGAGTCTGGGTGAGGGAGACTGGGTGAGAGAGTCTGGGTGAGAGAGTCTGGGTGAGAGAGACTGGGTGAGAGAGTCTGGGTGAGAGAGTCTGGGTGAGAGAGACTGGGTGAGAGAGTCTGGGTGAGAGAGTCTGGGTGAGAGAGTCTGGGTGAGAGAGTCTGGGTGAGAGAGACTGGGTGAGGGAGTCTGGGTGAGGGAGACTGGGTGAGGGAGTCTGGGTGAGGGAGTCTGGGTGAGAGAGTCTGGGTGAGGGAGACTGGGTGAGGGAGTCTGGGTGAGAGAGACTGGGTGAGAGAGTCTGGGTGAGAGAGTCTGGGTGAGGGAGACTGGGTGAGGGAGTCTGGGTGAGGGAGTCTGGGTGAGAGAGTCTGGGTGAGGGAGACTGGGTGAGAGAGTCTGGGTGAGAGAGTCTGGGTGAGAGAGACTGGGTGAGAGAGTCTGGGTGAGAGAGTCTGGGTGAGAGAGACTGGGTGAGAGAGTCTGGGTGAGAGAGACTGGGTGAGGGAGTCTGGGTGAGAGAGACTGGGTGAGAGAGTCTGGGTGAGAGAGTCTGGGTGAGAGAGTCTGGGTGAGGGAGACTGGGTGAGGGAGTCTGGGTGAGAGAGACTGGGTGAGAGAGTCTGGGTGAGAGAGTCTGGGTGAGGGAGACTGGGTGAGGGAGTCTGGGTGAGGGAGTCTGGGTGAGAGAGTCTGGGTGAGAGAGTCTGGGTGAGGGAGACTGGGTGAGAGAGTCTGGGTGAGAGAGTCTGGGTGAGAGAGACTGGGTGAGAGAGTCTGGGTGAGAGAGTCTGGGTGAGGGAGACTGGGTGAGAGAGTCTGGGTGAGAGAGTCTGGGTGAGAGAGACTGGGTGAGAGAGTCTGGGTGAGAGAGACTGGGTGAGAGAGTCTGGGTGAGAGAGTCTGGGTGAGGGAGACTGGGTGAGAGAGTCTGGGTGAGGGAGACTGGGTGAGAGAGTCTGGGTGAGAGAGTCTGGGTGAGAGAGACTGGGTGAGAGAGTCTGGGTGAGAGAGTCTGGGTGAGAGAGACTGGGTGAGGGAGTCTGGGTGAGAGAGACTGGGTGAGAGAGTCTGGGTGAGAGAGTCTGGGTGAGAGAGTCTGGGTGAGGGAGTCTGGGTGAGGGAGTCTGGGTGAGAGAGTCTGGGTGAGGGAGACTGGGTGAGAGAGTCTGGGTGAGAGAGTCTGGGTGAGAGAGACTGGGTGAGAGAGTCTGGGTGAGAGAGTCTGGGTGAGAGAGTCTGGGTGAGAGAGACTGGGTGAGAGAGTCTGGGTGAGAGAGACTGGGTGAGGGAGTCTGGGTGAGAGAGACTGGGTGAGAGAGTCTGGGTGAGAGAGTCTGGGTGAGAGAGTCTGGGTGAGGGAGACTGGGTGAGAGAGACTGGGTGAGAGAGTCTGGGTGAGAGAGTCTGGGTGAGGGAGACTGGGTGAGGGAGTCTGGGTGAGGGAGTCTGGGTGAGAGAGTCTGGGTGAGAGAGTCTGGGTGAGGGAGACTGGGTGAGAGAGTCTGGGTGAGAGAGTCTGGGTGAGAGAGACTGGGTGAGAGAGTCTGGGTGAGAGAGTCTGGGTGAGGGAGACTGGGTGAGAGAGTCTGGGTGAGGGAGACTGGGTGAGAGAGTCTGGGTGAGAGAGTCTGGGTGAGAGAGACTGGGTGAGAGAGTCTGGGTGAGAGAGACTGGGTGAGAGAGTCTGGGTGAGAGAGTCTGGGTGAGGGAGACTGGGTGAGAGAGTCTGGGTGAGGGAGACTGGGTGAGAGAGTCTGGGTGAGAGAGTCTGGGTGAGAGAGACTGGGTGAGAGAGTCTGGGTGAGAGAGTCTGGGTGAGAGAGTCTGGGTGAGAGAGACTGGGTGAGGGAGTCTGGGTGAGAGAGTCTGGGTGAGAGAGACTGGGTGAGAGAGTCTGGGTGAGAGAGACTGGGTGAGAGAGTCTGGGTGAGAGAGTCTGGGTGAGGGAGACTGGGTGAGGGAGTCTGGGTGAGAGAGTCTGGGTGAGGGAGACTGGGTGAGGGAGACTGGGTGAGGGAGTCTGGGTGAGAGAGACTGGGTGAGAGAGTCTGGGTGAGAGAGTCTGGGTGAGGGAGACTGGGTGAGGGAGTCTGGGTGAGAGAGTCTGGGTGAGAGAGACTGGGTGAGAGAGTCTGGGTGAGAGAGTCTGGGTGAGGGAGACTGGGTGAGGGAGTCTGGGTGAGAGAGTCTGGGTGAGGGAGACTGGGTGAGGGAGACTGGGTGAGGGAGTCTGGGTGAGAGAGACTGGGTGAGAGAGTCTGGGTGAGAGAGTCTGGGTGAGAGAGTCTGGGTGAGGGAGTCTGGGTGAGGGAGTCTGGGTGAGGGAGACTGGGTGAGAGAGACTGGGTGAGAGAGACTGGGTGAGGGAGTCTGGGTGAGAGAGTCTGGGTGAGGGAGTCTGGGTGAGGGAGACTGGGTGAGGGAGACTGGGTGAGGGAGTCTGGGTGAGGGAGTCTGGGTGAGAGAGACTGGGTGAGAGAGACTGGGTGAGGGCATTTAGAGAGTAAATGTAGATTGAAATGACAGAGAGAGAGAGAACCAAATGACCCGGGCCAGGAGGAGCCTGCACCAAGTTCGTGCTCTTGATTAGAATCGAACCCCGGACTCTTAATTCCATAGGCCGGCACTCTGTCCATTGAACCAAACTGGCTAGGGCAAGGAGCTTTTCCATCACCCCGCAATTTCCCTCTGCCCTTTCAAAGCAGCCCCCCCAGCGCGCATGCGCATGCGCGCATGTACACACACACACACACACACACACACACACACACACACGGTGGTCACTGTTCTGACTTGTACCACTGTCTGTCATGCCTGCTCTTGACCTTCATCTGAATGGAATCACACAGCGTGTGGTCCTTGCCATCTGCCATTTTGCTCATGGTTATGTCTGTGAGATTCCTCCAAGCGGCTGCCTGTGGCGGCAGCATATTCTTATTCATCGCTGAGTGTTGTTTGGTTGTAAGACTGTCACAGTTTGTTTACTTTCTATGGTGGCTGGGCCTGGGGCTGGAGCTGCCCTGATCCTTCTAGTGCCGGAAGCCAATCCAGCATGTCATAATTACAGGAGTTTCATCAAAAGGTTGATGAAACTTGGGGGCTCAACAAGAACTGAGTCACATATGTAATCACTTGTTGGAATGGCTGAAGGCACTTCCCCCACACCTGAATAGGATGATGGTTTGATTCCAGACAGCTCAGGGCATCTCAATCTACATGTTATTTCCTCCTGTTGGCCAAACACCTGAGCAGCTGTAGGCCATTCCCCAATCTTACAATGCTTCTGTAAACCCTACCCTTTGAAGTGTATCATCTCCACCTTGCCTTAGGACAATTTGTGTTAATAAAAAGCAAGGGTCCTGAGACAAGGAGGACTTTAGCTCCTTTAGCTGAAGCTCCTCTGACCCCCAATGCCTTTCAAAATTATCCTTTGTCTTTGGACTCTTATTTAATCTACGCACAGCCTTTCTCCAGATTGCTGAACCCTTCTTAATGCTGGAACAAGAACCCTGGCATTCTAGTTCCTGGTTTTGGATGGACATGCACTCATTTCTTTTGTGGATCTACCTTAGAATGGAGTTGTGGCTCATGACTTGTTTCTTAAGGAAACTTCCGGAAGGATCGGCAAGGATTTGCCTGGCCAGACAGCTCATCCCTCTATGGGGCGGGGGGCACGGGGGGCGGGGGGGGGGGTGTAGCCAAGGCTGATGTCAGCCCCCAGGCTGCGGGAGGTTGTCTGGCCCAAGCCCACAGCTGGAGCCAGGCCAAGGCCCATTGCAAGGCCTGCATCTCGTGGTCTCCCTGGCTGTTCACCTGAGCTGTGCGACTCGGACCTGCAGAGCAGCGAGTGAACAGGGAAATAGGTTCGTGTCCTCGGAGCGGCAGACAGGCTCCCTCTGCTGTGACCTAGAGGAGGACTTTGAGTTTGGGGGAATGGGCCCTGGTGAGCATGTTACAGAAAACCGGAGAAGAACCAAGCAACGCTTAGAGAGATGGAGTTACATTTACTATTATTATTACTACTAGAAGCCCGTTGCACGAAGTTTCGTGCAATAGACCTTCCTTCACCTGGCTGCCGGCACCAGTTTTCCGCCAGCACCAGTTTTCCTCTGGCCACCCGCCGATCGGAGCGCCTCCCGCCAGCGCTCCGATCGGTGGGTGGCCAGAGGAAAACTGGTGCCGGCAGCCACACAATTGGCCACCCCGAGTTCCGCCACCAGTGCCTTCTGCCAGCCCCATGGGTCCTCCCACAGCGCCGGCCATTGGGGCCGGCAAGAGGAACAGGGGGCGGGAACTCGTGAGTCCCTGCCCCACGCCAGCCCAATCATCCACCCTGAGTCCCGCCCCCAGCTTCCCACTGGCCCAATTGTGGGCGTAGCGGAGTGATGGTTATTTGCATACTTCCCTTTTATTAGGTAGGATTATTATTATTACACGCGGGCCCAGAGGAAAATGTCTCTCAAATTCTGGGCGAAGTCACACAGGAAGTTTCTTGTATTTATACCTTTTTACCCTCTTTGTCTCCCAAATATGGGGTTTTCCGGCCCCCTTTGCAAGTTCTTAAAGAGCCCCTATGTGCTGGGGCTTTGAGGCCTCAACCAAAGGCTTGGCCTGGTGCCAGCACTGATAACTTCGTCCGGGGAAGGTTTAATGGCCTCTCTGAAGTGGAAGTAGTCTTATTTTCCTTATTATTTAAGCAACAAGCATTTACAGAAGCCGAAATAGCAGCGTTAGAATTTCAAACAGCAGCGTTTATAGAAGATGGATGCTTCAAGCAGGCGGCCGAGGAACAAGTCGGCAGCCCCGGGTCCGCAGGGCCAGAGCTCCTGAGGCTCCCCCACGGCACCGCCGGGTCAGCGAATCAGAGTCCGAAAGCAGAGGGCGGTCACCCCGGGCCTCCCAGCGGGGCTCCGTCAGGGATGCTGGTGCCGCTACCGGAAACCTGCGACCCCGAGGCAGCAGGCAGCCGCCGCTGTCTCAACGTCAGGGCGTTTCCCTCGGAAAAGGACCCTCAGCAGGACCTTCTCTGCTCTCTGTTTCCGAGAGGAGGAAAGAGGATGTGTGCACGGGAGCAGCTGAGGGGCAAAGAGGCTGGCGAGACCATCCCTGGGAGGGCTGCAGCTTTGGGGGTGGCTGGGGCGGGGGGTGCGTCCCTGAAGGGTTTAGAGCAGAGACCGGTGTCCTGGCCTCTTAGGAACAGCCTGCAGGCATCCACAGGCCCGACCAGAACTCACTGGGACTGAAGGGCAGACCAGCCGGAGAGCACCTGCCACCTGAAGGGGTGGGGGTGGGGAGGACACAGCGATGGAGGGGGATCCGTGAACTCCGGGCAACGGGGACCTTGAGTGTTTATGACTCGGAGCCAGGAAGTACGATAATACCTGTCACTGGAAGGACATTCGCGCCAGAAGGGACTTTGTACGCGAGATCTAATTCTACCTCTTTGTTCTATTGTTGGGGAAACTGAGGCCCAGAGGGGTGGAGGTGCTGGCTCCAAGGCGCACCGTGTGTGGGGGTGAGACTGGGCCTGGACTCAGCTCCCGGGCAGTTCCTCCGCAGGCCCTATCGCCCAAGCCCCTTGGTGCTTCACGAGCGGCCACATAGCATAGGCCGTCTCCCATCCTCAGCTTGCAGCCACCCTCCAGGCCGAGGCTGCAACTGCTCTTTCCCTCCCCTTTCGCGTTTCCCTCGGACAACAGCCCGTTCTAGTACGCCTGCCCACTCCCATCGGCCACCTCTTACTGCAGCGCCGTGGCGACCAGCCTCTCGGCTTGGAGCCCGGGACTGGAAAAGGAACCTCATACCCTTCAGTCCCCCTCTTCGCTCTCTACCTTTCAGCTCGTCTCCGTGACCAGGGATTCTTCTTCCTCCATCCATCTGCCTCCCGACCAGCTGGGCAGGAACCGGTACTCTCACCTCTCACCCTCTGTAAGTGTAGCCCCCATAATCAGTCTTTCTTTACCTGTCCCCGTAACCCATCAGATCCGACACAAAAGTGCCGTCCAGACTCTCCCTCTCCTCATCACCTCGGTACCTCAGCAGGTGCTGGGACTGGCGTAGGGGGGCTAACCACTGCTCATCCTATTTGGAAATCCTGCCTCAGGACCTACAGGAAAGCTCTGGATGCCTACCAAGGGGCAAAACTGGGAGAACAAGAACCTCGCCCCCAGGGTAACCTCTCCTCCCCTTTCATATCGCTAATCAGGCACCTTAGATCCCTGATCTTTTCCTCCCTAAAGATAACATCTAGGCCTCAGCTCCAGGCCCAGGAAAGCAGCAAGACCAGACAAGTGACACTGTGGCAGCCTCAGGACCAGCTTTTACCTCCCAAGTCCCTCAACAGGACCGCTCTCGCGCCCTCGCCAACCAGTCCCCCAGGAAATCTTGCTGCTGCGAACCCTTGCTCCAACCACGAGGAATCCACACGGTGTTCCAGCCGACGACTCTCTAAGTCCGTCCCCCTATAATCTTCATGACCCTGCTCAGCAGGAAGTACCTACAGAAGATGTGGCCTTCGTCCCTATTCCAGAAAACAGAAAGGCTGGAATGTTCCGTCTGATCACATAATTGAATCGATACCCCCTCCGCTGGGAACTGACCTTTAGGCCACTTCGTGATGGACATTCCACTTGCTCAGACCACATTCCACTTGCTCCGACCATTATCTCTCCCCTCCGGACTTCCCCAGAATCCGGACCTGCACAGAGAATTCTCCGCCCCGGGAAAGCCCGCCTGGGGTCCTTTAAAACCGCCGACTCCCCGTCCCTGGGCGCGGGCGCCGTTTTGGGGCTCAGCCCATCCGGTGTCCAGATAACCTAGTAAATGCATGGTCCCTCACCACGTTGGCCTCTTGCGTTCCTCCTTCGGCGACCCTAACACCTCCAGGTTGATTACCGATGCGTTTTGTGGGTGACGAAGCACGTGATGCCCCCCACGTTCGCTCAGAGCCTATTCCCTGGAGAACATGGGCAGCACCTCCCTGGCCTCAGTGCCTCTCGTCATCTCCCCTCCCCTGCGGCCCTGAACAGCGGGGCTGTGCCTTGCTGTGGCGTGGAGGCCCGTGGGAGCCAGCCCCCAGGCCGCGGACCGGGCAGAGGCAGTCACGCTAGCCCTTCTCCCAGCACCCCATTGCCTCGCTGCGTGGGCCCCTCCCTCGCCGGGCACAGCCCCCGCCGACCATGGCTGGGCACGCGGCTCGGGGCAGAGTAGTGGGCACGTGGGCCCGGTCCCTGCCCGCAGGAAGGTTCTAGTCTATCGGGGAGGAAGACAATAGACCAGGAAGCAAAGTGTGACAACTGCTAGGAAGGAAGCCGAGCGTTGGCAGAGAAGGAGGGGTGGAGGGTGGTGAGGGAGGACCCTGAGGGCGGCCTCAGAGCCGGGCCTGGGCAGGGGGAGAGGAGGCACGTTTTAGGCAAAGCCAGCAGCGAGGGCCAAGGCCAGGGCACAGGAAAGAACTTGACTTCAAAACCAGAAAGCAGTCCCGAGGAGAGGCGTTTGGACGACGCTAGCTAAGCACAGTGGGAAAGGGAGGGTGGGTGGGGGGGGCGTCAGGATCTTGGAGGTGCTGTTGATCCAGACCAGCTCATTAGGGGCGGGTATGGGGGGGCAGGGAGCTCCCGGATCTGCTGACCCTAGGAACAGCCTCAGCCCTGCAGCTCTGCCCTGGAAGCTGATGGAAGAGAAAGGGACAGGGGTGTGGGGTGTTTTTCTGTTTTGTTCTTTTTCTTTTTTCTTTTTGCTTTGCTTTTGCTGTTGTTGTTTTAGCTGGCCGCTTCTTAAGACAGCTTGGAGGTGACAGTGAGCCAAGGGGTGGCAGGTGGACAGGCCAGGACTTGGGAAGAGCCCAGCCCGGTGCGGGAGGACAGCAGACAAGGGAGGGGCTGGAGCTCCTGTGATGCCCTGGTGTGCAGGCTGCTCAGGAGTTTGGGGGGGAGGGGTGGGGGGTGGGTACTAGGGATGCAGCCTGGGCAGGGGGCCTCAGTGCATTCCACTGGCTTCTTGCATCGGGTACAGAATGGCAGGGCTTAGACCCTCCAGGTCGGTGTGTCCAAACCTTGTTCCTTCCCCCGCCCTCTCTTTTTTATTTTTGTTTTCATTTCATGTTTTTTTCTTTCTATTTTTTGTTCGTTTGTCTTGAGAGGACGTTTATCAAAGCCGGGGGCAGTGACGCAAAGCAGGGCCCAGGCAGGGCGTGAGCCTCGTCTGGCTGCGTGGCTCCTGGGAAGTCAGAGGAAAGGGGCTGGAGGACCGGCCGGGCGTGAGCCCGGGACGAGCTGCCGTGTCGTGGGGACTTTCAGGTTTCAGAGGTGCTCACCTGTGGGGGACGGGAAAGGCGTGGGGGCGCTCCTGCGGGGGGGGGGGGAGCACACATTTTTGTGTCTTTTAAAAATAAGATTCAAAGTTCTATTGTCTTGAGTCATTGCATTCTAATATAATTATACCTTTTTCTCTTCTAGAAACATCTCATTTATTATTATTTTTTTAGGTCAGCTTTTTATTGGACGTGTGACGAAAGAGGTTTAGTTAAAAGGCCAGAGCCCGTGTCACCCTCAGACTCGTCAGATTCTCATTTCTTTGCTGCCACTGCCTCCCCAGAGGCGGATGGGCAGCAGGGCTGGCGGGCAGGGCCGCCCGGTGCAGTGCCAGCTGCTGGGCAGGCCCCCAGCGCCTCCATGGCAGATGAGGCTCCTGCTGCTGACATTGGCCAGAGGCTGGTTTCCTGCTGTTGCTTGAATGAGGGCGTTGATCCCGCCCTCCGGCAGTCACCTCTCCTCCCCGCCGTGCAGCATGGGGGAGCCCCCCCCCCCCCCAGGAGATGTAGGTGAGCTCCCAGCCGGGGGCCATGGTGTGGGGGGTCCTGAGTGAGCACTCGGGGAGTCTGGGGGGGGGCACAGTGCTGGTCGCCAGATGAAGTGAGGTCTCACCCCAACACAAGGCCACCGCTTGGGGAGAGGCATCCCATAATTTAAAGAATGACGCGGCTGAGAGAGATTTAGGGAGACATTTCCAGGAAGCGCCGAATTTAAATCATCCTCCAAACATTGTAATATTTTACCTGAAGGTCCACTAAACTAACCAATTGCTTTTATTTTGTGACTGTGAAGTAGGAACTCTACTGCAGTAAAGAACCAATCATTGCTTTTAAAACATTAAGATAAACTCATTTGCGCCCCGGCGGTGTGGAGCAGTCGGTTGGATCACGCACACCGAAAGGTCTCAGGGTTGATTCCCGGTCGGGTGCATGTGGGAGGCAACTGACCGAATTTCTCTCTCACGTCGATGTTTCTCTCCCTCCCTCTCCCTTCCTCTCTCTCTAAAATCAATGAAAATATATTCTTGGGCGAGGATTAAAAACATGCAAACATAGCCCTAGCCGGTTTGGCTCAGTGGATAGAGTGTTGGCCTGTGGATTGAAGGGTCCTGGGTTTGAATCCAGTCAAGGGCACTTACTTCAGTTGCAGGCTCCTCCCCAGCCCCGGGCCCTGGTGGGGGCTCGTGCAGGAGGCAACCAGTCCATGTATTTCTCTCACATTGATATTTCTCTCTGTCTCTCCCTCTCTCTTCCACTCTCTCTAAAAATCAATGGAAAAATATCCTCAGGTGAGGATTTTTTTAAAATAAATCTTTATTGTTCAAATTATTAAAATTGTTCCTCTTTTTTCCCCCCATAGCTCCCCTCCACCCGGTTCCCACCCCACCCTCACTCTTACCCCCACCCCACTGTCCTCATCCATAGGTGTACGATTTTTGTCCAGTCTCTTCCCGCACCCCCCACACCCCTTTCCCCCTGAGAATTGTCAGTCCACTCCCTTTGTATGCCCCTGATTCTATTATATTCACCAGTTTATTTGGTTCATCAGATTTTTTTATTCACTTGATTTTTAGATTCACTTGTTGATAGACATGTATTTGTTGTTCATAATTTTTATCTTTACCTTTTTCTTCTTCTTCCTCTTCTTAGAGAATACCTTTCAGCATTTCATATAATACTGGTTTGGTGGTGATGAACTCCTTTAGCTTTTTCTTATCTGTGAAGTTCTTTATCTGACCTTTAATTCTAAATGATAGCTTTGCTGGGTAATCTTGGTTGTAGGTTCTTGCTGTTCATCACTCTGAATATTTCTTGCCACTCCCTTCTGGCCTGCATAGTTTCTGTTGAGAAATCAGCTGACAATCGTATGGGTACTCCCTTATAGGTAACTAACTGTTTTTCTCTTGCTGCTTTTAATATTCTCTCTTTGTCTTTTGCCCTTGGCATTTTAATTATGATGTGTATTGGTGTGGTCCTCTTTGGATTCCTTTTGTTTGGGGTTCTGTGTGCTTCCTGGACTTGTAAGTGTATTTCTTTCACCAGGTGGGGGAAGTTTTCTGTCATTATTTCTTCAAATAGGTTTTCAGTATCTTGCTCTCTCTCTTCTTCTGGCACCCCCATAATTCTGATGTTGGTACGCTTGAAGTTGTCCCAGAGGCTCCTTACACTATCTTCAACTTTTTGTATTCTTTTTTCTTTTTGCTTTTCCAGTTGGGTGCTTTTTGCTTCTTTGTATTTCAAATCTTTGACTTGAGTCTTGGGATTCTCTAGTCTGCTGTTGGATCTCTGTATATTATTTTTTATTTCAGTCAGTGTATGCTTAATTTCTAATTGGTCCTTTTTCATATCCTCGAGGATCTCGCTAAATTTATCGGCCTTTTCTAGAAAATTCTTGAAAAACCTTATAACCGTGGTTTTGAACTCTATATCCAGTTGTTTGCTTTCCTCCATTTCTTTCATTTGTGACCTGTTTCTTTGTCTCCACATTTTGGCTGCTTCCCTGTGTTGATAGAGTGGCTCTGTGTGCTAGGTGTCCTATAGGGCCCAGTGGCTCAGCCTCCCAGTTGCCTGAGGTGGACACTCTTGGTGCACCCCTTTGTGGGCTGTGTGCACAGTCTTGTTGTAGTTAAGCCTTGATTGTTGTTGGTACACTGGGAGGAATTGACCTCCAGGCCAATTGGCTGTGAGGATCAGCTGTGTCTACGCTGGGAGAACTTCTATGCTGGAGACACCCTTATGAGACAAGACTTGCTTCAGTGGGGCTTTGGTGCTCACTGAGTCTGCCCCCTGAGTGTGTCCCTTATGGATCTGAGGAGTTGTAATCTGGATGGTCCCACTCTGACCCCTGGGTACACTGGCTCTTGGATCTCCAAGGAGGTGCAAAGTCAACCACTGCCTGAGGCCACCCAGCAGGAGCTACAGAGAGATCTGCAGATTCCTCTTCTTTGTTTGGGTTTTGGAGGTGCCCAGATGAGGCCCAGCTGTGAAGCAATGCAAGCTGCTGCGGGGCCTTGGGCCTTCTTTTGGATGTTCTGGGTCTCACTGACTCAGCTGCAGTTAGTTAGGTAAGTTTAGAATTCAAAGGACCAGGCCATTCATATGCAAAAGCCTCTGTGCTCAGCTTGGATAGGGCGGAGTCTCCGGGCAGAGCAAACAGCAATGGCTTTGTGGGGCGGGATCTCAGGGCGGAGCAAACAGCAATGGCTTCCCATCAGCCCTGCCCTAAGAGGCCCCTGGGTCTCAGTGTCCCGTGGTAATCGCTGCAAGCACCTCTGAGAGAAAGCCGCCCTCGAGTTTTGCCCGCTGCCTGACAGTCCAGTTTCTCCCCGTATGAGTCTGGGTCCCCAGAGTCTCGCCTGGAACTGGAGTTCAGAGCAGTCGGGAGCTTTTGTCTCCCTCCCAATTGAGAAAGCCAGCCGCGTACTCAGTTGCCAGCCCTCTCCGTGCACCTCCATACCTCTGCCTTCCTCAGCTCCTGTGAATCTCAGTGTGCTTTTCTCTTTCCTTCTTGTTGTAGAACTTCCACTCAGCCAGCCTTCCTGTGGTTCTGGATGATGTCCGTTTTGTCTTTTAGTTGTAGTTTTGAAATTGTTGTGCGAGGCAGCAGTTTAGGTGTTTACCTATGCCGCCATCTTGGTTTCTCCTCCTCAGGTGAGGATTTTAAAAAAACACACATAAAACCCTACAAACATAAAGTCATTTGTAAAGACACTATCAATTGAAACTTTCTTACACTTATGACTAATCCATTATAAACAAATTCCAATCTTAAAAACACAGTTCCAGGATTAGTGCAGTTATACTGGGTACAGATAAGTGGATACCAGGAATTCCTTGGCTTTGCTCTACCAAATTGATGAGAAATAAAACTGATTTTATACTATAGTTCTCTATAAAGAAATAAATGAAATCCCATCTTTTCTTTTTTTCTCTATGTGTGATTAGATTCCTTGTACAAATAACATAACACTCCATTCCAGTCACTTCAATCAGATAAACTCATAAAGCCCAGCCGGTGTGGCTCAGTGGTTGAGCGTTGACCTTTGAAGTGGGAGTTCATGGTTCAATTCCCGGTAGGATTTCGGGCTTGATCCCCAGTAGAGGGTGTGCAGGAGGCAGCTGATCTGATGATTCTGATCATTGATGTTTCTCTCCCTCTCCCTTCCTCTCTGAAATCAATAAAAATATCTATATATTTTTAAAAACAATAAACTCTTTAGAAAAAGATTGAAAAGTTTGGGTAAAGGAACCAAGATGGCAGCATAGGTAAACACCTGAACTTGCTGTCTCGCACAACCACATCAAAACTAAAAGAAAAACGGATATCATCCAGAACCACGGGAAGGCTGGCTGAGTGGAAGTTCTACAACAAGAAGGAAAGAGAAAAGCGCATCTAGACTGGGAGGAGGTGCAGAGGTGCGGAAGAGCGAAGGTACGGAGGCGCCATGGAAATGGGCTGGCAACTGGGTACGCTGTGGTCTTTTTCAATCGGGAGGGGGATACAAACTCCCAACTGCTCTGAATTCCAGTACCGGGCGAGACTCTGGGGACCCAGACTTATACGGGGATAAACTGAACTGTCTGGCATCAGGATGGAACATGAGGGCGGCTTTCTCTCAGAGATGGTTGCAGCATTTATTGTTCCTGCATGGAACGAGGGACACAGAGACCCAGGGACCTATCCGGGGCAGGGCCAATGGCCAACCATTGCTGTTTGCACCACCCAATTTACAACCCCACCCAAGCTGTGCACAGAGGCGTTTGCATATGAATGGCCTGGCCTTTTGCAACCTAACCTAACAAACTGCAGCTGGGTCAAAGAATCCCAGAGCTTCCAAAAGAAGGCCTAAGGCTCGTCAGCAGCCTGCATTGCTTCACAGCTGAGCCTTATCTGGGCATCTCCAAACCCCAAACTAAGAGGAAGAATCTGCAGATCTCTCTGTAGCTCCTGCTGGGTGACCTCAGGCAGTGGTTGACTTTGCACCTCCTTGGAGATCCAAGAGCCAGTGTACCCAGTGATCAGAGTGAGACCATACCAGATTACAACTCCTCAGATCCATAAGAGACACACTCACGGGGCAGACTCAGTGAGCACCAAAGTCCCACTGAAGCAAGTCCTGCCCCATAAGGGTGTTTTCAGCACAGCAGTTCTCCCATTGTAGACACAACTGGTCCTCACAGCCAATTGGCCTGGAGGTCAATTCCTCCCAGTGATACCAACAGCAATCAAGGCTTAACTACAACAAGACTGTGCACACAGCCCACAAAGGGGTGCACCAAGAGCATCCACCTCAGGTGACTGGGGAGGCTGAGCCACTGGGCCCTATAGTGTTACAGAGAACCGGAATAAATCAAGCAATGCTCAGAGAGTTTGGAGTCACACTTTATTCACCGCGGTGGGCTTAGAGAAAATGAATTCAAATTCTAAGCAAAGCTACAAGCAGAACTTCCCTTTTTATTAAAGAGCCAGCCCTCCGTGTGCTTAGTGGTTATCTCGCTGCTGGCCTTGAAAACAACACAGTTCTATCCAGTTAAAAAATACACCTGTCATGGCCTTGAGAGTATGGGCATATCTAGTCTCTGGCCTACAAGCTCAGACAGCTGAGTTTATCTTCCTCATTGTTCAAGCAGGCTAAAGCAGGCTAGAAAGCAAAGTTACTTTTTTAGAATAAGAGGACGTCTAAAAAATAGCAGAGAATTCCAAACAGTAGTTTTACAAAATAGGGGTTAGCCTTCTCAATATGACACCTAGCACACAGAGCCACTCTATCAACACAGGGAAGCAGCCAAAATGCGGAGACAAAGAAACAGGTCACAAATGAAAGAAATGGAGGAAAGCAAACTACTAGAGTTCTAAACTATGGTTATAAGGTTACTCAAGAATCTTCTAGAAACCTCCAAGAAATTTAGTGAGACCCTCAAGGATATGTGCCAGAAGCCAATTCTAAATGCATGTCATAATTACAAGAGTTTTATCAAAAGGTTGATGAAACTTTGGGGCTCAATAAGAACTGAGTCACATATGTAATCAACTGTTGGAATAGCTAAAAGGCACTTCCCCCCCACATGGATAGGATGATTGTTTGCTGCCAGACAGCTCAGGGCTTCTCAGTCTATATGTTATTGTCTCCTGTTGGCCAAACACCTGAACAACTGTAGACTATTCCCCAATCTGACAATGCTTCTGTAAGCCCTACCCTTTGAAGTGTATCATCTCCACCTTGCCTTAGGACAAATTGTGTTAATAAAAAGCAAGGGTCCTGAGACAAGGAGGACTAAGAACGAAGAACTTGGAATTTTAGCTCCTTTAGCTGAAGCTCCTCTGACCCCCAATGCCTTTCAAAATTATCTTTTGTCTTTGGACTCTTATTTAATCTACGCACAGCCTTTCTCCAGATTGCTGAACGCTTTGTAATGCTGGAACAAGAACCCCGGCAATATGAAAAAGGACCAATTAGAAATTAAGCATACACTGACTGAAATAAAGAATAATATACAGAGATCCAACAGCAGACTAGAGAATCCCAAGAATCAAGTCAAAGATATGAAATACGAAGAAGCAAAAAAAACACCCAACTGGAAAAGCAAAAAGAAAAAAGAATACAAAAAGTTGAAGTTAGTGTAAGGAGCCTCTGGAACAACTTCAAGGGTACCAACATCCAAATTAAAAGAAGAGAGAGAGAGCAAGATATTGAAAACCTACTTAAAGAAATAATGGCAGAAAACTTCCCCTACCTGGTGAAAGAAATACACTTACAAGTCCAAGAAGTGCAAAGAACCCCAAACAAGAGGAATCCAAAGAGGACCACACCAAGACACATCATAATTAAAATGTTAAGGGCAAAAGAGAAAGAGACATTATAAAAAGCAGCTAGAGAAAAAGTTTGTTACCTACAAGGGAGCACCCATACGACTGTCAGCTGGTTTCTCAACAGAAACTATGCAGGCCAGAAGGGAGTGGCAAGAAATATTCAAAGTGATGAATAGCCAGAACCTACAACCAAGATTACTCTACCCAGCAAAGCTATCATTCAGAATTGAAGGTCAGATAAAGAGCTTCACAGACAAGAACAAGCTAAAGGAGTTCATCACCGCCAAACCAGTATTTTTTTTTTAAATATATTTTATTGATTTTTTACAGAGAGGAAGGGAGAGGGATAGAGAGCTAGAAACATCGATGAGAGAGAAACATCGACCAGCTGCCTCCTGCACACCCCCTACTGGGGATGTGCCCGCAACCAATGTACATGCCCTTAGACCGGAATCGAACCTGGGACCTTTCAGTCCGCAGGCCGACGCTCTATCCACTGAGCCAAACCGGTTTCGGCCAAACCAGTATTATATGAAATGCTGAAGGGTATTCTTTAAGAAGAGGAAGAAGAAGAAAAAGGTAAAGATAAAAATGATGAACAACAAAGTGACAACAAATACACATCTATCAACAAGTGAATCTAAAAATCGAGTGAATAAAAAATATGATGAACAGAATAAATTGGTGAATATAATAGAATCAGGGGCATAGAAAGGGAGTGGACTGGCAATTCTCAGGGGGAAGGGGGTGTGGGGGTGTGGGAAGAGACTGGACAAAAATCGAACACCTATGGAAAAAAAAAATCGAACACCTATGGACGAGGACAATGGGGGTGTGGTAAGGGCATGGGGTGGGGTGGGAACCAGGTGGAGGGGAGCTATGGGGAAAAAAGAGCAACAACTGTAATAATCTGAACAATAAAGACTTATTTTAAAAAAAAGTTTGGGTAATTAACCCCCACATTTTATGCTTATTTTTTCTATTTCTATCAATGTCCTGATATTGAACATAAGCAGGAATATCTTTTCAGTCAATCGAGCAATTGAAGACTCAAGTAAAATTTCAAGAAAAGACACAATGTCCTGAAGAACTCTGGCAAGTTCCATGTTTCCTGTGCTGCTTTGGTTGCCCATCTCTTCAAGAAAATAAAGCTGGGGCTAGGTGGGACAGTCCTCTCTGATTAGAGAGTGCCACGGCCTGCAAGCTGAGTCTTTATTTTATAGCCAGATTCCACAAGGCAAAGTAAGGGCGTGGTCAAGATGTTTACAACGTTCTGGTGGGTTTCGAATCTACTCAATTACACGCACCTGAACTCTATCAAGCCCACATCACTCAGCCTCCTGGGACCACAGGTTTGAACCATAAGGTTGAGTTTACAACTATAACCTTTGGCTGTAATTGTGCTGGACGTGCATGTGGCTTTGCCACGAGAGGATCGTGCCATCTCATTAGTCCGAGGCTTGAACCTAAACGCTGTAGCCGCTCTCCACAGTGTCCCACAGAAAGGAGCTGCATGCCTTACCCTCTGTGTAGTCTGGTCTCTGGGCAGAAGCAGCGTGCATGCTCTTATTCTCAGAGACCTCATGACAGCGATCCTTCAGCTGAGGCCGGCCTTGAGGCCGGGGAGCAGACACTGCTGTCTCTAGGCTGCTTGTCTGCCCCAGGACCCCCGAAAGATGGTTCTGGGGGATCCCTCTTAGCTACTACAGATCAGCAGCCACAGCTGAATCCCAGCTCGGGCTCAGCTGGTCTCACCAGACAATGGGGCATTGACAATAGTCCCTCAACTCGCTAAGTCAATGTCTGCTCTAATGACAGTGCATTTCACAGATAGGAGTCCCGAGACCTGAGAGGTTCAGCATTGAAGCAGATCAGAGTGAGTGGGCAAGGCCTCTTCTCTTCGCAGCCTCCACAGCGGTGCCTGCACCTCCGGGAGCTGGGCCCCCTCGCCGCCCTGGCCTCCGCTGCCCCATCTCAAAGTGCGGTCTCCACAGCACACCTGGCCACAGGCTGATGGCCTGCTCGCCCCGAGGTAAGTGCGGAAACTGGGAGTAAGTGTCCAGAAGTGTTTATAGCGATTTGATGGGGAACTTTTATGCCTGCCGCCTCTAATAATAACAACTCCAGCCTCGGACGCTGGTTTTTGTGTGTGCCTTTTTTGCTTCAGTTTTCTGATTCATTTTCATTGTATTTTACAAAAGTATCGATCTGCGATTGGCTGGACTTTTTTTTTTAAGCCCGTCCTTTAACACCGATATTTGTGGAGGCCGCGCGCCCCCACCTCACACACACAGCTTGGAAGGTCTGTGACCTCAGGGCTAAAGAAAGAAAAATAACACGTGGCGGTTGTTTGGCCGAGCTAACCGGTAGACGTGGACGGAGCTCAAAGGTCTCCAGCCCAGGCTGACACAGCCTCAAGGTCATGGAAGCCTGGCTCCCGGGGGGAGCGGGGAGGGGAGTCTCCCAGCCCCAGGGCATGACTTCCTTCTGGAGAGGACCCGGCTGCTCAGCCCAGCAATGGGGCCACCAGGCAGGACAGCCCACCGTCTGGTGTGAGTGCCCCTGCCCAGCCCCACCCTTTCCTCCCGCTCTCGCTGCCGTTTTCGCACACGTTTCAGGAGCACAGCCCGGGCCCACACGGGGGAGTGCCCTCTGAGAGCCGGGCTCTCCCCACAGAAGCCTGCGGGCTGGCGATGGAGGGCGGGAGGAGTGGTTTTGAGTCTACGTGTACGAAGTGCTTTGGGAGCGCAGAGGAAGCGACTAGAAAACTGAATCTTAAGGCCGAGTAGGCGCTGCAGGCAGACGAGGAGGGCAGGGCCTCTGGCCAGGAGAGGAGCTCAGATCAAAGCCAGGAGGACTGAGGCACGCTCTCCCTCCTGGGAGCACCCCCTGCTTTTCCCTTCTCCCTCTCCTTCCCCCACAGGCGTGCATCTCCTAAACTCTAAGGGTCCCCATGAGGCTTGCAACCAGGGGAGCAACGGGCAGAGGCGGCTTGTCCTGGGCTCACCCCTGCCCCTGTCTCCAAGTGAGCTGACAGCAGCCCCTCCCCGCCTCACCCCTGCCCCTGTCTCCAAGTGAGCTGACAGCAGCCCCTCCCCGCCTCACCCCTGCCCCCGTCTCCAAGTGAGCTGACAGCAGCCCCTCCCCGCCTCACCCCTGCCCCCATCTCCAAGTGAGCTGACAGCAGCCCCTCCCCGCCTCACCCCTGCCCCCGTCTCCAAGTGAGCTGACAGCAGCCCCTCCCCGCCTCACCCCTGCCCCCGTCTCCAAGTGAGCTGACAGCAGCCCCTCCCCGCCTCACCCCTGCCCCTGTGTCCAAGTGAGCTGACAGCAGCCCCTCCCCGCCTCACCCCTGCCCCCGTCTCCAAGTGAGCTGACAGCAGCCCCTCCCCGGCTCACCCCTGCCCCCGTCTCCAAGTGAGCTGACAGCAGCCCCTCCCCGGCTCACCCCTGCCCCCGTCTCCAAGTGAGCTGACAGCAGCCGCGCTGGGCTCACTCTGTCACCCTGACTTCTCTCTCCGTGAGCTGACGCAGCCCCGCCCGGGCTCTCCGGTTGCTTCCCCTGTGCTAAGCCCGTCCTGTGTCCCTGCCCCCGCTTTAATGAACGTATTCTCAAACTAACCACAAAGCCAGGAGGATTGAGGCGTCAGGGCCATGCTGGGGACACGGAGCGCTTCCGTATGGCTGCGATCGGATGGCCGAGGGGAGGGATGAGCAGGAAGTTGGGCGGGTGATGCATTGTGCAGGAGCTCCCACACCAGGACCCTGGCAGGAAGACAAAGATGAAGGACCCCATGAGCGCCTTGGTGGTGGGGGGGGGGGGGCAGGAAATGCACTTCAGAGACGATTAGAGGCAGAGTTCGGCTGGAAGACCCATGGGCGCTCTTTGAGGGCGTGAGAGGTGTGGGTTTGACCTCGGGAGCTCATCACAGCCTCTGCCTGAGTCACACCCGCTGTCAGGGCCAAGGGCAGGAGGTGAGGAGAGGCGAGGCCAGCGTGGCAGCCTCCTGTGGGCATGAGGCCCTTAGCGTCTGCCAAACTGCTGATGCCGGTCCTGACCCGGCTCCCCGCGGCCTCTGGAGCCTGGCAGGCGATCCCTCCCAGCAGCCAGCGCCTCGGCCGGCTGGCCCCGCTCATGCAGCCGGACAGCCCCTCCGCCCGGCCGCCTTTAACAGGAAGCAACCTGCCGCTCCCGGGGAAAGGAGACTCTCAGGTTAGGAGGGAATTAGAGTATCTGCTCAAAAGCCTTTTCTTTGTAAGAAAGGAGCGAGCCAAGAGGTGCAAAGTGAGGACAATGAACTTGGGCCTTGCTGCCCGTGTTCGGTGCTTGTGCAACACCCCAGTCCTCCGGTTGACCCCTGCTCTGCTTGGCCTCCAGCTGGAGATGCCTGAGGTCGTTGCGTGGCAGTGCCAGGGCAGGTGGCCTCACCCCGGGGCAGGACCCGGAGAACAGGGTCATTGGAACAAGAACGGGCCCTCGGTCTGAGCAGCCTTGGCACGCGGAGGGCATTGGTGGCAGCTGCATCCCAGCGGTGCCTCCATGTTTCACCGGGGCTCTTCGTTCACGTCCACCACAGGAAGGACCAGGTGCCCAGACCCCCCGCTTAGAAACAGGGTCTCTCAGGTTCCTAGCTGCTGGGTGCTCTTTGGACAAGCCAACCTCTGGGCCTCAGTGTCCCTGTGAAAGGGGAGACAGAGCATCGGCTGGCTCTCCTGGGCTCCTAGTCACAGCGTTCCTGTCCCCGGCCGTCGCGGCGACGCCTGGGGCTGTGCAAGCCGACCGGGCTCCTGCCCCGAGGCCCGGGGCCGCGCTCCTGCGTGGTCAGCTCCGCGTGGCCACCTGCAGCTCCTTTCCCGGAAGCGCCTCTCCGAGTCGGTCATGCACAGACTGGACGCCGAGGACCTGACCGTGAGCGTGGGAGCGTGGGAGGCAGCCGCTGGAGCGAGGCGGCCACTTCCTGCCCGGCTCTGCGGCCTCCCGGAGGCCCTGCCAGGGAACGAGCCCCGAACAGACGGCGAAGGGCAGCGGCCACCAGCCACCACCCACGTGCGGTCGGGCGATTCGCTCCGATGCCACGCTGCCTCCGGCCTTTCGGCTGCGTGTGAGCGGCACCACTGTGGACGGGCGTCTCCGTGGCCGAGCCCGCATTCCTAACAAAGCGCTTTCCTCCCCATTAGGTCAGGAGACTGCCTCGCAGCCCCAGAGGTGGGCTGGGGGGGGGGTACCCCCTTTTTGCCAGCGGGAATGCTGAGCATCAGCAGTGTCACCTGAGCTGCCTGAATGGTGCCAGTTTGGAAAGAGCTTCTCCTTCGGTGTTGGAACTGAAAGCCAAAGTCCACTTGTGCCGGTTACATAACTTGGCTGAGTTTGATTTCCCAACTGGACACCAGGACAGCAATTCCACGTCCGCTGCTCAGTGAGTTCCCTCCTTTGTCACCCCAGGTTTGCGCCCTAGCGGTGCGAGCCAGCCGTGTGGTGAGCCACAGGCTGGGGGGCCGCAGGCTAGCCTGGCAGGACCCCGCAAGTCCCTGCCCCCAGTGCGCTGCAGCCTCCTAACCCCGGGGTCTCCAAGGTGAGGAGAGAGGGCCCAGGCCCAGCCAAGGGCGAGGGCAGGAGGAGCCTTCAGTCCAGGCTCGGAGACTCAGGAGCCCTTACACGCCATGAGCATCATGCTCCCACGCATGTGCATGTCCTGGGGTGTTGGACCGGGTCCTGCCATCTGTATTTGTCTTGGTCGTTGCCAATGAGTAGGTCATGGATGAATGAGCACTAACCTTTAAGTCAGACAACCAGAATGTCTAGTTCTTGTCCCGCCACTCAATGGCTGTGTGGCCCTGGTCAAGCCCCTCATCCTTGCTGGGCCTCAGCCATCCTGTTGGTGCAATGGGGCCCTCGATGACATGGGGAAATGAGCATGTGCACGTAGAAAACTCGAAACAGAACCGCAGGTCTGCAGGACAGCTCTTCCTCCCAGCGGGGACTGTCCAGTCCATGGGCATTGCCTGCCTCGGCCACTCGGAGCCTGGCTGAGTGGACCTCACCGGAGAGCTGCTGCATGAATGAATGAATGAATGAGTGAATGAATGAATGGCTTTAGGTTTTCCCATTTAACATGGAGGCTACTCTCATCAAGGGAGTGCGATTTGCTGGAAAGGGCATGGGCTACAGGGTCAGACAAGTTCCACCTCTGCTTACAACCTGTGGGGCCTTGAGCAGAAAACTTACCGCTCTGGGCCGTAGCGCCTTCGTGGTCCTGGTAGGGTTGTTAGGAAGATTAAAACAGGTCATGGATATAAAAGACTTAACACTGTGCTTAGGGCATAGAAAATGCTCAAGAAATGTTCATGATCAGTACTGATAGCCTAGAGACAGACATTGGCAGGGGCACCAATGATGATGATGATAATAATAATAATAATAATAATAATAAATCCGACAGCAGCAATTATAACAGATTGGGTATAGTACTTCATAAACTGTCGAGTATTTTTAGTTTTTATTGCATTTGTCTGATGTTGTCTTTATAATCCTGTAAGGTAGGTATTACCTCCATTTCACAGATGAGGAGACCGAGGCTCAGAGAAATAAAGTGGCCTGGTCAAGGAAGGTCACACCTCCCCCCAGCCTGGGTTCCCCGAGGGTTCTGGAGCAGGCAGCTGCCGGCCCTTCTTGCCCTGGTTCCCCCAGACAGCCAGCCTTCTCTTTAGAGGTGCTGTTGTGTTCGTCCCTCCGGGTCTTCATGGGGGCTCCCCTGTGGTGTCCTAGGACTGAGCGAGCCTGTCCGCTTTCCCCTCCGCTCAGTCTTCAGTATTTCGTGTTCCCCTTTCGGGCTGCAGACTCACGAGAAGCATCCTTTTGCAATAAGACATACATCTCCTTAGTCATTCGTTGACTTCATGATCAGAATTACGTGATTGTGTAGTTTCCCCCAGCATCCTCTCTGATGACCTCCTGTATATTTTTAGCCATTTGGGTTGGGCCTTACGGCAAGGCCACTGCCATCAGGGAACATTATCAGTGTCTACGTGCTTCCCCCTCCCTCCCCATCCACGCTCAGTTCACTCGGCAGGAGGAACCACGGGCGGGAGCAGTCCCATCAGACCTGGGCCCAGCGAAACGACATGGCGGCAGTGACTGGAGTGGTTGAATGTTAGGACCCTGAGCCAGGGCGGTGTGGCCAGTGGCAGCAGTGGAATAAAAGGAGCAGAGGGGAAACGCTGTTGCAGGTAGAATCCGTTGAACACACACGTTAGAAACAGGGGTCTCTCAGGGTCTCTCAGGTTCCACCTTTTTTTTGCAAGGGTGGGAGACAAGAGGAGAGAAGTAAAAGATGTCCTGAAATTCCGAGACTGAGTTGAAGAAAGAGGAGGGGGGCCGTGAACAGGAAGGAAGACATTCACGGGAAGGGGCTGGATTTGGAAGGCGGTTAGACCTGGCTGGGCCCAAAGAACACACTTGCTGAGACCTGCCCGTGACTCAGGGAGGTGGTGCTGGCAGGTCTGAGCGTGTTAGTGGGACGTCCAGCTTTGCCTGAGTGCCAGGTAGAGTGGACGTAGATCCAAGATACAGAGCCTTCCCAAAGGTGGTCCCCGAAGGAGAAACTACGGAGTGAGCCCAGGACAAGAACATCTCGGGGGAGGAGGCGGAGGAAGAGAAGCACATGGAAGGAACACGCAAGGGCTTGCCCAGCCGTAGACTCGGGCTGTGCGCTGTCCAAGGACCAAGGGAGCATGGGATTGCACGCGGGAAGGGATATTGGCTTGCCGGGTGCCTCTAAGAGGTCTTGGACTTGCTGGCGACCTTTCAGAGAGGGTTCTGGAAGGCATCATGGGAGCAGGGTCTGGAGTTTGCCTACTAGAAGTCAGGCTTTCTGCTGCTTGAGGGCTAGACCTGTGGTCTCCCTTCGTCCTTGATGGGAAGGGTGAGATCGGGAGTTGGTCATCGGCTGAGCCCTCGGTCTGCACCAGGCATTGCCCACGGTCTGAGGCCTTTGCCCTCCCTTGCCTCTCAGAGTCGGAGAAGATTGTGATGGTCAGAGAAAGGCAGGGAGACGGACAGCAGGCCAGACAGGCTTGACTACTCATTCACGATCAGGGGCCGTAGCCGAAACCGGTTTGGCTCAGTGAATAGAGCATCGGCCTGCGGACTGAAGGTCCCAGGTTCGATTCCGGTCAAGGGCATGTACCTTGGTTGCGGGCACATCCCCAGTAGGGGGTGTGCAAGAGGCAGCTGATCGATGATTCTCTCTCATCGATGTTTCTAACTCTCTCTCCCTCTCCCTTCCTCTCTGTAAAAAATCAATAAAATATATATTAAAAAAAAAACAACAAAAAAAAAACAGGGGCCGTGACTTGAGAAGACGTCGACTAGGGGCCACTTGCTGTATTTATCCAGCGGGAAAGGCAGGGCGTCTGGGCCGGCCAGCTGGTCCCGCCTGTGCGGTGCTGGGTCCGCATCAGATTCCCTCTTTGGGTGCCTTTCGCTTTCACTTTCTCTCCCTCTGATGACCCTTCCTGACCCTGCCGTCTCCCAGCAGACACAGCGGCTGCGGGGGAGGGAAGGATGGGAAGCCCCTCACCGGCTCTCCGCGGACCGGCGCCTCGGGCTGCGCTCCTCCCGGCCCTGTCTGTCCATCTGTCCACTCTGCCCAGCCTTCACCCGCTGGCTGAGGACGTGGGCTCCACGCCACGCAGGCTGCTCTCGTTTGATTCTGACAAGGTGCAATGATGTCAACGAATTCCTGGCCGGTTCCCGGGAAGCTGCGGTCCTCGGTCCCGCTGAGGCCGGGGGGGGGGGAGGGATTCTGTGGGGCAGGAGGAAGCCAGGTGAACCTCACCCCTCCCTGAGATCACCCCTTTTCCCAAGTGACTGGGGCCAGCTGGAGGCTGTGGGCTATCCTCTACGGGAACAGTGCTATCGGCCCATCTAAGTAGTGAGAGCCATAAATAATAGAGTAGGAAGAGAGCAGACGGGCGAGGCACAGGGTCTGCTGTGGGCTCCAGCCTTCAGTTCTCTCGTAGTTCAGGCCCCTCTTCCTCTCTCGCCGGAGCGAGCGCTGCAGTGGCCCCTGGACTGATGCTGGTGTCTCCGGGGTCTCTGCCCTACGTCCCCTCCCCCTCCCCCAGCCTGCCTCCCGAGATCTGCCCACACCATGGGCCTCCTCGTCCTAGCACATCCCTGCTTTATGCATCCCCCCTCCTCCAGGCTCAAGTCCTCCATCCCTACCAAAGCACGCAAGGCTTTTCCTAATTTGTACCCCGCTCCCAGCTCTCTCAGAACCCCCCTCCGAGCCATTCCTCGCTGTCTTTTCATTCATTCATTCATTCATTCATTCGTGTCTTCAGCCATGGTTTTTCAGGGCCTACTCTGGGTAGTACTGTGCTAGGCTCTGCTGGGAACCCCTCACCCTGGCCCATTCCTACTTCTTGTCCACCCCAAACACCCTGGCTGCCTCTCAGGGCCTGGGGCCTTCTCACACACCCTCTTCTCAGCCTGCGAGCCCCTCCAGGAGCTAGTCCCTGGGTCTCCCTTTCATTTTTAAAAATATATATTTTTTGCCGAAGCCGGTTTGGCTCAGTGGATAGAGCGTCAGCCTGCGGACTGAAGGGTCCCGGGTTCGATTCCGGTCAAGGGCATGTACCTTGGTTGCGGGCACAACCCCAGTGGGGGGTGTGCAGGAGGCAGCTGATCCATGTTTCTCTCTCGTTGATGTTTCTAACTCTCTATCCCTCTCTCTTCCTCTCTGTAAAAAAATCAATAAAATATATTTAAAAAATATATATATTTTTTTATTGATTTTAGAGAGGAAAGAAGAGGGAGAGATAGAAACACCAACGATGAGAGAGAATCATTGGTCAGCTGCCTCCTGCACGCCCCACACTGGGGATCCAGCCGGCAACCCAGGCATGTGGCCTGACCGGGAATCAAACTGTGACCTCCCGGTTCATAGGTCGATGCTCAGCCCCTGAGCCCCGCCGGCCGGGCCCCGCGTCTCCCTTCCAGATCGCATATTTTCCTCTGAGCTCCATGGCCTTCGACTTCTTTTCTTCATTAAAGTTATCTATGTTTTGTGCTGATCCTCCTCCCGCAAAAATGGCAGTCTTGGTTACTGTTTCAGTAAGGAGGCACGGAAGTCAGTGTCCCCCGCACTTGCTTCATCTTCTCATCTTGTGAGCGAGAGGCCTGCCTCTTCCTGCCCGGAGTTTGGGGCTGAAGGAAGGACTCTGGGGACGGAGACCAGCATGACATGACAGGGCGACAGAGGAGGCCAGCCCCTGCGGGAATGGCACGGCAGGGTCCGAGTGGCCCCCCACTGCCCTGTCCCTCACCAGTGGGCCAGAGTGCGTTTCCCTACATCACCCCTGCATCAGGGTGCAACCCAACCAAGTTTGTGCAATGGTTCCTTTCCACTGAGCGTGTTAGGAGTGTGTGTGTGTGGGGGGGGCAGTGTGAGTGATGTCTGGACCCCGCCCAGCTGGCCCTCGGGTATCTAGCCATGTCATCTCTCCTAGGCCTGCCCCTCGGTGTTTGCCTAGAACAAGACGGCCTGGTCACCTCCGAGGGCTGGAGTGAGTGTGCCACCCCCCAGGCACCTGGAAACCATCCCATTGAAATCTGAGGGCCCCTCATTAACTCCGGATTCCCAAGGCCTTACACACACACACACACACACACACCCCTCCCTCCCTTCACCCCGACTTCCCCCTCGTCCTCAGCCAGCCTTCTGCGTCCAGGGCTCCTTGCCAGCCCTTTCCTGGGGGCACTGCGCTAAGCAGCTCCATCTGGCGGGGGGCCGGGGCCCGGCGCTCCACCTTCAGCGCCCCCATCTTTATTTCCTGGCGCCCGGACCGAGCACTACCCAGTGAGCCGCGGGTGGTCCCGTAATGAGTCCGTCTCCCGAGGAGGCTGTGCGCTTCCCGAGCCCAGAGCAAGGACCCTGTCCTGTTCACGGCCGCGTCCCGCTGCCCCGAGGCTGAGCAGCGGTGCCGCGCTCCCTGACTACGGCCGCAGATGACGGGGTTCAGGGTTGTGCTCGCGCCCTCCCGGGAGGCTGGAGGCTGCGGGAAGGCGCCAGTGGGAAGCGCAGACAACGGTGGGAATCCCGATTCCAGGCGCGGGGAGGGGAGTCCCCAGCCGAGCCAGCCCCCGGTGCAGCTCGCCAGCCGGAGGCTCCGCGCTACCAGCCCGGCCGCCCCCCGCCCCTCCCAGGACGGAGCCGTCTTTGTGCAGCATCAGGTGCGAACCGTGCGAGCACGCGCCGTGCGCGCGCGCGCGCGCCCCCTCCCTCCCTCCGCCCCCCAAGCCTGGCTGCGCTCCCGCTCGCCCGCCCGTCCCCTCCGGCAACTCCTCCGGCGCCCCGGGCGAGGGCAGGGGAGGGGGGAGGGGGGACACGTAGCCCGCCTGCGGCAGGGCGGCCCCGGCGGGGCGGGCGGGGGAGCGGGACCGCCGCTGGCCTTCGAAAGATCCTCCTGGGCCAATGGCAGGCGGGGCGGCGCGCGCGGATTGGTGCAGGCGCTCTGCTGATCACTGTGGAAACCGGCGGCGGGGAACGCGGGAGGATGCGGAGCCCGGGGCGGGGGGGACCCCGGGGGCGGGCGGCGGAGGCGGCGAGGCCCTGAGCGCCGGGAGTTTTCACTGGTGGCAAAAGTCCAGCGCGGGCTGGCGGGCGGGGGCCCCGGGGCGCCAGGGATCTTCCGAGGGACACTGGGCAGCGCGCTCCCCGGCAACGTCGAGGAAGTGGGGGGAGGGGCGCGGGGGCGGAGGAGGAGGAGGAGGAGAAGACAAAAGCCGAAGGCGCGGAGGGCCGGGCCGCACTCTCGGGCAGCGGGCGCCGGGAGGCCGCTGGGCGCGGGGCATTCGGGTCTGCAGGCACCATGGGGAAGGGGGGGAACCAGGGCGAGGGGGCCCCCGAGCGCGAGGCGCCCATGCCCACCTTCCGTTGGGAGGAGATTCAGAAGCACAACCTGCGCACCGACAAGTGGCTCGTCATCGACCGCAAGGTCTACAACATCACCCAGTGGTCCAGCCGGCACCCGGGCGGGCACCGGGTCATCGGGCACTACGCGGGGGAGGACGCCACGGTAAGGGTCGGGGCGCTCCCGCCGCCGTTCTCGGCGGGAGCCGGGAGCCATGGTTCCCAGGGCGCCAAACTCCACGGCTGTTGGAGCTTGGGGCGCCCCGGCGGGGGGGGGACGGGGGGAGAAAGTGTGTCCCCGGCGCTCACCTCCTGCTCCGAATCTTTGTCCCGCGGGGCAGAGGGGCCCCCTGCGGTGGGGTCGGATGGGGGGGCCCCGGGCGGGAGGCAGCGCCGCGGGGGGACCGGAGCGGGGAGGACCGTGCAGGATCTGCCTGGCGCACGGGCACCCACGCGCCCGCTTCTTGCGCGGGGTTCGCGGGCACCAGGGGCGCCCCAAAGAGGGCGCTCCAGCGTGGAAGATGGCCGCCCGGCGCCGCGGAGAGGAGCCGGGAAGGAGCCAGGTGGCGGCCCGGGAGCCGTCCTCACTCTCCGGCCGGCCGCGGGGGAGGAGAGCCGGCCTGGCCCGCTGCTGCCTGGAGTCTGGCCCGAGGAGGCCGCCCGGAGCCCTGTGCCCACGCTCAGCCTCCCAGGGCCCGCCTCGCCCCCAGGACCCGCCTTCTTGGGGGGCCAGGGGGGGCTTGGTGAGAAGGAGAGGGACTGCAGTTTGCAGAGCTCAGGTGGAGAGGCCGAGAGCGCGTGGATTCGGCAGCTCCAGGCCGGCTTGGCAACAGGTCCGCCGGCCTCGGGGTTACTCGGGGGCGTTCAACTCAATGGCCCTCTGTTTCCCGGCCGCCAGGGGTGCCCTGCGCTCTGCGCTCGCACAGTCCCTGCCCCAGGAGCTTCCTTCCGTCTACGATCGGACTCGCAGGGCATGAGACGTGAAATGTACTAACTGGGGGTGCAGTTGAATAATGTGACGTGACCAACTGGAGAGTCATTCATTCCCCCCCTCTCCCGCCCTCCACCCCCCCCCCAACATGGGAAGAATGGGAAGGGGACTTGAAGAGGTTAGAAACTGGCTTGGGGTCCGAGGGTTTTGTTTTGAGGCTGTTGAGCAGGTGCTTTGCCCCTTGGGGCATGGACTGGCAGGGTTTGGGGAGCCCCAGGGTTTGGGGAGCGCAGTATTACGGGCCATGCGAGTTTGGGGGGGAACCGACCAGCAGAGAGAGGTCGCACCCCTGCAGCCCTGGATGCACTGTTAGGAGTCCAGCAGGACTCAGGTCCTCAGGAGGCTGAAAGTCACGGGAGTGGGGAGGGGTGTGGGCTGGGAATGGGGGGGATGAGGACAAATATGTGATACCTTAATCAATAAAGAAATTTAAAAAAAAGAAAGTCACGGGAACTTCGGGGACATTCAGGTTCTCAATGGGGCGTTTCCCTGCTTCCGAAGAAGGGACGACCTCAGGGCTCAGCACCTCCTCTTCCGCAGAAAGATGACCCAGAGCAGGGCCGGGCCGAGGGCATCGGGGCCTCCTGCAGGCGTTAGAACGCCCCGGCCCTTCAGAATAGTCAGAATAACAGCTGCTTCGCTGTTACAGCTTACACACCACATTCCTGCCCACCGCCTTCCTGGGATCAGCCCTGTACGCACCTCTGATTTAAAAACCTGCCCAAGCTCCGGTCAGGGAACCCAGCCGGGGTCGCTCCGTTGTTTAGAGCGGTGGTCGCCAAACTCATTAGTCAACAGAGCGGCAAACCGCGGCTCGGGAGCCGCATGTGGCTCGCGAGCCGCAGTTTGCCGACCACTGGGTTAGAGTGTCATCCCAATACACCAAGGTTTTGGGTTCGGTTCCCCAGCCCCTGGGCCTAAACTCGGGACCTGCCATCACTGAGTTCTCCCTCCCTCCCTCCCTCCCTCCCTCCCTCCCTCCCTCCCTCCCTCCCTCCCTTATTTCACCTCGGCTCTCTCTCGCTCTGGTCCTCTGGCACTCTCTGCTCTTCACAAATATATATATTTGATTTCAGAAAGGAAGGGAGAGGGAGAGAGAGAGAGAGAGAGAGAGAGAGAGAGAGAAACATCAATGATGAGAGAGAATCATGGATCGGCTGCCTCCTGCATGCCCCACACTGGGGATCGAGCCCACAACCCGGGCAAGTGCCCTGACCGGGAATCGAACTATATGACCTGGTTTACAGGTGGATGCTCAGCCACTGAGCCACACCCCGACTGGGCTCTGCTCTAGGCTTTGCTGTGGGCAAAAGGAACCCTCATCCGTGCCCCAACGGAGTCTGTTCTGTTCATGCGTAGTCCCACCTCTGCGGAGCTCTCTGCACTGGGGACTTTCGTCACACCTTCACTAAGTGTCTCCAAGGCTCAGAGCTGGGTCCCGGGCGAAGGGTGACTAACGGAGGAATCCACTTTCCCTCCTTCCTCTCCAGCGGGCACTGGAATGGGCATTCTCTGCCTCTCATCCCAGCTCCCTCCACCCCCCTCTTGTCCAGCAAGTTCCTGCCCTGCCCCCTCTTAGAACCCAGAGAGGGAGAGAAGGTGTCAGGACTCGTTCTGCCTCTAACCTGCTCCTATGCTGTCCTCCTGAAGAGGCCGCAGATGGAAAGCGGGCGGCTCTCGCCCTCCTTGCGACAGGGCGACCGGGCGGGAGGTCACAGGAGAGGACACCTCGGTGTGAATTCCTGGGCGGACGCCGCCCTCCCGGGTCTGTGACGCGGGACGGTCATCATCAGGCGCGAGTGGGCTGTGCGTGAGGTCATTGCTCAGACTTGTGAACGCTCAGCGGGTGTGAAGGATCGTTACTGTGTACGTGTTCCCGGCACACACGGAGGGGGGCTCAGGACATAGGAGAAGGGGTGTGAAGAAGGGGTACCCAAGTGTCCCCACTTTTGCCGAAGGAGACACATTTACCGAAATAGAAATTCTCCGGGTTGTGCCTGGAGGGCAGCTCAGCTCCCTCAACTAGGTCCGGGGAGGAGGGGAGACCCCAGGCCCAGCCCAGGGTTCCCCGTCTCTCAGGCAGATTCCCCGTCCTGGTCCCCGCTGTGCCCCATCAGCCCCAGGCTGCCGGTGGGGGGGGCGGGGGGGGTGTGTACTGCTTCCTGGGTAGCCCTGCCCTTCCCAACCCGCAGTGCGTGCCTGTGCCCAGAGCCCGCAGGGACACAGCACTGCCCCCAGCCTCCGCTGCTGGACCCGCCCCGCCTGCACCTCTCTGCTTGGGAAGGAAGTCGGCTCCCTGCCTCCAGCTGGGAACCCGGGGTCCCCCCTCGGCTTCCCTCTCACCACGTGTCCCAGGTCCCGGTTCCCAGGGCCGCTGCCCGCAGCACTGTCTGCCAGGAGGTGGCTCCTCCCGCACTTCTGAGTCCCACGCTCCCCGTGCCCGCTCGGTGCCCCGGGTGCGAAGCTGGATTAGGGACCAGCGTGCCCTACAGAGGAGGGGACCCAGCAGAGACAGCATGGCGGGGTGCCGGGGGCGGGGAGGGGCGGGGAGCTGGCCTGTCCTGCAGGAGTTGGCTGGCCTTGCAGCGGCCATGGCAGAGGCAGGAACTGCCGGCCGGGACGAGTGGCGCGCACATGCCTTCCATTTGGGAGTCGGAGCTCTGGGTCTGGCCTCCTGCAGCCTGGCCTCCTTACCCCTGACATGCCCTCCGGGGGCGGGGGCTGCTGCCCTGTCAGCCTGTGGCTGCTCCTCTCTCCGCTGGGCCCGGCTCTCCCTGGGAGGTCTGTGGCTTCTCCCTGCCGGAGCCTGGTTCCCAAACCCACTTCGGGCGTCCCCGTCTTGCCCGCCGCCGCCTGCTTTGCACCAGCCGGCCCTTCTGTGACGGAGCGGCTGTGGGGAGCCTGCAGTGTGAGCCGCACGGGCGACACTTCGAGGGGAGGCACAGGGAGGGCCCTTCCTCGGGGAGGAGGAAGCTCAGTCTGACCGAGGCCTTCGTGTGACCCGGGGAGGCCTCTCGGCACCGCGGATGGGGCCGGGCCGGGGCCGGGAGCGCGTCTCCCGTCTCTTCTCACCTCTGAAACGGGGCCTGTCCCAGCGTTCGGGAAAGATCGGTGGCTAGCCCCCCACAGCCACCCGTGAGGAAGGGGGAGGGCAGCGTTCCGGGAACACCCGCCGGGCTGTGCGGAACGGCGGGGGAGTCTGAACACGATTGCAGAGTGGGGAGGGCTCCTGGGGCTAGGGGAGCGCGGTGTGGGGTCCTGGGTCCCCATGCTTGCTTGTGGGCCCTCCGGTGAGGCTCTGTGGTAGGCCCTGGGGCTGCCGCAGTGAAGGAGGCAGGCGTGGCCCTCCTGGCGCCGCTGTATCCTGGCGGGAGACGGTAAGAAGTGAGCGCAGACGGCCCACGACGTACGATGGTTTGACGGGATTCTTCCTTCCCGATGCTGCGAACGTGATTGCCTAAGCTGCGTGAGGTGCTCGACACGTTATTATCAGAGAGGCTTTGTGGTGGTGGTTTTGCCCAAAGGTGGGCTCGTGTGTGCTCTGAGCATGAGGAGGGTGGGCCGGGCGGAGCTCCGACCGGTGGGCTCAGTGCAGTGAACGCACTTTCTGCTTTGGGACGTAAGCCTATTGGAGGTCGGGGAGCATCTCTTCAGAACAGAGCCTGTGGTTTTTTAAAAATATATATTTTTATTGATGTCAGGGAGGAAGGGAGAGGGAGGGAGGGAGAGAAACATCCATGATGAGAGAGAATCCTGGATCGGCTGCCTCCTGCACGCCCCCCACTGGGGATCGAGCCTGCAACCCGGGCCTGTGCCCTGACTGGGAATCGAACCGTGACCTCCTTGTTCCTTGGTCGATGCTCAGCCACTGAGCCAGGCCGGCCGGGCTAGAGCCTCGGACCCTGATGGCTGCCCGGGGAAGGTAAGCACGTCTCAGGGAAAGTGTGGGCTGGTGGGTGGCGACGCAGGTGGCGGCTGGGAACAGCCTCTTTGAGGTGCAGCCCAAATGGAGCCGGCCCGGGACACGTGGGCGCAGGACTCCGCAGCGGGGAACAGCCATGCCGAGGCCCTGGTGTGGGACCGAGCTTGCCGGGCTCAATGGCAGTTCCCGCCAGGGACAGCGAGACAGCCCGACCGCGCTCAGCTTACTCAGCTGGCGGGCGGCGTCCGGGGTGTGGGGAGGCACCCCGTGGCAGGGGAACTGGGTTCCATCCTGGCTCTGCCCTGGGGGGCACGGGAGGCCACTGGCCTGAGCTCCGGGGTCTTCGTTGTCAACTGCGCTCTGGCTCCTGCCTGCCACCGCCCCCCTCCCCGGGAGGTGAGGCCCCTGAGCGCATCAGGTCCCCAGGCCAGGCAAGGAGGGCCTGGAGCCACGGCCTGGCCCGGACCTGGTGGGGCGGGGGGAGCTGGGTGGTGGGGGGCACTTGCGGACAGACCCCTGTGCCGAGTCCCTCCTCTGTGGACAGCAGAGGCACCGTTAGCTGTGAGACGAGGCAGGGCCCAGGAGCCGCCTTGTGGTGAGGCCTCCCTGGTCACGTCTCGGAAGCCGTGGTCTGGCGTGCGGGGGACAGTGACGGCGGGGATGGGCCCTGACGGGGAGGCAGCTCTGCTCGCACGCCGCCGCCACCATCGCCTCCGTGGCACCACCCCCGCACCCCGCACCCCGCACCGTGGGGCCTTTCCGGGGCCGGGCACCCGCCGCTGGGAGGGCCCCCCTTTGCAGAGGAGGCTGAGGCTAGGGGGACGGCTGGCCCTGAGTGGGCACGGCTGGTCCGGACCGACCGCAGCCCCTCGCCGCCTGCCGGGGCCCCTGGACGAGCACCGGGCTCCCCTCTGAACATGGACGTCAGGGCCCTGCCGCCTCCCGTGCCGCTCGCAGGGCGAGCTCAGGCCTTTTCACAGGCTCCGCGGCTCCCTCTGCGCCGGCCGCTCTGTGAGTCTGTTCCCGACACAAATAGAACGAAGACCAGGCCGCAGGGCCCGGCAGGGGAGCGGGGGGATGGGAGGAGACTGGCCATGACCCCGGGGACACTGCTGGGGGGTCGGCGAGGGGAAACATTGTCCTGTCTGTCGGCATTTTCCCCGTTTCTCCCGTTTCCCTTGGTTGGAAAAGGTCTGAGCCTGCAGGGGAGTTGGGGGACTGAGTGAACAGGAGGTTCGCGGTGTAGCTTTCGGGAGTGGCTTTCCTTTGGCCGAATCCCAGGAGAGGGAGCTGTGTCGCGCGCCCGTCACCGTCTTTAAGAACGGACCGCCTCGAGCACACCCGCAATGCCCGGGCCAGATGTGGGGAAGCTAATAATTCTGCATGTGACCCGGTGTCCCGTCCGATTCGTGGTTTCTCATTCAGCCCGAAAGCGGCTTGTGAACTGCTGGGTCCTCCCCTCTCCCGCTTCAAATAGAGTCTCAAGTCAAACATTGCAGTTTTTTTAAATTATTATTTTTTAATTGATTTTTAGAGAGAGGGAGGGAGAAACATCAATTTGTTGTTCCACTTACTGATGCATTTGTTGGTTGCTTCTTATATGCGCCAGCCGAGCTACCCAGCCCGGGCAGGCATGCAGTTTTCTGTTATCTCGTTATCACCTCTTTTTGAGTCTCTCTTCATCGAGGCACCCACCGCCGCCGCCCACGCACCGACAGACACACCGCCTCTCGCTCTTTCCTCGCGGCGCTCATTTCCCGCGTGCTTCTCGTGGTGCCGTCGGACGTGGCGCCGGGCGGGTGGAGGTTGTTACCACTGGGACTTCGCGCTGCAGCCCATCGGGGGCCCCGGGGGCGCTCCTCCACGGCGGCTGCCATGTTGGTTGGGAGCTAACCTGTGAACTTACGTGATGTGTGTAGAAAACCCTGGAAGGAAGCATGCTAGCGTACCAGCCACAGTGGCCACCCACTGGGTGGCGTTTTCCTCTTCGTTCTGTCCTTTTTCTAAATTTGGCAAAATTGTGCACATTATTACCTTCTAAGGGGGAAAAGCATTAGAATGCGTAACCTGTGCTCGGTTGTAAAAGCTCCATGGTGGGAAGTAGTGGCAGTAAAGCTCGCCGTGATGCCGCCGCGTCCGTGAACACCCTTCTCACGAGTACGCGTGCTTCTTCAGATGGTGAGAAAGCTCTGTCGGCCGCGCTCGGACCCGAGTCCGCGCTGGTTTCCGGTTTCCCATCGTCTCCCGGCACCTCTTCTCCCGTGTCCTCGCCAGAGGCCGCGTGCGGGGTGTGGGTGGCCCACCCAGCAGAGGAGCCCAAGGCCACGTCCTTCCCGGCCCTGCCCAGCCCGGGGACCGCTCCCTGCATGTCCCGGGGGGGGGCCCTGCCCGGGGGGCGTCCTCGGCGAGCTCAGCGGCCCCTCATCCAGGCAGAGGCCCTGGCGGCCCCTCGGGGGAGCCGGGCGCTGAGGGATCGGCCCTGCCTGGGGCCTGAGGGAGCATTGGGGCCGGTTCGGGGGAGGCACACAGGTTTGCTGGTGAGTCCTGCCCTCCCAAGTAGGGGTGCAGCCTGAGGTTGGGGTCCCCACTCACCGCTCACCCCCTGCTCCCCAGGATGCCTTCCGCGCCTTCCACCGTGACCTTGATTTTGTGCGCAAGTTCATGAAGCCCCTGCTGATCGGCGAGCTGGCGCCCGAGGAGCCCAGCCAGGACCGCGGCAAGAACGTGAGTCGGACAGACCACGGGAGGAGGGGGGTTTGGGGGAGACGAGGACCCCACCCCAGGTGAAGGGTGCTGGTGTGGGGCAGGGAAGCCTTGTGCCAGCCCAGGGGGAGCCACCGCCCAGCCCTGGGGCCATGGAGGACTCGGAGCCCCTGCAGGACCCCTCCCCGCCCAGCCTTGCTGCCAGCCTGGCTGACCCCCCACGTGGAGGAATTCGTTCCCAGCCTCTACCCCCGGGCAGCGGGCCCAGGCTGGGCAGAGGGTGGTCCCCTCCCGTCCGTGTGTCCTCTGGTCAGCCCCACCTCCCTCGAGGCCGCCCTCCTCTCCGACTGACCTCCACGTCCACTGGGCTCCCACCCGGCCATTCCACAGGCCCCCTTCCCGACCCTGCTTCTCTGGCTCCTGCCCTTCCCCCTTCCACTGCTGCGGACGTGGTCGCCAGGATACTCTTCCGAGTCTTCACTTACCTCGCAGGCGCCCAGATCTGGCCTCCCCCCCGGCCCCCCTCCCGTCTGCCTGTCCCAGGCCCTGGGCGAGTCCCTGTGGATACCTCTGCACCTGCTCTCCCCTGCCTCCCTCCCCAGCCCTGGGGGGCAGGGACTTGGTCATGTGTCTCCCCCACCTCCACCTCCACCCCCTCAAGGCCCCACGGGGTACCCAGGCCAAGTGCGCCGTGTCCGGGAGCAGAGACTGCAAGCTTGTGGGGGCGGGGCCAAGCGGACAGAAGATGGAGTGCCCGTGGTCACCTTTCCCGGGGTGCAGGCCAGGGGTTCGGAGCCCACGCGCACTGTGTTCACCCCGCACCGCACCCCCCCTCCCCCAGCGTGGCCGGCACTGCTCTCCCTCTGGCCGGGCACCTCGGGAGCGGGGCCACCGGGGGCGTGTCCGTTAGTGTTGGGTTTAATCGCACTGAGCCCAGCGTCTGACGTGTGAAGATTCCCTTCTTTTTAAAAAAAGATTTTTACTGATTTCAGAGGAAGGGAGAGGGAGAGAGAGAGGAACACCAGTGATGAGAGAGGACCATCGATCGGCCGCCTCCTGCTCGCCCCCCCACCCCCCGGGCATGCATGTGCCCTGACCAGGAATTGAACGGTGACCTCCTGGTTCACAGGTCAACGCTCAACCACTGAGCCGCCCCGCTGGGCCTTCCTTTTTAAGGCGGAAGAGCATTCTGTTGGACGGATGGGCTCGGCTCGTTCAGCCATTCATCCGCCGACGTGTCTGCTCTGTCTGCGCCGTCTGCCCGTTGTGAATGCTGTGCTGGGCGGGGTGGGCACGGGGCGAGCTGTGGAGTTGACGCCTTTCTCTGCCCCTTGGCCGGCTGGGGACGAACGCACGGCCCAGGGCTGGCCCGGCCCGGCAGGTGGTGGCGAGGGTGTGCCCATGCGGCAGGGAGCGCTGACCCCTCCGGTGGCTGAGCGTCCCGTGCCCTCGCTCCGCAGTCCCAGATCACCGAGGACTTCCGAGCGCTGAGGAAGACGGCCGAGGACATGAACCTGTTCAAGAGCAACCACCTCTTCTTCCTCCTCCTCCTGGCCCACATCATCGTCATGGAGAGCCTCGCCTGGTTCACCGTCTTCTACTTCGGCAACGGCTGGATCCCCACCGTCATCACGGCCTTTGTCCTGGCCACCTCGCAGGTGAGGCGTGACCCCCCCCCCCCGCCCCCCGGCGCTGCAGGCCTGGCCCCAGCCCGCGGAGGCCCCCACGTGCCCGCACGCCCCGCTGGGAAAGCACCCGTGGCTCTCCCCGCAGGCCCAGGCCGGCTGGCTGCAGCACGATTACGGCCACCTCTCCGTCTACAAGAAGTCCACGTGGAACCACATCGTCCACAAGTTCATCATCGGTCACTTGAAGGTAAAGGCCGTGGCCCGGTGCAGCCCCGCCGTGCGCTGCCGCTCTGAGACCAGGCCCAGCTGTGAGCGTTCCCCCCCCGACCCCCCGGGACCAGGCCCAGCTGTGAGCGTTCCCCCCCCACCCCCCGGGACCAGGCCCAGCTGTGAGCCTCCCTCCTCCCCCGGGACCAGGCCCAGCTGTGAGCCTCCCCCCTCCCCCCGGGACCAGGCCCAGCTGTGAGCCTCCCCCCTCCCCCCGGGACCAGGCCCAGCTGTGAGCCTCCCCCCTCCCCCCGGGACCAGGCCCAGCTGTGAGCCTCCCCCCTCCCCCCGGGACCAGGCCCAGCTGTGAGCCTCCCCCCTCCCCCCGGGACCAGGCCCAGCTGTGAGCCTCCCCCCTCCCCCCGGGACCAGGCCCAGCTGTGAGCCTCCCCCCACCCCCCGCCCGGACCAGGCCCAGCTGTGAGGCTCCCACCCTCCCCGCTCCGCCCTCCGGAGCCCGACTCCCTATCTCCTTAGAGCCACCAGCCCCGCTGGTTCTGAAGACAGACCTGGCCTCTTGGTCTGTGACTCAGCGACTGGACTGCTCCTTATCTGAGCTGCCCCGTCGCTGTGGGGCGGGTAGAGAAACCGTTTCTCTTGATGAACTGGAGCAATGTGAGCCGTTTACCACATGGAGTTCCTTCTCCTTCTTCCTCCTCCTCTTCCTCCTCCTCCTCCTCCTTCTTTTGTGAAATGTGTCCTCCCTCCCCTGAGGCGTCCTTTGGGTCATTTACCGCCTTTTAGTCATTTTGTTATGAGGAGTCCTGGGTCATGAGCCGTCTCGACGGTCTTGGGGTCAGAAAAGGGGTCTGCAGACAAGGGGGTGTCACGCAGCACGAGGCGCAGCCGAGCCAGCGAGCAGAGCTGTTCACAGCCCAGGAGGCCAGGCGGCTCAGGGCCCTCCAGACTAGGCAGCTCTCAGAGCCCCTCCAGACCAGGCGGCTCAGGGCCCCTCCAGACCAGGCGGCTCAGGGCCCTCCAGACCAGGCGGCTCTCAGAGCCCCTCCAGACCAGGCGGCTCAGGGCCCTCCAGACCAGGCGGCTCAGGGCCCTCCAGACCAGGCGGCTCAGGGCCCCTCCAGACCAGGCGGCCGGCAGTGGCCAGCGTGTGAAACCCCAGCAGGACGTGCCAGGGCCTGTGCTGATTTGATAGCGTTATCTCCTTGGCTTCAGAAATCCGTCCTTGCCGGCTCTCCCCCTGACACACCACCCTCCCCGCCCAGCTGCTCCCTAGGCAAGGCTGTGTCCTGAAGACTCCCACCTCCCCACCCGACACCCTCCCCACCCCGAACCTCCCCACCCCCCACACCCGCACCCTCCCCACCTCCCCTCCCCGCACCCTGGCTTGGGAAGAGCCACATGTCGGGGTTAAGTCTTCCCACTGTGACCCACACGCATCGGGCCCTGCTGCAGGCTCAGGTCTGGCTGGGGGTGAACCACATGGAATTGGTCACCGGTTCTGCAGCGAGCGGCTGGCCTGGCCCTGACCCTGCAGCCGCCGGAGAGCCGTGGTTCCCCAGGGTCTCGGGCGAGGGGGGGTGTGCACAGTGGAGCGCTTTGTCTCATTTGTGCTTTCTGGTGGATACGACGCCCTGGCACGAAAGCAGCGTTTCACGCCCGGCCATGCGGTCCCCACGCGCTCAGCGACGGCGGGCTGTGTCCTGCGGGGCCCCGGGGGCCGCCTGGGTCAGGGAAGACGAGGCCAGGGCGGGCGGCCTGCACGGAGCCCGTCTCAGGAGATGGGATCCTGGATGGCGGGAGGCGGGCCGGCTCGCAGGAGAGGAAGCCAGGTTCTGGCTGCGGGAGCCCGTCCTGCGCGGCCGGGGGGGGGGGGGGGTGTTCCGTGTGGTTCCGTGTGGTGTCCACGCCCCGTGCCCTCTCCCGCAGCCCGTGCCCCCCCCCCCCCCCCCGCGGCCTCTCCCGGAGGCGCTCTGTGGAGACTGTGCCGCAGTCGCACCTGCCAGAGCCCCGGGGTGTCCGGTCGCTCAGGCTGCCGGCAGCGGCAGGCCCGGCCATCCCGCGGCCCCTGGAGCTGGCCGCCCGGCCCCCGTGGCGCAGGCCCTTCCCGGGCCACCGGGGCCAGGACTAGGGTGAGGCCAGTGAGGGAGGCTTTGCTAGGGTGCAAAGTTTAAGGGAACCCCCCAAAATACTCGTCATCGAGGTAACGTTTTAATGCAATCTTTTCTTGAAAAAGCAAAAATAACGCAGAAGAAATTCACAATGAACAAAATGCCAACTTAAAACATTTTTTTAATGTATTGAGAGAGAGAGAGGAGAGAGATGGATTAGTTGTTTCACTTATTGAAGCATTCGCTGGTTTTTGTACGTGCCCTGTCTGGGGATCGAACCTGCAACCTTGGCATATCGGGGCGACCCTCTAACCAACTGAGCGGCCCAGCCGGGCCTCAAAATATCAACATTTTAAAAAATGAAGACCAGGACTGGGCGGAGCCATTGGAACCGGAGGCTGGTCCCCTGGACACACATCCGTCTGCTCTCTCCTCGGCGGTTGATTTCCCCCCTCGGGGCATTAGAATCGTTGACAGATACTTTAGAATTGGGAAGTCTGTGTATTAAAAGCCCCTGCATTAAGTTTAACTATGTTATTTTTTAAAGATATATTTTATTGATTTTTTACAGGGAGGAAGGGAGAGTTAGAAATATCGATCAGCTGCCTCCTGCACACCTCCCACTGGGGATGTGCCCGCAACCAAGGTACATGCCCTTGACTGGAATCGAACCTGGGACCCTTGAGTCCGCAGGCCGACGCTCTATCCACTGAGCCAAACCGGTCAGGGCAACTGTGTTATTTAAACCAAAACAGAATTTACTGTTTCGTGTCGGTTCATTGAAGATCACTGAACATGGTCACGTGGTTGAAGCGTCACACGTGGCGTTTCTCCCGATGGAGACGGATGAGCGGAGGGAGTAGGTTTGGAAAACCTGCTGATGAGGTGGCGTCTGCCAACACCAGGGGCTCATGTGCCCTTTCCCTGGGCCCTGCGATGGCCCGGCCAGCACGGCTGGCTGCGGCCGGGGGGGGGGGGGGGGGCTTCCTGTGGCTTCTGGAACGGCCCACAGTCCCCTCCCCCACCCCACGGCCCCCCCCCCAGGCTCTCCCTCTGTCAGGCCTGGCCCCTCCCCCGCCCCCAGCCTGCAGACCCAGCGCGGTCCTGAGCAGCCTGAGACTTGTCCGGCCCATCGGCCCCATCGGTGTGATGCCCGACACTAGACAAGGGCGCCTCTCCTTCCCCACCTCATCCCGGGCGGCCACTTCTGAACACGGCTGGGCCGCTGTCCCGGGCAGGCAGGGCCTCCTGCGGGGAGGGGGGTGGAGGATAACGAGGGAGGATCGCAGCAAAGGCGCGGCGTGATCCGAAGGTCTCGTCATTGCACCCGAAGCGCGTGCGGGACGGCCCCACCCGGGCCGTGGGCACAGCCCATCTTGCCAGCCTCCCCCGGTGCCCATGCAGCCGGCATCGTGCTCGCTCAGGACCTGCCTGGCGTCTTCATTTCTCTGTCCCAGAGGTTTTCCTTTTCGTTCTTACTGGGAATTTGGTTCCTTTTGTCTGGAGAGACGAATGTGTCCTCGGATCCTTCATCCTCCAAGCGCTCACTCGCTGACTCTGCTCTGATCTGGGGGGCTCAGGCACCTGCGTGTAGCGGCCTGAGGTCCCGCCAAGCCCACCGCCGCTCCTGGCTGGTCCTGCCCACGGAGTCCACAGCATCTCCCTGGCGACACGTGTCCATAGTGACTAGGCCTTTGTAGGCGGCCGGCCCCTGGGCCCAAGCATCGCTGGGCATGGAGCTCACCCTCGGAGTCTGAGTGACGGCTCAGAGCCTGTGGGTCTCGGGGCCGCTGTGGAGGGACGTGCCCTCGGGATGCGTCAGGGGCTTGAGCGGGGAGACGCTCCGTGGCCGGGAAAGAAGTGCGCGTGTGATGCCTCATCTGGACGCTTCGTGTTGGAGCGGGGGCTCCTGCCTGCGCGTGTTCGCGGGAGCCAGTCCGCCCTGCAGCGCCCGGGCCCGGGCCGCCCCCCTCGGGCATAGCGTGTCGGCTGTCGGCGGTCTCCGGCCCACGGCTTCAGGTCCTTGTTTGTTTAAAACCCTTCATTATGATACAATTCACATACGGTCCCCTTCGCCCATTTTAAGTGCACAAGCCAATGGCCCAGCCGGCGTGGCTCAGTGGTTGAGCGTCGACCTCTGAACCAGAAGGTCAGGGTTCGATTTCTGGTCAGGGCACATGCCAGGCTGCGGGTTCCATCCCCGGTGTGGGGTGTGCAGAGGCAGCCGACCCATGATTCCCTCTCATTGATGTTTCTCTCTCTCCCTCCTCTCCCTTCCTCTCTGACATCAATTAAAAATACATATAAAAAGTGACTTAACCATTGACTTAACCATCATCATAGTCAATTTTGGAGGCTCTTCATCACCCCCAAAAGAAACCCCTGCCTCTGAGCCAGCACCTCCCATCTCTCATCTCGTGCACCCAACCCCAGCCCTGGGCAACCACTCTTTCTGTCTCTAGGTTTCTCTCTTCCGGGCATTTCGTAGACATGGGGTCATCCGTGTGGTCCTGTGGGACTGGCATGACGCGTTTCCAAGGGCCGTCCATGCGGTGACGCGTGTTGTTCCTTGTAAGGCCCGGCCGAGCCCATTCCATTGTATGATCGACCACGTCTTACCCACCCACTTGTCGGCTGGTGGATATCCATCCGATGGGCTGTTTCCGCTCCGGGCTCTTGTGAAGAATGCCGCGGGAGCATCCCTGGACACGGCTCTCTGTGGCCACGTGGTTTTTTTGTTTGTTTTGTTTTGTTTTGTTTTGTTTTTAAACATTTTGATTGATGAGAAACATCGCTTTGTTGTTTCATTTATGCATTCATTGGTTGATTCTTTTTTTTTTTAGTATATTTTTTTTATTGATTTCAGAGAGGAAGGGAGAGGGCGAGAGAGGGAGAGAGCTAGAAACATCAATGATGAAATCATTGATTGGCTGCCTGCTGCATGCCCCCTCCTACTGGGGATGGAGCCCACAAGGCACATGCCCTTGACTGGAATCGAACCCGGGGCCCTTCATTCCGCAGGCCGACGCTCCACCCACTGAGCCACACCAGCCAGGGCTGTGGCCATGTTTTCATTCTCGGGTTCCCACCAAGACCACTTCCTGCCCCTGAGACCCCTTCTCCTCACGCCAGGGGCACGGAGCCCCGCAGGGGGTGAGGGCGCGGAGGGCACACCTGGCGGAGGCGTGCGGAGGCCTCGCCATGAGGTGCTGCGCCGCCGTCCTCACCTCCTCGCCACCTTCCTGTTGGGGGACGGGCCTGGGGGTGGGGTGGCTGGACGCCCGCCTTCTTGACTCGGCACTGGCAGGGCGTGTGTAACGGGGAAGTGGGCCCTGAGCCCCGAGGTGCTGGTCCCAGGACCTGGTCCTGAGCAGGGCCCGTGGCCAGCGAGCCCAGCCCCTCCGGCGGACGGCACCCCTCACCCCACCTCCCCCACAGGGTGCCTCCGCCAACTGGTGGAACCATCGCCACTTCCAGCATCACGCCAAGCCCAACATCTTCCAGAAGGACCCGGACGTGAACATGCTGCACGTGTTCGTGCTGGGAGAGTGGCAGCCCATTGAGGTAGGACAGGCGGCCGTGTGGACGGGGCAGGGGGAGAGCGGGAGGCAGCGTGGACGGGTGTGTGTGTGTGTGTGTGTGTATGGGGGGGCGGACGGAGGCACAGTGTGGGTGGGGGCATGTGAACGGGGGGCAGGAAGACACATCCAGGGCTCGAGCTCGGTCCCCAGGGCCCGCTCCGGGAAGGCTGGCGTGGAGTCCCAGGCCTGGGCGCGGAGGGCCTGGGCGGGCGCTGTCCCCCTGTGCCAGCCGCGGGAGGGGCGGATCAGGTCACACGGGGAGTGGAGGTGAGGCCCAGGCCTGACAGCGCCCCCTTTCCCCCGCTCTGCCTCACGGCCTCGTTTGAACATCAGTGCAGTTTTTATTATAAACGTAGGACATGCCCACTATAAGCATTTAAGTGGCACAAAAATATACAAAACGGAAAAGCGCGTCTCCTATTGTCTCCACCGCCCTCTTCCCCAAACGCCATGCGCTGGGGTGGCCCGTGACCGCATGCCGTGTGTCCTCTGTGTGTGAGCGCGCACGCCTGCTCGTATGTCCTCAGTGTGTGAGCACGCACGCCTGCTCGTATGTCCTCTGTGTGTGAGCGCGCACGCCTGCTCGTATGTCCTCAGTGTGTGAGCGCGCACGCCTGCTTGTATGTCCTCTGTGTGTGAGCGCGCACGCCTGCTCGTATGCCCTCTGTGTGTGAGCGCACACGCCTGCTTTTCAGAAGCAAACACCGAGCCGGAGGCTTTGTCTGCAGCTCGCGCCTCGCCCAGCCGGCCTCCGGGAGTCCCAGCCCAGCGGCCCCGCCCGGGGCTGTCCCGGGCTCTGCTCCGTCCCTCTTCCATGATTACTGCCCCCCCTGCTGTTACAATTTTCTTTTAACAAAACCCCCCAATTTATTTAAGCAACGTCCTCTTTTTTTAAAAAAATATATTTTATTGATTTTTTTACAAAAGAGGAAGGGAGAGGGATAGAGAGTTAGAAACACCGATGAGAGAGAAACATCGATCAGCTGCCTCCTGCACACCTCCCACTGGGGATGTGCCTGCAACCAAGGTACATGCCCTTGACCGGAATCGAACCTGGGACCCTTGAGTCCGCAGGCCGACGCTCTATCCACTGAGCCACATCGGTCAGGGCAGCAACGTCCTCCTTTAAGGCATTTTTTAAGAAAGCAAACCCCTCTGTGACGGCCTGTGTTAGGGTTCAGTTTCCCCCCAGAAAGGAAATCGACACCCACTTCGATTGGGGGAAGCCCACCGCTCACGTCAAAGACGGGTCATCCTTGGCTCCGCGAGGTCCCGGGGCGGGTGGGCCTCGCAGCAGAGCCTGGAGCTCCGGGCTGTGCCCCGCGGCGCGGCACCCTCGCTGCCACCGGGAGGAGCGGCCTCCGTCTCCCGGCCGCCACGGCGGATGCCTGCGGCCCGGTCAGCGCAGAGGAAATGAGCCCAAACCCCGTGCTTCCAAGGGGGGTCCCCGGGCCAAAGCCCGCGCTCGAGCGTGTCTTCCAGAAGCGCCCGCTGCTCTGGAGGGTTAGATCGCGGCCTGACTGGCTGGGCCTCCGGGGACAGGGGCCGCCCTTGCTGAGGGGCCTGCCTGTTGTGGAGCCGCCGGCCGTGCTGACAGCGCTGGGCCCCCAACGAGACCCACGTCCCCAGCAGTGCTGGCAGGGAGGGCTTTCCCCCCGCCCGGCGGCCGTCAGACCTCTTCGGCGGCTCCTCCTTGCAGACACCTCTCCAGGGCCGCTGGTGGGCAGGGCGGGCGGAGGTTTGGGGGTCGGGGAGCCCAGGGCCACCGGTAGGCAGGGCGGGCGGAGGTTTGGGGTCGGGGAGCCCAGGGCCACCGGTGGGCAGGGCGGGCGGAGGTTTGGGGTCGGGGAGCCCAGTTGCCGGTAGCATTTGAACAGCCACGTGCTCCGTGCAATCCTCCCCTCTCACGTGTGGGGGACAGGGCGGCTGTGTCTGGGTTCCTGGCTGAGCTGTGCCCTGGAAAGGACTCGGGGCCTGATAGGTTGTCCTCTGCCAGACCCACCCCCACCCCAGGCCGCCCTTATCTCCAGGCCATAAACCAGCCGGCCAGCCGGCGCTCCAAAGGGCCGCCCGCAGGCAGCAGGCGCCTTCCTGCCTTCTGGTCTTTATGACTTCCAGGAGAACGTTTTTGGTTGATTTTCGCAAGACCCCCCCCCGCCCGCCCCCCCCAAGGTCCTTTCATTTCTTTGATGTGTAGACCGCTCTTCAGACATCCTGCTTCCAGGGGTTGCAGTTTCGCTTCTGGATGTTTCGCTTCTGCCCAATGGGTTTGGGCTGAGTTGATGTCCTGCCTTCACATCTCTCCCCAGCTCCCCGCAGTGGGGTGCACTGCTCGGCCCGTCCCTGCAGCACGGGGCGCTCCTGAGCCCGGCGCCGGGCTGGGCAGTCTGTCCTTGCGCGGACCCCGTCTGGGTGACTGGGCACCCAGTAACTCACTGGAGGGGGCCGCCTTCCCTCTTCTAGAAAGAATCTGTACTTTTATTTAAAAAAAAAATATATTTTATTGATTTTTTACAGAGAGGAAGGGAGAGGGAGAGTTAGAAACATCGACCAGCTGCCTCCTGCACACCCCCCACTGGGGATGTGCCCGCAACCAAGGTACATGCCCTTGACCGGAATCGAACCCGGGACCCCTGAGTCCGCAGGCCGACGCTCTATCCACTGAGCCAAACCGGTTTCGGCAGAATCTACTTTTAGCCCTTGCTGGTTTTCTCAGTGGATAGAGCGTCGGCCTACAGACTGAAGGGTCCCGGGTTCGATTCCGGTCAAGGGCACATGCCCAGGTTGCGGGCTTGATCCCCAGGGTGGGGCGTGCAGGAGGCAGCCGATCCATGATTCTCCCTCATCATTGATGTTTCTCTCTCCCTCTCCCTTCCTCTCTGAAATCAGTAAAAACATTTATTTTATTTTCTAAAGAAAGAAAAGAGTGAAAACGCAGCCCCGTCCTTTCTACTGGCTCCCGCTCTGTGTTTGCGTTGGGTTTATGAGCTCCTGAGCGCCCAGAGCAGAATGAAACAGCCGTGATCTCCGGCGGCCTGACGTTGCTCATCCTCGTTCTGGGCCACGTCCGCGGGGCCATTGTTTCCGCCTCCCTGCCCAGACCCTCCTCCACCCGCCTGGGCGCCCCCCGCCCCCCACTGACCCTCGCTTCCTGGGTCAGGCAGCCCCTGGTGCGGCCAGTCCTCCCTGGGAGTGGCCGGGGCCTCCTGTGGGGCCACAGCTGGGGTTTGGGGTCTTGCTGCTCTGCGCATGCCCAGGGGGGGGGGCTGTTGCTCATTCTCTGTGGGAGTTCGCAGGTTCCCAGAGGCGGGTGCTGGACTTTGCAACAGCTCCCCTCCCCCACTCCTGGGCAGACAAGGAAGGCCCTTGTCCTCCTCAGACATTTTGTTCCGACGCTGAAAAGTCCCCTGTACATGCCCCTGGCACCCGAGCCTGGCCTCGTGGTCCGCGGAGAGGCTGGGCGCGGGAGGGCCAGCGGCCGGGCAAAGGGCGGAGGAACTCCGGGAAGCCAGGCCACCCGCGGGCAGTGCCCCCTCCCCGTGCCCCTGGCCCGCGTCCCCGGTCAGCCTCCGCCTGGGAATGCGGCAGAGAGAGCCCTGTGCGCCACCATCTCCTTCCTGGGGTCTGGACACGGGGCGGGGGGGGGGGGCACCCGTACCTCCCTGGGTGAAAGCACCCTCTGTCCCCCTGCGTCTCCCCTCCGACGGCCCCACCCCCCGAAGCCCTCTCCCTGTGCGGTGAGGGCTGTCCTGGAGGAGAGGGGTGTGGGGGCCCAGTGGGGAGGGCGGCGTGCCCACCGAGCAAGTCCAGGGCCCGGCCCTGAGCGGAGCGCAGCGTGCAGGTCATCACTTCATCCTTGCTTAACCCTGAGGCAGGAGCGCTCCACAAACCCATTTTATAGGTGGAACAACGAAGGCTAGAGATGGAGTAACTCGCGCCAGGTCACAGCTAGAAAAAGCGCCAGCAACCAAACACATGCGTCTGCTCTACGCCAGGGCTCTGGGTCCCGCGGGGCCTTGCCCGGGGCCACCACCTAGTGGACATGAAGGGAAATGTGTTTGCTGGATCACCCCAGCTTTCGTGTGTGTGTGTGTGTGTGTGTGTGTGTGTGTGTGTGTGTGTGTGTGTTTAATGTATTATTTGATTTCAGAGAGGAAGGGAGAGGGGGAGGGAGAGAGAGAGAGAGAGATTGACGATGAGAGAGAATCCCTGATCAGCTGCCTCCTGCACGCCCCCCACTGGGGACCGAGCCTGTTCTGTGGGTCCTATGCCTCCCAGGCCCCTGGGCAGCTGCATGTCCCCCTTCCTTGAATGGCCAGGTGCGGGCCCCTCCACCCACCTCTGAGACCTCCCTGGCCTGAATGACAGTGTTGGAGCAAATGGGCACGCCTTCTGGGTGTGAGGGGGGCCCTGTGGGAGCCCAGGAGGCCACACGGAGCCGAGGGGCTGACGCGCCCCGGGCGCTGGGACACGGCCCTGGCGCCAGGAGGCGAGGCCTGGGACAGCCGGGCTCTGTTCCCGTCGGGGCCCTCCGTGCAGGAGCCCACAGACTCCCTGTGGTTTTGAGAGTCACTGTCCTCTGTCCTCACCTGGGAGCCAGGGGCGTTGGCCTGACAGCACCCGGCGTCTCTCCCCGCCCCCCCCCCGCCCCCCGGTGCTCTGATGTCCCGCAGGAAGTGGGAATGGACTCATTGGAGAGGCGGCTCGGGCCCTCGGGCCCAGGGGAGGGTTGCCCAGGAGCAGTGTCCCGGGGCCAGCACCTGGCACATCGGTGTGAGAGCGAGACATCGACGGGCTGCCCCCTGCACCGCCCCTCCCAGGGGTCCAGCCTGCAGCCAGGCATGTGTCCTGACGGGGAATTGAACCAGCGACATTTTTAATCCTCATCCGAGGATATTTTCCCATTAATTTTTAGGGAGAGTGGAAGAGAGAGGGAGAGACAGAGAAACATTGATGTGAGAGAAACACATCGACTGGTTGCCTCCTGCACGACCCCAATCAGGGCCCAGGCCGGGGAGGAGCCTGCAACCGAGGTACATGCCCTTGACCGGAATCGAACCCGGGACCCGCTGGTCCCCAGGCCGACGCTCTACCCACGGAGCCACACTGTCTAGGGCTGAATCAGCACCATTTGGTGCCTGGGACAACTCTCAACCAACTGAGCCACCCTGACCAGGGCTCATTGGCTTTTACTTTTTTAATATATTTTTATTGACTTCAGAGAGGAAGGGAGAGAGAGAGAGAGAAGCATCAATGATGAGAGAGAATCGTGGATCGGCTGCCTCCTGCACGCCCCACACTGGGGATTGAACCCGCAACCCGGGCATGTGCCCTGACCGGGAGTCAAACTGGTGCCTCCTGGTTCCTAGGTCGACCTTCAACCCCTAAGCCACACCGGCCAGGCTCATTGGTTTGTTTTTTAACCACCAGTGATATGGATGCTAAATGGGGCTCGGGCTGAGTGACCTGGGAGGGTCTCGCCCTGGCCTGGCTCCCCCCACAGACCCAGCCTGACAGGCAGAGCAGGTGCACTCTGCACGCAGCACCTGCGGTCTCGGCCTCCACGCAGCAGGGTGGCTGGTGCCCAGGGGCCGAGCTTTAGGATTAAAGGGCCGCGGGGACCCTGTGGGGCCGTGGCTCTCCCACTGGCTGGCGCTCAGAGGGGCCCGAGCAGCTTTGTGCAGCGAGGATGCCCAGCCCTCCTCCAGGGGCGGGCTCCCGTGGGGACGGCGCTGGGCCTGGGAGCAGTGCTTGGCTTTGAAATTGCGGGAGGCTTTCTCATCAATGTCTCTAACTCTCTATCCCTCTCCCTTCCTCTCTGTAAAAAATCAATAAAATATATTTTAAAAAAACGAAATTGCGGGAGGCTCCGAGGAGGCGGATGCTCCCAGCCCCACGGGGAAATCCCCAGGCCCCGCCTGGTTCCAGCAGCCGCTCACCTGGCCCCGGGGAGCTCCCAGGAGGGCTGGCGCGTTCTCCCTCCCAGCGGGTGGAGCCCGGGACGCCCTGTGGGGCTGTGCCTGTGCGCTGTGGGGTGTGCATTCACCACCCACAGCTCCTTAGTGACTGTCTCGGGGCGCCGAGTCAGCGCTCTCAGTGCGGATCCCTGCGGCCCACCCCCTGTGGCCGTGGGCAGGGACCCGACCCTGAGCCTCCGCTTGGGAAGGGCCGGCTCCCGGCTCCCAGCTCCCGGCTCCCGGCTCCCGGGCTGGCGTGGAGCGGGAGCTGAGGCTGCGCGCAGGGGACGCACTGAGCCGGCTGAGGACGTGCTGGCGCGGTTAGCCCAGGGTCAGGCGAGCAGCTGGAGGGGCAGAGTGACAGGCGAGGGACAGGGGCCCCTGAGCCGGAGGGACAGTGGTGGCTGCAGAGCGGGTGGGGAGGGGCACGGGAGGCGGGGCCCCGGGTGCGGGTGCCGGCACTCACGGCCTCTCCTCTGTCTCCCTCTCTCTCTCCTCTGTCTCTCTCCTCTCTCTCTCTGTCTCTCTCCTCTGTCTCTGTCTCCCTCTCTCTCCTCAGTACGGCAAGAAGAAGCTGAAATACCTGCCCTACAACCACCAGCACGAGTACTTCTTCCTGAGTGAGTGCGGGCGCCGTAGCCTCACCCCCTACCCCTCACCCCTCACCCCTCACCCCTCACCCTCTGTCCTTCTCCCACCGACAGCCTTTGCAGACTCAGAAAGTGACGCTGACCCCGTAGGAAAGGGCCCACAGCAGCCGCCCCTGAGAGCCCTCCTGGGCCCTCGGACAGACGGCCCCAAGGCCAGCAGGGCCCTTGCTCCTGATCCCGGGTGGGGGTGGAGGTGCTGTCTGCTCCCGGCCGCCTCAGCGTGAGCTGCAGGCCTGTGTGCTGGCCGCGCCCCTCCTGCTCTTCCAGCCGGGACAGGGGACAGGACGGGGGCAGGATGGGGACAGGGCAGGTCAGGGGACAGGACAGGACGGGGGCGGGACGGGGGGCAGGACGGGGGCAGGGCGGGACGGGGGACAGGACAGGACGGGGACAGGATAGGACGGGGGACAGGACAGGACGGGGACAGGATAGGACGGGGACAGGACGGGGGCAGGGCGGCCCTGGAGGGACAGGACGGGATGGAGGCAGGATGGGACAGGAACAGGACGGGGGCAGGGCGGGGGGCAGGACGGGACGGGGACAGGACGGGACGGGGGCAGGACGGGACGGGGGCAGGACAGGGGCAGGACGGGACGGGGACAGGATGGAGGCAGGACGGGATGGGGACCAAATGGGACGGGGGACAGGACGGGACGGGGGCAGGGCGGGACAGGGACAGGATGGAGACAGGGCGGCCCAGGAGGGACAGGACGGGGACAGGACGGGATGGGGACAGGACGGGATGGGGACCAAATGGGGCGGGGGCAGGACGGGACGGGGACAGGACGGGGGCAGGACGGGATGGGGGACAGGACGGGACAGGGGCAGGACGGGATGGGGACAGGACGGGACAGGGGCAGGACGGGATGGGGGACAGGACAGGGGCAGGACGGGATGGGGACAGGACAGGGGCAGGACGGGACGGGGACAGGATGGAGGCAGGGCGGGATGGGGACCAAATGGGGCGGGGACAGGGCGGGGGCAGGGCGGCCCAGGAGGGACAGGACGCTCTGAGCACCTCTGTGCCCCTCCCCGCAGTCGGGCCGCCGCTGCTCATCCCCATGTACTTCCAATACCAGATCATCATGACCATGATCGTCCGCAAAGACTGGGTGGTGAGTCGAAGGGCGTCGTGAGCCGGGGCGCGCGGAGGGGGTCTGGGCGGTGGACCCGGGGCCTGCCCTGTGCCCTCCTGCCTCTGTGGGCCCAGGCGGTTCCCCTCGGGCGCTGCCTCATTGCTCGCGAAAGGACCTGCTCTGGGGCTGCCCTGCACCCACCCGAAGGGCCCCACGCACAGGGGAGCCCCTGGGAGCCAGCGCCCGGCAGAGCCCTCAGCGGGGCCTGTGTCCGCGGGTCCCTGAGGCCCACGAGCGGTCACACGTTGGGCGGGGCGAGCGGGCGCTGGCTCCCGCGGAGGCGCAGGTGTGCGGGTTGCCGGGCTGCGTGGGGCAGCGCCAGGGGCTGCGTGGCAGGCCTGTTAGCAGCAGGACCGTGTTCTCACGCCCCGGGCCGTGGCCGGGGCGGTCCTGAGGCGGCGAGGAAGGGGCTGGGCGGGCCGCTCTCCGTGGCTCGTGGCCGGCGCCCCCTTCTCCGCGCGCCCCCTCACTTCGTCTGCCCCGTGCGTGGTCTGCATCTGTGCCCAATGCCCCCTCAGAAGGGCACCGCCCGTGGGGCACCCGGGCCTCCCACCAGCCCGGCTTTGTGTAGACCTGAGGGCACCGTGCCCGCGGCGGCATGACCTGGACGGAGCGGTCGGCACGGGCAGAGCGGGGCGCAGGGGGTCAGGGACGGGGCCCCGCTCTCCCAGTCCCTGGTGCAGGGACCGCCGGTCTCTCTTCACTTTTTCTCACTCGGTTTCATGAATGAAGAGGGTGAGACTCGGAGTTCGGGACTTTCCCGAAGTGACACCAAGGGGTGGGGGGCTCTAGAACCCAGGCCTGGCCAACGCCGCGTCCGAGGCCCCCCCCAACCCGCCACAGCCTCTGAGCGACAGGGCCGAGTCGGTATCGCATCTGAAGGCCGCAAAGCACTTCGCCTTACATCCTCTCCTGGAAGTACCGGTCGGCCCGTGGCTGTTGGTTCCTGTTTCTTGGTGTTTTTTTGTGTGTGATATATTTTTATTGATGTCAGAGAGAAAGGGAGAGGGAGTGAGAGAAACATCAATGGTGAGAGAGAATCATGGGTCTGCTGCCTCCTGCACGCCCCCTACTGGGGATTGAGCCCGCAACCCGGGCACGTGCCCTGACCGGGAATTGAACCATGACCTCCGGGTTCAACCACTGAGCCGCATTGGCCTGCCCGTGGCTGTTGGTTCTGCTAAGAGAGCCGGACTAGACGGACTGGACTCCGGAGACGGGTGGTGGCTGGGGAGGAGGTGACTCTGCACGCGTCCGCCAGGCCCGCGCTGGTAGAACCTGCCCCGCTCACCTCCAAGACGCGCTCTTTTCCCCAAAGCGAGCGTTTCGTCAGGACTGACGCTGTTCCAGAACAGTCCGGCTCTGACCCCTACGTTGTGTTGTTTAACCCGGTCTGCCAGCGAGGCCGGAGGGGCAGGAGGAATGGAATTTCTGGATCAGTAAGCGATGGGAACTTGACCCCGGCCTGAGCCTACGTGACCGCTGTCTGCCCCGGGCTCCCTGGGCCCGTGGCCGCGGCCGAGAAGCAACGTGAGCCGCGGCGCTGGGCCGGCCATGCTGCCGGGTATTCTAATCTGCTTCACGCAGGTGATAGGAATACTTCATCTTTTTTTTTTTTTTTACTGTTTGTTCCCTAAGGAACAAAGCCATTAAATAGGGGCGGCAGGAAAGCCGATCCGACGGAGCACCTGAACGGGCTCAGAGGGCAGGGCCCGGAACCCGATCGGCCTCGGCCTCTGCAGGGCCTGCCCTCGCTCTGCCGGGAAATAGGGTGCCGCCGGGCGGGAGGGCTGGGCCTCCTACCGCTCCCAGACTCGGTGCTGAGACTCACGGGGACCGTGCTCAGGCCCCCCTCCTGTGGAGGCTCCTAAATGCCAGGGAGGCCCCGGGACCCGGGTCTCGATCCCCCGGGACCACCAGCCCCCTTCCATGGGGTATTGAAGGTTCCTCTCTGAGCCTGTCCTTGGAGGCCCGGGCTCCGAATGACCTTTGCCCCCAGCACCCCACTTAGCCTCGGACACGGAGAAGCCCTCGCTGGATGTTGTGGAGCTGAGCGAACAGAGCTCCTTGCAGGGCGAGCTGCTGGGCAGATAGGGAGGCAGCCGCCGCCGGTGGACGCGGCCTGGACACGGCACGTCCTGCCAGGCCCTCGCACGTGGGCCGGGAGATGGGCTGCAGGGCAGGCAGGGCCGGGGCCAGGCGTGGGAAGGGCTCGTGGGTCCTGCCCGGAGGCTGGACCTGACCCGTGGGCCCCGGCAGGGAACGAGGCCGCGGTGGCTCGGAGCGTGGCGGTGCGTGACCGGGTGCGCGGGAGGGAGACCTCTGGGCGGCCACGTGGTGCGGGGGCGGGCCGAGTGGGCAGAGCTCAGATGCGGCTACGCCCCCTTCAGCAGTCACGCCCTGCGGAGCCCCCGGGAGGTTCTCCCCGTCCTTTGGGGGGGGGGGTGAGGCACAGCTGAGGGCGCCCCCACAGCCACAGGAAGCGGGCGGTGGCGCTGGAATCAGCTCCTCTGGGGAGGAGAGTGAGGGGGACCCGGCTCCGCACCCCCATTCCAGGCAGAGGCCCTGAGGTGGCTGAGGAGCGGGGCACCTGCTCCCCCGTGACACTGGGCTCCTCTGGGCGGGGGAGGGTGCAGGGAGAGACGGGGTGCTTGGTGTTGGGAGGGCCACCGCGCCACCTGCACGAGGGAGAGCCGGAGCCCCCCGAGGCTCCGCTGTGGACACGGGAGGCCGAGTGCCTGCCTGCGAGGCCCCGAGGCGGGCGGGCCGTGACTCTGTCCTCTGCGCCCTCCCCCCCCCCCCGGGTGCTGGGTGAGCGCGGAGGAAGGGGTTCCCAGGTGCCCATGAGTCCGGACAGGACCCCAGGGCTGTTCCTGAGCCTGCCGGGTGGGGGTGCACGGTCAGACGCCCCGGCCCACGAGAGGGCTGCTGACCTCTGGCCCCTCCCTGTGGGTGCCCCGCGCTTGTCCCCGGTCCCCATCCCTGTTTCTGTCCCTGAGAGCAGACCGCGCAGCTCCCCTCCTGCGGCCGAGACTCAGCGTTTCCCTGGAAACGAGACCCCCCTTCCGAGCCGCCCGTGGGGCTCTCGGGACGCCTTTGCCGGCGGCGGGGTGCGCGCCCCCCGCGTCTCATCGCGCTTCTCTCGGCAGGACCTGGCCTGGGCCATCAGCTACTACGCCCGCTTCTTCGTCACCTACATCCCCTTCTACGGCGTCCTGGGCGCCATCCTCTTCCTCAACTTCATCAGGTGCCGGCTCCCCGCTCCCTGGGCCTCACGTCCTGGCACCCCAACTTACCCCCTTCGCCCGCCTGGGCCGCCTGGGGTGCGGGGAGGAGCTGTTCCCCCCGTGGCCGGGCCGGGAGAGCAGGCAGGGCTCCGGCGCTGAGCACCCCCCCCCCCCCCCCCCAGGTTCCTGGAGAGCCACTGGTTCGTGTGGGTCACCCAGATGAACCACATCGTCATGGAGATCGACCGGGAGCCGTACCGGGACTGGTTCAGCAGCCAGGTGGGTCCCCGGACCTTGGCCCACGGCCGGGCCGCCTGTCCCGCTGCTGGCCTGGGGCGGCGCCGGAAAGGGTGGCGGCTGGTTGGGAGGGGCCCACGGGGACTCGGCGCGATGAGGGCTCCGGGCAGAACAGTATGACACGGGGGGGGGCGGGGGGGCGGGGGGGCGGCCCTGGGTCCTGGGCGAGGCTGGGCCTTGAGCGAAGGAGACGAGGCCCCTCATTCCTCACCCCTGGCCTCCCCCCTCCCCTCCCCTCCCCTCCCCTCCAGCTGGCGGCCACCTGCAACGTGGAGCAGTCCTTCTTCAACGACTGGTTCAGCGGGCACCTCAACTTCCAGATCGAGCACCAGTGAGTGAGGCGCGGGGGGCGGGCCACATGCAGTGGGAGGGCGTGGCCACCAGCCCCACCTGGGCAGAGGGCAGTATTGGGGGCCTCCCTCTCTCCCCCACTTGGGGAGATCCCCACCTCCCAGCCCTCGAGCATGCTCCTCCGCCAGCCCCCCTGAGGCCGGGAGGGGCGCCCTGTGCTCCCGTCGGGGGGACAGCCGCCCGTGTGGCTGGAGCGTCCACCTGGGCCTCCCCTGGTCTGTGCGCCTGGCGGGCGGGCAGGGCGTCTGTCCCCTTCATTGACAGGGAAACTGAGGCCCAGCTTGCCCGGAGCTGAGATGCCAAGGGGCTTCCCCCCGAGGCCCCATCCCTGCTGCCCCTCATCCTCGTCTCCCGCCACCTCCTTTTCCTCTCACCCCTCCAGTTCACTCGTTTCCTTTTTATTTTTTTACTTTTAAAATATATTTTTATTGATTTCAATTTTTTAAAAATAGATTTTTGTTGATTTCAGAGAGGAAGGGAAGGAGAGAGAGACATCAATGACGAAGAAGAATCATTGACCTGCTGCCTCCCGCATGCCCCCTACTGGGGACTGAGCCCACCCCCTGGGCGCGTGCCCTGATGGGAATGGAACCTTGACCCCCTCGTCCATAGGTCGGTGCTCAGCCCCTGAGCCGCACCGGCCGGGCGCTGGTTCCCTTTTTAGAAAAGCTCGGTGTTGTCTCCAGCACCACATACACAGCCGTCCACGAACAGCCCGCCACGTGCCCGCCGCCGGGGGGCGCACAGGGCGAGCGCAGGGGTCTCCCTGGGCCGCAGCCTCACCCTCCGCCCCCCCCCCCCAGCCTCTTCCCCACCATGCCGCGGCACAACTTCCACAAGGTGGCCCCGCTGGTGCGGTCCCTCTGCGCCAAGCACGGCATCCGGTACCAGGAGAAGCCGCTGCTGCGGGCCCTGCAGGACATCGTCCGGTGAGGGGGCCCCGGGGGACCGGGCTCCCGCAGAGGAGGGAGGGACCTTCCCATTGTCTTCCTCGGGGCCCCGGAGAGCCCTGCGCTGCAGCCCCTGGCTGAGAGCTGAGGAAGCACCTGCACCCCAGCGAGGCCGCCCCAGCCCGCCCTCTCCCGGGGCTCCCCGTCCTCTCCCGGGGCTCCCCGCCCTCTCCCTCAGCCTCCCTGTCCTCTCCCGGGGCTCCCTGTCCTCTCCTGGGGCTCCCCGCCCTCTCCCGGGGCTCCCCGTCCTCTCCCGGGGCTCCCCGCCCTCTCCCTCAGCCTCCCTGTCCTCTCCCGGGGCTCCCTGTCCTCTCCTGGGGCTCCCCGCCCTCTCCCGGGGCTCCCCGTCCTCTCCCAGGCCTCCCCGCCCTCTCCCTCAGCCTCCCCGTCCTCTCCCGGGGCTCCCCGTCCTCTCCCGGGGCTCCCCGCCCTCTCCTGACCCCTGACCGCCCCACCCCCTTCTTCCCAGGTCCCTGAAGAAGTCTGGGGAGCTGTGGCTGGACGCCTACCTCCACAAATGACACCACAGCCGGCGGGGCCGTGGGAGGGGGAGCGGGTGGGGTGGCGGCCGCAGGGGTGGGGTTTTGTTCTGAGGGGGGTCCCTGAGCCCCGATGTTTGGTCCTGCTCCTGGCTTCCTCTCCCGGTTCCCTTCCCTGCGCCCTCAGCACCCTCCCCGGGGGCCGCCCTCCGTCTGTCCCGGAGCAGAGAGGTGGCCCAGGCCTGCCTCCTCCCTCCGCCCCGCACGTCTGCTGACCAGAGGCCCCTGCCCGGCCCCTGCAGCCCGGCACCCCCCCTCCCTCCTCTGCCCCTCAGCACACCCCCCCCCCCTGCTGCTTTCTGTCCCGGGAGCTCCCCGACCCTGCGGCTGGGCTCCCTCTGCGGCCCACGGTCTGCCTTTGTGTAGGGGAGGCTGGCTCTGACCAGGCTGAGCACTTCCGTCTGACCCCCCCTTCCAGCCTCCTCCCTCCTCCAGAGCCTGTGACCTGGGCCCAGGGGGCAGCCCCACCCCCACCCTGCCAGACGTTTGTCCTAGTTGGGCCGCCTTAGATTCTGGAGCATTCGAACCGTCTCCTCGGGCTCTGTCTTCCCCTAGCTCGCACCTTCTGCTGTTTAACCTTTGCTGCCCGGGGCCCTGGGGCTGGTGTGGTGACAATCTGCCCCTGGCCACCTGCCCCTCGGCCAGTGGGCTGAGCGGGCTCACTCCCCGAGGCACTGTCGGGGCCACCACTGTGTGTGTGTGTGTAGGGGGGGGAGGGGGCAGAGGAGGAGGGAGCCCAGGAGGTGATAGGAGGTGGCACAGAGGAGCTGGGGGTTGGGAGGGCCTGATGAGGGCCAGGTGGAGGTACGAGTGGGAGGAGTTTGGGGCTGGAGGCCAGGAGCTGAGGGACAGGAGTGAGGGGTGGGAGGGGGAGGGGAGCCCACCCCTCCCACCCCCTGGGGGGACCCAGAGCCGCTGCATCTGGAAACCTAACCCACTAACCGATGTTTAGCTGCGGGGCAGGGTCAGCGCAGCGGGGGAGTGCCCAGCCCCCGCCCGGAGGGACCAGTATGTGGTGCGACAGGCCTCCCGTTGCCGCCCTCGGCCCTGCTGCTGAGAACAGGCCGGAGGAGCTGCTGTCGCTCCGCGGCCAATGGATCCATGGGGAACTGGTCTTCATTTTTATCCTGTTGCTCCCCGCCCTACACTTTTTGGAAATAAAGAGGTAATTTTATTCTCACTTCCCTGAGGCGCTCAATCAATGCCCGCCGTGCTGGGGGTGGGGGAGGGCGGCAGCCGGAGCCGGGCCTCGGGCAGCCCTTCTGTCCCCTGGGCCCCTGCGGCCCCGACCGCCCCTCCGCCTCCCCGACCTGAGCTTCGGGCCAAGGACCCAAAGAAAGGGGCGCCTCCCTCCTGGGCCCTCGGCAAACCCCGCTCCCACCCCGGAGCCCCGGGGCCCCGGAAGGTGTTCGGAGGCAGCGAGGAGGGCTGGTGCGGGCTGCCGCCCTGATGCCATCCCCATCCCCTCACCCCGGACCCGCTGTGCGCCCACAGCTCCCCGCCCCCCCCCCTCCCCGCCCGCCTCCTGTCCACACAGTCCCGGGGCAGAGAGCATCTCCGGGCTGAGGAAACAAGTCCCCGGAGACCCTGTGTCAGCTCCTGGGGGCCCCACACCCTGGGAGGTCCCAGCCTCGCCTGGCTCCCCAGCTCGGGCAGCGTCATGGAGACGGGTCCAGGGGGCAGTCCCGCAGGTGGACTCCAGCCCGAGCCTGGGAGGAGCCCAAGGGAATGCGCTGACCCCCCGCTGACCCCCCACTGGCCCCCACGCTGCTCCGTGACCACCTGCCTCTGGGCTGGCTCAGGGGCAAGTCCAGCTGGACAAGCCAGGGGAGGGCCAGAGGGTCAGGGCAGTCCACCTAGGGGCGCCCCCCGGCCTTGCCTGCCCCCCAATCTCCACAGTAGACCCTCATCCCCGGCTTGTGTGGCCTGTGACCTCAGTACAGCCGGCAGGGTCGGCCGGGTGACGGGGAGGGTGTGTGTGGTCCCCCGTGGGCGCAGGCTCAGGCCGGACCGAGGAGCAGAAGCAGCCTGCCTGCGCTGGGGGCAGAGACCGCCCTGGCTCAGTGGGTGGCTTTGGGCCAGTCCTTTGCCCTCCTTGACCCTCTGGGCTCCAGGCTCCAGGATGTCTCAGCCACGGGTCCCGGGGAACTGAGGCCAGGTGGACGCCCGGCCGTGAGGGCCCCGGGGATCGGTGACTCTCCCCCCGGCCTGGCCCTGAGGTCTCACCTTTGGGTCACGAAGCTGGGACGCCCATACCTGCTGTCCCCAGACTTCCCGGAGGCTCTTGGTGAGCACAGGATCGTGGGTTTCTGACCCCCAAGCCCTGTCAAAGCTGTGCCACCTTAACACGCCAGGCCCCGAGGGAGCCCAAGACCCGAAGCTCCATCCTCCGGAGGCCGAGACCCAGCGTTTGGCTCCCCCCCCCCCTCCTTCACTTCCCACAAGGGAAGCGCTGTTTCCCGCCCATCCCCCCCCCCACCCCGTCAAACGTCAGCTCTCCCAGGAGGCCCAGGGGCTGGGCCAGACGGCGTGGAGCCTGGAGGAGACCAGCGCTCACCCACAGGGAACTGAGGGTGCTGCCCCCATAAAAGGGCGTCACTTGGCGGGGGGGGGGCATGGGCAGGGTGCCAGGCGCAGAGGAGGGGCTGGCAGGGCAGCCTGGGCGGGTGGCGTGTGACCTGGCGTCCCCGAGGCGGCCAGTGGCCCGGCGGTTCCTCGGCGTCAGCGGAACTCGGAGGAGGCCTGCGAGAAGGGGCAGGATGGAAGGGCTGCCCTAGGAGTGACCGCCACGCTCCGGTGACAGCCTCGCGCCAGTCCAGACCCCTCAGCTGTCCCAGGTGCACCGCCCCGTCCAGGCCCGCCCCTCCGGACAGGAAGCTGTGGGTCCCGGAGGGGGCGGGGGAGACGGCGGCCGTCAGGAGCTCGGAGCTCTTGTGCCTGGACTTGGTCTCTCTTTGTTGTCGTTGATGTTTCGGGAATTGGTCTTGTTTCTAACCAATCTGGCCGCCCCTAAGCAGAACGAGTGGCCCCAGCATGCTTGTCCTCCGCCATCGTGAACATTTATTTTTTAAATTATTTTTAATTAGTTAATTTTTTAAATTGATTTCAGATAGAGGAAGGGAGAGGGAGAGGGAGATAGAAACAGCCATGATGAGAGAGAATCATCCATCGGCTGCTTCCTGCACGCCCCGGACCAGGGATCCGGGATCCAGCCCACAACCCAGGCATGTGCCCTGACCAAGCATCGAACCCTGACCTTCTGGTTCACGGGTTGACGCTCAACCACGGAGCCACACTGGCAGGGCGTGAATGTGGCCGTTTTGAAGGCATTTAGGAGCAAGTGTCCTGGAGGGTTGGTGACAGGCCCACGGGGACCTGGGCAGCCCAGTGCCCCAGGACATGTTCGGGCGAGGGTTGTGGGAAGACCAAGGAGAGCCAGGACCTGTCCCCACAGAGCTTGCCACCCCTCCCAGCCCCTCGGGACACGACCCACAGGGACCGGTTCTGTTCTGTGACTCCTGCCACCACCGGCCGGGCAGCCCACAGCGGGCTCTTACAGTCACAGCTTCCCTCCGTCGTGTTGCGTTTCTTCGGGGCCCAAGGCTCTGTGCGCACCACTAAGCAGGGACACGGGGTTCCTTAGAGGCCCCCCCCCCCTTTCACAAGCCCCGCACAGGCTCCCAAATGCTCGCTCCGCAGCTGCCTAAGAGAAGGGAGCGCTCCGCTCACAGAAGGCGGTGCCCTGTCCCCAGGGGCTCCCGCAGGGGGAACAGTGGGAGGAGGGAGATGACCGATGACCTGCCCCCGGAGGATCCCAGACCATAAGGGGGGGGCGGGGTTCCCCAGGGGCCTGTAAGCGAGTTCCCAGGCAACCACCCATCTGCTGCTGAGGGCGCGCTCCCCATGGCTACCACCAGGGGCCGCAGGGAGCGTGGCCTGCCGACGATGGTGCAGTTACTCCGGGCGCCGCTGGGTGGCGCTGCAGGCTCAGCGTCCGCGCTGGGTGAGGCCATGCCCTGTTGTTTTTAAGTACCACTGCTTTTTTTTTTTTTTTAAATTAAGATTTTTAAAAATTGGTTTTTAGGGAGAGAGAGAGAACATCGATGTGATAGGGAAACATCAGTGGGCTAGCCTCCTGCACACTCCTCACTGGGGATCGAACCCACAACCCAGGCATGTGCCCTGACCGGGCATCAAGCCGGCAACCTTCCGGTGCACAGGACGCCCAACCAACTGAGCCACGCCAGCCAGGCCAGGGTGTTTGTTAGTATCTCCCCATAAAGGCATCAGAGCCACCGCAGGAAACGCCCAGGCCCGGCTGCCCAGGCAGGAGACGGGGGGGGGGGGGGGGGTGCCATCCATGGGCACCCTTGGCACCAGGAGCCAGCAGGGCTTCCACGGGGAAGCCCCGCAGGAAGGGGACTCCGGGCAGAGGAAATGGCCTATGCAGGGGCCCTGAGTGTGGGCCTGGCCCTAGACAGAAGGAATTTGCCTTGGAGGCAGAATACCTTTCAAGGAGTAAACAGGCTCAGAGATAACCGGGGCCAGGTCCCAGTCAGAGTAGGCGGTGGCCCTAAGGCGTTGAATCACAGGCACAAAACTTGTAAATAAACTTCTCAGCTCAGTTGCTGGGCCCTATGCCAAGAGCCTCCCACAACATCTTTTGTCTTCCATCAGCCCAGGAAGTCCTGTACCCTCAGAGAGGTTGAATAACTTCCCCAAGGTCACACAGCCTTCAGTCCTGCCAGAAGCAAGACTTGCCCGGGTCAGCCAGACTCCAGATCAGAGGGGACCCTGTGGAATGGACCAGGGAGGGGCTGAGTGACCCCAGGGAGCACCGAGCAAGAACTGAAGTATTGTCCCCCTTCCGCTCCCTGGGGGAACCCAGTCCAGGGCAGTGGGGGCCCTCATAAAGTGGGGGACAGGCCTGCAGCTGGTGGGGAGACTCCAGCCCCCACCCCAGAAAGGCCCTCCGATAGTCTAGCTCAGCATTTTAATATTTTTAAAAAATTGCTGCCATTCTTCAGATGGAAACTTCAGCCCTAGCCAGTTTGGCTCCGTGGATAGAGTGTCGACCTGCTGACGGAGGGGTCCCAGGTTGGATTCTGTCCGGTCAAGGGCACATGCGGGCGGGCTCGATCCCCAGTGGGGGGCATGCAGGAGGCAACCAATGATGACTCTCTGTCATTATTAATGTTTCTATCTCTCCCTTCCTCTCTGAAAAAATAAATAAAAATATATTTTTAAAAAACAACAAACAAAACACGCAAATGGAACCTTCACCTCAGCTTGGGGCTGCTGCAGTGCGTGGGGATGGGCTTGCAGGGGCCAGCGGCCCAGCTCTCCCTCCCTCCCACCTTCAGGAAGCCCCGAGGGGGCCAACCGCACCCATTTCTCAGATGAGGAGCCTGAGGCTCAGGGAAGGGCAGCGGCTGCCTAGGGATGCGGCCAGCGGGGTGGGCCCACACGCTGCTCTCAGACCCCAGGGATGGGAACGGCCTGTCTCAGGGGCCCAGCCTTCCCCGCAGCAGCGGCAGCAAAGCACCGGCTCCCGGCAGGCCCGGGAGAGCCGCATCGCCTGTGTGGGGGCTGAGCCCAGTCAGGCTGCGCGGCTCCAGTGCGATGACGGGTGGCACCGAGATGGGCAGGTGGCCCCCGCGCATGCTCTCTGAGGCCCCTCATCAGAGGCTCCGGGAGGAGGCAGTGCGGGTCCAGGATGTACTGGCTCCTCCATCCCGCGTGGGGCCACCCGCACAGTGGCCCTCAGCCCTGGGCCCTTGTCCGCTGGACCAGCCCCTGCCCACTGTGCCCGGGAGTAAAGTGAGGTGAGCCCATGTGACCCCCCAAGGTTGCTGGGGAGTGGGTGAAGCACAGGAAGGAGCCAGGCCCTTAGGCCGTGTAAGCCCTGACCGAGCAGAGGGAAACTCCGACAGCACCGTCCCCCCATCCTCCCGCCCCCAGCACCCCATGGCCCTCAACTCCTCTTGGGGATCTCGGCGGAATCCAGCTCCAAAATTCATGCAAGTTCAATACTTTATTCCATCACAGATCTGGGATTGTCTTTATATAAAAATAACAGGTTGCCGAAACTTCTGCTCCAGGAAAACGGGTCATGCTCACCTTGTGGCTTCATGTCCCATCCCCCTCGCCCCCGTCCTGTAGGGCCCAGGGCTGTGGCCTGAGGGTTGCAAGAGGGCGGAGGGAAGGTGGCAGGGCCAGGAGGAGGCGGGGCGGAGCCACCTTCACTGCTGGAGGTAGGCTTTCAGCCAGAGGTTGCCAGACTTCTTCAGGGACCTGGGAGGCAGGGGTGGGGTGGGTGTTGGGGACCCAACTGCATACCAACCCCTCCCCCCAGGAGGATGAGGATGCTCAGAGGTGCCCCCATCCCTCCCCTTCCCCTCCCGCCTGGGGCAGGCCGCTGGGTGGGGGTGAAGGGGTGGACTGAGAAGTGAGGCCACCCTCTCAGGAACTGGAGTGGGATCTAGACCTGGCGTGGGAGCAGGGGGAGGGGAGGAGCCAAGGCCGAGTCCCGGCAGGAGCCAGGGTGGGCCTGTCCCTCCTCCCCTGCTCTGCCTGTTGCCTCCTGCTGGGCCCTGCAGCCCAGGGATTGGTGAGGCCCGGCCCTGACCCCCAGCAGCCCAGGTCAGGCAGAGGAGCCGGAAATGTCAACGTCTCGTAGGAAACGCTGTGCCACGTCCTAACGGGCCAGGCTGCGTGGCGGGGCTAGAGGATGAGGCCGGGAGGGCCGTGAGGAGAAGCAGGAGTCCCAACACCGGATGGAGGGAGGGCGGCCGAGCACAGGGGACCGCGCGGGTCAGCACACAGGCCGGAGGGCTCTGGCTGGGGAGTCCGGCCCCCGCTCCCCACTGCCCGGCCCACCGGCCCTCGCCTGCGGGAGCCCGCCCGCTCTGCCTGCTTCCGCTCTCGCCCCTTCCGCGCATTCTCGCAGCCAGAGCATCTTCCCAGAATCCAATTCCTGCGTGTCCCCCCCACCCCAATCCCCGCTCAGCGGCGCCCACACACCAGCACCTGCTCGGGCTTTTGCACTGCTCTCCCCGCCCAGAATGTTCTTCCCCACATGTCTCCGTGGCCAGCCCTCTCCCTCCTGCCTGTCTGCTCCCTCGTCACCTCAGTGCCAGCCCCCTGCCCGGCGCTCCCCGCCCCCTCCTGCCTCCATCCACTCCCTTTCGTGTCTTCTGTCATTTCCTTATTTTAGGCGCTCGCTTTCTGCGTCCCCTGCGGGGATGCCAGGCCTAGAAGGCAGGGGTCTGGAGCCTGGTAGCACCTCGGACGGGGCCTGGGCCCAGGGCCGGGGGCCTGCCCGTGAAGGCTGGGAAGGGGGGCCGCAGGCTGGGGGCAGAAAGGCTGCTGGGCAAGGCCTCCCCGGCCAGCTCCAGGGGGGCTGGGGGCTCAGGTGAGCTGGGGGGACCAGGCGGGCAGGAGCCACCAGGAGCCCTACCTGACGATGTCCACGAGGGCGGTGAGGAAGGGCTTCACCTCGTACGTGAGGCCGTGCTTGGCGCACAGCGCCCTGACCAGCGGCGCGATCCTGTGGTAGTTGTGCCTGGGCATCGTGGGGAAGAGGCTGGGGGGGGAGGACATGTGCTGGCACCGGAGGAGGGGGTGCCAGAGGGACCATCCCCCCCCGGCCCTGCTCACCACCCTCCCAGGCCCCAGGGAGCCGGACCTGCCGTGGGAAGCCGCACGCCCACCCTGCGGGGCCCGGCTGCACTCACTGGTGCTCGATCTGGAAGTTGAGGTGCCCGCTGAACCAGTCGATGAAGCGTGAGGACTCCACATTGCAGGTGGCCGCCAGCTGCCGGGGCGGGTGGGGGCTCAGGAGAGGGGGGCCGGCATGCAGCCCTGAGCCCACGGCGGGCCCTGAACCCGGCACCCCCTCAGGGCCCCTTCCCTCTCAGCTGTGACCCCGCCCCCACCCCGGAGGCACCCCTCCCGGCCCCCCGCTGCCCACCTGCGAGCTGGCCCAGTCCCGGTGCTTCTCGTGGCCGATCTCCTTGGGGATGTGGTTCATCTGCGTGACCCACACGAACCAGTGGCTCTCCAGGACCCTGCGGGAAGGCTCAGGCGCTGCCCCATGTCCGGCTCACCCCGCACCGCAGGCCCGGCCTCAGCTTCCTCATGGAATGGGGCTGCGCACCCCCTCCCCCGCCGGTGTGTGAAGCAGCTGCGAGGAGCAGGCTCCATGTGTGAGCCCAGAGGTGGACATCCACGGGGCCGCTCCCCCCAGACCCACGGTCCCGGGGAGCCCGCCACTCCCGTGTCACTCGAGTCTTCCACACCCAGGGAGGCCGTCCTGCTGACCCATCCTGCAGATGGGCACGTGGAGGCTCTGAGGGCGGAGGGCTGTGGCCAGGGCCCCGCTGCCGGTGTGTGAGCCGCGTACCTGACAGCCACGAAGAGGAGCAGCGCCCCGGAGACGCTGTAGAAGGGAGTGTAGGACCAGAAGAAGCGGCAGTAGAAGCTGGCGGCCCAGAGCAGGTCCTGAGAGAGCGGACACAGAGGTGGCGAAGCAGCCGGCGGGGCGCCGAGCTCACCCCGCTTCCTGCTTGAGGTGCCTCGGAGCCCTGGACAGGACACCGCCCCTCACAGCAGGGGGAGGGAGGGGCCCTTGCCCGGCCCAGTGAGCACGGAAGTGAGGGTGCCCGGCAGGGGCTGAGGTGGGGAACCCCTGCCTGGGAGTCCTCCTGGCGGAGCCCCACCCCCAGGGAGGACACCCGCCCCCAGCGCCACGCCCCGCCCGCCGCGCTCACCTGCCACTGCAGGCACACCAGCATGTAGGCCAGGTTCTCCACCTCGAAGTTCACCAGCGTGAGCAGCGGCGGGCCGACTGCAAGAACACAGGCTCAGACGGCGGCGCCCGCGGGCCTCGTGGGGCCGCGACGCCGGGACGCCCGGGGACTGGGTGCTGGGCCCAGCCAGGGACGGCCCCTCCCCCCCAAGGCCTGGTCCCCATTCTCCCCGCCGCGGCCGAGCTTCCCCAGGCTGCCCCTCGCCTCACGGCCCCCGTGTCCCTCCTGCAGGTCAGGGCCAGCCTTTCGTGGCCACACCCGTGAATCCTCACCCTGGGCACCCCAACAATTGCTCTGACCCTCTAGGGCTCTGGACCCCCCTGACATGAGGGCTGGAAGGAATCCCGGAAGCTGTGGGCAGAGGGCACCCCAGGAGGGGCCAGCAGGGCACAGGCTTGGCGATGGGGCGGTGGTGGCAGAGCAGGGGCCGGGGGGCGCCGTGAGGAGGGGGGTTGACAGGTGCCCCTTCCCCGAGGGGTGGCCGGCAGCTGCCCAGCAGGCACAAGCGGACGGTGCAGGCTCAGGCGTGACCCCCCGCCGTGCCCCAGCCGTGGGGGCACAAAGGGACTCACTCAGGAAGAAGTACAGGTGCTGGTGGTTGTAGGGCAGGTATCGGCGCTTCTTCCTGCCGTACTGTGGAGACAGGCGGCGGCTGGGGGGGCGGCTCTCCGGGGCCCCCTCCTCCCAGGCAGGGGCAGGGGGCTGGCTGGGGCCACCGGGCAACGACAACTCTAGATTCTAGCAACGGCGCCCCTCGTCACAGCAGGCTGGGCGGTGGGGAGGGGGCACCTCTGGGGTAGGGGCCCCGCCTGGAACTAGAGTGGGGGCTGGGTCAGGGGCCAGGCCCCCTCCGCAGCAAGGCCCGGCCAGCGCGTGTCCTCGCCCTCCCCACGAACCTCAACAGACGACTCCCCCAAGAGGAAGATGGGCGCCAAGGTCACGTCGGGGTCTTTGTGGGAGACGTTGGGCTTGGCGTGGTGCTGGAAGTGGCGGAAGTTCCACCAGTGGGCGGAGAAGCCCTGCAGGGGACAGGGGGCTCAGGGGAGGGCCAGGCCGTGCCCACCACTCGTGCCCGCACGCTTGGCACCCCGGCTCAGCCCCTGCTTGCCCGCCACATGCCCCGCCCTCACCTTCAGCTGCCCCATCACAAACTGCTGGGCCACGTGGTTCCACCGGGGCCTCCGGAAAACAGACGTGTGGCCCAGGTCGTGCTGCAAATACCAGCTCTGGGCCTGGGGAGAAGGGCAGGCTCAGGGGACCTGGCCCCCAACTCCGGCCGTGGGGGAGGGTGCTGGCTGCCGGGGGGGTGGGGGGGGCCCAGCCCTGGAGTCCCAGTGAGCCCCCAGCCCACGGGCACACCCGCAGCCACCAGTCCCTTTTAGGACCCGGCCTGCCAGCTTCCTCTTTTTACAGAACACTGAGTTCCGGGCGGTCTGGGGCCTGCACGTCATGCAGCCGGGGTAGCGCCCTCTGGCTCCCTGCCCTGTGCTCGCTCAGGGTTACGGAAGGAGCTTCCTCAGCTCATTTCAAATGCAGCTTGCGGCCTGGCCGGTGGCTCCGTGGTTAGAGCGTCGGCCCAAGGGTCGCCGGTTTGATTCCCGGGTCAAGGTCACGTACCTCATGCCTCGGTGGCAGGTTCCCCAGCCCCAGGGGGGAGCGTGCGGGAGGCGACCAATCGATGTGTCCCTCTCAGGTAGACACTTCTCTCTCCCCCCTCTTCCCGCCTTCCCTCCCCCGCTTCCACTCTAGAAATCCAGGGGGCAAGATCCTCAGGTGAGGCTTAAAATAATTAATTAATCAGTTAAATAAAATGCAGCTTGACCCTCAGATACACGCCTTATGGAGTCTCTGCTCGGTCGTTCATGCATTCACTCGTCCGTGCATTCATTCATTCATTCACGCATTCATTCAGCCAATGAGTCCGGAATGTCCACGTGTGTCTGTTGGGCAGGTTAGGGGCTGCAAGACAGCGGTCACCTGGGAGACGGTCAGGATGAGGGCAGTGAGGGTGCTGGGCAGCCAGCCGGGGCCCAGGAGGTAGACGACGAGCCAGGCGAGCAGCTCCATGGCCAGGATGTGGCCCAGCAGGAGCGCGAAGAAGGCGGGCCGGGCCTCAAACAGCTGCATGTCCTCGGCTGCCTGGCGCAGGGCTCGGAAGTCCTCGACCAGCTGGGCCTGCCCGGTGAGTTGCCAGTCAGGGGAGGAAGCCAAGTCCCAGTTGTCCCCAGAAATGGCCCACAGCCACTCCTCCCGTGCCAGGCCCAAGGGGTGTGGCCACAGGGGTCAGAGAGACAGGAGCACCTGGCTTGGGGTGACCTGGATTGCTATCTGGAGGCAAAGGCTCCCCTGCGAAAAGTGGGGGTCGGTGAGAAGCAGAAACAGCCCGAGTGGGTGAGCCCTTCGAGCTCAGCGCATCCAAATGCTCGTTGTAGACGGGGATGCCGGCCCAGAGCAGGGGAGGGCTCCTGGAGGCGTCCCTGCAGCTCACCCTCCACTGCCTGCCGAGGAGGGGCCGGCGGACAGCCGTGGCCTGGGTCCCATTGGGGTACTGCCGGTGGAGCCGCTATGGCCGTGCCCCCCACGCCCCCCGATGGCCCAGCCTCCACCAGGCCCTGCTCACGTTCTGGGCTCCGTCCTGGCTGGGCTCCTCGGGGGCCAGCTCTCCGATCAGCAGGGGCTGCAGGAACTTGCGCACAAAGCTGAGGTCCTGGTGGAAGGCACGGAAGGCATCCTGAGGGAGAGCAGACAGTCAGGTGGGCAGACAGACAGACAGACCGGCCGCGGAGCAGCGCCCGGAGGCTGCCGGCGAGCTGGAGGACGGCTGACGGGAGGGCACAGCAGACAAGACAGACGGGCGGATTCAGCTGGCCGCTCAGTGGCCGCGGGACTAGCCGCACGGGTCAGCCTCGCCCAGGAGCTGCCTGGTCCTCCCGGCCCTGGGGCCCTGCCAGCCAGGCCCAGCTGCTTCGCCGCACGCGGGCCTTCTCCCCACCTGCTGGGTGCATACGTCTCCGGGTTTGCTAGGAGGTCTCCTTGAAAGCCTCGTGATTCCTTTTATGATAGTTTACAACCTTAAAAAAAAAATCTCTGGAAAGCTTTCTGGAAATCACATGCTCTTCTGCGGCATCGAAAATAAGGTCTGGGTCACAGGCGTCCCATTTGGCCGCGGGGGGGAGGGGGCGCTCCGTGGAGGGCCACGCAGGCTGAGTTCGCGGGGGTTTGCAGGGAGGACACTCAACAGTCAAACCCGTTTGACTTTAAAAGCAGGAGCAGAAAATAATGTCTTTCAAAAAGTAAATGAAATAAGTCTGACCTTCTCTGTGAATAGCAGGGTGGTGGGAGCAGTGCAGGCTTGGGGATCGGAGGGAGAGACGAGGAGGGAGAGACGAGGAGGGAGAGACGAGGAGGGAGAGACGAGGAGGCAGATAACGGGCCAGACACTGGCCGGGGAGGGGCCTGGGCATTGCTGAGTGCGGTGACCTTGACCGGCACCCCGGGGCCCCTCAGCCTTCCCGATCTGGCCTTGTTGCCTCGGGGCTCTCAGGGGCGGGAGGAGCCGGCCACAGCCCCCAGCAGCCGAGCCGAGGAGGCAGGGACCCGGTGGTGCTGTCCCACGAGCCCGGTAGGTGACTGGGTTGCTGACGGAGGCACCGCTGAAGGGGACTGGACAGGGCGGCCGCCTGGCCTCTCACTAGTGAGCCTCCAGCTGCTGGGGCGTGTTAAACCGACGTGGCAGCCGGGCCTGTTGTCCTGCGGTCCTGGGGAGGGAGCAGCCTGGGAACCCTGCCCCCGCCCCCCCCCCCCCCCCGGCTCCTCAGGGGCCACACCTGCAGGAGGCCTGCTCTCTTACTGGCCCGGCAGCCTGGGAGGGGGGGCGGGGGTGGAGGAGGGAGCTGGGAAGGTGAAGTTTCTAGAATAACCTAGGCCAGCGGGAAGGGAAGAGGCGGCTGTGGAAACAGGGGTGCAGACCCTCTCCTGGAAGAACCCTGATGGAGGGGCACACGGCTGGGGGGAGGGGCTAGAGGGAGGCTGCCCCCCAGAAGCTGCCAGGACCCTGCCCAGCTGGAGGGGGCAGGGAGGGGCTCGGCGGACCCTCATTGTGACCTCGAGCGAGTCCATTCTGCCTGGAACTAGGCAAATCCAGGGGCAAGACTCCCGGGCCATTCTGGCTCTGGACTGCTAAGGTTGTTCTCCTTAATTACGAACATACATATGTTCTTATTGAATTTAGAGAGAGGAGGGGAGAGGGAGAGAGAGAGAAACACTGATCAGCTGCCTCCCGCACGCACCGTGACTGTGGATCCAGCCCGCACCCTCTGGTGTACGGGACGATGCTCAGCCCCCTGAGCCACGGGGCCAGGGCTTTAACGTGTTCATCACAGCGGAGCTACATACAATGCACGCAGTAACCATTTCCCAAGGTGCAGTCAGGCATGACGTGTATTCACTTTGCTGGGCAACCATCACCGCCACCACCTCCAGGGCTTCCTCATTTCCCGAACTCAACGCTGCCCACTGAACGCGAACCCCCTCCCCAGCCCGCGGCCCCGCAGTTCTGCGCTCCGTCCCCATGAATGTGATGGTCTAGGGACCTCAGAGGAGAAATGATACAATGTCTGTCCCTTTGTGACTGTCACTCAGCATCCTGTCTGCAAGGCTCGTCTCTGTTGTAACCTGTGTCAGAACTTCCTTCCTTTAAGGCCAAGTGAGCATTGACTCTGATTTCCTCTGAACCTCCCCTGGCAGCGCACAGGGCACACGCACAGGGGCACACGCACAGGGGCACACGCACAGGGGCACACGCACAGGGGCGCACGCACAGACGGGTGCATGCACAGGGGCACACGCACAGGGGCACACGGGCACAGGGGCACACGCACAGGCACACGCACAGGGGCACACGCACAGGGGAACACGCACAGGGGCACACACACAGGGGAACACGCACAGGGGCACACACATGCACAGGGGCACACGCACAGGGGCACACGCACAGGGGCATACGCACAGGGGCACACGCACAGGGGCACACGGGCACAGGGGCACACGCACAGGGGCACACGGGCACAGGGGCACACGCACAGGCACACGCACAGGGGCACACGCACAGACGGGCGCGCAGCAGGTCCTTAGAGAGCTGGGCGGCGCGGGTGGGGCGCCCCCTGCCCTGTGCTCCCAGCGAGGTGGGTCCCTGGCCGCAGACCACATCCTGATGCGCCGGCGAACAGTTTTCCGGGAGCCTGGCTCCGCCTGTGAGCCCGTCCCCGGGCCGCGGCCTAAGGACCGGCCACAGAGGCCGCAGCGAGGCTGAGCCGCTGTCCAGCTCCCTGCAATGGGGGCCTCAGAACCCGGTCTGACTGGACAGCGGTGCTCGTGGCCACTCGGCAGTAGCCCTACTAGGTGTGTGTGGGGATCCTCACCATGAGGCTGGTCACCATCCCACCAGCCGAGGACCCGCTGCCCTGGGACTGGGCTGGGGGGGCAGGAGGGGGTGCTGGCGTTTCTTGGCCACACTGGCCGCGTTTCAGGAAGCAGCGGGGGCACCCCTGTCGTCCACTCTGGGGCGCTCAGAGGTGTCCTTCCAGGGACGTGTGTGCAAACCCAGGACCCCCTCCCACCTGACGAGTCGAAGGTGGCCCTCCAGGTCTCTCACCGGGTCTCGGGGCAAAGCTGGGGGTAACACTGTGCCCCTCATACGCTGCCGGTGGCAGGCCCGGCTCTGCTCACAGCGCTGTCCCGGGCGGGGCTGGGAGTAGGTGTGGGACGTGGACAAGAGCCGCCCCTGCACCGCCCCGAGGCGGGTGAGGAACGGAGGCCGGGTGCTGGGAGCCGAGGGCAGCGTGCAGGGCAGAGCTGGGGGCGAAACCCAGGTCCTCTGCGATGCCCACGCCCTCCCAGCACAGCTCCCCCAGCCCCGCCTCGGCCCCTGGGCCCCTGGGAGTGGCTCCGCCCGCCCAGCCCTGAGCTCCCGTGCCGCTGGCTGAGGGGCCGGGCCGGCCTGCCGGGCATGGAATGTGAGCCGCCACTTCTGAGCGGGCATGGAGTCCCAAACATCACCCCTCCACTCTGTTTCTCATCGGGAACCACGAACGCCCCTCCCGTGGCCCCGGGAGGACTCAGCCAGCGCAGGTGGAGCAGCGCAGGTGGAGCACGCAGAAGGGGCCTGGCGCCCGGCGAGCGCTTCCCAGCCGAGCTCGGACCGGAGCCGCTGCTGCCTGACCCGAGTCCGGTCCGATCTGCAGACCTGGAAGGCTGGGTCGCAGGGGTGGCACGCCAGGACGTGCTGTGGGTCCTGCATGGTCAGGCCCCGGGCAGCTTGAGGGGGGCACCCCTCCACCCCAGAGATACAGTGGGGGCAAGGGACCATTTCTGGCCACTCTCCAAAGATTCTGGAATATTCCAGGTCAGACAGAGGGTGGAGCCCTGGCCGGTTTGGCTCAGTGGATAGAGCATTAGCCCATGAACGAAAGGGTCCCGGGTTCAATTCCGGTCAAGGGCACAAACCTCGGTTACAGGCTCGATCCCCAGCCCTGGTGGGGCACGTGCGGGGGGCAACCAATCAATGGGTCTCTCTCACATGGATGTTTCTCTCTGTCTCTACCTCTCCCTTCCACTCTCTCTAAAATTCAATGGGAAAATATCCTCGGGTGGGGAGTAACAAAAAATAAAAGAAAGGGGATGGAGCAGGCAGGCGGGGTGATCTGGGCCTGCGCCTTAAGCCTTTGCTGAGGAGGCAGTGGCTGTGGAGATGGAGTGAGGGGAGATGAGACCTGCCCTCCCTCCCTCCCTCCCTCCCTCTCTCCCTCCCTCCCTCCCTCCCTCCCTCTCCCGGGCGAAGACAGCACAGGAACGCATGCCCAGCGCTCAGACACCCCTTCCGGCCTCTCCCTGGCACGCCTCACAGGCAGCCAAAGGCAGTATAGTGATACTGATACTAATGCCATCAGTATCCCCATTTTGCAGATGTGAAAACCGAGGCACAAGAGGCCGCAGGGCACCCAGCTCGGAACATGGCACATCCAACTCCCACCCACACGGCAGAGCCCAGCTCAAGGACAGAGCCCCCGGCGGCCGCCCAGGCTCCCAGCTCTGCTGGTGGCCCTGTGACGGCCGGCCCGCCCCTCAGGGACTCGCAAGTGTCACTGGCCCAGCGGTGACCCCCCCGCGGCAGGCACTCTGGCTGCTGGTCCTCTCCGCCACTTGGCTCTGGCCCTCCTCGGCTGCTCCGTGAGACGCCCAGGGCAGCGTGGGGCCCTTGGGGAGACACGAGGAGGGCACCCCGCTCTGCACGCTGCGCTCCTGGGAAGGGGCTGGGGGGTGGGGATGCAGAAAGCGCCCACGGAGCCCAGAGAGGTCACATGTCACCAGGCAGCAGGGTGTGAGCTCCGGAGACAGGCCCTCCGCGGTCATGGCGGGTCCCCTCTGCACCCACCCTCACTGGAGCCTCAGGATGGGCCCTGCCTCTCCCCAACGCCCACCAGACACAGCCCCACCCTCCAAGCCCAAGGAGGAAGGCCCTGCTGTTCAAGGGCCCCGAGAAGGTCCCTTTCCATCACCCACAGTCAGCCTCAGTCTCCCCATCTGCAAAATGGGCCGACAGTGGTACCTGCCTCAGCAGGTTGCTGTCTGAGAGCCACACGGAGCTATTTCCCCACGGCTCCCCTGGCACGCCTGCACCCAGCACCTCCTGCCTCTGCCCTGGCCACACCCGCCCTTTCCCGGGCGGCTCTGCCTCCCCCTCCCCATGAGGGGTCATTTCAGATCTGTATCAGACCCCCCGACTCCCCTGCCGTGCCCTGCGGGGGCCCCGCTTCCAAGGACGCAGAAGCCCAGCAGGAGCAGCGCCCGCCTGCCCCTCCCCCCTGCTCGCCGCCAGCCCCGCAGACTGCCTTGCTGGTCCTTGAACGCAGAGCAGGTCCCCTGGGAGCCTGTGCTCCAGCCGGTCCGCCTGCCAGGGGCTCCCTCCCGCAGTTTCCACAGCCGTCTCCTCAGTGAGGACAGGCACGCGGGATCTGCTCCCTGGCTATCTGCGGACGGGCACAGCAACTCAACACGAAAACGAGCGAGCGAGCGAACGAACGGAATAAACAGCTAAGTCCAGTGTAGCATGTGGCAAAGAGCATGGGCTGTGGGTTCAAATCCCAGACCTGACTTTTTAAAAAATCAAATTAAAAAAAAAATATATATATATATACACACACATTGAGTGGCCAGATTATTATGATCTCTGAACACATAATAATCTGGCCACTCAGTGTATATCCTATATAATAAAAGGCTAATATGCAAATTGTCCCCTCTACCAGGAGTTCGACCAGCAGGCAGGCCCATGTCCCCTACCCCTGGCCAGGCTGGCCGGACCCCACCCAGGCACGAATTCATGCACTGGGCCTCTAATACACACACACACACACACACACACTGAGTGGCCAGATTATTATGCGTTCAGAGATCATAATAATCTGGTCACTCAGTGTGTGTGTGTATGTGTATAATTTCAGAGAGGAAGGGAGAGGGAGAGAGAAATAGAAACATCAATGATGAGAGAGAATCATGGATCGGCTGCCTCCTGCACACCCCACACTGGGGATCGGGCCCACAACCCGGGCATGTGCACTGACTGGGAATCAAACCGTGACCTCCTGGTTCATAGGTCAATGCTCAACCCCTGAGCCCCGCCACAGATCTAACTTTTAATTTCAAGTCACTTTGCCTGGCTGAGCCCCTGTTTCCTCGTCTGTAAAGTGGGAATGATCACAACAGGACCTGGGGGTGAAAAGAGAGAGCATCTATAAATCTGGCTTCAGAGCCACGGTGGGTGCTCGGCCCCGGCCCGGCACACCCTGTCCGTGGAGTCCCGGGAGCTCTTGGGATAGGACGCAGCCTCTTTTGCAACAGCCAGGACTTGCCTCTCCCCGCTGGTTCCACTCCCTCCAGGCCGCCTATGACTCTTAGACAAACCTGGCCCCGGGCCCAGAGCCTTCTCCCCAGGGTGCCGCTCTGTATCCCAGGATGGCCACGGGCTGACTTAATGGCCCAGGAACTCTGGGAATTTCCTGGCAGGAAGGCTCCTGCTGCCTGGACATGAGAACAGCTGATGGGCGGCCCTGGCAAGACAGCTGCCCACCCCCACCTGGTCTCCAGGGCCTGGGATCGGAAGCCTGGGGTCTGGGCTAGACCCCGCAGGGCAGGCACTGGGCTGGTCCACTCCCTGGTCTGTCTGGTGGGCCCATTATGGACAAAGATGGGGTCCCCCAACCTCAGCCACCTCATAACCCTTTTGGCCTGAACAGACCAGGTGTTCCTGGCCACTCCCGCCCCGTGTTTGGGGCCTTGAGGAAGCTGAGAGGTGGCTTAACGCAACTCCTTCCTGTGGCAGACGTGGCAGGACCAGCCATGGTCACCCACCAGGGGTGGCTCTGCCATGGCTGTCCCCACGCACCACGCAGTCTGCAGGGCACACCCACGCTCACCAGGCAGAACCATATACTGACCAGGAACAATGACGTGGCAGCCCACTGGCCACGGACTTGCGAAGGCCCAGTCCTGCCCTCAGCTGCTTGTTGTCTGGCCCCGCTCTCCCCATTTTACAGATAAGGAAACTGAGGCTCAGAGGAATGACATGCCTGGTTCAAGGCCACTCGGGGCCTCCAATGGCTGAACCGTGACCCAGCCCCAGGGTACATATATATATATTTTTTTCTGAAACAAGAGACAGACTTCATTGGTGATGAATCAATAAGAAAACCATCAGATGGAGGTCTCAGGGTCAAGGGGCTAACGGTGTGATGGGGTCCCCACACCACATGGGTGAGGGTCCCCAGCACAGGTCTGGGCAGCAAGGAGGAAAACGCAGTGACTGAAGGCTCTCCGTCGACTTCTCACCTGCTCCCGTCCTGCCCTACAGACCAGAGGTTGGAAAAGGCCAGCACAAGGATCCGTGAGGGGCGCCAGAGCCCCGCCAGGCTGAGAGGTACCCCACCCCCCCACTTGACAGGAGTGCACACACGGACAGCGTTCTCACACATGCAGGTCTGACACGGTCACACACTTACTGGCCATGGTCAGCCTCACCTCCGTGGCCACCACCGGGCCTCTCGGCCAAGGACAAGGCTTTCTGCCTGTTTCTGGAGGTTTGGGGGGCTTCGGACCCTCACCCCTCAGCCTCCTGGGGTGGAAGTGGGGGAAGGAGGACCTCTTTCCTCAGAAACAGCCTTGTTTCAAACGGTGTGGCACGGCAGGTACACCGGCGCGCTGAAGAATGCTTAAACCATGCGATATCTGCCCCAGCCGGGGTGGCTCAGTGGATAAAGCGCCGGCCTGCAGACTGAATGAAGGTCCCGGGTTCGATTCCCGTCATGGTTGCAGGCTCCTCCCCGGCCCGGGCCCTGGTTGGGGCACGTGCAGGAGGCAACCAATCAATGTGTTTCTCTCACCTCCATGTTTCTCTCTGTCTTTCCCTCTCTTTTACACTCTCTCTAAAAACCAATGAGAAAATATCCTTGGGTGAGGATTAAATAATAATAATAATAATAATAATAATAATAATAAAACATGCAATACCTGACTCTTTAGTCAGGGCACTGACCTCTTTGCCTTCGATTGTCAAATTTAAAAAAAATGACAAGCTAGCACAACAGTTGTCCGGTGTGAATGAATCAAAATTATACGTGTGTGTGTGTGTGTGTGTGTGTGTGTGTGTGGTCAGAGGGGAAACACTGTAATTTTTGGTGTATCACAGAATTGTAATAGCTCGTGTGCTGGGCGATGAGAGAGGCTGGGAATCGCTGCTCTAGAGTCCCGTGGAAGTAAAGATTGGGCAACCCGCGAGGGAGGCGGCAGGCAGAGAGCAGGGGCCTGACGACAGAGAGCCTGTCCCTCCTGGGACGGGACACACTCCCTTTTGCCGCCTCAAGTTTTGACAGTTAGGAACTCATCCCCTGGAATCTGGTACTTTCGAAGGCCAAGGACAGAAGAGCAGGGCCCCGCTCCTGTGCCCCTGGGGGGACTTCGGGAACGGCCGTGAGGAGTCCTAGTTGGCTGCTCTGCCATGGGCTCCAGCCAGATGGTCCCCCTGGACCAGGCCACACCCCTCACGGCCCGGCAAGTCTAGACATGGGCTGGGAAGGGGAAGTCGGGGTCCCCAGGAGCCAGCCTGTTCCAGGGGTGACTGTGCTGCCCAAGGAGGCCCACCCAGCCTGGCTGGCAGAGGGCTCCCACGGCAGCTGCCAGCCCTGGAGAGGTGAGTCACTGACCCTCTGACATTCACCGCAGCTCTTGGGCAAGCCACATACCTTTGGGCCCAGCCCAGCCTCTGCTGCCCAGCCCCCAGCCTCCGATGGTACATCCTCGCCCAGCCCCCAGGGTCTTGGCCCTGCCCTTGGCACTCGGCATGAGGGACCTGGTTGGGGGGACCCAGAACTGAGAGGAGGAATCTCAGAGGTGGGGGGGGGAGGGCTCTTCTATGGGGCTCTTTCGGTCATGACACACCCACCTCTGAGAGCCCCTTTCTCCAGCCCAGCCCCGGCCCATGGCCCGAGGTGCGGTCCTCCAAGCAGGGACGTGGCCCCCCTGCCTCCACGTGAGGCCCTCGCCAGCCATCCCAAGTCAGGGTCCCGGGCCAGGAGGTCAAAGGTCAGCTAGGGGAGGGCGCTAAGACCCCCGCCGGCGAAGCGGGGCACCGTGCCCAGGATCCGGCCCAGGATCCGGCCCGAGGCGCGCCGGCGCTCCATCCCGCGCCGCGGGCTCCTCTTACCGTGGCGTCCTCCGCGCCGTGGTGGGCCGATGAGGCGGCTGCCCCCCCGGGTGCCGCTGCGCCCAGCGGCTGATGTCGTAGACGCGGCGCTCGATGACCAGCCACTTGTCGCCCGGCAGGTCGTGCGGGCGGATCTGGTCCCAGCGGAAGGTGGGCAGCGGCCCCCCACGCTGCGCGGGCCCGTCGCGGCCCCCCGGCCCCCCGCCCTGCCCATGGCCGCGCGCACAAGTCCCGGGACACCGGGGTCCTCCCGAAGTCCCCGCGAGACACCCCGGCGAGCGAGGGGGCCTTCCCCGGGCTCCTGCCCTCGCCACCGGCTCCCCCGCGGCCGCGCCCGGCGATGCCAACACCGTAGGAGCGCGCGCCGGCTCTGCCCTCCGAGCGGAACTTTCCTGCCTTTTACCCGCGCCGCCCGCCCCGCCCCGCCCGGCCCGGCCCGAGCCGCCGCCCGCCCCGCGCGCCAATCCCGGCGCCGCGCTCCGGCCCCCGCGGGCCCCATTGGCTGCGGGCGCTCCGGCCGGGGAGGCCGAGTCCCGGCGGGCCCGCCCCGCCCCCGGGCCCGCGGCCCCCACGGCCCGCCCGTCCTGGGCTCTGTCCGCTCGCGGGCTCCCCGCTCGGCAGGGCGGGGCGGGGCGGGAGGGGGAGGGGACGGGCACGAACACCCGCAGCCGGTCCGCCGCGCCCTCGGGGCCGCGTCTGCGCCCTGCCAGCTGGAACAGCCGTCTGTCCGGTCTGTCCGTAACGGGCTTCCTGCCGCGCGTCCCGGGACGCGGCACCCAGAGCGCAGAGGTGGGGACGCTACCTCGGGGTGACCGCAAACAGCATTCAAACAACAGACCCCCAACGTCTGCGCGAAGAGGCCGCCCCGTGGGGCAGAGGGACTGGCCCTGTCCCGCGGGGTGTCGGGGTGGGGTGGGGTGGGGGGGGGGGGGCAGTGGTCTTCCCGCTGCTGTGGCTGTAGGGTTGAGTGAGGGGTGCCCACTGGGGCGAAAGGGATGGAGGGGCACCGGAGTCAATAGGGGGGCGCTGCCATTCACTGGGGGCTCGGCTGGGTGGCTTGCTTGTTACGACCCCCATCCCATTTTTTACTTAAATAAACTCAAGTTCTTTTGAGAGTGTAGGTTTTCTTCACACAGAGTTGGTAGGTCTTTGAATCAAGATCTCTGCCCTTACCCAAGCGTTCACAGCCAAGGCAGATGGAGCCAGGCGAGCCGTGCTGGGGCAGTGGTCAAACTTGTCTGCGGCCAGGTTCCCAGGGGCTGGTTAAGGCGCCTGCAGGGCCACCTGGACGGGGATTCGGGGATTGCGCAAGTCCCCAGTCGAAGCTGATGGTCCGGTTCAGGAATTCACTTCGAGAACCCCAAGTCCAGTGGACCCTTGAACAACAGGGCTTGGAACTTCGTGGGTGGATTTTTTCCAGTAAACATACCGTGGGCCTCCATATTTCTGGGTTTCTCACCCACGGATTCAACCCACTGCAGATGGAAAGCAGTATTTTCCATGCCAGGGTGGGAATCCCTGGACGCGGAGGGCCGACTGGATGCTTCGTTCTACACCACTTCACATAAGGGACTTGAGCATCCACAGATCTTGGTATCTGTGGGGGTCCTGGGGCTGATACCTCCTAGTGTGTCGGTGGATGACTACAGTTTTGGGGGACTCAACAGTGATACATAGATTTAAGACAATTTTTTTCTTACGCATTGATTTGAGAGAGAGAGGAAGGAAGAGAAAGAGAAACGTGGGTTTGTTGCCCACTCATTCACGCATCCGTTGTTTGATTCTTGTATGTGCCCTGACCTGGGGTCACCGGCAACCCTGGCCTCTCAGGATGACATTTGAACCGGGTGAGCTCCCCGGCCAGGGGTACATGGTGATTTCCGGCTGCAGGGCATTGACACCCCTGTGTTGTTCAAGGGTCAGCTGTATAGTTCTCCGATGTGCTAATACTTTGTCTTGGTCTAACAATGTGTGGGCTACCATTGCGGCTATGTGGGGCAGGCAGACCAGGGCCCAGAAGAAGGGCTGAGGAGGCCTCTGGGTTCTCCCTGGTACCAGGAGCACCTGCTTTGGTTGCCAGGACAACCGGTAAGGCTGTGAAGTCATCACCAGTGGGGCTGCCTCCTCCATCCTCGTGACCATGGTGGGAGCAGGGGGATCTGCAGTGACCTCCAGCCTCAGCTGCCAGCCACACTCCCCTCTCCCTCCCCCCCCCCCCAACAGGCTGTGGAGCGGGTTTGAGGAAGCAGCCTCTTAAAGGAAATATAGAGCTACTAGAGGACTGGTGCACGAAATTTGTGCATGGGGAGGGGTCCCTCAGCCCGGCCTGCACTCTCTCACAATCCGGGACCCCTCGGGGGATGTCTGACCCCTGTGGGATCGGGCCTAAAACCGGCAGTCGGGCATCCCTCTCGCAATTCGGGTCTGCTGGCTCCTAACCGCTCGCCTGCCTGATCGCCCCTAACCACTCTGCCTGCCTGCCTGATCACCCCTAACCACTCGCCTGCCTGCCTGGTTGCCCCTAACCACTTGCGTCCCTGCCTGATCACCTCTAGCCACTCTACCTGCCTGATCACCCCTAACTGCTTGCCTGCCTGCCTGATTGCCCCTAACAACTTGCCTGCCTGCCTGATTACCCCTAACCCCTCTGCCTGCCTGCCTGCCTGATCACCTCTAACTGCTCGCCTGCCTGCCTGATCGCTCCTAACCACCCCTGCCTCTGTCCCCGCTGTGGCGGCTTCGTCCGGAAGGACATGCGGAATGACATCTGGAAGGCCATTTGGCTGTCCAGTCTAATTAGCATATTATGCTGTTATAATTATAGATAAGCTGATGGTTGCCAAAGGGGGAGGGATGAGTGAAAAAAATAACAACAAAAAGCCTCTGGGGCTGCCCTAGCCAGTGTGGCTCAGTGGATAGAGCATCGACCTTCGGACTGAAGGGGTCCCAGGTTCGTTGTGGTCAAGGACACATGCCCCGGTTGTGAGCTCGATCCCCAGTAGGGAGTGTGAAGGAGGCAGCCAGTCGATGATTCTCTCTCATCATGGATGTTTCTATCTCTCTCTCCCTCTTCCTTCCTCTCTGAAATCAATAATATATATATATTTTTTTTAAAAAAGAAAAACCCTCTGGGGTGGTGGAGTCCGTGCTGGCTGCCTGCTCCTTCTAGCAGAGGTGGGTCAGCAAGTAGCAGGAGGAGGAGTCGGGCCACCCCCTGTCCCTGCAAATGCCTCTCAGTGATGCAACTGCATAGTGTGTGTTGCATGAGTTCATTCACAAGTATACCTTTGCCCTGGTAAAATATATACACTTAGGCCAAAAAAAAGGGGGGTGGGAATTAAAGTCCTAAACATAGGACATGAAACCAAAAAACTCCTTAAAGGAAACGTGGGGGGAAAGCCCCTTGACATTGGTCTTGGCAACAATTTTGTGGACATAACACCAAAAGCACAAGCAAAACTAAGGAGTGGGACTGCACCAAACCAAAAAGCTTCTGCACAGCGAAAGAATCAGCCAAATGGAAAGGTCACCTCTAGAATGAGAGAAAGTACCTGCCAGTGCTACCCCTGGTGAGAGGTTAATATCCAAAAGATGTAAAGAGCTCGACAGCAAAAAAGCAAACGGTCTGATTTTAAAACGAGCAAAGGAACTGAACAGAGATTTGCCAAATCAAAGGTGCCCGGCCTCAGGGGAACGCCAGTCAAAACCGCACTGAGGTATCGCCTCCCACCTGTTGGAAGACTTCGTAAAAAAGACGAGAGCTAACAAGTGTTGGTGAGGATGTGAAGGAAAGGGAGCCTCGTGCGCTGCTGGTGGGGGTGGAAACTGGTGCAGCCACGGTGGAAACAGCATGGAGGCCCCTCACACATTGAAAACTGGACTCCCGCTCCCTCCCTAGCCTTCCCCGAGCGGACGCGGCAGCGCCTCGGTCGCACTTTTTCTTATTTTCCTCCTTTTTTTCCCCTTCCTCCCTTTCACCATTTCCCCTAAAAAAAAAAAAAGAAAAGAAAAGAAAAAAAAGAAAGAAAGAAACTGGACTCCCATGTGGCCTGGCCACCCCACTTCCGGGTATATATCCAGAGGAAATGAAAACACGATCTTAAAGAGATATGTGCAGGGGAGGGGGAGGGGAAGGTAAGAGATCAACCGAAGGACGTGTATGCATGCATATAAGCATAACCAATGGACGCAAGACACTGTGGGGGGGGGAGGGCATGTGTGGGGGGGTAGGGAAGGCTGGGAGAAGGTCAATGGGGGGAAAAAAGGAGACTTATGTACTACTATTTGTAATACTTTAAACAATAAAAAAAAATAAAAAAAGAGATATGTGCACTCCCATGTTCACTGCAGGATTGTTCACAGTAGCTGAGCTATGCTATGGAAACATCTCGTGTGTCCACAGATGAATGGATAAAGAAGATGTGAGATAATCTATATATAAAAGCCTAAGTGACCGTTACAATGGAACGACCGAATGACCAGAATGACTGGTCACTATAACGTGCACTGACCACCAGGGGGCAGACGCTTAACGCAGCAGCTGCCCCCACCCCGCAGGCCCTGATGGCTGATGGGGCCTGCCGGCCAACCTCCCAGTCCCTCCCCTGGGCTGGCAGGTCCCGATTGCCCAGTCAGGGATGGGGAACCGGGGGGGGGGGGGGGGGTGGCAGTGGATGTGGGCAGCGAGGGAAGGCAGAGGATGAGCGATGGGGAGGGGAGGAGGCAGGGAGGTGGGGAACCTGACCGGCCCTGATCCCCCGCCAGGCTTAGGGACCCCACCATGCACAAATTTCGCACACCGGGCCTCTAGTGTGGATATTATTCAGCCATGAGAAAGCAGGCACTCCTGCATGGTGCCAACATGGAGGGCATTTTGCTAAGAGAAGTAAGTCAGACAGCGAAAGACAAATACCGTATAATCTCCCTTGTAGGTGGAATCTACAAAAGCCAGCTCATAGAGGCAGAGAGTGACATGGCGGTTGGCAGCCGGAGGGGGTCCGGGAAGCGGGGAGATGTCGGCTACAGGGTGAAGGCTTTCAGTGATGAGATGACCAAGTTCTGGGGGCCTGAGGGGCAGCGTGGTGACGGTAGTGACTGCTGTATTCTACACCCGAAAACTGCCTCCACAGGGGCAGGCCCTCACACCGGCCTCGGTGGTCAGACCGACCCCTGACGCCCTCTCTGGAGCCTGGCCTGCTCTCAGCGCAGGCGTGAGGCAGCTGGGGGGGGGGGGGGGGTTGGGGTGAGTTAGATCCTCCACCACCCCCAGCTGCACCCGGAGAGGGAGGTGAGGCCAGCACAGAGCCCCTCCGGAGGCGAGGCAGGGGCAGGGCCCAGTGCCATCATCACCCCTCCGGGCACCGCACCCGGCAAGAACCAAGTGCTCCAGCCCTCCCGCCGCCCATAAAGCCGGAACTGTCTCCTCCCCACCGCGCCCCACGTGACTGCTCTGCAGGACTCGGGGCTTCAATAGGTCCCTTCACCTCCCTGGGCTGCAACCCAGTGGCTCCTCGAGTCTCCTAGAGTGGGGGGGTGGGGGGAGGAGGGGGGACTTGGGACTCCATGGTCCCCACACCCCGCAGAGCAAGCGGCCCTCTCTGACCACTTGGAAAGGGAGAGGCCCCGCTTGACATTCCTGAGCGGCCGCTGGGCCGCGGCCAGTGCTGGGTTCAGGGAGGAGGAGGGGGTGCTGGCCCAAAGGCGAGGGAGGGTCCGGGCACCGAAGCGCCGTGGGAGGGGGCACTCCAATGCGGCCCTTGTCCAGCCCCTGCTGGGCTGCCCCGGCCCCGAGCTGCCACACAGGCCTCTTGTCACACAGGCCTCTTGTCGGACGCCGAATCTCCACCCTGCGGAGCTGCCAGCCGGCGGGCTGGGCAAGCGGCAGGGGCGCACGGTGCGTTCCGGGCCCCCCGGAGGGCAGCCACAGAGCCCGGACACACACAGCGGACTCCGCCTGAGCCTTAGGATCCGCCTGGCAGCGCAAGCTCACCACCCGCCGGCCTGGCCCTGCACATCCTCTTCTGTGAGGGGGGCTGGGAGGCCGGGCCCCCGGGTGACTCCAGACCCGCGGCCCGCCCTCCCTGCCACGCAGACTCGTGGCCGCGATGGCGCACAGAGCTCCTTAGAACGCATGCCCCTTAGCGAAGAGGCCGCACAGATGCCGGCGAGCACATGGGGAGATGCTCAGCAGCATTAAGCATCAGAGAAATGCAAGTCAGAACCGCAAGGAGACGCCCCACAGCCATTAGCAGGCCATTACCCAGACAGCCAGGGAGGAGGTGCCGGCGGGGATAGGAACTTTGCGCACCGCGGAGGGTTGTGAAGCGCAAGGAAGATGGTGTGGAGGTTCCTGACAAACCTAAAAACGCACCTGCCACCCCATCCACCTCTCAGCGAACATCCAAAGGAATGGAAAGCGGGGGGGGGGGGGGGGGAGGGGAGCGGGGGAAGAGAGAGAGAGAGAGAGAGAGAGAGAGAGAGAGAGAGAGAGAGAGAGAGCTGCGCGCCACGCCACAGCGGCATTAGCCAAGTGTCCATTGATGGGCGGACAAGGAACATGGGCCCAGGGTCCCCACGCACCATGGAGTGCTTCCCGTCCTGAGGGCGGGCGGGCACCGGCCCCGTGCTGCAGCACGTGTGGACATGCCGTGGAACAAGCCAGTCGCTGAAGGACAAACACCGCACGACCCACTGACCGTGTCTGACGCCGTCACCGTCCCAGGAGCGCGTGGCCTGCGGCGCCAGCGGCGGGGGAGGGGCGTCTAAGGGGAGAGCTGCCCATTGGCAGGATGAGAAGGCGCTGGCCACGGTTCACAGTGTGGACACACCTCACCCAACCGGCCTGTGCGCCTCAAAATGGTTTAGACGGTGCCCGGCCCGCGTGGCCCAGTGGTTGAGCGTCGACCTATGAACCAGGAGGTCACGGTTCCATTCCCGGTCGGGGCACATGCCCAGGTTTCGGGCTCGATCCCCAGTTGGGGGCGTGCAGGAGGCAGCCGGTCAATGAGCCTCTCTCATCATTGATGTTTCTCTCTCTCTCTCCCTCTCCCTTCCTCTGGAATCAATAAAAATACGATATATTTTTTAAAATGGTTAAGACGGTAAACTTTAGGTGTTTTTTACCACAATAAAATGAGAAAAGAGGGAGGGGATGGTAAAGGGGACGTCAGCCAATCTTCCCAGTTCACAGATGAGAAAACTGAGGCCCAGAGAGGAGCGCCGGGCCCAGGTACAGAGCCCCGGCAGGATCAGGTCAGGACAGGCGTGGCAGGCTGTGAAATGTGGCAGAGTGGTGCTCAGGCCACTGGGTGGCTGGGCTCGGCTCAATGGCCCTGGTCGGTGCGAGCTTTCAAGAGGTGGCCTCATGTGCCAGGGCCAAGTGCGTTATCTAGAAAATCCACTGAAGAGGAATAACACCCGTGTGGCTGATGTCAGCTAACTGTCCCCTCCCTGAGCTCCTTCAGGGAGCCCCCGCCGTACCCCAAGCCAGAAGAACAAGGGCAGGGCAGGTGTCACGGGGTAAAAATGTGGGAAACAAACCTAGACTCAAATCTGCCCCTGCCACGGCCGGCACCTCAGCTTCTCCACCTCCGAGAACCGGGGAAGGGCCTGGTTCCTCACCAGGAACATGGCAGGGGTTTGAAGATTTTTATTTTTAGAGAGGAGGGGAGAGGGAGAGAAACATCGAGAGCGAGATCAATGGGCTGCCTCCTGCACACCCTCTCCCGGGGACCAAGCCTACAACCCAGACACGTGCCCTGACCGGGAACCGAACCAGCAACTTTTTCATGGAGATGTTTAGCAAAAGGAGTCTAGGATGCTGGTTGACACTCTGGAGCCGGGCTCAGGCTGTGGGGACACCGTTTCCTCTGTGTGACCTCCCAGTGCCTCAGTCGATTCATCTGCAAAACGGGGATAATAGTACCTCTTGGGGCTGCTGTGAGGGTTACGTGAATTTGTTCATTCAAAGGGCTTGACACCAGGTTTGGGACGGGACAGGTGCTCAGAAATGAGGTATTGTTGGGAGATAATGAGAGTTCCCATCCCTCACACCCCCCCGGGTATCTCAGCTACTGCTCGCTCCTATGGCCCCACGTGGGCCTGACGGCAGAAGTGCCCTCGGTCGGAGGGGCAGGCAGAGCAGGCCTGGAGGGTGGGGCCCTCGGCCAGGCCTCTGCAATGTTGCCCGGTGTTTCCCTGGCCCCGGGTGTGACTGAGTCAGGGCAACGGGCGCGGGGGGCAGGGATGGGCAGTCCCAGGCCCCAGCCCTTCATCCTCCCATGTCCCTGATGGCTGCCACGGTCCCTGCCTGACTGTCCCCTGAGCGCCAGACAGCTCGACTCTGGGCCCCAGGCTTCCTTTGGCCTGGGGCAGCGAGACTGGAGGGGGACCCGCCCAGGCCCTCAGGAGGCACCGGCCTAGCCAGCCATTCTCCCCACAGCAGCCACTCCCCAGGGGAGAGGACGCGGGCTCCTCCCCCAACAGCCCACAGCCCCACGGAACTCCTCGGGTCCTCCCTACAGCCACCCTGCAGGCCCTGGGCTTAATCCCGAGCACGAGGGCGGGTGGGCGCGGAGAGGATTTGGTTTCATTCCTGTAGATGCCCGAGCCTTGGCCCGAGCCCCGGGGCACAGGAGTGAGGCACGTGGCTGCCCCGCCTCTACCAACAAAGGCTTCCTTTATTCAACGGGGATGCGCTGCATTCCATTCAGAGGCGGACACTGGACGTGGGGAGCGACGTGTCCGGTGGTACCCCGGTCCTGAATGGGCTGTGAGGGGTGAGGAGGGCCTGGGGCCTGCCTGTCCCACCCCCGTCCTGCGGGCAGGGCCTGGTGGCCTCGGTCCGCGCTGTCTGAAGGGCCACCCACGGCTGAAGGCAGGCATGGCGCCCTGAGGCCCCGTCTGTGCTCTGCTTTGGGGAAAAGTGTCCAGTCCTTCCAGCGGCGTGGGGGCGGGGGCCGTGCCTCCCGGAGCACCGGGCTCAGAGGGGCGGGGGCAGGTCAAATGGGAGGGCCCTTGTCCATCGGAGGAACTTGGAGCAGTTCTCAAGCAGGTTCCAGCTGGCATGGAAGTCCCTGGCGGCCCCTCCTAGCACCACTGCCCCCTGGGCACTCAGGATGGCAGGCCCACTGGGTCGGGGAGAGGGATGGCCACAAGGGGGTGCTGGTGCGCAGGGCTTGGGAACTGGGGTGGGCAATACCAGGACACCAGGCTGCCCAGCAGCCACAGCACCTGCAGGCAGCAGCTCCCGGACCCGGGGCCGAGGGTGCTGGCCGCCCCAGGTGTCCCCTCCCGAAGGCTGAGCCCCGAGTGCGGGTCCGGGTCCTTGGTCTTTGGTGCCTTCTAGAGTCTCGTGGTGGCTGTGCCACTGGGAAGGGAGAAGGTCATCCCGTGAGGTCCTGTCTTCCTGGGGTGGGCGCGTGGTGCCGGCTCAGTACGCCTCCTCGGCCCGGCCATTTGTCCGGCTGTTCAGCTTCTGGCTCAGGGCTGGCTCCCGCGCCGTCTTCCTGTCCGCCTGCCGGGCCGGGGGCAGCTGTTGCTCCGACTCCGAGCCCCTGCCAGGCTAGGCCTCCTGGGGGAAGAAGCCCAGCTTGGCCAGCGACATCTCCTTCCGCAGCCTCGTGACCTCCCAGAACATGGGCTCTGCTGCAGGCGGAGAGAGGGGGGGGGAGCTTGGCGACAGCTCAGGGTCACCTTGGGCAGACGGCCTGGCCCGCCCCTGGCTCTGGGCAGGGCAGCGGGCGGGCACCCTGGGGCTCCCCCATCCCCCGGGACAGATGGCCTCGGCGAGTGGCTGAACTCTGAGGCCCCCGTCTGAGGCTCTGCGGACTGCTGAGCGAACACGGGAAGGAGCTGCGCTGTCCCGGGAGCAGGGGCGGTGGCTCCCACAGCCGGACACAGATGAGCAGGTCACACGGCCACACACTCGCAATGCCTTCCCTCCTCTCCTCCCTAGGCCTCACCGGGACCCTGAGCAGGGCGCAGGGCACAGGGCCAGTCCATGTAGCTGGAAGGAGGTGGCCTCTCCGGGCTCACCCCTGGCCTGGCTGTGGCCTTCCCGAGGGACCTGGCCCCCACAGGCTGGGGGAGAGGCGTACACCCCAAACGGGTTCAGGAGACTCTTGGGGAACCAAGTGTGGAGGAGCGGGAAGCTAGGCTATGCAGCGTGGGAGGAGGGGGCCAGGGGACATCCGAAGGCCACACCTGGAGGAGAGGGGTGCCCAGGGGAGGCCCCTCATGCAGGTCCTCAAACGTCAGGCCCGGGACAGGGAGCAGTCCCTGCAGGGCCGTGGGCCAGGGAGACAGCGGTCAGACCCAGGTAGGGGGGGGGCACCAGGCTAGCGTTCCGGTAAAGCGGGGTTCAGAGGTTCCTTTTGCAGCTCACATCAGCGCCAGGCTTACCAGCCCCTTCCTCACCCACAATCTCCTTCCCCCGGAGTCCTGGCCTCTGATTGACCCCACCACTGCCGACCGGCCCCATCCCCCAGGGCGCCACCCCCGGCGGCCACCAGGGGGCGCTCACCGTCCTGCCGCACCAGGCCTTGCTGGATGTAGCGGATGTAGGTGAAGAAGTTGCACACAGCAGTGATCTGTGGGAAGAAGAGGGGAGGATGTGACCAGCCAGTCCTCAGACGTGGGGTCCCTCAAAAGCCAGGGCAGGTCAGAGACCAGAGCGGGAAGCCCCATGTCCTGTCCCGTCAGAGCCTGAATTGAACGGGGCTGGGCTGTTTTAACAATAGCAGTACTATTACCACTTCTACTAAAACAATAGCAGCACTAGCATTTCATCAGGGGCACACCTCCAGGGAGGCCGCCATGCTTCTCATGCCCTGTTACGCGGGGGAAACGGAGGCTCCAGAAACGAAGCCAGCTGACAACAACTGTGGATGGAGGTCACGGAGCCAATCTGGCAGAGCCGACCGTGACACCAGGCAGCCTGCCCAGCCTCCACGCCCACCCCCGCGGCGGCTTGCTCTGGAGGCCGAGGCCCGGGCCAGCCAGGCCTCAGCCAGGTGCTCCTGGTAACGCCAGGAAAGACAAGGGGACCGGGAGCTGCTCACCTGGCGGCCCTGGGTCCCCATGCCCGAGGCCCCAGCCCGGCTGAGGCCTGCTCTGCCCCGTCCTGTGCTCAGACCCGGGCCCTGCCACGAACACTCTCCGACGGCGGAGAGGGTATTGCTGGTGCCCCATCTCCCGAGGCTGAGAGCGTTGGCCGCTCGTGGCTCATAGGTGCCCCTCTGCCAATGGCTAACTGGCATGGGGGGTATAAAAGGCCAGTCCCCCTGCCTCAGACTGGAACCCACTCAGCGGCAGCCAGACCCCAGCCACGGCCACACCCCGCTTCGCTCCACCACGTCCCCTCGCCTGCACCCCATCCTGCTGTCCTCTCCAGCGCCTGAGCCGTGCCCAGCGTTTCTGAGGCTCGGTCTTTAGGGAACCCGCCCTGAGGCAGGACGGCAGGCAGCTGGCAGCACCCACAGCAGCCCCCACTGAACGCCCGGCACTCTGGGGAAGGGGTGTCCAGTGTGTGGGGGCCCCAGACGGGGCATGGAGAAAGTCACAGGAGGAGACCTGCTCTGGCTGGGCCCTCAAACACACAGGAACCCTTGCCAGGGACAAAGGGGGTGCAGGGGGGCTGGTGGCCCAGGCAAAGGCAGGGAGGTGTGAAGAGAGTGGCCAAGTCAGGAACCAGCCCAGTGAGGCCGGAACGCGGTGGGCGGGGTGGGGCGGGATGTATGGAGGTCGGGCAGGAAGAGGCCACGTGTGGCCGTGGCCAGTGGCTCCCACGGGAGGCTCGTGAGCCGGGACTGGCCGGGAGCAGGGGGTTCTGGCCCCAGGGCTGTGCTTGGGGGACAGAACTCTTCTCCCTGCGGACCCCACACGCCTTGGCCTCTTCAGGATGGGGACCAGTCCTAGGGGACCACAACCTAAAACGTCACCCCTTCTCATCGCCCAGACCAGAGCGGCACACAGCCCTGAGGGAACAGAGTTCTAAACGTGACTGCCGGGCACGGGGATGCCGGCACGCATCCTTCCGTGACTCAGAGCGGGCGACCCGGGGCGACCAGGAGGCTGAGTGGCCCCAGGCACACCCCTTCCTTTCTAAGGCTCAGACTCCCTTTGGGTAAATGAGAGTCCAGCTCACTCCCGGGGGGCGGGGGAGGGGGTCCCCAGGACGACATGCTTGGGTGCCCTGGGAAGCTGTCGGCACCAGACACGCCGCCCGCACTGACCAGCCTGCTGCAGGGGTGCGGCCTTTAGTCCCTTCGGTCCCCAGAGGCGCCCCAGGAGGTCAAGGGGAGGAGTTTCCTCCTTTGCACCGAGCTCATTCTCCTTCGTCCCTCACAACCCTCCTCGCCGTCCATGAGGGGACAGAAGTGTGGGGACCACCCCACCCTTACCCCCAGCTTGCTGAGGCCCCCGACCCAGCCCGGTCACCCGGCAACAGAGGGCAGGGCTGGGAGTCCGAGAGGGCCCCGCACCCCGGCTGGCTGCGGGCTTTGTGACGAACACCCTCCGAAGCCAGGGCTGGAGCCGAGGCGGGCGCAGGCGCGGGAGCTGTCCTCTGAACGCCAGGCCACTGCCTTCACCGGCTACATTAAACCGCACGTGGCAGGTGCCACCCATGAGTACGTCTTGGCTGCAAGAAAACAGGCACCGCCGTCCTTCAGCCACCGCGGAACCGGGTCTGCCAACGTGCGCTCGGGAGAGGACCCCCATCTCCAGAAAGGATGCAGCCGGCGGAGACCTCGGCTGCTGCCCAGGAGACCTGAGCTGGGCACCCCGCTAAGCTGGGCCCAGACCCCTGACCAGGGAGGTGAGAATAAATGGGTGTTGTGAGCCATGGCGTTTATGGCCGTTTGTTCTGGCGTGGCTGTGTGGCCCGATCCGTCTCCGCACCTCTCTGAGCCTGCTCTGTAGATCAAGGTCAGGGGCCCAGAGTCCCAGCCCAGGGGGCCCCTCAGGAGCCAAGCGGTGCTCTAAAGGGGTGACTCACCCTGGCCCGGGACGATGGCGAGATGTAGTAGTGACTCTCGGAGTCCCCGAGCCGGATTCGGTGGCGACAGGCGCGGGCCAAGCCGCTCAGGGCACACGTGCTGGGGGAAGCAGAGGGGGCCGAGGGGACCGGCTGGGCTCACCCACCCGCTCACGCAGGGGGACGCGCAGCCGGGAGGAGGCACGGGGGGAGGGGCGGCAGACAGACATGGGGGCGGACCCGGCGTCCTCTCCCCAGGCCCAGCCTCCCAAGGAGCCCAGGGCCCAGCCAAGGACGGGGCAGGCCAAGAACTCCCGGGGCTGGACCGTTAAACTAAGCGAGACCTCCCCCCCCCCCAGAGCCCCCGCCCTCACCCCTGGCGGGCGGAACGTGGGGCACCTCATGCCGGGTGTACCGCGAAGCCCCTGCGATGCCTCTCCTACTTTCCTGGGGTCTCAGACCATCAGCCCTTCCCGGACTAAGCAGGGGTCCACTCTGTCCTCCACTCGGTCACCCAGGCCCCAAGCGAGGCCATGCCAGCAGGGCCTTTGCCAGCTCCCCTCCGCTCCTAGCAGCCCTGCGCCGCCTTCTTCACGTGGCCGTGGGTGCCAAGGAGCCGGGCGCCTCTAACGCTCCACACCCAGCCCCTCGTCTTCCCTGCTGCTCCCCACTGCCCAGGAAGTAGCCATGGAGAATCCCGAGCAAAGAAAGGTCGCACAGGCTGCTTGGCTGCGGGACTTATCAGAGCCTTTGCTGCCTCCAGGGTCACCGAGGCCTCCGATTGGACCCGGGAACCCCTTTTCAGGGACAGCTGTGGGTGGGTTTGTGAAAGGCTGGCCGCGCAGGTTGAAGCCCGGGTCTCACTGGAGAACCTTTCCATTCTGGCTCCAGCCTCAGCCCCCCTCCCTGCCCGCCCACTGCTCCGCCCGCCCGCCCACTCGGAGGTGTTTCCGTTGACACCCCAGCTTCTCCTGCCGGTACTCACCCAGCTCCCTCTGCCTGGAAGGCCCTGCCCTCCTTGGCAAACCGCTATTCACCCTTCAAAGCTGCCTCACATGCCCCTTCGATAAGGCGGCTCCCACCACTGGCTGCCGAGGGGGACTGCTCCCCACGCTCCGCCCTTGCTCCCCCCCCCCCAACCCCCGGCCACTTGGTTCTGCTCTAGCCCTGCGCAGCGCGGCCTGAGCCGAGGAAGGACAAGGGGCCAGGGCCACTGGGCCCTTAGGCGCAGAAGGCAGAGCTGGCCACTGACACCACTCACGTCAATCGGGGCCGGAACCCGCTGTGGGGGAGAGGGGGTGGGAGAGGGTGCGCCAGGCCAGCCAGGAAGAGGGACACCCCAGCCCCCGGACCCCCTGGAGAGTCTGCGGCCGTGACTAGGGGCAGGATGGTCAGTGGGCAGAGCCACCGTCCCTCTTCTGTCCGGTGCCCCTGTACCCGGCCCCCCTGCCCACCCCGGAGCCACTGCAGCGCTCGCTCGGCAGGCAGAGCTCATCCTCCCTGGCCAGGCCCTCGGTGGGGGCTTGCCCCCGGTCAGCAGGGGGAGGGAGCGGGCTTACTTGGTGCTGCCGTATCCAGCGGCGGCGGCGGCCTTCCCCGTGGGCGGCGTGTGCGAAGCCACGGGCTCGATGGTGAGCGTGTTGTCCTCCACGGCCGCCCGCACCAGCGCCGAGAGCTGCGCGGACCAGGGCGCGGTTGGGCGGTGAGGGCGGCCGGGCGGAGGGGCTGGGCCCGCCGGCTGCCCTCGCCCACTCACCTCCTGCGCCGTGAAGTCCAGGCAGGGCCCCACGTCCTCGCGGTACACCCTTCCCAGGAACGGGCTGTCCTTGTCCAACGTGGGCGACTCCCTCCAGGCCTGGAACTCCGCAAACAGGGTGGTGTCCGCCTGCGGGGGAGGGAGCGAGGTGGGGCGGTCAGGGCGCGGGCAGAGCCAGGGACGGGCAGAGCCGAGGAGGTGGGAGCAGGGAGGACGCAGGGCAGGCCGCAGCATGCCGGGGCGTCCCAGGGCCCCCCGGGCCTCCAGCTCGTCCGAGGAGGAGGAGCTCCCGCTTCCCTCTGCACAGCCACTGGCCGGCTCGGCTCCCTGCGCTGTCTCCGCGCCCCGGGCTGTCCAGGCCGCATCGGGAAGACCCCGCCTCCTCCAGGAGGAAGAGCTGGAGTGCCCCCGCAGGCCCACCAGGCCCCGCACACCAAGCACGCACAGGAGGGAGCACGGGGCGCGGGGGGTGCATGCGGAGTGAGTGAGGCAGGGGGACACAGGGGGGCCCTCGGGAGCCGTTACCTGGCGGGAACAGGAGAGAGAGGTAGCGGAGGCGGGGGCTGCGGGCCGCTCCCCAGGCGGGAGCTGCCAGGCCGGCTCGTAGGTGAGGTGAACCGCCTTACTGGGGACCACACAGAGGAGCAGGGACAGGAGGGGGGGCAGCCCGGGCTGGGCAGGTGGGGCCAGCAGGGCAGACAGACAACAGGTGCAGGAGACAGAGGGAGGGAGCAGAGGTTAGTGTTCGGTCAGACGCTCGGAACGCAGAAGGGGGACACGAGGCCCGGCCTGCCTCCTCCCCGGACGCTCTGAGCCACGGACAGGATGGGGCTGGGGACCACCTGGGCATCAGAGACCCCAGGAAGCCGGATCCCACTGGAGCCCTCGTGGGCGCTTGCTGGGTACAGCCTCGCGCTGAGCTCCCGACACCCACGCTCTTCAATTCTTCTCCGCCCAGAGCCCCCACGTCCCACGTGAGGAGACTGAGGCGCCAACAGGAGCCCCCACTTGCTCGAGGACAAGGGTATCCCGGGCCATGGTCCAACCTGACCCACGTGCTCCATGTACCCGGCCGAGGAGGGAGACAGCGCCTCAGAGGCCATGCTTGTCCCGGCACCACAGCCAGAGGGTCCCCAGGACCCTCAAGTGCAGGGGTGACACAGGTAGTGCTGGCCTCAGGGCTGCGGCCACACGGCCCGTCGCCTCCGCGGAGGCCCAGCAGCGCCGCCGGAGGGCAGGCGCTCAGGCCCGAGGCAGCTCGGTGCAGGGCGCCACCTGGGCGTGGAGGAATGGGGAGGGTGCCAGGCCCCCAGACCGCACCGGGAGCTGAGGGCCATAGGTGTCCTTTACTAGGAGCCTGCCCGGAGGACACAGACGCCCAGAGAGGGCAGGGCAGGCTCCAGGCCACACAGCAGAGGCGGGGGGCGGGAGGGACATCAGGCCTGGTCCCACTGCCTGGCTGACAGTGGGACAGTGCCCACGGCCCGCCCACGGCCCGCCCTCCGCCCCTCACCTCTTTGCCGTCCTTGTCCGGGGTGAGGATGTGGCCTGCAGCGGGGCACGCGATGGGGCAGAGGGCACTGCTGGTGCTCTTATGGCGCAAGTGGCCCTTGCGGGCCCCGGCCTTGGTGGGGCTCAGCAGCTGGGGGTGCAGCTCGCGGTTGGGAGAGGCGGGTGTGGACGTGATGACCAGCGTCTTCAAGGCTGTCACCTCCGCCTGCAGCATGTCGATCTGGCCAGGACGAGATGGCTGCCAACCGCCGCCCAGAGTGACGCCGCCCACCGCCTGCCCGGCAGCCAGGACGGCAGCACGGAGCACCCACCCCCACCCGGTACCCACACTGTAAGCCGGACCCTGAGGTGCCCCTGTCGGGGAGCTGGCCCCCCACGGAGGGGCACCCAGGAGCCAGGACAGCCCGGCCTCCCGTTTTACAGACGCACAAATGGGCCCGAGACAGGAAGCTACTTGCCCAGGCTCACACAGCCAGACGGAGGTCCCTGCTTTGTCGAGGGTGTGTGTGTGTGTGTGTGTTGGGGGGAAGGGGTGCAGGGGGGGTGACAATGACCGTGGGATCCTCCCAGCCCCTGGAAGGCCCCAGGTCTCTGTGGCACCGTGAATTCCAGTGATGGAATCGCAGCCCCACCCTCGGGGCCTTGGTGTGCCCATCCCTGGCGCCCCGCCGGGCCGTGCGGGGTCTGACTGAATCAGGGGGTGCGCAGGCGGGCCTGGACAGGTGTTGGGGCTCACCTTGCCCCGAGCCTCTTTCAGCTGCTTTTCTGACGCCGCCTGCTTCGTGTTGGCTTCTCGCACCATCTTGTGGGCTTCCTGGAAGAAGGCAGTGGTGAGGAGCCGATGGACGCCCAGCAGCCCGGCCCCAGCGGCCCCGCCGGCCAGCGTACCTCAAACAGGCTGGCCGTCAGCTCCTCCAGCTCCCGCTCCAGCTGCTCCCGGACCCTGGACAGCCGCTCACACTCCTCATCCTTCAGCTTTAGCTCCTGGGGCACCAGGTGGGCGGCTGTCAGCCCCTCAGGGGCCCTCGGGCCTGATACTGGGGCGACCAGGCCCCATGCCCGGGTCATCTTGGGGGAGGGGGCCCTGAGCTTGCCTCTGCTGCTCTAGTCTATGAGGCGTTTTCCATTCAGGTGCTGGCAGGAGAGGAAACCCCGGGGATCACACTTCTACACATCACCCTAGAGCTGCTCTGTCCTTTGTCTGCCTCCCCCGTGCCCGTGCAGACCTGGACAGGTGCCTGAGACCTCTGGGCATTCGGGGGCACCCTGCTCTCCCAGGCCCCCCGGCCCCCACCTTCTGGGCTTTGTGCAGCTCCTCCTTCAGGAACTCCGAGCCCTTCTCGCGGATCTCCATGGACGAGCTGCGCAGGCGAGACACGTCCAGCTGGGCGGCGGCGGGGCCCTCCTCGCCGTGGGCCCCCTCCCCTGCAGAGGTCCCCACCAGGGCTCCCGGGGGCTCCCTGCGGCTCTGGCTCTTCCAGGAGACCGGGACAGCTTCGAGGGGCGGTGGGCGGCCCTCGTCCGGGTGGGGCTGGCTGCGAGGCAAACAGCAAACATAGGATGCAGTTCCCAGACCTAGAGAGCTGAGCCCAGGGACCCGTCCTGGGCAACGCCTCTGCCTGCCACTCCGGGCCTCAGTTTCCCCATCTATAAAATGGGGATGCCAGCACCAGGGTTGTCACGAGGGCAGAATGGCCAAACACGAAATATCTTGGGGGCAAGACTCCTTCATCTTTGTCCACCACACCCACTCCAGCCCAGGGCCTAGGGCTCTGTGTGGCACACAGTAGGTGGCCAGCACCCAGTAGGTGCTCGGCTCTGGGTGTCCAACAGGTGACTGTCGATTCATCAGGGCTGAGAATCTGAGTCTCCACCTCTGTAGCGTGTGGACAATCCCCAGGGTCCTGCCTCAAGGGCCACTGAATGCAGAGAGATGTGCATAAAACTTTGGCACGCGGGAGGCACCTAAGTGGGAACTGCTTTTGTTGTTACTGTCAATGCAAATTTTATGCAAATTAAGGACGGATCAAAGAAGAAGGACCAGCCATGGCCGGCAGGGCTGAGGCCCAAAGGTTCTTCAACCACCAGGCACAGCAGACCCACTTCCTGCCCCCCAGACCCAGCTCTCCCTGGCCTGCCTAGTGGCCTCCCCCACCCCATTCTGGGCCTCAGGACCCTCCTCCCCTCTGTGTGCACCTCTTTGGCCAATCCACACTCCCCCCTCCAAGAGGACCCTGGGGAGGGGGCAGGGCAGGGAGGGAGGGAGGGGGCGGCCTTAGCCAGCAGCGCTTTGTGCCAAGACAGCACCTCTGGACTCGCTCACTCAGCAAAAGCTGGCGGCTCCTGAGCCAGCAGCTTCAGAGCGGCTGTGACTGGGCGGAGGGTGGGGGCGGGGCCAGGCCACGGGTAACATGCGGAAGTGGAGGGGAGGGGGCTCCGAGGCGCCCACACAGGAGGGAGGAGAGACAAGGCCAGAGAGTCGTGGGGTTCGGGATTGCTGCAGGGAACTGTGCAAGGCAAGGCCGGGGACTGGCCTCCTCCTCGTCCTCTGGACCCTGGGACCGTCACCCAGCAGCCCCTCAGCCTCAGTTTCCCCCAGGGTAACACGGAGGGACTGGGCACCCGGGGAGCCCAGCAACGAGCCCTTTCCTAACCCTTCACACGGCCCCGGCCAGCCCGCCAGCCCAGCCCGGCCCTGCTCTGGAGCCGGCCCAGAGTGTGGCCTGGAGGTCTCGGGGCTGGTCCTGCTGGCGAGTGGATGGAGCACACCTCCTCCGCTCCATCAGCAGAGGGTGTGCCAGACAGATCTTCCCACTTCCCTCGTGGGAAAGGGTCTCGTTGGCAGGGGGTCCCTGGGCCTGCAGCCGGCGTCCCGGGACTTACACTCCCTAGAACCGCCCCGGGTGCCCTGCCCACGCATCTCGTTCCAAACTCAACAGCAGCGAGGCCCTGGCCCCGTCCCACAGACGAGGGCGGCGTCTCAGCGAGCGACCACACCTGGCCAGGTCACAGAGCCAGCTGGTCGGTGGCAGTGCTGGGGCAGGGGGCCAGGTCTTCAGCCCAGGCCCAGCGCCCCCGGTGGGCGGGGTGTGAGTGGTGGGACAGGCGCTTTGCCCCGGAGCCAGGACCGCTGGGCCCAGGGGACCCCGGAGGCTCCTCCGTCGCTGTAGCAGGGAAATCTGACCACATTCCTGCCCCGACCGACCGCCTTCCCAGCCGCCGCTCAGGCCCGGAAGCCCCACTCCCACCCCCCCGCCCCGCGTGGTGCAGCGGAGGGAGCGCAGGGGCCAGCGGTGGGCAAGCCCAAGGCCACGCCAGACTCCGAGCTGCAGCCCGGGGTGCACGTGAGCCCCCGGGAATGTCCCGGAAACCCCTGCCCCTGCTTCCCGCCTGTGGCTGGGGTTAAAGCCTGCAGGAGGTGCGCTGACGGTTAAAGGGCAAGTCCCGGACACAGCACCAGGGAAACGGTGTGCAGCCACAGCCACGTTTGGCCGACACCCACCCCACCCCACCCCACGCCTGCCAGGCTCTGGGTCCCGCAGCTGAACCCTCTGGCCCGGAGAGCTGCGCCCACTGGCCGTGCGGAGGTCAGGGGCTCGGCCCTCCATCAGGGGGGCAGCAGGCCCGTCTCGGGGTGACCCACGGGGACAGCACAGGACACAGACAGGATCCCAGGCCTCAGGCGCCCAGACTCCGTGCCTGTCCCTCTGCAAGGCCCACCGCCCTGTCCCACGGGCCTGCCCAGGAGGAGAGGGCGCCAGCCCCGCCCAGGAGCGCCGAACGCTGCCCACCAGGGTGGCCTGGGCCTCTCCCGCTGGTCCCAAGGGCAGGGTGGGGGTGTGGCCAGACAGGCCCCCCATCATTTTGCCAACCGGCCCTCACTGCAGCCCGCTGCCAGGGGGATGGGACCCTGTCCTGCCATCGGAGGAGACAGGAGCCCGAGACAGTCTCTGTGTCACCCCCCTCCCCCCCGAAAAGCCCAGCGCACAGCCTAGCGGCAGAGCGTGGGGACAGCGGGACCACACTGTGGTCACCAGCTGTCCAGCTGTCCAGTGCCGGGGCCAGGGCGCAGGCGCAGGCAAGACCCACCCTGTCCCGGGAGGGAAGCTCCGATCTGAGGACCCTCTTCCTCCCACTTCCGGCCCGCGAGCCAGCTCGGTGACTCAGAAACTTCAGGCTAAGCAGGGACCCAGGCCCCTCCCTCCTTGGGTCCAGCCCAGGCCGGAATCCCATCCTGCACACTCAGCCGCCGCACAGGCCGGCGGTGCCCCGGGCGTGAGCCCCTGCGTGGGGAGGACACGCCCTCTCAGGGGAGCAGGGGCTCCCACGGAAGTGCTTCCCCGCCTCCCCCGCAGCCCAGGTCCACGCCCTCTGCCAGACCTTCCCAGTCCCCGTGCCCCGCAGACACAGAGCCCAGCGTCCAGGATCCGGGCGCCTGGGAAGGTCGGCTCAGGGGCAGGAGACGGGAAGAGTCAAGGTCACAGGTGGGGGTGTCTCCGCGAGCCCCGGCAGTTCAGACAGGAAACGTCCCGCGGGGTCACTTCCCCTGGAAGCACGCTGGGGTCGGGGGGATGCAGCCACCGCGCCCTCACACCCCTTCCAGGCCGCCCAGGAGGGCAGCGGGCTTCTGTCCCCAATCACAAAAATGGGCCAAAAAGGGAGGACCCTGGATCCTATGGCCCCGTCACCCAGCATCCCCACTGGACCAGAGGCCATTCCTGAGGCCAGGAGGGCCCCACGGGGGTCCCCTGTGCCCCCCAGCCCCAGCCAGCCCAGCCAGCCACGCGGTCCCTCTGCCCCAACCTCTGCCTCCGCAGCCACCGGTGCCCAGGTCGCCTCTGTGAGCCAAAGGCCCCTGAGCTCACGGGCACAACAGGTTCGAGAAACAGGCAGCGGAGTGGCCAGCGAGGAACGCTCCGGACCTGCGGGGAGAAGAGGGCTGGAGGGGCGCCGGGACCTTCCCCTCTGCCTGGGGCCACCAGGTCCAGGGGCCAGGGGGCTGCGGCCGGTCCGGTCAGCAGGAACCCCGGCCGGGCCCAGCTCGGGCACGGGGCCAGTGGAGACTCCCCACTCGCACTCAGCGGCGCCCAGGCAGCCCCGAGGGCACGAGGCCGGCAGTCAGGTGACACTCATCGGAGACCAGACGCCGAGACCCCAGGACAGGTTCCGCGTTGGCTCCCTGACCGGCCTCCCAGCCCAGCGGGCTCACCTCACCAGGAGGGGCCCGGTCGTCAGCTCCAAACCCCCAGCCGGTGGGAACCCTGAGCCTCGGCCACGCAGGTCCGCGCCGGCCCGCCAGCCCCGGGACGGAGAGGAGGGTTACGGGGCCACAGGTGTCACCGTGGGGAGGAACCTCCTTCGGCCGCTGCTGAGATGCTTCCCCATCCCGGTTTGGACACGCGATTCAGAGGAGGATGGCGACTTGGCCAGAAGGGAACTGAACCCAGAGTGCTGGCACTCGTGAGTCATGTGACCTGTCACCCAGAGAAGCCCCGGGGTGGGGGGGGGGGGGATGGCGCTTTCGGAGAAGTGAGGCAGGATGCAGACGGGCTTTGAGGAAGTTTGAGTCGGTGCCCCGGCGGCGGGGGCGGTGGGCTCCCCCCACGGCTGCTGAGAAGCCAGGCGGGCTCTGAGCTAGGAGGGGACACGCAGACACCAAGGACTCGGAGAGGGGGCTCGTGGGAAAGCCAGGGGCTGGCCGGGGGGACAGAACAAATGGACATTGCAGCCATTACTTAACGTGATCGGAAACCCCGGGGATGAGGCGAACCGTGGTACCCGCGGCAGCACCGAGGAGCTGGGAGGGGGTCTTTCTGGGAAGGAAAGGGGGCGGCTGGAGGGAGGCACCCGGCCAGAGGGAGCAGCCGCAGCCTGAGCCGGGATGAGGGATGGGGGACAGAGGGGGGGAGGCCTGAGCCTGGATGAGGGGTGGGGGACAGAGGCGGGGAGGCCAGAGAGCCAGCCTGGGGACCTGGAGGAGCCTGCCAGGCGGTGGAGAGGTGGGGGGTCCAGAAGAGGGGGACAACGCTGTCAACATGGGACAGAGGAGCAGGACTCCAGAGGGGGGCGGGGCCGGGCCCACTGCTGGAAGGGGAAGCAGGGAGGGAGGAGCAGGAGCAGGAGCAGGAGCAGGAGCAGGGGCGGGGCAGCCTGGGGATGCTGAGGAGGGAGGTCAGGACGCCTGCAGCAGGTGGGTCAGGCCACGCCTCTCCCGGCCCCAGCCCAGGCCTGCCGGCCCAGCGCGGCCCCAAAAGGCAATCCAGCCGTGCCTCGGGTCCACCTGTCCGGTTCGAAGAGAACCTGACACCCACGACCTCAGACATCCAACACATACACCGTGAGTCCCCAGTCCAGATGTGCGGGCTGCGGCCCAGCAGGAGAGATACCTGCTGCGGGGAAGGGGAAGTAGGAATTCCTGAGGGCTGCCCGGAGGCGGCCACGGAGGGTAGCACAGCCCCCTCCCCCGGCTCCCCCCCGTCCCGGGAGCCCCAGGCCATACTTCAGGGAGGCATTTGAGATCTTGCCTCCTGGCAATGTGGTGAGTTTTTCTCAAGTAAAATCTTATAAAAGTTTTTTTTAAAAAAAAGAACTGGCTTAGAGCTGGAGTCCCCATGACTTAGGCCAGTGATGGGCAACCTTTTGAGCTTGGTGTGTCAAACTTCGCCAAAAAACTGAGCATAATTCAGGTAGTGTGTCACTTTGAGGAAAAAACATTATTTCGCAAAGGTTTCATCCTCAGGAGCAGCAAATGTTTCATCCTCGGCATGCGGCCGCCTCAGCAGCCGCGTGTCATCAGAAATGGCTACACGTGTCAGTGCTGACACGCATGTCATAGGTTCGCCATCACTGACTTAGGCCTTCAGGCAAGAGCCCACGAGGGAGCCGCCCAGAGCAGTTAAGTGACTTGCTCAGAACCCACGGTGCTCTGGGGCCCTGGAGCCCCCGCCCCGCCTGCTGCAGACACAACCCTCCCTGGAGTCCGGGCGTCCCATCCCCTTGGTGCAGCCCTCAGAGCCGAGAGGTTTGCTTAGACCGAGGGCCTACACCCACGTCCTGTGGCCACTCGGTGGCAAAAACTGGCCCGGATTCCAGACTCTGGCCTCTGCGGACCAAGTCCCAAGTGCCTAGCACAGCGTTAGCGGGGAAGTACCCAAGATGCTGTGCGTGCCCCAGCCCCTCGGAGCAGGCGTGGTGCCCAAAACTATAGACTTGGGGCCCTGTGGGGGGTGAGAGGGGTGCGGCCAGCTTGGGGGGCTGCCTCTGGGTCCAGAGCTATGGCCCACGCTCAGAGTCCCAAAAGAGAGGGTGCACCTGAGCCCCTGCAGAGTCCTGACCCAGCACCTGCGCTGGCCATGAGCAGCAGGCACCCCAAGAGCGATGCCTCAGTTCATCCTGCAGACGAGGACGCCGGGATTCTCCCAGCTCGGAGGCAGGACCCCAAGTGCACGGCTGCCCAGAGTTCCCATGAGCGATGGGGGGCCACACGCATAAGCAGCTCGCCAGAGTTACGAGGGCAAGAGTGACCCCCACACCGGGTCCCCCCAGCTGCTGCTGGGGTCTGGGTGAGCTCTTAGGTCCCGGGCCCCAGTGGGTGCTGGCAGCTGGGCCCCTGATCTGTCCACCCCTGCCTCCAATATCCAGGTGAGGGGTCCATAAAAAGGCAGTGGTCAAGGTAACCCCAAAACTCTGCCTCTCACACCCCAGGCACCCAGCTCCCCATCCTGCCCCCTCCTGCTCTCCATCTGCATTTAGGAAGCACCTACTTGGTGCTCGGCCCCCGGCTGGACCTGGGGGGTTCCATGTTCACACAAGAAGCGAGACTACGGAGGGTCACGTGGGGGTGGGCTCGGCGGCGGGCTTATCCGGGGAGTTCCTGGGAATACAGCAGGGAGGCTGGGCGGCGAGCTTCTCCAGCACCTTGAGTCGTCTCTTCCACTCTGTCCTTAAAGACAGGGGCCGTCTCCCAGTGGGCCCGTCCGTCGGTCTGTCTGTCCGTCGGCCGGGCTTGCCTTGGATGCCTCCAGGGCCTGGATCACTCCCCACCCAACCTGCTCATGTCACCCAGAGGCGCAGAGAAGGGAGCCCACACTCTCAAGGTCACACAGCAACTAAGCGCGGTGGTTTGCCTAGGGCACACCCGCCAGAGAGGTCCCCCGCCTCCTCCCGGCCAGGCTGCCCCTCAGGCACAGTTAACCCCAGGCAGGCCTGCCCTCCCCTCCCCAGGTACCACCAACCCCCTCCTCCTCCTCCCTAAACGCAGTCTCCTTCCCTCCAGGTGCAGCTCCAAAGACACGCCTCCCTCTAACAGCCTCCAGCCTCTCACCCCAAGGGGCTCAGGGTTGAGGGTCCACTTAAGAACCAGGAGGTCAGGGCTCCGTTCCCGGTCAGGGGCACATGCCGGGGTTGCGGGCTCGATCCCCAGTAGGGGGCGTGCAGGAGGCAGAGGACCAATGATTCTCCCTCATCATTGCTGTTTCTCTCTCTCTCTCCCTTCCTCCCTGAAATCACAAAAATATATCTTTTTAAAAAAGAGTCTCCAGCCTCTCTACACCTCCCCCTCCCCTCCCACTCTCTCAGCCCCCCCCCCCCCCCATGAAGTACCAGTACCCGAGTACTCTGGCCTGCTGGGAACTCTCCAGCCCTGTCCCTGGACTGTCCATCTGGCCCGGTTCTTTACAGGAATGCAACCCACCCTCACTCTGGCCACATCCCGACCAGGACCTGGTCTTTCCATGGGAAAGAGGAAGTGTCTGCCGGGCTCCAGGAGAAGGCCACAGCCTTTCCAGCCGCCGGGGCCGGGCTGACCCTGAGAGCCAGCCAGCAGAGGTGGGTGCCAAGGGGCTCCCACCCGCAACTCTGAGCCCTGCCCGCCCGCCCAGGAGCCCAGACGGAGGCTCAGCAACTTGCAAGCGACTTTGGCAGAGACCAGCCTCTCTCCCAAGTGCACTGCTTACAAGGGTGTTTCCAGCCTGGGGGGCCTCGTCTGGGTGCGCACCCCAGATTCTCTCTGACTTACCCCCCCTCCCGCCCCCCCGCCCTGCAGATGGGCTGGAGGAGTTGGCGCTGTCAGCAGCCTGGGACCGTCTGCCGCCACCCTCCCCCCGCGGCCCCCACACCCTCCCGGCCCCCGCGGCGTGTCCCCATCTCCGGCTGAGAGGCGGCTCCGTCCTTGTGCGGGGACAGAGCCCCTCCCAGTCGGGGGTGCGGACCCGGCAGGGATCCCCGACCTTCCCAGCCAGGAGGCAGCCGCGCCCGACCCCGCGCAGAGCCGCGAGCGCGCCGGGACCTACCCGCTCCACATCCCGGAGCCTCCGGGCGCCGGGGCGTCCGTCCCCGCCGCCGCCGCCGAGACCTCCCGGCACCGCGTCCTCGCCGCGTCCCCGCCGCCGCCGGCTCCGCCCCGCGCCGGCCGCCGGCCCCGCCGCCCGTCCGTCCCGCCCGCAGCCTGTCCGTCGGTCCGGCCGCTGCTCGCGCCCCGGCCCCAGTTCAGCCCCAAACCCTGCCCTCGGGGGTCACGTGGCGCAGGGGCGGCCGGGGGACACGTGCCCGGCCCCGCCCTCCGCCGCCGCAGGGCCCGCGGGACTGGCCGGCCGGAGCGCGGGGAGGAGCCGGATCCATCGCCCGCGGCTCCTGGGCTCCAGGCTCCTGGGCTCCACTCGGGCCGCTCCGCTCAGGGACCCCACAGGGTCCCCGCTTTCTGCTTCCTGATTCCGACCGGATTGCGCTCTAGGTCAGCACACGCCCTCCACCGGCCACCGGCCCAGCTCCCGGCCCGTGACAGCACCGCCTGCCTGTGGGCAGGGGACAGACCCCAAAGCCTTTGGCCCAAGTCGCCAACCCCCATCCTGGCCCAAGTCTTCTCTCTGGAGCAATGCTCCCCCCAACCCCCTCCACACACACACACACACCTGCCTGGTCCCACAGCCTCTGCGAAACTCCCTGACCCCAGACCATAGGCCCTCGCGCACCTCAACCTCCCTGACCCTCGCTGCCCGTCCTGAGCTGTGACCTGGACCCAGGGACACCACAGCCCCTCCTCTCCTGCGGGGACCACGGCTCCCGCCCCCCATTCCCGGGGAGGCCTGCGAGGGCTGGAAGGAGATACTTCCCACAGGGCCCAGGCTTGGCTTGGTCAGGTCTTCATCTGGGGGCACCTCTGTATTTCATTCATTCATTCATTCATTCATTCAAAGTACAAACTGGGAGCCTTACAAGAGCTGGGGACCCAAAGGAAACGGCTCTGGGACGGTGGGGAGATGGGAGGACCGGGCCATACTCCCAAGCCCTCCACTTCCAGGGCCACCGCTTGCCCAGGGTGCACCTGCTGCTGAGCGAGGGGTCTGTCTGTCCAAAATGGAAAGCAGGGCTCCTTCCCTCTGTGCGCAGCCCACACCCAGGCTCAGGGCTCCGTGAGGGGAGCAGCCAGCTTCCTGCCTTGCTCCCTCGTTCCCCTGGCCAGCTCCTGGGACAGGGGACCCCTGGGGGCCTCCTCTGGGTGAGTCCTTCCCTGAACCATTCCGCCCGGGCCCCCAGGCCCTTCACTCTGCAGGGCAATGGTTCCCCAAGGACAGGGACCAGCTCCTTCCTGGTGTTGGGTTTCTCCACCCCACCCCACCCCACCCCAGCCCACCCCAGCCTAGCCCACCCCAGCCCAGCCCAGCCCAGCCCAGCCCCCAGGGTCTGGCTGAGAGCAGATGTCATCGTGTTTGTTGATTTGTCACCAAATCTGCTGCCTGCCTGGCCCTAGCTCTGTTTACTGTTTAGGGGAAGAGGCAGGAGATGACACAGAGGAGCTCAGGGTAGGACCCTTCCCCTCCATCCTCAGGAGCCCGGACAGGAGACAACCAGACGCGGGAGGGCCGGGTGGAGGGGTACAGCGCAGGGCCACGGCTCCAGAGGAAGAATCCTCGTGTGGGAGGGCTGGTGGGCTGTGGAGGTGCTTGAGCAAGGCCTCAACAGACGAGTGTGGGGTCACGATTCTGGGAGCAGTGACACCCCGATTACTAACCAAAAATACCCCACCACCTATGGATCCAGTTATCTGGGACTCACAGGCTCACCAGCTTCTCCCACCGCCCAGTAAGCTCTCCTGCCCCACTGGAAAGGATGGGCTCAGAGAGGGTAAGGCACCTGCCTGAGGTCACACAGCCAGAGGCGACGGGGCTGAGACCCCTTGTACCAGTTTCCTGAAAAGACAGCCCAGAAACCACTGGAAGCTACCGCTGCTCACAGTCAGGCCACAAGGGGCGCCTACTAGGTGCGTGGGAGAGATAGAAAAAGGCGTGTCCTCTGCCCAAGCCACTGCCTCCCCAACCCCCCTCCCCCGCAACGTCCTGGCCGTCCTGCCCCCCCATCCCAGCTCCGACCCTTGGCAGGAGGGAGGTGTGGAGCGGAACTGCCCGCCTGCACGACCCGGCTCCTGACTGTCCTCGGCCCACTGCGTGGCTGGGTGACTGACTGCTCCTCTCTGAGCCTCAGACTCTACGTCTGCATAACCACCAAGCTGGACAGGACAATCAGGGCCACCCCCTCGGCTGACCTCGTAAGAGGCTCATGACATTCCTCCTACTTGGATCTCACCCCTCCCCTAGCCCCCTGGAGAGTGGGCAGATCCCCCCCCCTCCTTCGCGTCCCAGGTCCAGCTTACCTGTCTGTGTCCCGGGGCTCCTCTCCCAAGTTCCCCTCAAGTGCAGGGCCCAGACCTGATGGGGCATAGCGAACAGTCCCTGAGCTCACCGCCAGGTACACGGGGCATTTCCCGCGGGCGGGGCACCTGGTGCCTTCCTCAGGGGGGTTCATGGCTGGCGGGCGGACCGAGGGTCCCTCTGGAGCCGCCAGGCGGGCAGGTGCCGAGCCTTCTCCCCGCCCCCGGCTCACGCTAACCTTTGCTATCTCTGCGAAGCAGCTGCCTGGGCGGGCGGGGCCTCCAGACTGGCCTCTATCTCCTCGGCCCGTAATTATTAACTCCTGTGGCTCTGCAGGCCCCGAAAATGCGGGGGCCCTCCTTCCCGGGCTCTGGGCCTGGGAGGGGGGGCCCTCAAAGGCTGCGGGAGCCACCTCCCCAGGCCCCAGGCCCCAGGCTTCAGCTAGGCCACAGCGTGGCGGCCGGCCCTGCTCGCCCGCCTGGGCCGTGGGCAGCCTGGCCGGCCCTGGCTCTCTCCCTCGCGGGCGGTGTGGCCTTGGGTAAGGCCCCTGCCCCCCAACCCTAACCCCTGGCCTCCCTGTCCCCTCCAAACCTGTAACCACAGCAGAAAGGGACAGCTCAGCGAAGCGGCCAGGGGTCACACAGGCTGGTCTCAGCCCCACTCCCAGACTTCGAACCTCTGGACCCATTGGGTGCCTCAGTTTCCCCAACTGTACAATGGCATCTCAACCCCTAGATGTTCCTGCCCAGATATGGCCTACAACCTCCCTCTCCTCACATTAACCCCTCTTCCTCGAGTTTGCACCCCGTCCCACCCCGCTGGCAAATTTCTCTTCTGCTCATGCCCCCTCCTCCAGGGAGCCTTCCTCTGTGGATTGCTTTCTTCCTCTGAGGCGTCGGGCTCCAGCCCTCAGACACACGGTGAGCGCCCCTTGGTGCTGGCGGACACCCCAGGGCGAGCGAGGCTGGCTGACACACAGCGCAAGCCCTCGGGGCCCCTCCCCCGGCTCCTGGCCGGCCTCAGTCCACCGGGAGGGGCTGCTGGCTTCGCCCCGTCTCATTCGGCCGGAATTTGAATCCTAGCTCTGCCACGCCCTGGCTGTGTGGCCTTGGGCAAGTCACTTAACCTCTCTGGGACTCAGTTCCCTCATCTGTAAAATGGGAACGATTCTGCCCTGTGACATTTGTGAAGATGTGGGAGCTTAAGGTTCTCAAAGTGCTGTCCTGGGCTGGCCCCTCCTGGAGCCCAGCCCGTCCCTGGGCCTGACCTCTCCAGGGTGGCCCTGTTCCCCGACACTGCCGCGGTGGAGACCGGCCTTTCCGTCCCTTCGCCCCTGCTTCCCTCTCTCTCCAGTCAGCCTCTGAGTTCACGCTGGGAGGGGCTGCGGGTCTCGGTCTCGGCTAGCAGTCACGCCCTGCCCGCCCGCCCGCCCGCCCGCCAGCGGATAACAGTATCTCCCACTCGGCCTCCGGCTCCAAGCTCTCAGCCTAATGCAAACCAGATGTGGCCTCCCTTTCCTGGCGGAGAACTTTCCGTGGCCTGCTCCCACCCCCTTCCTGTTTTCGCTCCTCACTGATCCCCTGGAAATTCTTCTGTGCCCCCACCTTCCTCTGCAGGGCGACCTCCGGGCCCACCTGGAAACAATTAATGGAAAACAGGATGTGTGAAAAGGGGGGGGGGGGCGTCACCCCAACATGGCAGGAGGGGAAGGGGCTATGTGAGAGACAGTCCCTCCCTGCCACGCCCCAGCCATGGGGGGTTGGGGGAAACTGAGTCAGAGTTGCTTTGGGAAGTGTGTAGAAAGTGTGACTGTTCTCTGGACATGTGGCACCGCTGGGGCAGGTGGGGCGCTGTGCGGGGCTTGGGGGGGGGGGGGCTGGGACTTCTTAGGCAAATCCCAGCCTGAGAGACACCCCCCTTCCCCCCCCCCCCCCCTTCCCGTGGCAGGAGAAGAAGCCGAGGCTCCGAGACTTGTCCGGTCACAGGTGAGCCGGAGGCTAGAGGCGGCTGAGACTGCCTGCCAATCAAAGCTGCAGCCCCAAGTCACCTCGGGGATGCTATCCCAGCGCCCTCCCCCCCCCCCCCCCAGCCTGGTCACGAGGGGAGGCTCCCGGCTGCTCAGCCTCCTCCCACCGCCCAGCAGCCCTGATCTCCCCCTCCCCCCGGGGGCCGGGCCTCGGGCGAGCCAGTGAGCGCCAGGGCACCCCTCAGGGTGGCCAGGGCTGCCCCGCCCCGGGAGGCCTCCACCACTCCGTCAGCCCCGGGCTGGGAGCCTGCCGCCCCCCCTCCGCCAGCTGTGCAGTGTTTGGACAACTGGATGGAATGTTCTGCGAGGAGAGGCCTCCTGGGTCCCCGAGCTCAGATTTCAGGGCGGGAGGAGGGGACGTGGCTCCAGGGAGAGGGGAAGAGGCTCCAGAAGTCAAACGTGGGCCCGGAGGCTCCCCTCCCAGGCCTGTCCACCACACGGCCCTCCGGCTGGGCTCAGCGAGGCGGGAGCTGGAGTCAGGGCCCCCCGCCCCCCGGGAAGGACAGGACGGAGCGGGGGCAGCCGAAAGGCGTCCGATAGTCCATAGGGCCACCCTGGTGAGGTCATGAGGTCAGGGCCCAGGGACGGGCTGGGCTCCAGGAGGGGCCAGCCCAGGACAGCACTTTGAGAACCTTAGGCTCCCACCATAAGGATTGTTCTATGCCCCCCGCCTTTTTTTTACAGATTGGGCAACTGGGGTCCAGAGGGGACAGGCATCCTCCCCAGGTGGGGGCAGAGCTGGGCTGGGCTGCAGGCTCCTGGTCATAAGCTTGCTCTTCTGGCCGCCCAGGCTGTCCCCACTCTGACCCCCCCCCCCCCCCCCGATCCAGTGAACTGTCGTCATCCCTGCTCTTCCCCAAATGACCGCTGCTCAAGTGCGGTGCTGGGGCCACAGAGAGAACACACAGGCCCTGGCTCCCCGCCAGCTCTGACGCCTCGGACAGGGCGGAGGCCCCGAGAGCCAGGATGCGGGGCAGAGCGCCCCACGTCTCCGCCCGCCCCCGCTGCCAGGCCCCCCCGAGCCCCTGGAGTACGGCGGGGGGTGTAAGGCGGGGGGTCTAAAGCTGGGAGGCTCGCCCTTGCTCTACTTGACGCGTCGTATTCGTGGGCGCTGATCGTCAGGGGCAGGGGGTGCCGGTGGGCCCCTTTGGAGACTGAATGTTTCCCAGTGACAAAACCTTTCGCGCTCCAAGCAGAACGGAGGGAGGAGAGGCCTGGGGGCCCAAGGGGGGTGGGAGTCCCACCAAGGTGCCTGCGGCCTGGGCTGGATCCCTAGGCTGGAACCTGTGGTCTCACCCCCAGCTCCCAAGCAGAAAGCAGTCACCTATGCCATCGGTGGTCGGCAAACCGCGGCTCGCGAGCCACATGCGGCTCTTTGGCCCCTTGAGTGTGGCTCTTCCACAAAATGCCACGGCCTGGGCGAGTCTGTTTTGAAGAAGTGGCGTGAGAAGAAGTTTAAGTTTAAACAATTTGGCTCTCCAGAGAAATTTCAATCGTTGTGCTGTTGGTATTTGGCTCTGTTGACTCATGAGTTTGCCGACCACTGGCCTATGGAATTCCAGAACCGGCCAAACCTCCGGGGCAGAGGTGGCTGGAGGGGGGGGGGGGGAGGACGTGCCCCACCACAGACCCCTGGGGACTGCCTTCCGAACGGCCGAGTGGGGAGTGCGGTGGGGACCACGCTGGGTTATTGGCATTTGATACCAGACAGTTCACCCTCGCAACCCCCCACCGTGGTCCTTCTGTGCCTTCCGTTCCCATGTTAAAGATGAGGGGACGCTGAGCCCAGCCGGCGTGGCTCAGGGGCTGAGCGTCAACCTGTGAACCAGGAGGTCACAGTTCGATCCCCGGTCAGGGCACAGGCCCAGGTTGTGGGCTCGATCCCCAGTGGGGGGCGTGCAGGAGGCAGCGGATCCATGATTCTCTCTCATCATTGATGTTTCTCTCTCCCTTCCTCTCTGAAATCAATAAAACTATATTAAAAAAAAAAAAAAGATGAGGGAACTGAGACTTGGAAGGGTTAAATAATATGGCAACAGAAACCAAGCGGCAGGTTCAGGATTCTAACCCAGGCTTGTCTGACTCCAACGCTCATGCTCCCACCCCTCCAGCATCTGCTCTCTCGGGAGGAGGGGTGGGGTGGGGCTCTTTTGAAGAAAGAACACGACTTAAATACATAGAAATGGAGAAAGAGAAAAAGCAATGGAGGCTGGGCATCCTACGCAGAGACCCTCAGCGCGAAGGCGTGGGGGTGGGCGGGCAGGGCCCACAGAGAGAGAACTGGACCCGTCGCCTGGGGCGCTCGAGCTAATGTGGGGACAGCGAGGAAGAGGCTGGAGGGGCCGCTCGGGACGAATCGTGGAAAGCCTTGGGGGGTCAAGGGGACGAGTCTGGACTTTGTTCTAAAGGCTCCAAGGAGGCGCCGAGCACGAGAGCCCTGAGTTGGGGAGATGAACTTGACAGCGAGCGGCGCGCAGAGCACACGTGGACACTCATCAAGTATCCAGAGAGGGACGGACTTTCTAAACTTAGAAGCAATCGAAGCGTTCTCGAGAGAAAAATCAATAGATCTGCTTACATTCGGATGTAAAGCTGCTCTGTGTCCCTCCCATCTCCAAAAATCAGCCAACATTAAAGGGCAGGTAGCCTGGGGACAGTATTGCCAGCCAATGGCAGTGTTAGGATCTTTACTGTATAAACAATTCACACACAAAAAAAACAATAAGAAAAAGGCACTGGGAGCTCAGTGCACACGCTCATTCATTCATCCAGCAGCTCTGTGACGCGCACCTGCGCCCGGTGCCGAGGAGATGGCGGTGGGCGAGTCGGGGTTCCTGCCCTCCTGAAGCGTACAGTTTGGGGGGCGGTGAACGTGGAGGCATGCAGACATCCAATTCCAACACCGTGTGACAGGCACAGGGGTGGGAAGGGCCTCAAGGAATCCTCACCTAGACTTGGGACAGACCCCAAGAGAATATGAAAGAGGGACTATTGAAGGGATGAGTCTGGCAAGAGCACAGAGCCTAGGTCCCAGGGGCCTGGTGTGCTAGGTAAGTTGCTCAAACTTCATACTGGAAGACGAGGGGGCGTCGCTGAAGGGCTTACACAGGAGCGTAATGTGATCCGATTTACTCGTCAACAAATGGCGCTCCCGTGGCCCCTGTAGATGCGTGTGGAGCAGACGGGACGGGACGGGAGAATTTCTGCTGCCAGTGACGTGGTGGGCGTGGAGCAGCGGGGACCTTTCCGACCACAGAAGAACAGTAACCCGGAAAGAGAGGCCACGATTGCTCGCGGCTCTGTTGTCTACCAAGATCTCCAAACACTTCCTCACCCACAAAAGAAAGCGGGAGTGACGCTGAGAGGCCAGCCTGGAGGAGGGCCAGGTGCGTCTTGAGCAGCTGCCCTGCGCCCGGACGCTCAAGGAGGGCTGACGTGCCCCCGGCCGGTGGTGCCCCAGCTCCTGGCAGAAGCGGAGGCAAATGCCCTTGGAGGAAAGTGTCCAGCTTCACGTCGGAAGGATTCCCGTTGGTTAACATGGATCAACGAGCTCACAACCAGAAATCACCGGCACCAAAGGAGGCTAGCCTTCTTACTCTGGGTAAGAACCAGCAGAAACAAAACACAACAGGTTAACATGCTGTGGGACTTCAGATATCCGGGCCCTAGTACACAATATGGGAAGGTTATGTGTGTATTTAAGATGAGTAAGCAATAAGAGATAATCAAGGAGAACCAAGAAGGTATTTCAATTGATTTATAGAGAGAGAGGAGGGGAGAGGGAGAGAGAGAGAAACATCGACGTGAGAGCGGGACATTGGTTGGTTGCCTCCTGCACACTCCCCACCAGGGATTGAGCCCCAAACATGGGCATACACCCAGCTCAGGAATCAAACTGGCAACCTTCTCAAACCAACTGAACCACACTAGCCAGGGTCCAAGAAGATTTTTAAATGACCAAATTATATATATATCCTATATAATAAAAGGCTAATATGCAAATTGACCAAACAGCAGAACGATCCGGTCGCTATGACACACACTGACCATTAGGGGGCAAACGCTCAGTGCAGGAGCTGCCCCCTGGTGGTCAGTGAGCTCCCACAGGGGGAGCACCGCTCAGCCAGAAGCTGGGCTCATGGCTGGCGAGCACAGCAACAGTGGTGGCAACAGTCAGGACATCCCCCGAGGGCTCCTGGACTACGAGATGGTGCAGGCCCGGCTGAGGGACCCCCCCCCCCCCCCGCCCCGAGTGCACGATTTTTGTGCACCAATCCTCTAGTATATATATACTAATAAAAGGGTAATATGCTAATTAGACCGGGAGACCAGACATCTTCCTACTGTCCGACTTCCTTCCGGACAAAGCCACGGTGTTGGGGGCCAAGGCAGAGGCAGTTAGGGGTGATCAGGCCAGCAGGGGAGGGCAGTTGGGGGTGATCAGGCCAGCCAGGGAGGGCAGTTGGGGGCCATCAGGCCAGAAAGGTGAGCGGTTAGGCTGCGATCAAGTTGGTAGGCAGGCAAGTGGTTAGGAGCCAGTGGTCCCAGATTGCGAGAAGAATGTCCGACTGCCAGTTTAGGCCCCATCCCACAGGGATGGGGCCTAAACTGGCAGTCAGAAATCCCCTGAGGGGTCCCAGATTGGAGAGAGTGCACTAGAGGCCCGGTGCACGAAATTCATGCATGGGTAGGGTCCCTAGGCCTGGCCGGCAATCAGGGCAAATCAGTGGGGCGACTGGCGGGGTGATCGGGGCCCCTGCTCACACCCACCTTAGCCTGGCACTGCCTGCTTGCCGCGCCCCCTCCCCCCCCCCCCCCCCCCCCCGCCGCCGCCACCAGGCTAGGGGCAACTCCTGCATTGAGCGTCTGCCCCCTGGTGGTCAGTGCGTGTCATAGCAACCGGTCGTTCCGCTGTTCAGTCTATTTGCATATTAGGGTTCTATATAGATAGATGACCAAATTATATATATATATATATATATATATATATATATATATATATATATATATATATACACACACACAACAATGGATTAAATAGACTAGACATGCCCTAGCTGGTTTGGCTCAGTGGATAGAGCATTAGCCTGTGGACTGAAGGGTCCCAGGTTCAGTTCAGTCAAGGGCACAAACCTCAGTTGCAGGCTCAATCCCCGGCCCTGGTTGGGTGCGAGTGGGAGGCAACCAATTGATGTGTCTCTCGTACATCGATGTTTCCCTCTCTGTGTCTCTCCCCCTCCCTTCCACTCTCTCTAAAATTCAATGGAGAAATATCCTCCGGTGAGGATTAACACCACCAACAAAATAGACTAGACACAGCTAAAGAGAGAATTAGAGTCCTGGAAGATACATCTAAGGAATTCATCAGAAAGCAGCACAGAGTCACACACAAGGAAAATATGAAAAAGAAGTTTAAAAGGGATACAGCGCATAGACTGATAAGGTCTGTAAAATCCAAGCATAGAGGGGGAAAGCATGGAGGGGAGGTGACATTTGTTTAATAGATACAGATAGAAACCCTCCTCTCCCAAGGAGGAAGACAATAAAAAAATACTTAAATAAAATAAATTTTTAAAAAAGGAGGAGGAGGAAGACAATAGATAAAATGAATAATAAAAGGTGGTCCGTATACTCCTGCTACTTAGAGACAATGAATATGGGTGAACCCCAGGAGGCACAGCCTGAAGGGGCTGGGGGGGAGGGGAGTGGCTGAGCGGGAAACTGCTGTGTTTCATTATAAACCCTTTTGTGACCGTCGACTTTTGAAATTATATACACATGTTATTACTTTGATCAAATAAAAAATTTAAAAAAGAAAAAGGAACTCAACAAGGAGGATGTATGAGTATGGAAAAGTATAAGCCAATATCCCTAATTCTAGATGCAGAAGTTCTAAATGCCACATTAGCAAACTGAATTGAGCAATACGTACATAAAGATAGACATACACTGAGTGGCCAGATGATTATGACCACCTGATGTTTATAGGCAAATTAGCCGTACACTGTATCGTATGGGATATGGAAGCCTGTTCGAACACCTTTGCTGTCTGCAGTTACCAAGATAAAACGTCTCCAATTCACACAGGAACACAAGGATTGGACAGTCGAGCATTGGAAAAAAGTCACATGAATCACGTTTCCAGTTGCATCATGCAGATGGCAGAGTGAGAATTTCACGGAAACAGCATGAAAGCATGCACCCCACATGCATGAGTACAAGCCTTCAGACTGGTGGGGGCAGTGTTATGGTTTGGGGCATGTTTTCCTGCCATGATTTGGGCCCTTTAATTCGTATGGAACAACATCTGAATAGCACAACATACCTAAGTATCGTTGCTGATCAAGTTCATTCCATCCCAATGGAGATGGCTTCTTCCAACAAGACAATGCGCCATGCCACGGTGCTCGTATCGTGCAGGAGTGGTTTCAAGAACATGAGGGAGACTTTACCTTGCTTAGGTGGCCCCCACAATCACCAAATCTCAATCCAATTGAGCATTCGTGGGACGAAGTTCAAAGAGCCATCAGGCAGCTGGTTCCACAACCATCAAATCTCACAGAACTGGACAGTGCTATGCATCAGGCATGGTGTCAGACTCCTCGCATCACCTTTCAACATCTCGTGGAGTCAATGCCAAGAAGAATCGCCACAGTATTGAAGGCAAAAGGTGGCCCCACGAAGTACTGATGGGGTGGTCATAATGATCCGGCCACTCAGTGTATGGGTCAATGGAACAGAACTGAGCGTCCAGAAATACTAGTAAACCCACACATCGATTGCCCATCGATTTCCACCAGGAGTGCTAACACCGTTCAATGCATGAAGAACTGTCCTTTCAACAAATGGGACCAGGACAGCTGGATACCTGTAGATGGAAGAATGAAGTTGGACCTGCACCTCACACCACATAGAAATTTAACTCAAAATAGGTCCAAGACCTAAAAGGAAGAGCGAAAGCTATAAAGGTTTTAAGAAGAAAACACGAGCTTGGATTTGGGAAATGTTTCTTAGATATGACACCAAAACACAGACAACAGAAGAAAAAATTCGATAGACGGGACTTCGTCAAAACTAAAAACTTTTGCCTGGCTGGTGTGGCTCCGTGGTTGAGCGTCGACCCAGGAACCAAGAGGTCACGGTCCGATTCCCAGTCCGGGCACATGCCTGGGTTTGGAGCTTGATCCCCGGGAGACGGGGGGGGGGGGGGGGGGGGGAAGAGGGGGGCAGGCGGCGTGCAGGAGGCAGAACAGGGGAGAAAGGCCCACCACAGCGCTAAGCACAGTGCATTTAGCGTGTGCTTGTGGAGCTAAAACCACAGGAACATTCTGGAACAGTAAAGAGACACCCTGCTCCGACTCAGCCAGCGACTTCCTTCCCCTCCCAGCTCCGAGCGGAGTCTTGGGGACTCGAGGCGAGCCGGCTTCTCTCTCTAGGCCCGGGTGTCTGTCTGCAAAGGGAGCAGCTGGGGGAGAAGCCATTCACGTCCTCCCAGAGCCGTCAAACCCTCAACGTGCCCATTCGACAGGGGAGGCAAGCTGAGGCCACCGGCTTGTAGTGAATGCGAGACAGCTTCCAGGTCTCCTCACACCCAGGAGAGCCTGACCCAGGATGCTCCTCCTCCTCCTCCTCCTCCTCCTCCTCCTCCTCCTCCTCCTCACCTGCCCACTGGCCCCAGGTCCCGCTGGTGGGTGGAGGGGTGGGGACGTGGCGGGGCCGTGCCTCACCTGGCTGGCCTCAGCGGGGCAGAGACCATGGGGACAAGGTGGCTCGGAGCCCAGCGTCCTCCGAAGGCGGCGGTGAATGCCCTGCCCGGAGCCTGGCGCTGGCTAGTCCATGCTGTTCCGCCGGCAGGGGCAGGCCTGGGCTTGGCGCAGCTGGGCCCGGCAGGCGTCCCCGCTCTCCCTGCCTCTTCGGCCCCTGGTCCTTCCGCAGGAGCCACGGCTTACGTGTCCATCTCTTGGGCTGTTGAGCCTATCGCACCCTCGGGGCTGAGGGCAGAGGAGTCTGTCTTGCTTCCGGGCCTCAGGCTGGCGTACCCCTCCCCTCCCCTCCCCGAGCGCTGTGCCCTGCTTGTCTGTCTGGCGTCTGCCCGTTTGTTCTGTGTTTGGCCCAAGAGCGGGATGTGGGCTGGCAGGTGCCCTGTGTCGAGCCTGGAGGCAGCATCCAGGCCTGCCCCACGGCCCCTGCCCACTGCCCCCAGCCAAGCGGGGTCCCCCTTCCTCCTGCCCGGCTGAGGCAGGCCCTGGGGGGGCACCGTGGCAGACCCTCTGTGATGCTCCTGTTGCCACGGTGATCCTAGAGGAGAGGGCCACAGCATTCTGCCGTGGGAACCCCCACCCACCGGCCCGCTCCCCTCTGCCTGCCCGCGGGGACGGCGCTGTGCCAGGGGACGCGAGAGCACGGGCCCTGCTGGAGGCAGAGCCTCTCCCGGGCACCCTCAGCCCCCCTCACCCCGCAGGGACCGCCGCCCTCCACGCGGGGCTCCGAATCCAGCCCCCGCTGCGAGGCGATGGCGGGTCATGGAAAGGGCCCGGGGTTCAGAAGAGAAAACCCATGTTCCAGTCCCGACCTGGCCCTCCGGGCTGTGTGACCTTGGGCAGGGCAGGCCGTGAACTTCAGCATCCTCTCCTGGAAGGCGGGCCATGCCCACTGACCCGCTTCTCCGTAATTCCTCGGTGACTGGCCACGGGCCGTCCCCGATGCCCGATGCCCTTCCACCCGCTCGGGGTGCCCCGCCCGGCTGGGGACGCTCGTGGCCAAGGCGCAGTGGGATGCCAAGCCCCGTGCCCGGGGTGGTGCCCGGAGCACGCAGCGCCCGCGGTGTGTGGGGATATCCCGGGGCATCTGGGGGGGAGGGAGGGGCGGAAGCCGGGCCCCTCTGCCAGCTGGTCCCGGCGGGACTTTGGGGATACCGTGAGGGAACCGCAGTTCGGGGGGAAGGGAGGGAGGACTCCATTGTCTCCCTGCTCCCCTCACGGCCCACAGCTGCCGGTCGGGGCCAGGGAGCTGAGGGACCCATGCCCGCTCCAGGTCCACACAGATCCCAGGTCCGGCCAGAGCCCGCTGGTCACGGGCGCCCTCCAGCGGCCACGGGGGAGGCGGAACCCTGTTCCTGTCGCCATAGAGGCCCGGGTTTCCTGTGCTCCTTCCACCAACACGGAGTGAGCGTGTCTGTGCCGGGCGTGGTACACACCTTGGTCCGTCACCTGCTGGATGGAAGGCGCTCTCGGGTGCTGTGTGGTGGGGAGGGGTGCAGGGCCGGGCGGTGTTCCTTACAGGGGGGCTCTCCGCCCCGACGGGCACTGGACTCGCGGGGGAACCTGAGAAAGAACACCAGCGCCAGGACCCCGTGCGGACGAATGGCGCTGGGGGGTGGGGGTGGGGGTGGGGCAGAGGCACCCGGAGTGCGGGACGTGAGAGTCTCTGGTTTGGAGAGCCGACTAAAACGTTTCTGGCCCCGCATTCTCACCCGGCTGCCGAGCGAGGTGCCACGGTCCCATTTCCCAGATGAGGAGACTGAGGTCCACGTGAACCTGCCCCTTTCCCAGGTGGGAAAGTGTCTCCCCAGCCCGGGGGCAGGGCCCACAGCACCCCCCCAGGGCGCCCCGGATCTGAGGAGACTCCATCGTATTGTTTGCCGGGAACAGAAAACGCCACCACCAAGGTCACTGGGAAATGCTTGTCATTTTTAAGGCATCGAGTTCTAGAGGCCCAACGGCAGGCACCCAGTCCCCTGCGTCTCAGCGTGTACCACTGGGGGGGGGGGGGGTCAGAGAGGGAGGGGCGGGTTCATGTTAGGCTCCGGGTCAGACCGCGAGTCGGGGCTCCTGGAAGCGGGGTCCGAAGGCCACCGCTGTTAGACGTGCAGCGGCCCCCTGCTCCCCGCGGCCCCCTGCTCCCCGCGGCCCCTGGAGAAAGACCCGAGAGGCCGTCCTTGGGCCCCTGAAGACCAAGCGCCGCCGCCGCTGTGACCGTCCCTGCGTTCACGGGGACACGCCCTCGCTCCATCCTCCGCCCAGGAGAGCCCAGAGCCGGGGGTGCGGGGCGACGGGAGGGGCAGCCGCTGAGCCGCTAACCGCTGCCCTCACCTGGGCCCCGCACCCCCGCGGGGAGGCCGGAGCGCACTGCCCACCGAGCCGCCGCGCCATCCGCCCCGCGGGGCCCACACACGCTCCCGGCCCTTTCTCCTTCCTCACTCACAGCCAGCCTGCTAACTCCTCACAGCCCTGTCACAGCCCTGTCACAGCCATGTCACAGCCATGTCACAGCCCTCACAGCCATGTCACAGCCCTGTCACAGCCCTCACAGCCATGTCACAGCCATGTCACAGCCCTCAGAGCCATGTCACAGCCCTCACAGCCATGTCACAGCCATGTCACAGCCCTCACAGCCATGTCACAGCCATGTCACAGCCATGTCACAGCCATGTCACAGCCCTCACAGCCATGTCACAGCCATGTCACAGCCCTCACAGCCATGTCACAGCCATGTCACAGCCCTCACAGCATGTCACAGCCATGTCACAGCCATGTCACAGCCCTCACAGCATGTCACAGCCCTGTCACAGCCATGTCACAGCCCTTAGAGCCCTCACAGCCCTCACAGCCATGTCACAGCCCTCACAGCCATGTCACAGCCATGTCACAGCCATGTCACAGCCATGTCACAGCCATGTCACAGCCCTCACAGCCATGTCACAGCCATGTCACAGCCCTCACAGCCATGTCACAGCCCTCACAGCCATGTCACAGCCATGTCACAGCCATGTCACCAGCAGCCACTCGGACTCCCCGTGGGATGCGTGAACTCTGGCTCTGACTGCAGGGCCGGGCTCTGAAGAAACGCCATCCTTTGCAGAGAGCGGCACGGAGGCCGGAGAGGAGCGGAGGCCAGAGCCCCGCACACCGGGGCACGGCCAGGACCGCTGAGGGGGGCACGGCCAGGACCGCTGAGGGGGGCACGGCCAGGACCGCTGAGGGGGGCACGGCCAGGACCGCTGAGGGGGGCACGGCCAGGACCGCTGAGGGGGCCCCGGGGCACAGCAGGACCGCTGAGGGGGCCCGGGCACAGCCAGGACCGCTGAGGGGGGCACGGCCAGGACCGCTGAGGGGGCCCCGGGGCACAGCAGGACCGCTGAGGGGGCCCGGGCACAGCCAGGACCGCTGAGGGGGGCACGGCCAGGACCGCTGAGGGGGCCCGGGGCACGGCTGGACCGCTGAGGGGGCCCGGGGCACGGCCAGGACCGCTGAGGGGGCCCGGGGCACGGCTGGACCGCTGAGGGGGCCCGGGGGCACAGCTAGGACCGCTGAGGGGGCCCGGGGGCACGGCCAGGACCGCTGAGGGGCCCCGGGGCACGGCCAGGACCGCTGAGGGGGGCACAGCTAGGACCGCTGAGGGGGCCCGGGGGCACGGCCAGGACCGCTGAGGGGGCCCGGGCACGGCCAGGACCGCTGAGGGGGCCCCTCCCCCCGTGCTGCCAGCGCCCCCGGGGCCGGGAGGGGCGCCCTCTGTGGCAGCTCCCGCCCCCTCCCCACAGCACGGCCTGCCAGAAGCTTCCGGGTCTTAGGGCCCCAAGAAGACGCCTGATTGGCAGGCCGCGGTGGAGGGGGTTACCGGAAATCTCAGCCCTGCTCTCGCCCCACGCCCCCGCCCCCCCCCCCCCCCCCCCCAGGAAGGAATCAGAGGGCCCGGGCCTGTGCTCTGGGCGGCTCAGGGCAGGAGGGAACACAGGGCCCCTTTGTGGAGGTGCTGCCGTAGGGAGTCAGGTGACGGCTTAGCACCCGCACGGGCAGTGCCAGGCCTCAGTGCAGGCGGGGGCCCTGCTCACAGGACCCCAGGGAGTCCCGCCGTCCAGTGGCCAGACCTCTGGGGGGATCGCCCCGCCAGTCTGGAGCCCCTCCTGTGAGTAGGGGTCGCCCCGGCGGGCTGGCGGGGGCTGTGGGGGCCTTTGGGGCCGATGACTGTCCCGGCATGTGTGTGTGTGATGTATACACACAGGCAACACGTGTGCAGGGCTGTGGGCGCCGGCGTCTGTGCAAAGGCCCTGAGGCGGGAATGGGCTGGGTGTGTGCGAGGCAGAGGCAGCCGTGTGGCTGCTCAGAGCGGGGGGAGGGTGGGCGTCAGTAATGGCCTCAACACAGTTTCACTGAGAAACAATAGGGGCCTCCAGTCTAGGGCCGTGGTCGGCAAACCGCGGCTCGCGAGCCACATGCGGCTCTTTGGCCCCTTGAGTGTGGCTCTTCCACAAAATACCACGGCCTGGGCAAGTCTATGTTGAAGAAGTGGCGTTAGAAGAAGTTTAAGGTTAAAAAATTTGGCTCTCAAAAGAGATTTCAGTCGTCGTCTTGTTGATATTTGGCTCTGTGGACTAATGAGTTTGCCGACCACTGCTCTAGGGGAAACAGGCAGCAAACAAGCAGATAGTTGCCAATATGATTGTAAGATAACTGAGTGCCAGGTAGGACAGCTGGGCACGGTGAGCGACCGGAAGTGTGGGTGGCTGCTGCCAGGTAGGGGCCGGGGACACCTTTCCTGAAGAGTTGAGCTGAAGTGGAAGCGAGCAATAGATCAGAAAGAGCGTCCCCCAGGCAGGGAGACCGCAGGGGCCAGGCCGGGGCCACCACGCGGGGAGCATTATTTGAACATTGCCGTTCAAATAATGTTAATATTTGAACAGTCATGAATGCTTTTCCTATTTAAAATGCTATCATATATTCGGAGATTCTATCTGTCCTATAATGCTGTTCTGGGCTCTGGGGACAGGACAGTGGACGAGACTGCCCAGGCCTCTTACCCACCTTTCTCCAGGGGGCGCTGGGGGAGCTGGGGGAGCTGACCACCGGGATGGGCTCAGTACAGAAGGCTGGCCCAGTGTGTGCACTGTCACTGTCCTTGTCATGCCAGTTAAGGACACAGACCTCTCTCTGTCCTCCCTGCCGAGGCTGTGGGCGGCCTCTGGGCCCACGCCTCCCTCCCACAGGCAGCCGGAGCCGGGCGGGCCGGAGGGACCACCCCATCCGCCCACCGGTCTCCAGAGGAAGAGCTGCGGTCCAGAGCAGGGACGGGTCCCGGCTCCGGTCACACAGGAGCCCCATTCAGGCTCTGACCAAGGCCCCTGCTCCCTCTGGCCCCATCAGTGTCCTCTCTGCCCACCAGCCCACCTGCTGCAGCTCCGGGCCTGACCATGACGGTCACCTACTCACACCGAGTGGCCAATGCCCGCCTGGGCTCCTTCTCCCGCCTGCTGCTGTGCTGGCGAGGCAGCATCTACAAGCTGCTCTACGGCGAGTTCCTCATCTTCCTGCTCAGCTACTACACCATCCGCTTCATCTACAGGTGCAGGGGGGCCGCGGGGGGCCTCGGGGGGCAGCTGAGGCCTCGAGTGCCTAGGAGACCGCCAAGCCATCCAGGGGCCATGTACCGAGGCCTATAAGGCTCCGCTGAGCTTGTGGCCCAGCCCTGGGGGGGTGGGGGCGGGGTGGCTGGGGGTGGCGGGGGTTGGGGGGGCGGGGAAAGGAGGCAGACTGACAGGGAGCATCTCAGACACCATCCCTCCAGCCCAGGGCGGCCCTGAGCCCAGGCCTTCCCTGGTCCCATTCAGCCAGCCCGTCTTCCCGAATCCCACACGGGCTCACAGGTCCAGACTGTACCTTTGTTATTCCTCAACAACATGTTTATTTAAACAATAAAATATAGGACAGATAGAATCTCTGAATATATGATAGCATTTTAAATGGGAAAAGCATTCATGACTGAATGGGTTGGAAATACCTAATACTTAAAGTTCTCTAGTTCATAGTGGTAATACTAATCACAAAGCCCATTGGTTTTCTTGGGTTCTTACCAGGGCACCAATATACTCCTCTTTTATTATTAGAACTAGAGGCCTGGTGCACAAAATTCATGCACGGGGCGTGGGGGGGGGGGGCGCGTGGAGGGGAGGTCCCTCAGCCTGGCCTGCACCCTCTCCAATCTGGGACCCTTTGGAGGATGTCTGACTGCCGGTTTTGGACATCTGGCAGTTGGACATCCCTCTTGCAATCCAGGACCGCTGGCTCCTAACTGCTCACCTGCCTGCCGGCCTGATCCCCCTAACTGCTCTCCCCTGCCTGCCTGATCCCCCTAACTGCTCTTTCCTGCCGGCCTGATCATCCCTAACTGCCTCTGCCTTGGCCCTGCCACCGTGACTTTGCCTGGAAGGACATCCGGAGGGTCGCCCGGAAGATGTCCGGTCTAATTAGCATATTACCCCTTTATTAGTATAGATTTCTTTTTTAAAAATACATATTTTTATTGATTTCAGAGAGGAAGGGAGATGAAGAGAGAGATAGAAACATCAATGATGAGAGAGTATCATTGATCGGCTACCTCCTGCACGCCCCCTATTGGGGATCAAGCCCATTACCCGGGCATGTGCCCTTGACTGGAATCGAACCTGGGACCCTTCAGTCCACAGGCTGACGCCCTATCCACTGAGCCAAACCAGCTAGGGCTAGATTTCTTTTTTAGAGCAGTCTTTCATCACAGAATTGGGCAGAAGGTACAGGGAGTCCCCATTTAACCCTCCCCCCCCCCACACACACACACAGCCTCCCCCACTATCAACACCCCCAGCAGATGGTACACTTGTTTTCACAGATGAACCCACACGGACACCATTACTCCCCAGAGTCCCGCTCACAGTGTACGTTAGGGTGCACCTTGGGGGTGCGCATTCTGTGGGTAACGGATGGCCTGCACCCACCATCGCCGTGTTGTAAAGAAGTCCCACTGCCCTCAAACCCTGTGCTCTGCCTCGCCACCCCTCCCCTCCATTACATTTTTTAAAAGACCAACACCCTTTGTTTTAATCCACTTAAAAAAACAACTGTCCTTTGGATCCTTTAAAAGGGCCCCAGAAAACGGCAGGATTGGCAGGCCCGTGTGGGGGGGCGGGTGCCTAAAAGTGGAGTCCTTCAGCGGGACCTTCCTTCCGACCCTCACAGAAGCCTCCCGGGGCCTCCTGCAGTCACGGAGCCCCCAGAGGAGGAGTGGGACCCGGCTCAGGCCACCTGGGCGGCAGCCAAGGGGACAGGGAGGCTGGGCGGGGGCGGCCACACTGCTCCCCCAGGCCTGGCTGGACCGGGCCAGCCTCGCCACCCCCCCCCCCTCCCCCAGGATGGCCCTCACGGAGGAGCAGCAGCTGCTGTTTGAGAAGCTGACCCTCTACTGCGACAGCTACATCCAGCTCATCCCCATCTCCTTCGTGCTGGGTGAGCCCCTCCCGGGTGTCGGTCCCGCGGCTGCTGGGGGGCCCTGCACCGGGGAGCTGGGGGAGACGGCAGGGGGAGGCCAGGGTCATGTCAGTCCTCTCGGAAGTTCAGGGAAACGGGGAGACTGCAGACAGGGACTGAGTTAGACAGACACGGGGAAGGCCTCCTGCTGGGAGCGCCCCAGACCTGTTTCCCGGGGAGCGCTGACGTCACGGCCCGGAGCCTGCGCGGGCGGGAAGGGTCCGGGATCTCTCGGGGGGCGGGGAGGGGTGCGGGAGAGGTCATTCGAGGCCCGCCCTCCACCTCCACGCGGGGCTCCGACGGCCGGCTCCCGAGCACCTTCCAGGGGGGCCGGGGCTGGAGACACCGAGGCGTCGCCCTCGCCCCCGCCCCTCCGCCCAGGCTTCTACGTGACGCTGGTCGTGACCCGCTGGTGGAGCCAGTACGAGAACCTGCCGTGGCCCGACCGCCTCATGAACCTGGTGTCGGGCCTCGTGGAGGGCGAGGACGAGCACGGCCGGCGGCTGCGGCGGACGCTCATGCGCTACGCCAACCTGGGCGGCGTGCTCACCCTGCGCGGCGTCAGCGCCGCCGTCTACAAGCGCTTCCCCACCGCCCAGCACCTGGTGGCGGCAGGTGGGCGGGGCCTCGGGAGGCGGGGCCTCGGGAGGCGGGGCCTCGGGAGGCGGGGCCTCGGGAGGCGGGGCCTCGGGAGGCGGGGCCTCGGGAGGCGGGGCCTCGGGAGGCGGGGCCTCGGGAGGCGGGGCCTCGGGAGGCGGGGCCTCGGGAGGCGGGGCCTCGGGAGGCGGGGCCTCGGGAGGCGGGGCCTCGGGAGGCGGGGCCTCGGGAGGCGGGGCCTCGGGAGGCGGGGCCTCGGGAGGCGGGGCCTCGGGAGGCGGGGCCTCGGGAGGCGGGGCCTCGGGAGGCGGGGCCTCGGGAGGCCCCTGGCTGACGATTGGGCGGGGCCGGGGGCGGAGACTAGACGTCGGCGAATTGGCGGGGTGGAGTCAGGGGCCTGAAGGTGGGCCCAGGCCAGGGAGCTACCCTTGGAGGGGAGGGGAGGGGGCTAGAGGTAAGGGCTGAGGACCCTGAGGGCTAAGGGAAGGGCAGGTAGAGGCTGGGAGTGGGGAGCGGGACGGGACGGGGGCGTCTTGGGAAGAGGTGAGGAACCAGGGTCTGCTCCCTCCGCCATCCCCATCCCGTTCTCCTGTTCTCGGTGTCCAAGCCTGTGCATCTGGGACCTCGGTCTCTGACCAGGTCCCAGCTCACAAGACAGACCCCTCTCACGTGCTCAGCCCAGAACAGCACAAAGTAGGGACTCTGTAATTATTCTTTGAAAGAAAGAAAGAGGATGGATGGCAAAGAGGCTTCGAGGTCCCTACGGGCTCAGCAGGGACTTGGGCCTAAATCCTGGGACCCCACAGGGCCTGGCCACCTGGCCAGCCACCCCTTCCTGTAGGTACCTCCCCCCCGCTAACACACACACACACACACACACACACACACACACACACACTGCTTCTTCACTCTACCCCCGCAGGCTTCATGACCCCCGCGGAACACAGGCACTTGGAAAAACGGAGCTTGCCGCACAACACGTTCTGGGTGCCCTGGCTGTGGTTTGCCAACCTGTCGATGAAAGCTTGGATCGGAGGTCGAATCCGGGACCCTGTCCTGCTCCAGAGCCTGCTGACCGTGAGCCCGCCACGCTGATGGGGCTGCTGCAGAGCAGGGAGGGTTGTGCCCCCAATGGAACAAGGCTCCCAACAGAAGGCTCTCTTCCAATAGGATTCCCAGCCCAATGTGCCCCTCCCAAGCCCCCTCCCCTCCCTGCCGTAAAGTGAGCCTCTGAGAGTCTGGTTCCTTTTTGATAGATTTGGCGGCTGAGGCACAGAGAGGTTGGGTGGGCTGCCCATGACCACACAGCTAGGGCTGGACCTTGAGCACCAGACCCTGGTACCTGGGGAGGAGCCTGGGAGAGAGCAGGTGGTGGTCAGAACCTCAGCCCTCCCTCCTGCCCCCCCAGGAGATGAACACCTTGCGTACGCAGTGTGGACAACTGTATGCCTACGACTGGATCAGTGTCCCGCTGGTGTACACGCAGGTGAGCACAAAGCTGGTGAAGCTGCCCGTTTGGGAGACTGAGGCCAGGCGGACCCAGGAAGGACCCACTTAAAGGCCGAGAGAGAGGCTCACCTGGGAGTTGGGTCTAGACTTTGCAGGTGACAGTTGGACAAGTCCAGGCTTCGGCCTGGTGCAGCCTGGGGAGGCAGTGGGATTATCCCCATTTTAAAGAGGGGATCGCAGAGACCCCAAGTCCCATGAGTGTGTAAGTCAGAGCAAGGCTTTGTCCTCCCAGCCTGGGGGCTGCCTGACCCCAGGTCTGACCCCACCGCCCAGCCCGTTGCCCGCCCCTTCCTTGCCCAGGTGGTGACCGTGGCGGTGTACAGCTTCTTCCTGGCGTGCCTGATTGGGCGGCAGTTCCTGAACCCAGCCAAGGCCTACCCTGGCCACGAGCTGGACCTCGTTGTCCCCGTCTTCACATGCCTGCAGTTCTTCTTCTACGCGGGCTGGCTGAAGGTGAGCCGCCGGGGCGAGGCGAGGCCGGAGGGGTCAGGGCCAGCAGGAGAGGGGTCTCCACAGCGGGAGGAGGACACTGGGTCCTGACCCCGGCCCTCTCGTCGCTCCGCCTCTTTGCACACAAAGAAGCTGAGACCCCAAGGGGAGCAGATGCGTGAGCCTGTGTCTGAGGGGACACAGGGCTGGGGCTCCGCAGGCAGAGAGGCGCAGGACGCTCGGTTGTCACACCTTCGATGCCTCCTCAAGGGAATGGTCTTCTCATGTTTGTCCAGGACAAGGGGCGAGCGCGGAATGAGTGGCAGCGGCAGGCCGCGCTGGCGAGGCACCTTCTCCCTGTCCCCCATGATTAGGCCCCCCATATGTTTCCTCTGCTTAGTAAGCAAGAGCCCTGAGGTTGACGGCCCTGCCCCCCTCTTCAGAAGGCAGAGAAGCACCGTCTCTCTTTACTCAGGTTGTCCGCGTGGCGACTGGGGGTCCTTGTCCCCACTCCACGTGGCTCATCCAAGCCTTCCTTCCCATCACGCCCGGCTCTTTCTAACAGGAACCCTGAATGACAGTGGCCTGTCCACTCTTTCTGTCCAGTTCCCGCCCACTCTCCCGCTCGTCCTTTGTTTTTTGGTAACAGTGATGGTGGTAGTGCCTCCCTCTCTTACCTCTGTCCATGTTCACACACACACACACACACACACACACACACACACACACACAGCTACCCCCGCCCCCCAGTTATCTACAGATTAAACCAGATCACGCCATTTTTAAAAACATTTTATAAAATATATATCTTTACCTAACCGGTTTGGCTCAGTGGATAGAGCGTCAGCCTGCGAACTCAAGGGTCCCAGGTTCGATTCCGGTCAAGGGCATGTACCTTGGTTGCGGGCACATTCCCAGTAGGAGGTGTGCAGGAGGCAGCTGATCGATGTTTCTCTCTCATTGATGTTTCTAACTCTCTATCCCTCTCCCTTCCTCTCTGTAAAAAAGCAGTAAAATATATATTTAAAATATATATATATATCTTTATTGATTTCAGAGAGGAGAGAGAAACATCAATGATTGATGGGCTGCCTCCTGCACGCCCCCTACTGGGGACCAAGCCCCAAACCCAGGCATGTGCCTTGACTGGGAAGCGAATGGTGACCTCCTGTTTCATGGGTCGATGCTCAACCACTGAGCCACACGGGCCAGGCCCCACCACACCATTTTGCTGCTTGCAGTTCTCCGTGGTGCCCCGTGGCTTGCAGGATATCCCTTGATGCCCTAGTGCAAGCACGTCAAACTCAAAGGCTAACACGGGCCAAATAAACAAGGTGTAAGTGTGTGTGGGCCGCAGAAAACAAAAGCTTCATTTTCATAGAAACGGTTTATTTCGATAGAGACATGCTGAAGACAAAGGGCTGAAATGAATGAGTCATCGCTAGCATAATAGAACATTTTAATAAAAATTAATGTTTTTCTTGAACATTCACTTACCAGACACTGAATAACTGCACAAATTAATAAGCGTAATGCAAATAAACCTATTTTTCTTGTTCTCCGAAAGCGAATTATTTCCTGTTGCGCACACCAAACAAGTCAGTCCAAGACTAATGACGTGGCCATCGGCTGCTAAAATATTCGCTGCTGGTGTTAGTGGAGAGAAATGGTGCGCCTGCGCATAAGGCGCATAAGGGAAATGAATGCAACACGATTATAGTCATCAGTCATTAGCAAACGTTGTAGTTCGTTATTAATAATTATGTGTAACAGGACATTGTAAAAGTTAAGTTACGAAATTTTTATTAAAACGTTTCTTATATACCGTTACATTGGCTGGGCCGCCAAAGTGTTCGTTGTGGGCCGCGAGTTTGACATGCTTGCCTTAGCGCATTGCACTCACCACCACTACAGGGCCTTGGAGGCGGCACAGGTCCGTGCCGGGAGTCTGCCCGCCTGGCCGACCCTTTCATTTAGCACAGCCACAGCATGGATGTCTGTCGCATCCAAAGGTCATGAATAAAAATACATGTCTGAAAACATGAATGAGTAATTGAACAAATGAAAAGATTATACCACTGCCTGGCTCGGGGGGGTCAGAAAGGGCCGGTGTGCCAGAGGGAAAGGCAATGTGGGTGAGGGTCCCCCTGTGTCGGGGGCTGGAGCCTTGACACAGTGGCTTTGGAGACAGTGGTCAGGCGGGGGGGGGGGGGGGGTGTCCTGGGAGAGGGGCAGGGGTGGAAATGCCAGGAGCCGAGGTTTAAGCGAGGGGAGCAAGGCTGCCGGGCTGCGAGAAGGATTCCCAGAGCCTCCCCTGCCCCCAAGGTGGCAGAGCAGCTCATCAACCCGTTCGGAGAAGATGACGATGACTTTGAGACCAACTGGATTGTGGACAGGAGCTTGCAGGTATGGGGGGAGGGAGGGAGCCCGCCCTCTGAGCTTTCCCCACACTGGACCCAGGGACGGGGACCCTGAAATTCTGTAGAGAGGCCTCACACGGGATGGCCTCCTCTCCCCTCCCAGGATTCTCACCCCAGGTGTTGAGGCTTCGGGTAGGTGTCAGTCTCTCCATTTCGCAAGTAGGGAAACTGAGGCCCAGAGACGCGGAAGGGGCCTCTCCCAGTCACCTGGCAAGTTCGCGGTCTTGCTTGGCTGACCTTTCTGTCGGACTTGTGCTTCTGTCCCCGGCGGCCAGGTGTCCCTGCTGGCCGTGGACGACATGCGCCAGGACCTGCCCCCCGTGGAGCGGGACATGTACTGGAACGACCCGGAACCACAGCCCCCCTACACGGCCGCGTCTGCCCAGTCTCGCCGACCTTCCTTTTTTGGCTCCACCTTCAACATCAGGTGGGCGGTGCCAGGGAACCCCTGCGGTGGGGAGAAAACCCCCGTGCGTGGGCCTGCCTGCGAACAGAAGGTCGGCAAACCGCGGCTCAAAAGCCACATGCGGCTCTTTGGCCCCTTGAGTGAGGCTCTTCCACAAAATACCACGGCCTGGGCGAGTCTATTTTGAAGAAGTGGCGTTAGAAGAAGTTTAAGTTTAAAAAATGTGGCTCTCCAAAGAAATTTCCATCGTTGTCCTGTTGATGTTTGGCTCTGCGGACTCATGAGTTTGCCGACCACTGGCCTAGTTAGCGCACTCGGGGGGGCCCACTGAGTGCCAGGCGCTGTGCTGAGCCCTTCTTCCCAGGAACCTTGGTTGGTCAGCTCGTTTTCAGATGGGGAAGCCCAGGCTCAGCGAGGTTAAGGCAGTCGCCTGCCCACCGTCACATCGCTAGCAGGCAGCACGGTGGGCCAGTCTGTCTGGTTCACCGCCACGCCTTGCACTCTGTCCTTGTCCTGCTTCCGGCCCTCCAGTCTAAGCCCCTGTGCCCACAGAGGGACCCTGAGGCCAGAGAGGGAAGGACTTACTCGAGGGCAGCCAGTGACCAGTGACCAGTGGGGGTGTTAGGGCCTGGTTCCTGATGCGGTTCCAGAACTGTTCTCTGATAAGCCGGAGCATTTGGAGCGGTGGTGGTGGGATGGGGTGTCCCTGAAATGGGGGCGGGGTGGCAGGCACGCCCCAGCAGGAGGCTGGGTCCTCACAGGTACCGTCTGGGTAGACTTTGTGCTGCAGAGTGGAGCCCTCGGCCGCCCACGTGGTGAGAGTGGAGAGGACTCTGGTGCATGACTATCAAGGTTTCCCCAGTGTTGGGCTCTGCTCTCTCCTTGCTCTTTTAAGGACACAACATCCTATTAGCTGGAACCAGAATTAGCTGGGTTCCCTAGCGGCGTGAGCAAGGCTTGGAAAGGTGACCAATTGGGACATTTCTGGAGGTTGCCTTCGATCTGCCCGATCTGCACTCCAGCCACTGAAGGTTGTGGAGATGGAGGGGGAGGAACAGGAAGTAATGCACAGGCCTGGCCTCCAGGGAACACACTTCAGCGAAACTGGATACACAGCGTGGAGGCCTGCGAAGGGACAGGACAGAGGAGAGGTCACTGCGACCTCCTGGAGGGAGGGCCTGCAGCCTGGGGGTTTGGACAGGGCGAGGGCAGGCCGCTCTGCCGTCGGTCGGGGGGCTTTCTCTTGCAGAGGAGAGGCCTAGGGCTCCGGAAGCCAGACTTCTCTCCTTGGGGATGCTGCTCCCCGGGCGGAACCACAAACGCCAGGCTAGGGAGGCTGAATGTTAACACGGGCAAAAGGGAGCCACGGAGCAGTTGGGCGAGCTGGGCCGGGAGGGATGCCTGAGGGGGTACAGGATGGGTCAGGAGAGGCGGGTCAGGGCACTGTGAGGAAGACTGTGTCCCTGACCTGGGGCCCGAGGAAGGGGGGGGGGTGAAATAAGGTCAGGTTTGGTCCTTTTGTCGCCCCCACTCAGCCTCAGCGTCATGCTTCTTTCCAGTCTGCACAAGGAAGAGATGGAGTTCCAGCCCGGCCCGGGGGAGGCAGGGGAGGAGGGCACGCACGCCGGCATCCTCGGCCGCCTCCTGGGGCTGCAGTCCCCCCACGCCCCCACCAGGACGAGCTCCAAGACCAAGCTACTGCTGCCCAGGAAGGAAGGCCTCCTCCCTGAGGGCCAGCCCGAGCCGCTCCGGGGTGCCAGGAAGCGCTCCGGGGACCCGGAAGACAGCGAGGCCTGCAAGCTGAGCGGGGAGGATGCCTTTAAGCCCCCTGCACTGTACGGGAGGTCCGGCTACCACAGTGCCCCGCCGACGCCGCTCAGCCCCACCCCCATGGTGTTCCCACCAGGACCCTGGGCGCCCTCCAGTCTCCTCAGAGGCTCCGGCGTCCTGGCAGACCAGAGCCCGCAGCCTGGGGCGCGAGGGACCGGGAGGAGCTTGGCGCTGCTCCCTGAGTGTGCGGGGGCCTCGATGGAGCCCCTGGAATTGTGTCACATCAAGAGGAAAACTGTGGAGTTTAACCTGACCGACACATCAGCGGCCCCCGAGAGTCATCTCCGAGAGCCACATACCCGATCGACAAGCAGCATCCACACGGCACTCACAGACCACGGTCCCTACTGGGCCTTGGAAAGCAGGTCTGTGCTCCCCGCCAACCAGGCTCACCGCACCCCCTCCTTGGGCGCCCTCCAGCCCCACCCCAGCTCCCCTTCCTCCCTGGTTTCCTCGTGGTCCCATCACTGCCGAGCAGGCTGGACCTGTGCCGGCACCGGCTTGGGGCACACACTTGGCCACCTTGGCAGGGGCCCTGGGAAAGCGTTGGGGGCTTTTGTTCATTTCACCCGAGAGCCTGGCGTCACCAGGAGGAAGTCCCTGCAACCTCGGGGGGGGGGGGGGGGGCAGGCAGCGGCTGTACTAACAGGAACGCTGGGAAGGGCTACCCGCCCAGGCTTCGATGGGAGATGTTATCCCTGCGTCCAGCTCGCTTGGAAAGCGTGGGAGACACAGAATGCCATGGGGCAGAGCTGGGGGCTCTAGTAGTAGCCCAAGAACTCAACTCCCTGCCCAGGGTTAGCTGAGAGGTTGTGTGTGAGCAGTGGGTCCCCCAAGACCGCTCACGGGCCTGAAGCTTGGCAAAGGGCCCCACCTTTGGATGGTTGAGGGCATGCAGGCCCCTTGGGGGCATCATTGCTTTGGGCACCTCAGCAAGACTTCTCAACTTAAATGCGCTCTCCCTGCTTCCTGGGGTCAATCCCAGCTGTCACACCCACCAGTACCCCCTGATCCCATCTTTAGCAGACTCACCCTGTTAGACATCCGTCCCGCCCCACCCCCATCACGTGGGAGGGAAGTTTAAACTTCCTATTTCTAGATTCTCAAGAAGTTACTTGTGGTCAGAATACACAGCTTCGAGATCTTAAAAGGGCCACCATCTGTCTAGCTCCCAGGCTAGATGGAAACCTAAACATCACTGTGGCTGACTGGGGTGGGTGTGAACAGCTCTGCAGTACCCTGGCACTAGTCATTTTTAATATTTAAGATGCCTCAACCTTAGCTCTCCTGCTGCAGCTGATGTCGTATTGGAATGAAGGTACTTTCCACATTCACGTGAACTTTCTCAAATTTCCACAGGGATGAAAACGAAGCACCCTCCTAGCCGTCTCCCCAGGGGCAGCATCTCCGGCCTGGTCCCACCCGTGTGTACCCCAGAGGGACACTGACCCAGTCACAGACAGACAGCCGTCCACACTGACGTTCCCGACAGCCTGAATTAAATGGTTAGCTCAATGGAGAACGAGAATCCTTCATTTCAGGGCTACCTAAGCCTTTAAATGCCTCTTGCACATAAAAATAATGAAAGCTAGAATGAGCCACTAGAAACATGTAATTCAGAACCAGGAGTCCCAGAGTCCTGTCCGAATTCCTTGGCATCTTTCACAAACTCAGGAGTTTCATGTAACTAAGGATTAATAAACTAAGGATTTTCACGAACACAAGTCCTGTTGGGCGTTTCATTTGTAACTAGTGTGAAGCCGGGCGCTTCCGGAATTAGCAAAGGTGGCCTGGATATACTGCAAGCGGATCCCGAGAATTCAAAGACAACAGCTGGGTACCAAATTCCTTTATTTGAAGGAAGGGTACAAATGAGACATGAGGGGTGATTTGGTACAAGTTATAGAAAAGGTCAAGGTAACTCCAACATGCAGACGGCTTGGGTGACCAGGAAGGCACCCCGAGGCTCCAGGAAGCAGCCAGGGCTCAGCTCTCGTCACAGCTGCCCAGGGTGTGCTTGTCGAAGAGATACTCGGCCATGCCAGTTTCAGGGGCCCCCAACCTGCGCAAGTTGGTTACGTGGTCACCCAGTTCTTTGATGGATTTCACCTGCTCGTTCAGGTAGTGCGTCTCAAGGAAGTCACACAACTGCAAACACAGAACGGGGACAAGAACGGTCAACTCCCAGCAACTAAGGAGACTGTTCCTTCCCTTCCCTCAGGCTGCCAATACTCACATGAGGGTCGTTCTTGTCAGTGGCCAGTTTGTGCAGGTCCAGCAGTGACTGATTCACACTTTTTTCCAAGTGCAGAGCACACTCCATTGCATTCAGCCCATTTTCCCAGTCGTCACGGTCTGGTTTCTGAAGGAGAGGAAGTTAGGGCAAGGCACCCCGAGTCTTAACCAAGCACACATGACAATTTGGCAGGCAAACCTTTTGGTGAAAGGAACACCTAAGTTTCCAACCCTCTCCCTTCCCCTCTAAGATCAATAAAAACATTTAAAATAAAAAATAAAAATAAAAGGGCAACTGCTAGCGTCTGAGCGGTTTCCGACCCCCGAGGCCGCCAGGTCATTTAGGAAGCTTGTGCCGCTCACCTTGATATCCTGAAGGAAGATTCGGCCTCCTCGCTGGTTCTGCAGCTTCATCAGCTTCTCGGCATGTTCCCTCTCCTCATGAGATTGGTGAAGAAAATATTTGGCAAAGTTCTTCAGAGCCACGTCATCGCGGTCAAAGTAGTAAGACTGAAGGTGGAACATGAGCGTGTTAGCTTAGGGGCAGGCTGTGTTCCCGGACGGAACACAACAATCATTAGTTTCTACTCTAAAATGGAAGAAGGAAGCCCGGGCTTTGAAACGGAAAGTCTGCTGTGGGAACTTTAGAGGAATTGCCTCCGTGTGAAACGTGCTGCTGCGGAGTTCTCCCAGCCGGTGTCCGGTGTCCGGTTCCCCCGGAGAGGGTGCTGGAGAGTTTCCCTGCTTCGCCCCCTCCTCCCTGGCGACGTGTTAAAACATGAGCGCGGCTTGCAGGCAGGCAGGGATTTCTAAAATTAACCCACGAGGCGAGGTCGCCACTGTGGCAACGCTCACGCCTGTGGACGGTGTTGGATTCGGTTTTTAGACGCTCGCTGTGCTAGGACTTCAGAAATCCAGGTCTGCTCGCCAGCCACCCGGGACGCGGCTAGGCTCGGGTCCTGGCTCAATCAGGCAACTCCAACCAAACTCCCGCCCACCAATCCCCCTTAAACCAGGATTTTGGGAAACTGACCCCCCCCACCCGTTACAGAGAAAAATGTCTTGCCCAGTAACTGTTGGTGGATTTTATCCAAGAACTGAGCGTCCGATTAGAGGGCTACAGTTCTTAGACCCCCCAAAAATAAAAAAATTAAGGACGCAGGCACCAGGCTGGGTGACCAAGACAACCTGGTGTCCCCCAAACGGGAGATGGCTCCGGGGTTCGCTCCCACTCCAGTGGGGCTGCGAGATAAGCAGGGCCGCGGGGTGGAGACAGCGGCTCGGGAGTGGGCGCCCACGGAAGATAAGCCTCTCGCATCAGCCCCCAAGTTGCTATTCGACACCATTACCCAGAAGGCTCCGGCGCAGCCTGGGCGGGGGGGGGGGGGGGGGGGGGAGCCGGACCTCCAGGCCCGTTAGCCCGGCGAGCCGAGGGCATCGGGGCACGTGATGGACGCAGGGGAAGGGATGAAAAGGCAAAACCCCCTCCCGACTGCAGAGCTGTGTCCGCGGCCCGAGTGCCCGGCAGCCAGGCTCCCCGCAGACACAGGCGGGGCGCGGAGGCGGCCCTCCGGGGGGGCGGTCGGGAAGGGCCCGGCGCCCGGGATTTCTGCGCAAGGAGCGTCCCGGGAGGCCTCGCGCGGCCTCCATTTTCCCGAGGGGCGCGGGGGGAGCGGGAGCCCCAGCCCGGCGGCCGCCCTCCGCCCCCCGCCCCGCCGGGGAGGCCGCCCTCACCATGGACAGGTAGACGTAGGAGGCGTACAGCTCCAGGTTGATCTGGCGGTTGATGGCGGCCTCCGAGTCCTGGTGGTAGTTCTGGCGCACCTGCGAGACGGGCGCGGTGGACGTCATGGCGGGCGGCGGCGGAGCGGCGCTGGAGCGGCGGCGGGGGCCGGGGGTGGTCCGGGGTCCGAGGCGCTGCGAGGAGGGCGCTGCGAGGAGGCGGGAGGCGGGCCTGGCGGCGGCGGCGGCGGCGGCGCGGAGGAGCCGGGTTCCGTCCAAGCACTGTTGAAGCAGGAAACCTCGGCCGCTCTCCGCGGAGACTGTGGCGCAGGCGGCCGCCCGCGGGCTTTTATAGCGGCCGCCGCGGCCGCCCGCGCTGGCCAATCCCGCCGCCCGCCCGCCGCTAAGCCCCGCCCCTTCCCCTGCGCGCGCGGCGGAGGGGTGGAGGGGGCGCGTGGGGGGGCCAGGGGGTGCGTAGGGGCCACGGAGTGGGGGGTGAGGCTGGGGCGGGGGCGGAGGAGGGGAGGGGGCGCTCTGCGCGTGTGGAACGCTTGGTGGGGTTGGAGGGACGACCTGGGCGGGGGTGGGGGGCCCAGCTCGGGCCCGGACCCCAGTGGCGTCCTGGGTCCTGCACCCGACGGGAGGCCGCCCCTGGCCCAGGGGCGTCGGGGCGTCCGGAGGTCCCTAACGGCACCCCGAGGCTCCGGGTCGGGAGCCTGGTCTCAGTGGCGGTTACCGCGCCCCGAGATCGTGGGGACGTGGGAGGCCAGGGAGTCGGGCCGGGCTGGGCCGGGCCGGGCCGGGCCGGGCGCACTTTCCCTTCCCCGGGCTGGGACGCAGCCGGGCGGCGGCTCCGCCTCGGACGGGCCCGCCCGCCTTTCCTTGTGCAGGAAGCGAACATGGCTCCCGGGCAGTTTGTGCAACAAAGGCGGGGGCGGGGGGGGGGCGGGCACACAGGCTGTCTCCCCGAGGGAGCCGGGGCGGGGAGCCGCCCGGGTTTCTGAGAAAATCGCAGGTGGTGCTTCAAACTCGAGCGATGGGAGTTCAGGGAAAGAAGGAGACGCGACTGGGAGCTGGAGAGGCCGGCGGCCATGTTGAAGGGGCCCCTTTCCTCGGCGGGACGGGCGCCCGGGGCGAGGGCAGGCCCGCTGCGTGCGGCCCGTGGGGGGCGGACCGGAGCCAGGCCGCGCCCCGGCCCCCCGCCCGCCGGCTTCAGGTTCACTGTGGGCACGGGGGTGGGGACAGGCCCAGGACCCGCTCAGGACGCTCACAAACGGGAAGCTGGAAGCTGGAAGCTGGACTTAACCTTAAAGAAAGGCGGGGGAAGGGGCATTCTATTAAAATGTCCCAAAAGGTGGCACTTTCTTGGGTCTTGGTTCATTTCAGAACGAGCGCGTGTCACTTTGGGGGGAAGGTGAGAGGGGGCAGCGCCCACTGAAGGAAGCGGACAGGCGCTGGGAGGGCAGGGGCCCCGCCGGGGACAGGAGGTCCGGGGACAGGAGGTCCGGGGAGGCTTCCCTCAGAGTGAGGCTCGGCCGAGTTGGAAGAACCGGTTCAGGGACAGGTGAAGGGGAAGGCGGGGTTCCAGGCAGAGAAGGCCACTGCACGGCTGTCAAGGTGCGAACGTGCACACGGGTGTCAAGGTGCGAGCGTGCACATGGGTGTCAAGGTGCGAGCGTGCACACGGGTGTCAAGGTGCGAGCGTGCACGCGGGTGTCAAGGTGCGAGCGTGCACGCGGGTGTCAAGGTGCGAGCGTGCACCGCGTCCAAGGTGCCTTGGGGCAGCGCACTGGCTTAGAGGGCAGAGTCCTGTTGGAGAAGGATGGTGTGTGTGTGTGTGTGTGTGTGTGTGTGTGTGTGTGTGTGCAGGGCCAGGCCAGGAAGGGCCGCGTGCCCTAGAAAGGGGTTAAATGTTGTCCGGGGGACATGAGACACTTAGGGATTTCTAGCCAGGGAGATGCCAGGCTGGTTTTGTTTTCCAAAACCTTACACGGAATCAGCAGAACGAATTAGGGTAAGAGTACAGCACAGTGACCCGTTGCAAAGTTTGCCTGCATAACAGTCACCACCAGTTAGAAAATGTAAAGAAAAATCATTTTACATTGGCAACAAAGGCTTCGAGTCCCGAGGAGAAAAGTCAGCAGGAAGCGTGGGGAGAAGACTAGACATGTTTACTGCGGGGCAGGCAAGAAAACTGGCATCAACGAAGAGACCATGTTTCCAGAGAGCCAACCTCCGCTGTGTAAAGATGTCAATTCTCCTAAAATGAACCTATACATCCAATGCAATTTCTAGAAAACGCAGTGGTTTGGGGGAAATTGACAATCTCTGACGTTCATTGGGAAGAGTACGTGGATAGAATAAACGATAAGCATGGCGGGGGGGGGGGGGGGCACGAGGGTAGAGTCGCCCTCTTGGCACAAAGTTTAAAAATCACTGTGAAGTCCTGCGAGCGGTTGGTACTGGCACCGGAAGAGATGAGCCCATGGGCAACAAAAGAGCCCTGCCCGCCGGAAAGGGAACGGCAGGTGCTGAAGCAGCATTTCTAACGAGGGAACAAGAGCGGGTGCACAGATCACGCTGGAACAATGGCGAGTCATGCGAAGACAATGACTCACTGTGTTTCAAAACACGCTCCAGATGGACGGAGGAGGCGAGCCTACAAGGAAGAAGCCAACGAAGTTACTCGAATGTACAGATGTTCTTAGAATTTGGGGGCAGGGTGTATGCTTCTGAGCCTGTCAAGGGCCGTAAGAGGACAGTTGGCAGATCTGAGGCTGAAAAATGACAAGCTGTAAGATGAAAGATGCCATAGACAAAGTTCAAGTTCAAATGGCCAGCAGTAGTGAAGATGAATAGCCATAACGTATGTCCATCTGTGTAAGTCACCCCTTCGAATGCCTTTTTCATCTCCTTGCCCGCTACGGTGAGCTGCTGGGAGCAGGCACCACTTCCGTCTTCCTCCTGGGCTCCAAGCATTTGGCAAGGGGCTTGTTGCTCGGTGCTCAGTGTTTGTGGGATGAACAGATGGCCGCGTGGATTGAATGTGGAGGATGGACCGGGTCAGGCCAGAGGCTGGGTGCTGGCCGGGAGGCAGCAGCCCCAGTTCTCATTGAGCCGAGGAACAGAGGCGGGTCTGGGAGACCTGGAGAAGCCCGGACGGATGAGGTGGCTGACTGGGTATGGTGGGGGGTAGAGGTGAGGAGTGGGAGGCGGGCAAGAGAGCCCCCCACCATCTTGCCTGGGCTGCCGCTGCCATTCACGGAGACAGGGAGCGCGGGAGGACATGCAGTTTGGGGGAAGGCCGGTGAGGTTTCGGACTGGAGGTGCTGAGTCCCGGGCCCCCAGGACTCCCAGGTGGACAGAGCCAGGTGGAGCTGGGCCCACAGGAATGGGCAGGGGCTGCAGGAAGGCGGTTCTGTCATGGGTGGGCTGGGCCCTGGGCCGCACAGCAGCTGCGGAGGGCTTCGGGCAAAGCCGAGGGCCGGGCTGTGGTGGTCGCTGGGAGGAGTGAGGAACATCTTGTGCTGGGGTGTGTGTGTGTGGGGGTGTGTGTGTGTTCTTAGGGCATTTCCACTTTCTGGGAACCCAGGTGTCAGAACTGCCAACTCGGAGCTTCTAGAGTCTTCCGAAGCCAGGGCCTGGTCTTTGGACCTTTGTTGACCAGGATTCAGCCTCCCTCCCCTGGGCCCAGCTCCTCGTGACTCTGACTCTGAGGCGGGGAGTTGGCTGGCCTCCAGGGCAGCAGCCTCGGTGGGCGGAGCCACAGGCGAGAAGAGCCACGATGGTTTCTGGAGGACTCCGGTGTGGGTGGGGGTGGAAGCTGCTGTCCCACCGTGACTCAGCACTCTGCTGGTCCTCAGGGGCTGGGCCCAGGCTCCAAAAGTGCTTGGTCATGGAGGGAGGGGGAAGACTTGGAGGGCTGTGGCTTTACTACCGGGGGAGGGCGGGCGAGCACCCCCACTTCCTCCTGTGGCTGGCTGCCCAGGCTGCAGGACAAGGGGTCTAGGTCAGTGCCCCGCTCAGGGCCTTCCTGCCTCATAGGGAGTTCTCCAGCGATGCTGGGACTCTCCCCCCACCCCAGGACTATTGCTGTGGGATACCATTTAGCATTCCACCGCTGGAAAAGCCATAGAATGCCAAGGCTTAGGAAGGCTTTAGAATTTTACAGATAAAGAGGTGGAGCCCTGGCGGGTGGCTCGGTTGGTTGAGGGTCTTCCCGTGCGTGGGAAAGTCACTGGTTTGATTCCCGGTCAGGACACATACCTGGGTTGTGGGTTCAATCCCTGGTCCAGGGTGCATACGGGAGGCAAACAATAGATGTTTCTCTCTCTCCCTTCCCCTTTCTATAAAAATCAATAAAAACATATATTTGAAAGGAAGGAAAGAAGGAAGGAGAGAGAGCGAGAGCAAGAAGGAAGGAAGGAAGGAAGAGGTGGGAGTCCCATAGAAGGCCAGGGCTTGTCCCAGGCCATAGTCACTGCAGAAACAAGCTACACTGCAGGACAGGGCACGTACTGGAACATGGCATGGTTCTTGAAAACAGTGCATTTATCCCTGGGATGTGTATGTGAAATGATGCTAATGGAAAAGCAGAGCCCCAAACCATGCCAAGCTGGTGACCATGAAGAAACACCACAGGCCGGGAGCAGGGAGGCCTGGGAGGGAACGGGTTGAATAAGGTTTAACGGGAGAGCTGGTGCTTTAAATGTCTGGGATTCCCCCCGAAGTTAAGTGGAGGGAAGTGTGTACGAACGCAGAGTTCAGGAATTTCGAAATTGGAGAAAACAAGACTGAGTAAGGCTCGGGTACATTCCTGGATGGTGCAACCGTCACTCGGCTTGTCCTTAGCCGTTTCTTGGAAACCCGTGGAGCAATGTCGGCTCCAAGTCTAGGTACTCAGGGCCCCCTTTTCCAGGAGGTCGAGGTCGAGCGTCTTGACCGGGGATGCTGGACAGTAACAGCAGGCCTCGCTGCCTCAGGAAGTTCCCGAGGGGAGGCCCCGCGCACACACCTCTGCCAGGCCTTCCGCCAGGGCCTGGCTTGGCTCTGCTTGTCTGCCTCCCCCCCAGACTCTGAGCTCCATTTCGTGCTGTGCCCCAGCCCCGAGCCCAGCCCGGGCCCTCCGTGCCCCCCACCCAGCTCCTCAGCCTGCGCCACAGCCGTGTCCTGGCAGCACCGGGTCGTCGGCTCCCGCGGCGGACTATCTGGTGTTTACCCTCGGGCTGTGGGCCCGGAGGTCAAGGCCTCGCCTTTGATTCTCCTCCGTGTCCTTCCAAGTGACCTCCGGGGTGTCTGCCCACATGCTGGACACTTCAGAGCAGTCACCGGCCCTTCTGAACTTGGGTTCCTTTATTTACTTACAGTATCCGGGGCCAGCCCTCCCCCATGTTACCATGGGTGCCCCCCCACCCCACCCCCACTTTGGGTGCCCTCGTCACCACAATTCATGTTGCCCTCCACGACCTAGTCCCCAGACACACGGCCTGACCACGCCACACAACCAGGCTCAGCCACGCCGCCCTGGCCGCCGCCGGAGAGGCCGTAGGAGAGGCCTGCCGGCCCGAGGCAGGGGGGGGGGGGGGCACGCAGGCCTGGGGAGAGGGCGGCGCTCTGGCGTGGGCAGCGGCGCCAGGGGCTGGGAGCTTCCCCGTGGAAGCAGATGCGGGTGGGCCTCGGCCTTCCCTGGTGTGGACCCTGCTACCCCCAGGCGGCTGCCCCCTGTCCGCCCGTGACAGGAGTTCAGGGAGGAGCTGGAGCATCAGGCTGCACAGAGTTTGGGGGTGGGGACCCCAGATTCCTAGTTGGGGGTGAGGAGGTGGGGGCAAGACAGAGCAGCTCGCTAGGAATCCAGGTCAGCAGCCTGGAGGTCGAGGGAGGGGCGGACAGGGCAGCGGGAGGAGGCGGCGGGGCGGAGGGCTGCCGGTGGCTTTTCTGCACGGAGGGTGCAGTCTGGGCAAGTTCGCTTTTCTGGCTGAGCCAGCACTTGGGGCCCAGGAGTCAGCGGGGGGAGCCCCGAGTGTCCCAGGAGAGGGTCAGGACCGCAAAGGCCGCACCGGTGTCTGGGGAGAGGCCCCTGAGAGAGGCCCGGTCCCCTGGCTGCTGCGGGCACGCCACCCCCATGTCCTGCCTGCCTCCCCCACCTCGCTCCGCCTCACACCCTCCAAGGCCCTGCCCGCCGGGGGTGAATTCAGCTCCCGTGTGGCCAAGGCCGCCCCTGCCCGCATGCCCCTCCGGGACACCCCTCAGCCAGGCCCTGCGGCCCAGCCGCTCCCCACACACCTTGGGCCTCGGCGGGCCTGGTCCCTCTGCTGACTGCCCTCCCTGACTTTTCTGCCTGAAGAACGACCCACCTTCCCACACCCAGCTCACATCCCCGCAGAGCGCCTCCTCCCTCTGCAGCCGGAGCCTCCATCCTGTGCTCCAGCGCTGCAAGCTGCCCGCAGGGACCGCCTCCCACCCGAGGGGCTCCCCCTCCCACACTCGAGGGGCTCCCCCCACACTCGAGGGGCTCCTGCCCTACTCCCCTGGCAGTGCCTCTCCCTGCCCCACTCAGTACCCCGCCCTCATGTCAGATTCCACTCAAGGCCCCGTTGGTCCTCACCGGTCCTGTTATTGGGGATCCCCCCCTCCCCGCCCCTTGCCTCCCAGGTTGCCTTTCCGTCCTTACTGAAGGGAGACTGGCCCTGCCTACCGCCCACTGGACGGTGCAGAGCCGGGGAGTCTTCCTGGGGCCGGGGGACTCTTCCCGGCAGAGACCCGAGAACACGGTGACCAGCCGGGCCCCGGGATGGCAGCGCCGTGGCCACGGGCTCCCTGCTCGGAACCCGGTCCCTTTCCCGCTTCTGTGGCAAAGGGAGTGGTGGGCGGTCACCAGGGGCGGGAGGGAGCGAGAAGGATGGACTCTCTGCCAGAAAACCTGCCCCTGGACACGGGCCTGGAGCCTTCCTGGGGCCGCCATCACCCCATCAACAACGCGCCTGAGAGCTCCCATGAAGCAAGTGAACGCCTTACGGGGCGGGAGCCCCCCACACCTCGGAGGAGGGGGAGGCAGGTGCCTGGTCGCCTTGTGGGCTCTTCCGAGGAGGACACAGCGGCCAGAGAGGTCCGGGACTGCGTCCTGAGGCTGCACAGCCAGGAGGAGACAGGGCCGTGCCTGGAACCCGGAGCCGTCGGGTTTCCTAGATCTGGGACCCGGATGCACCCACCGTGGTTCTGAGAATCAGCACAGCCGCCATCGGTGGGCCGGGAGGAAGGAGGTCCTTGAGGTTCCAGCTGCCTGGAGACGGACATGACCTTGCAGCTGGACGAGTTCCCGCCGCCCAAACCCAGGCGAAGGCCAGCCCGACCTTAAAGACACAGTTAGGTGTGGCAGGACCCTGGGGAGCCCAGTGCCCTGGGTGGGGTCTGTCGGGGCCCAGCACCAGGCTTGGGCAGGGTGTTGGCCACCTGCATATCTCCTTTAGAGAAACGTCTATTCCATTTTTAAATCGGGTTATTTGGGGTGTTGTTCTTTTATACTCTGGATGTTCACCCTTCCCTTGGTGTAGCTTGCAGATGTTTTCCCGCCCGTTTGCCTGTCCATTCTGTTGATTATTTCCTTTGCTGTGCAGAGCGTTTAAGTTTGATGTCCTTCCGTCCGTCTATCTTTGCTTGTGTTAACTGTGCGTTTGGTGTCAAATCCAAGAAGTCATTGCTCGCGAAGTCCAGTGTCATGAAGTGTCCCCCCGTGTTTTCTCCTACAAGCTTTACAGCGTCAGGTCCCGTGGTCAGCGCTGTAATCCACTGTGGGCTAACTTCTGTATGTGGCTGCTTTATGCCAGGACCTTACTGTTCTGAGGACGGTAGCTTTGTTATATATTTTGACATCAGGACGTGTGATACCTTCTGCTTTGTTCTTCTTTCTGAGGATCGTTTTGGCTATCAGGGGGTCCTGTGAAACTCCATATGAATTTCTGGATTTATTCCCCCCCCCCCCCCCCCCATTTCTGCAAAAATGGAGAAAATGCTGTTGGGATTTTTATAGGGATTGCATTGAACCTTTAGATTACTTGGGGCGGTATGAACATCTAACCACACGAAGTCTTCCAACTCATGAACCCAAATGTCTTTCCATTTATTTGTGCCTTCTTTAATTTTTTCGGCAATGCGTTGTAGTTTGCAGCGTGCAGGTCTTTTGCCTCCTTGGTTAAGGAGTCACTGAAGTTTCTAAATCCGTTTTATTATTGAGCATTTGCAGGGCTCACCAAAATGGAGAGGCGAGGCCAGGTAACTTCCGTGTGCCCTCCCCGGCCCCCGCAGCTCCCAGCTCAGGGCCACCCTTGCTTCACCCGTACCCCCACTCGTCTCCCGGGTCCCACCCCTGGGCGATCTGGAAGCAGATTGCAGACATCATATCACTGCATCTCTTCATGGCTTAGTATGTATTTCTAGAAGGGAATGGTTCCCCGTTTGAGGCACAACCACAGAAGATGATCATTTCCCAATAACATCGACTCTTTAATCCATATCCACATTTCCTTCCTGCCCCACCAATGCCTTAAAAAACCCCATGTGTTTGTTTGAATCAGGATCCAGACAAATTATGCAACTGGTTAGCATGTCTCTGTTTTACCGGCTTTCCCCTCTGTCTCCCCGCCCCGCCCCTCGCCGCCCTCCGCAGCGTGGATCTTGCTGACTCGATCTGTGTGCGGTTAGGTAACACGCGCCTCCGTCCCCTACATCTCCTGCCCATTGGAGGTTAAGCCCAGAGGCTGGATCATGCTGTGGAAGGCGTATCTCTGGTGAAATGCCCGGTGGTAGTATTTCCCACCCACTGAGCCGAGCCGGCCAGGGCCCTGGTTCTTTTTCTGGGAAATGGTATTCGAGGCCCCCATTTGGGCCCTAAAGGCGCTCCCGGCTTCTGCGTTGTTCGGGAACACTGGGCCTTGTTCAGAACACAGAGCGAGGGATGTTTTAAATTGATCTCAGAGAGGCAGGGAGAGGGAGGGAGAGAGAAACATCCGTGATGAGAGAGAATCATGGATCGGCTGCCTCCTGCACGCCCCCCACTGGGGATCGAGCCCGCAACCCGGACCTGTGCCCTGACCGGGAATCGAACCCTGACCTCCTGGTTCCTAGGTCAACACTCAATCACTGAACCACACCAGCTGGGCTGGCATCTACTCTTTTTCTCTACCCCATTCCTTCTTTTTGTTCAAACCACCAGCGTTTGCATTTTATTTTGTTTTTTTAAATATATTTTATTGATTTTTTTACAGAGAGGAAAGGAGAGGGATAGAGAGCTAGAAATATCGATGAGAGAGAAACATCGACCAGCTGCCTCCTGCACACCCCCTACTGGGGATGTGCCCGAAACCAACGTACATGCCCTTGACCGGAATCGAACCTGGGACCTTTCAGTCCGCAGACTGATGCTCTATCCACTGAGCCAAACCGGTTTCGGCCAGCGTTTGCATTTTAATGATAAGAGATCTATTTACGTTTTGTTTTTCTTTCTTAGGTAAACAGGACATTGCACACGCTTCACTCCTTGTGTCTTGGACACTGTGTGCTGAGCACCACACGGAGTGGTACGCGGAGACCTTCCGCTTTCCTCTTTTTTTTAAAATTGTGGTTAAATACATGTAACAGGAAACTCGCATCCTAACCATGTTGAAGGTACAGTTCAGGGATGTGACGTACACGCAGTGTTGTGCCGCCATCACCCCCGCCCGGCTGTCCATCTCCAGGACGCGTTCGGTTTTGTAAAACTGAAGCTCCATCCCCGGGGAACACTCATCTCCAGCCTCCGTCCCCGCCCGGGGAGCCCCCTGCTCTGCTTCCTGTCTCCGCGAAGGTGACCAGGCGAGGGGGCCTCGTGGGAGAGGAGCCACGTGGTGCCTGCCTGCTGTGACGGCTTACTTCGCGGAGCACAGCGTCCTCCCGGCTTGTCCACGTGGCAGCACCCCGTGGGCCTCCTTCCCTGGGGGCGGAGTCCTGGCCCATCGCACAGACGGGACGCGTCGCGGGCCCGTCCGCCCAGCAGTGGACGCTCGGGCGGCTCCCATGCGTCGGCCGTGGGAGTAACGCTGCTATGGACGTGGGCCTACGCGCACCTCTCCAGGACCCTGCCTGCACGTCTTCTCAGCGTGTACCCAGAGTGGGGTTGCTGGGCGGGTTGGTAACCCTGCTTTTAGTTTCTTGAGGCGCTCCCCTCGTTCTGTTCACGCTGCGGAGTACCCCCGGAGCCCGGGGGCGGGCACGGGGCTGTGTCCCGGCTTCGGCTGCTGCCCGCAGAGCCGCGGTGAATAGTCGTGCCCCCGTGTCTCCTGAGCTGTTTGCGGTGTGTCTTTACGATGGATTCCTGGAAGTGGGATTGCAGGTTCTGAGAGCAAACACACAGGCAGGTGCTGCCAAACGCCCCTCCCCGGGGCGGGGCCAGGGCCCCTTCCCACCAGCGGAGGGTGAGGCCGCCGTTTCCTGTTTTGTTAAACGCTGACATTTCGGCCAATCTGGTCGGCAAGACATGGGGCAGGCCTGTGCCCCGACGGGAATCGAACTGTGACCGCCTGGTTCAGAGGTCGATGCTCAACCCCTGGGCTGCGCCGGCTGGCCGGGCTGTTCTTTCTCAGAGTGAAGTTACCTCTTCCATGTGTCCACCTCGGGGCGTCCCAGCCATGCCGTCGCAGCGGCCTCTCGGGACGCCTCCACTCTGCGGCTGGGCGCTCACTCGCTGCCTTGCCTTAGCCCCAGCGCCCGGCTTCCCAGCATTCTCTGTCCTGGCCCCTCACCGGCCTCACCCTCAGCCTGCTGGGCGGTGCCCGGTGCTGAGAACAGAGGGGCAGGCACCTCCCCGACGGGTGGTCTGGCCCCCCCTTCGTGATGGAAAACCTCCACGAAATGATGAAACATCCCCCGGGGCCTGGCGCGGTTTGAGCCCTCTCTCTCCAGGTGCTTGTGATTAATTCCACAGAGAAGCCAGGCCCCGGGCGGGATCTCACAGCCCCGGCTGCTTGACTCTGGGGCTCCGAGTTCCTAAGCTCATCTGTCCTCCCAGGAGGCGCTGGCAACCCCAATAAAGTAAAATTCACTGCGTGAGCCAAGCCAGCGAGCAGGCCGAGCAGGAGCCCCGGGAGGAGGGCCGGGGGAGGAGGGGGTGGCTCTGGGCCCATGAGCCTTAGGGAAGGGGCAGGGGAGGCCTGGCGGGCAGCGGCGGCGGGCGGCGGGCGGCGGGCGGGTTAATCAGTACCTGGGCTGGCTCCACAGCTCCTGGGAGAGGAGGTCAACGCCCTTGGCCCTCAGCCCACAGGGGTGTTTGGGGCCCACGGTGCCAAAGGACTGTTTGGGTTTGTAAGTTTTCAACGTGTTTGTGTCCAAAGGGAAGCAAGGCGAAGCGCCCGCACCTGGCCCGGCCCCGCGGGAGTCAGCAGCCGCCCGCCGTGACCAGGACGGCCGGCGCCACGAGGCCCAGAGGGAACGGAGGCTCCGCTGTGAGTGCCCAGAGCACAGACAGCAGCGTCCAGGGGACCCCGCTCCGCCGGCCACAGCCCATGACGGCTCTCGGATCCCCTGCTGCCCGGCAGACCTGGGCCCACGTGTCCTCCCTCCCCCCGGCCTCGGTGTCCGTGTCCCGGGGACTGTGACCTCCGCTCTCCCGCTCGGAAAGCATGTGTCACTCACTGCCGTCGACCCGCTGCCAGACACGCGGGACCCCCAGCCCAGGGAAGCTGGCACACGCAGGGCAGGAGCTCCGAGGCCCCGTGCGGGGATGTCCAGAGGAAGTGAGAGCTGACGTCAGCGCCAGCAGGACCCCCGACCGGCTGGCCGTAGCCCAGCCCCACAGCTCGCTCTGCCTGACACCCCAACAGGCTGGTTTCCCCTGAGCCGGAGCTCAAAGCCCCCGCGGACAACGGCCGGGCCTCTTACCAACCGGCTACGCTGTGTCCCCGGAGGGCCTGGGAGGTTAGAAAGACTCAGGCCTGGCCATGGACTTTGCACTTAGAAAGCAGAGAGGATCTCCCCCCCCCTCCCCCCTCTCTCAGGAGCAGTTGGCCAAGGACCCAGCCAAAAGGCAGGAATGGACAGGACAGCCAAAAGGCAGGAAAGACGCTCCCGGCCTCGGAGGAGCGCCGTGTCTGCTCTCGCAGCTGAGGACGGGCCCTCGATGCACACTGTGAACAGAGTCAGGGCTGAGCCCCCAAACCAACCTGGAGGAGGAAACAGTGCGAGAAGGATGGCGCGCAGGGCGGGGCGGCCTCTTCCTCGCTCATCACCCCCTCGCTCTCTGAGATGCTTCTTCCCACCCACGGCACCAGCCTGTCTGTCCTGTGATTGGTGTGTGTGTGTGGGGGTGGGGGGGACAGGGACGGGGGGATGGGAGGGGGGCTGTCCGCTCTGCCCGGCCAGCTGGCTGCACCCTGCAGGTCAAGGAGCACAGGACCCGGGCTCGGCACCATCTGTGGGTCCTTCCCTTTGCCAGCACCCAGGGGACCGACGGCTTTTCTCTCCCTCGAACCATACAGTTGTTTGGGGGGTTGATAGGAAGAGCGCCTGATGAAATAGGGGCCACCGGCTTCCCAGGGAGGTGACTCCAGGCTGAGACCTGGTCGAGTCTGTGTGTTTCTCCGCCCGGGACAGCTGGCTGGATGAAACGCGCGAGCGGCCTTCAGCGGGGGGTGCACCCGGCGGTGACAGCGCAGGGACCCCAGCTCACACGGCCGCTGGGAGGGATGGCCAAGGCGTTCTGCCGGGCGAGAAGCCGGTCCCCAAAGGCGACAACTGAGCCTCCACTGACAGGGCCTTCCCGAGGACAGAACCACGGGAGGGGACAGGCTGTGGTTGCTAGGGGTGACGAGTGGAAAGGGATCGGGACAGCCAGAGGGAGTTTCCGGGGAGACCAAGGGACTGTTGTGTATCCTGATTACGGTGACAGTTACAGGAATCCATACGTGTGCTCATTCAAAACCCTATACACCCAAAGGGCCAATGTTACGGTAGTGATAATTTTTCAAATAAAACGCTAAAAAGTTCCCTGGCTGGCGTGGCTCAGTCGGTGAGCATTGACCTATGAACCAGGCGGTCACGATTCGAATCCTGGTCAGGGCACATGCTCAGGTTGAGGGCTCGATCCCCAGTAGGGGGCGTGCAGGAGGCAGCTGATCAATGTTTCTCTGCCGTCATTGAAATTTCTAGTTCTCTCTCCCTCTCCCTTCCTCTCTGAAATCGATAAAAATATATTAAAAAAAACCCAAACTAAAAAGTTAGTGATGATGCTAATGGCGGACACGTGCTCCCTGTGGGCCCAGCTCTGCGCTGACGGCAACACACCCGTTACCTCACTTACTCCTCCCCAACGCCCACGGGCATCCAGGTTGTGCAACTCGCTCAGGTCACGTCGCTGGTGGCAGAGCTGACACTTGACCCCACGTCCGTCTGACTCACGCGCCTGTGACCTGACCACAGGGCAGTGGGCCTCATGCGGGGCAGGGCGGGGAGGGCGTCACAGGGTGTCAGCCCCCGGCTCGGAGGGACAGCAGTGATGGGGGGCACTGCCGGGGGGGGGGGCCTAGTCCTGGTTGCAGGTGGGCCCCCAGGCTGATGGGCATCCATCGGCTGGACGTGACTCTGGAGGCCCAGCCCCGCCTCCGGTCCTCCCCCAGCGCCGGGGCGGGAGCTGAGGGGCCACCGCGCACTGGCAGCCACTCGCCAAGGAAAACCGCGCTGGGCCGGGTTACAGGCAGAGGAGTGCGTCCCGGGGCCCAGAGCCAGACACGGGCCACGGAGACCTGAGCGGTTTGGTTACGATGGCGCCACCGGGAGAACCGGAAGCTACTGCTGAAAAGCCCGCACTCCCCGACGGCCGGGAGGTGACAGGTTATAAAGGCAAAACCCCCAGGCCGGAGGGTTAGGGACGCGGGCCTGCGGGGAGCTGTCAGAGGTGAGGAAAGGACCGAGCACAGTCCTAGGGCTGCTCGGCGTCCTCTGCCGGGTTCACGGGCAAGTAGCAGGGGGTGGCTCCAGCGCAGGCCCAGGGCCTGAAACACACCTCAGTCTCGATGTTCTCCTCCGCCTGCGGGGCCCTGACCGTGGCCACCAGCAGGCCAGGCTGCTGTCCTCTGCAGCCTCGAGGGTTGTTGACTATCGGGGGAAAGGCTGGGTCTCTTAGGGATCTATCTATCTATCATGTATCATCTGTCATCTATCATCTACCATCTACCATCTACCATCTACCATCTATCATCTACCATCTACCATCTACCATCTACCATCTATCATCTATCATCTATCATCTATCATCTACCATCTACCATCTATCATCTACCATCTACCATCTATCATCTATCATCTATCATCTATCATCTATCTATCTATCATCTATCATCTATCATCTATCATCTATCATCTATCATCTATCATCTATCATCTATCATCTATCTATCTATATCTATCTGGAGAGAGAATGTGAGAGAGAGAGAAAGAGCACAAGCGAGGAAGGGTGAGAGAGAAAGCAGGAGAGAGAGAGAGGGAGAGAGAGAGAGAGAGAGAGAGAGAGAGAGAGAGACAGAGAAGAAGAGAGAGAGAGGTGTGATGTTTAGAGCTAGGACTTAAAACTAAATTTAGCCCGGCCGGCATGGCTCAGTGGTTGAGCATCGACCTATGAACCAGGAGGTCACGGTTTGATTCCTGGTCAGAGCACATGCCCGGGTTGCGGGCTCGATCCCCAGTGTGGGGCGTGCAGGAGGCAGCCGGTCCATGATTCTCTCTCATCATTGATGCTTCTCTCTCTCCCCCTTCCTCTCTGACATCAGTACCCACACATGCTACAAACACCCCCCACACTGCGTGAAGGTCGTGAGGCCCCTTGGTGTCACTGGCTGGAGCCTTCTGTCCCGGGGCCAGGGGTGGAGAAATGGGGATTTTTAGACAAAGGGACATATTTCATTTTTTTCTTATTTGCATGTCCCATAAACCCACTCCAACCCCTCCCCTTATTTTGTTAAAGAATGTTTGGTCCCCGCCCAGGGTGCAGGGACACTCCGTGCCCGGGAACCGGCTGTCCCACAGACGCAGTCCTGGGGGGGAGGCCGCGCCCTGTCAGAAGGGCACGTGCTGGGCGCTGCCCAGGCCCTGCAGGGTGCAGAGGGTGGGAGGGAGCGGGAAAGGGCTGGCTGCGGGCGGGGCCAGGCTGCACATGATGGGGGTGGGGATCCCTTCCCCCGTCTGGAAGAGCCGAGTTTGGGTTACTTGGGAACCCCCTGGAGGGAGGCCCAGCTGCTGGAAGGACAACCCCCGACAGGAGCAGGGGCGGCCGGCGGCTGCCTTTGGCATCCGGGCAATGTTTACCTCCTGACCTCACCCAGTTCTCCCCACGATCTCAGGAGTTTTACAGCCCAAACAGGAGCCCTGGGGCTGAGTGACCTCCAGGGGTCACGCCAGCCGGGCAGTGACAGGCCGTTCCCCTCGGCCCGTTGACCTCTGCCCTACTTCGGGCTGGCGTGCAGCCACTGGAGGGTGGAATCCAGGCTGTGCCCAGCACACAGGCTGCTGTCACGGGAGGCGTCACCCCGGAGAGGCGGCGGCGGGCGCAGGGAGGAGAGAGGGCCTGTGGGCAGACGCTTTCCTGCCAGGCTCCGCGGAGGTGCCAGGAACGCCAGGAGGCGTGGGGAGTGGTGGGCACTGCCCAGCAGTCGGGAGTCCACGCTCACGCAGCACACAGGTCCAGGGGTCTGGTCCCCACGAATTCTCACCGCCCTCTAGAGCCGTGGCCCCCAACCTTATTTTGGCCCCGCCCCACCCAAGCACCTCTAAAAACCTGATTGCCGCCCCCGCCCCGTGACATATAGTTCTTACTATTCAAAAAGCGAACCCTTATTCACGTGGAGGAAGCCTAAAGGGCCATGAACTTGGTCTAAACAAGCTTCCAAAGAACAGGGCATCCATGAAAGAGAAAAATAAAAGAACGAAAGAACAGTGGAAGTCCTGAGGAAGAAATCACTAAGAAATTGCTAAAAAAAAAAAAAAAAAAAAAAAAAAAAGTAATAATAGGAAGTGATAGGAAAAAATAGAAAATAGTTTCAAAACATAATAGAGACCTGAACTGCACAAATGTGTCACAATATGTATTTATATGCTGTATGTGAGGCCCCAGGACCAGAAGGAATGCAAAAAATTCACTGTGAGTAACTCATTCTCGAATTCCCCCTTAAAAGTCACATTTCCCCCTGTGGGGTGTGTGCCCCACGTTGGGAACCACTGCCCTAGTGTTTCAGCCACACCGTGCCCCCCGTGCCCCCACCTTCTTCTCAGCTAATTCCCATGAGGGCCGCGGGGCGCAGTTCCCTCCCGTGGGCCTGCCTCTCGGGGTGCAGTGGAAACCTGGCGTGGGAGGGCGCTGTAGGCTCTGTCCTTCCCTGGAAGCCGGAATGGCTCATCACTAAAATGGACGCCACTAGGTCCCCCTGGGGCGCCGTGCTGAGGGAAGAAGGCCCCGAAGGCTCAGGTCCTTCCTGATCCCAGGACCTTCCTGCGAGCTGTCACCCCCGTGGCAAAGGGCCACCCAGAGGTGACTGGGGACCTGGGAGGGAGGGTCCGGGCGGGAGAGGCAGGAGCCTGGGAGTCCGGGGACAGGAAGGTGAAGGGGACGCTGGAGCGATGTGGCCACGAGCCAAGGCTGTGGGCGCCCGGAGGCCCCGGGGGGAGGGGGGGGAGCGTGGTCCTGCCTGCACGCCCTCCCCCTGCAGGGGGCACGGCAGACTCCCGGCCTCAGGGCTGCGGTTAAGCCGCTGAGTTTGTGGCAGTTTGGACGTAGGCAGCAGCCGTGGGAAATGGACGTAGGCTGGTCAGCAACCACCCCCTGGTGTGATATGGGGGGGAGCCGGCCTCCCCGATCCTGAACCCCCAGTCCCGGGCCTCCGCTGGAGCCCGACAGCTCTCTGACGTCAGCGGGAAGGCAAGGGTGCGAGCGGCGGGTGGAACCAGGAGCCCTGCCCCCGGGGTCAACGCCACCACCATCCAGGCCTCCGCCCCCAGCTCCTCCTCGCTGGTGTTTCTCTCTCTCCCCCTCCCTTCCTTTCTGACATCAATAAAAATATATTAAAGAAAGAAGAAGACTTGGAGGGACCTGAAGTGAACACTATAAACCGAAGAAGCCGACCTGAAAAGGCCCCGCGGTGCGTGGTCTGCTTCTAACCACATGACATTCTGGAAAAGGCAGAGCTGTGGAGACCAGAAAGTAGCAGTGGGTGCCCGGGGGAGGGGGAGGGGAGGCGAGTAGGCTGAGTACAGAGGGGTTGGGGCGCCGAAATGGCTGTGTGAAGCTGTCATGGTAAACACATGTCATTACACACGCGTCCGAACCTGCGCTTAGCATGCGCGGCCGGCAGTGAGCGCGGTGAGCGGTGAGCTCTGGGTGCCTGACGTGCCCGCGTAGGCTCACCCCGGGCAAACTGCCTCCTGGCGAGCGAGGTTGAGAACGGGGGTGGGGTGGGGGGAGGGCTGTGCATGTGTGTGTGTTGGGGGGGGAGCAGGGGGCGTTCGGGAACTCTCTACTCCCTCTCTATTTTGTTGTAACCCTAAAACTGCTCTAAACAAACAAAACCTTACAACAGTGAAGAGGCCGGCCCGCCCCGTCTCGCCTCTGGGCCGGCTGTGGTTTGGGAGCTGGGACCGGTGTCTGGTGAGGAAGGTGTCACGATGACCCAACCAAGGCCGCCTGGGTCCGAGGCGCCCAGCAGTCGCTCACCTACGCGAGTGCCAGGAACATGCTGGTCCCTCCTCCAGGGGCCGAGCTGGCTCCGCTACCTCTGCTCCCCACCAAAGATCTCAGAGCCCCCAAGGCCGCCCAGCTGCCCCCACGACATGCCCCTCTCCCACCGCCCACCGTGGGGGAGTCGAAGTGAGAACTCAGCGCTCTGTTAAAATCAGAGCAACAACTCTCCTGTGAAATCTGGAAGTTTCCACCGGTCCCCGGACGCCGGGAGGGGCGGCCCCCGCAGGGTTTGTTGATGCGGGAAGCAGGGCACGCCGTGAGCGCGGGGAAGTGAGTCAGCGCCTGGCCACAAGCGGGTTTCAAAACAGGAGGGACAGGCAGACCTCACAGGCGAGAGGTCAGCAGACGCGGCAGGATGTGGGGGGGTTGTTGTGACCACACCCCTGGGAGCCACTCCAGAGAAGCCCCCCCCCCGCCCCCCGCACACCGTGACTGGCAGAAAAGTGACCCTTTGGGGGAAATATTCTCTGAGCCTCCAATCAAGATGTGTAGTTTGATTATTTTAATATTTCTTGGTAAAAAAAATAAATGAAGTCAAGCTGAGAGGTATAATTTAAAAGGATCCCCAAATACTAGTGATTCTGGGTGATCTTGAGGATTTAAAAAGGGGTTTCCCTGCCTGGCCAGTGTGGCTCAGTGGCTGAGCATCGACCTGTGAACCAGGAGGTCACGGTTCGATTCCCAGTCAGGGCACGTGTCTAGGTTACGGGCTTGATCCCCAGTGGGGCCGTGTAGGAGGCAGCCAATCCATGATTCTCTCTCATCATTGATGTTTCTATCTCTCTCTCCCTCTCCCTTCCTCTCTGAAATCAATCTATACTAATAAAAGAGAGATATGCAAATTGACTGTACCTCCGTGATGCTCACCAGCCAATCAGGAGTGAGCATGCAAATCAACCCAACAAAGATGGTGGGTTAATTTGCATACACAGGCAGGGAACAAAGACTGAAGGCTCTGGCCTGAGCGAAGACTGAAGACTGAAGACAACTGAAGATTGAAAACTGAAGAGGCTTGGCTTCTCCGCTGCGGCTGGAGCGAAGGCCTGGTTTCCGGGTGCCGGCAGCCAGGGGAAGGAAGGCCCATTGCACGAATCTTCATGCAACGGGCCTCTAGTTAAAATATATTTTGCAAAAGGGGGGTCTCCCAGAGAGAGCACCCTAACGGAGCGCTGTTTTTCTGGAGAAGGTAGGCCTAGCCCTTGAGCCGGAGGGGAAGCCTTCATCCTGAGATTTACTGCCGTGGCCGAGGGGGCCTTGGAGAGCGATGCCTCCGGGCAAATGTGTCCCCGAGGAAGACGGGCACATGTCTGCCCCTTCACGGCCTGGGACTCAGCTTCCACCACCTGCTCACAGCCCGGCCCTGGGCCCTGACTAGTCTGATCATCATCTGCCGCCTTTGCACACAGGAGACTGGGGAGGAAAGGGGGTGGGGAGGAGAGGGGGTGGGGAGGAGAGGGGGTGGGGAGGAGAGGGGGTGGGGAGGAGAGGGGATGGTGAGCAGTTTGCAAAGAGCCTCCACTTCCATTGCAATAGCGCCCCGGCCCCGCCCCCTTTGGCTGCTGAAGCGAACCCACGGGCACCTGGCTACCAGGCAGCGTCTCCACGGTGAGCTGGGTCATGCCACCCTCCTCCTCAAACGCCTGCCAGGGCTCCCCATTGCCAGCAGGGTGTCAGCACGGGCACCCCTGGCCTGACTCGTCCCCCATTCCAGAGCTCCCCATTTCCTTTCCAGCCTCGCCCCACCTCCTCCCGGCTCTGAGTAAGACATCCCCCCCCCCACCGCCGCCCCGCGCTGCCCCGCCCCGAGGCAATGCCTTTGCTCCTGGCTCCCCTCCAGCGAAGTCCGCTCCCCAGTGCCTCCTCCTGTGGACACCTGCCCGCCTGCGCCCGTGGCCACACTCAGCCGCCCGATCGATGCCGTCACCCCAGCGGCAGCTGAGTGGCTCGCCCTCCTGGCGCCCGGCCCGGACTCCAGGGCGTCCTTCCCCTGCAGACACCAGCTCCCCCTGAGCGTCGACCGTGAGGTCACCTTCGTGGGGGGCAGCAACCCAAACCCCCCCACTTACAGGCAACGCGATACCCGCTCTGGGCGCAGCATCTTTCCTAACCTTAGAAAACAGCGCTTCTCAAAAGAGCCGGCGGCCGGGGGCTGAGCCAAACGTCGCCCCGCGCTGAGCACGCTGCTGCCGGCGGGGAGGGACTCCTGGGGGCAGAACCGGGGCCACAACAGGGGCCACAGCCACACGGGACCGAGCGGCCCTGTTTGGTCTCCTGGTGGCCCGCCCACTGCAGGCGGATGTGGCCCCTAAGAGACGCCTGCGTGCCTTCTCCAGGGCGACCCCCCCACCAAAGGCCCGCACTCGGCCGGCACGCGACACGGTCGGGAGCGTCGGCCGTCTTGGGTTGAAACTCCCCCTGCCTTGCCCTCCCTCCCCCCGCTGGCCCCTCTAAATCCCTGAACTTGCTTGTCTTTCTGAGCCCAACTCAGCTCACGCTGTTCCTGCCCCATCTGGGGACACTGTCCACAGACAGCGCGTTCGGGGCACCCGCTGCTGCCCAAACGCAGGGGCCACGCCCGGGTCTACCTCCGAGGCCTCTCTGAGCTCCAGGCCAGAAGGTCCGACTCCTCGCTGACGCCTCTGCGGTGGGGAGAACCCCCCCCCCCCCGCCCTCCCCACACGCCTCCCTCCGCTGCCCGCCAGCCGGCCGCCCCGGGCAGGGCGGAGACGGGGTCGCACCCCAAAGAGGTGGAAGCTCTTCCCTTTCCAAGTCTCGTCACGGATGCGGGTCTCAGGGCCGGCACTCGGGGCGCAGTTCAGAGCGCCCTGCGTGGTACTGGGGCCTCGGCCCCGACGCCTCAGCCTCCCCTCTTTGTACTTTGGGCAGGAGGCTGCCGACACCCCGAATCCAACGGAGCCCCTGGGAAGGAACCCAACGTGGCCAGCTCCGCACGCCTGCCTCCGCAGGGGAGGGGCAGAGGCGAGACCCCAGGAGCTCTGCACCCCGGCCCGTACCCCGGCCCGCAGGAGGACAGCCCCGAGCGCCCGGCAGCGCCTGCTCCGCCTTCACAGGAGGGGGACCCGCCCTGCACAGGGAGCTCCTGGGAGGCTGGGCTGGGGGGTGGGGGGGGGGGTGTAATCGAGTGGCTTGTTCTGCTTTGTGGCTAGAAAGCGGAGGAGAGAACGCAGCCGTGGAGGCCGGCTGGTAATGACTGCACGGTGACTCAGGCCTCTCTCCGAGCTGTTTACACCCCAAAGGGCTATAAACCCGAGGCCAGGAGCGCGAGGTGTTGCCCATAATTGCGGTAAATGGCGATAAGGAGTCCCGAGGATCAGCCAGCCAGGTGATAGCGCTGTGGCCGAGGCCCAGCCCATGACAGCTCGCAGAGGAGAGCAGGGACCCTGCTCGTCCAAGGACTGTCGTCCGGACACGGGGAGACGCAGTTCCCTGCTGGCCTGTGGGGGGGCCCGCGCCCCTACCCCCGCAGCTCGGCCTGCCCGGCCCCCGCACCTGCCGCTCCCGTGGGCCCCGCAGAGAAAGGGTGTGGGCGGCTGAGGCTGAGCTGGCTCCTGTGCCCCCAGCAGAGGCCCCGAGCAGGGCCTGGGCAGCGGCCCGCAAGGTGGCCCCGAGCCTGTGGCATCCCCCGGTTCCTTTCTGGAACACGCTCTGGCCTCCCTCTGTTCAGATGCTCAGACTCTCGTTATGGGGAAAAGGCTGGGTGGTTAGTTTTCATTTTCAGGAGCCCTCCTGGGCAAGACCCGCACGTTACCAGGTGCCCCAGCGGCTCCCTCTGGCTCCGCCTCCGCCTGGCCGCCCCCCAGGAGGTCAGGGAGCCCGTGGTGGGCCCGCCGCCCCGTGTCCTTTCTCATCCACGTGGGAGGTGCCAGCGTGGCATCAGCACAGCCCGACGCCCAGGGACCGGGCGCACCTGCTCCTCGTCTCCCTCCTGGGTGGCCTGGCTGCCTACGTTCTCTCCCCTGGCCCGGCCGGAGGCTCAGTCATTCTGGCATCTTCCTTCTCGTTTGCTCTCCTCCCCTCATCACCACCCTGCTCCCGGGATCTGATCAATCACCACGTTCCCTCCGCCTCAGCCTCCGCAGCCTCCGGTGTGAAATGCCGGCGCCTGGGGCTATGGGCGCCCGCTAGGTGGAGGGTCCTTGCACCGTCCTCTCTGCTTGGGTGTGAGTCGGGATGCTTCTGAAACAGCCAGTGAAACTGAACAAAAGAGAAATAAAACTCCTCAGGATGGCCCCTCTGCCCTGCCACTTCCAATCCCAGACGCCCAGCTCCTCTTTTTTTAAAAATATATTTTATTGATTTTTTACAGAGAGGAAGGGAGAGGGATAGATAGTCAGAAACATCGATGAGAGAGAAACATCGATCAGCTGCCTCCTGCATACCTCCTACTGGGGATGTGCCCGCAACCAAGGTACATGCCCTTGACCGGAATTGAACCTGGGACCCTTGAGTCCGCAGGCCGAGGCTCTATCCACTGAGCCAAACCGGTCAGGGCCGCCCAGCACCTCTTGCCGGGATGACTTCTCTGCGGCCTCCTCGCCTCCTGGCCTCGCCCCTCGGAGCTCCGGGACTCCGCTGCTCCCGCCCACCCCGCAGCCTCACAGCCGGTCCCCCGCGGGGCTGGATGCAGACGGCACAAGGCTTCCTCCCGCTCAGCAGCGTGTCTGCTCAGCAGCGTGTCCGTTGCTTTCCACGGAAGGAGTTCCAGGACGTGAGGCCCAGGGGCGCCCTCTGCCAGGGATGCCTGAGCCAGGGCGGGGGGCACCTGGCTCTCGTCCCAGCGCAGCTACACTCCGAGCCAGCCGGGCGGGAGGGCAGGCCCGTGCGAAGGAAATACACGGAACGGCGCCCGCCCCGGGCCCGCGCTTGCCCTTCCAGAGAGATCGGAAGACCAGGGCCCTCTCGCTCGAGTCTCCAAACAGACCGGGGCCCAGGCAGGGCGGGTTTGACGGTCATTTCACCCAGTGCCCGGGCAGCAGTGGGATGAGCACCTGCCCCGGCCCCCTCCCCGGGGAAGGCTGACACACGTGCCAATGCCAAAGCCACGGAGCTGTGCGGGGAGGAAGGCCGTGGTGGTGCCGCCGCCGCAGGAGGACGTGTGTGTAGGGGCGCGTCTTTGGAGCCGTGCGACGGGAAAGGACGGGCTCCCTGGAACAGGAGCCTGAAGTTGGCTGAGGCGAGCTGCTCGGGCCCGAAGGGAGCCTGAGCAGGAAGAGGAAACCACGGTAACCTGGCAACGCCGCAGAAAACACTGTTCTCTATCAGGGGCAGCAGAGAGCCTTTCTCCCGGCACCCTTCCCACCGCCTTTGACGGACAGGCTGCCCTCTTCCTGGGCCCGTGGCGCCTCCTCCACCTTCAGGGCCGGCAATGGTGGGCGGAGCCCTACCCCTCAACCTCCTCGCTGTCCCCTCCTCCAGGTTGAAGGACCCCCGCCCTCACCTTGGGCCCCTGGTGCTGGTAATCAGACAGTCCACCTTTTTCTTACCAACACACTTGGACTCTTTTTATTCTAGACACTAACGCTGGTTACACGGCGCGCGAAATACAGACTTCCCGCCTGCGGCTTATCTCTTCTGCTTCGTTGATGACGTCTTTGAAAACACAGGATTTTTACATTCCGAAGCCATCTCTATCCACCTTTTATCTGATGCATTTTGAATCGGACGAACCCCGCCGCCAGGTGGTTCCCACAGGCAGCCGGGGCGAGGAGCGCTCTGTGGAGGAGGGAGGGGCCGGCAGGCGCCCCGTCGATGGTTAGCTGGGCCGGGCACCGCGGGCGCTCTGTAAGGGACTGGGACGGTGGGCCCTCCTTCCAGGAAGAGTTCCCGTCTCGGGAAACACAGGGGCCTTGTCATCCCAGCGCAGTGACAGGAACCCCGTGCTCAGGCGTCGGGGGGCCAGGGGGCGCGCCTCACACTCGCGCCCCCCCCCCCCCCCCCGTCTCTGACCTCCTGCCTCCCCGCTTCCATGTCTCACTCCTGTCGCATGTGCTTCCCCCACCGGCATCACGGGGCGAGGGCGCTGGCGACGTTGACGGGTCTGTATCCCCATCTCGCTCCTGTTGGGACTCTACACTCAACCTCGGCCTAAAGAGAGAGAGTCACCGTTCCGCGGACTTCCCCTAGGTTCTGGGGTCAGCCGCCCCCATGAGCCAGGACTTTCAAATCACACAGAGACAGGATGAACACGGACCCACGCGTTCGTCCTCCAGTGCCCGTGGACCACCGGGCCTTTGCCAGGTTTACAAAGCCGTGGGCCTCCCTCCCCAGGTGCCGAGGCGCAGGGAAGAGGCTCTGAGAGTTTCAGACGTGACCGTAGAAGGCGGGGTTTCTGCTCTCCGGACGCACTGAGGCTCCAGCGTAAGGGAGGCCCGGCTCACACCACTCAGCCTTCACGTGGTGCCAGGTGAGAGCAGGGCTGGGTTTGAGCCGGCCCTCCAACGAGAGGGGCCCATTTCAGCCGTCGCTGATAAGGTCCTAACTCTATGCTTGGGATCTTGGCGGGCGTGACTCCTTTTTTTAAGGCGCCCTCCACGCATAGCCTTGTAGGGAGCGGCTCCCTCGTCTCACCGACCACAGAAGGAATCAGACAAAACGCCAACCCGTTCCGTGCACAGGCGGAGGAGCTGAGTGTCCCATACAAGCGCCGAACCAAGTTACAACCACACGGGGAGCGAACAGCCACGGGGTCCTAGGCTTTCATTTGAAACCAGCATTTCACCTACTTGCAATGACACTAGCAGACGCCCGGTGCATGGCAATTCCTGCACTGGAGGGGGGTCCCTCAGCCCGGCCTGCCCCCTCTCACAGTCCGGGAGCCCTCGGGGGATGTCCTGCGGATGGCTTAGAGCCGCAGTCTGGCCTCCCTCTGCGGGAGGCGACCGCCCTATCAGGGGAAGGCGCCACCCCCATCACCCACCACTGCTGCCGCGGCCTGCCGTCGCAGCTGCCGGCCGCCACGGCTGCCTGCCCTCGGCCCTCACAGCTGCCGCGGCTTTGTCTGGAAGGACATCTGTTCTAATCACCATATTATGCTTTTATTATTATAGATTTCATTTTTCTTCTTTTAAAAAATATTTTTATTGATTTCAGAGAGGAAGGGAGAGGGAGAGAGAAACATCGATGATGAGAGAGAATCACTGATCAGCTGCCTCCTGCATGCTCCCCAATGGGATTGAGCCCGCAACCCGGGCATGTGCCCTTGACCGGGAATCAAACTGTGACCTCCTGGTTCATAGGTCGACAGTCAACCACTGAGCCACGCCGGCTGGGGTATAATTCTATTTCAAACAGTAAGGCCAGGCTTCTGGTCAAAGGGCAGTGGATCCAACGCAGACCGTTACTGCCTCCTAGTGGCCAGAGCAGGGGGCTCGTCTCTAAATCGAGACTCGATTTCCCAGGTGCTGCTGGAGGGGCCTTAAGAAGCCACCTGTTTCATCTCCTCCACTCTGCAGGCGGGATGTAGACGCTCAAAGTCACAGGTGGGGCCCAGGGCTCCGCGTCCCCAGTCCCGGCCCATCCCGCCCCCGGGCGCTGCCGGCAGCTTCGTGAGGCCGCGCGGACTTCCTGGGTGCTGGGCGCGGCTGATGCCTGTGCCCGGCAGAGAAGGGTGCCACCCCGGCCTGGACCTGTGGCTGCGGAGGGCGCCTCGGGGACAGCCATGCGGCCACAGACGGCAAACGCCCAGGGAGGACGCCGCGGGTCGGGAAGGAAGAAAGAGCGGGTTTGCCAGCGCCGCCCGCGAGCCCCCGGGAGCCGGGAGGGCGGCCTGGACCGGTCTCCCTCGCAGCTCTCGGAAGGGCCCACCTCCGCCCAAGTCCTTGGTCTCGGACGTCTGGTACCAGAGTGTGAGGACAATACGTTTCCGTCCGTAAGCCACTCTGTTTGTGGTGCTTTTGCTGCAGCCGCCCCAGCAAACCTATTGAGATTCTGTAGAGCGTCCCCTGTCCAACCCCTTCCAGCTGTCAATCACGCTTCCTGCGTGGAAGGCAAAGCTGGAAGAAGAAATGACGAAGCGCAGGACTCCCTGGGATAGCGGCCCCAACACACTCAGCTGGCAGACTTCGCATTTCATGTGGATTCTCTGCTGCTCTTGAGGGCGTGTGGGTCGCACACGAGCTGTAGGGTCATCGGCAGAAGTGGGAGTTGGTGGGCTTCTTCACGGGGTGGGGATGTCTCATCGGTTTGGCATTTGCTCCTGGATTATTGATCCAACTATTTACGATCCCCTTAGTTTCACTTACTTCCTCTGTGGCTCTCATTTCCCGGATGTCGGCCCTTTTACAGGGATCGTGGGGTAAGGAAGGGCAGTCAGGTCCCCAAGGGGACTGGCACACAGCGGGCAAGAGCCTGAGGTTTCCTTAGACCAGTGGTCGGCAAACTGTGGTTCGCGAGCCACATGTGGCTCTTTGGCCCCTTGAGTTTTTAGCAGAGGCCAGCTTAGGAGTACCCTAATTAACTTAATAACAATGTACCTACCTATATAGTTTAAATTTTAAAAATTTGGCTCTCAAAAGAAATTTCAATCATTGTACTGTTGATATTTGGCTCTATTGACTAATGAGTTTGCCTACCACTGCCTTAGACGGAGCGCAACTGTGAGCCCTGCCCACCAGGGGGCGCCATTCCATCAGAACCAGGGCTCTCCCTGGACACGTGCAGTCTACCGCCCGCCACTAGGCGGCGCCTTAGGCTTCCTTTCTGCAGACAATGGCCAGAGCGACTCCAAATGAGTTTCACTTGGATTTGGACTCATTCTAAACGACGGGCCAGCTCTTCTCTCCATTATTATTTTTTTTATATATATATTTTATTGATTTTTTTACAGAGAGGAAGAGAGAGGGATAGAGAGTTAGAAACATCGATGAGAGAGAAACACCGATCAGCTGCCTCCTGCACACCCCCTACTCAGGATGTGCCGCAACCAAGGTACATGCCCTTGACCGGAACCGAACCTGGGACCCTTGAGTCCGCAGGCCGACGCTCTATCCACTGAGCCAAACCGGTTTCAGCATTCTCTCCATTATTTTTAATCCTCACCCGAGGATGTTTTCCCATTGATTTTTAGAGAGTGGAAGAGAGAGGGAAAGACAGAGAGAAACAACGAAGTGAGAGAGACACATCTATTGGTTGCCTCCTGCACACTTCCCCAACCAGGGCCTGGGCTGGGGAGGAGCCTGCAACCCAGGTATCTGCCCTTGACCAGCATCGAATCCTGGGCCCTTCAGTCTGCACTCCATCCACTAAGCCAACCTGGCCGGGACCAGCTCTTCTCTCCTGGACAAAGAGGCCTTTCCATGACCCCCTCCCCCCAGCGTGCTTAACGGCGCCTCTTCCGATGTCACACCCACAGAGCAGCAGGCGAGAAACAGGCCGCCAGGGGCCGCGGAAGCTTGAGACACAGATGCCGCTGAGCCCGGGGGAGGCGCGAGCGTGGAGGGCACGGGCCTGGAGGGCAGCAGGTGACCACCCTGGTGGTGTGGAAGGCCAGGAGGGGACGTGGGGGAGGAGCCTGGGGGAGGGAGGTGACTCAGAAGTGCCTCTTTGAGAGGAATGTCAGGGGCTGCAGGGACGGCATCATCGGACCAAGACGTGGTGCTGAGTCTCGTACGGATGCAATCGGTGAATTCCTGTTATTTTATTGTAAAGACAGAATAGCCTCCCGGTGCTGACACTCAGACACGTTAAAGGCCTCTCTCCAGCTGACAGTCCACAGGAGCGCCCGTGGGAAAGTGGGACCCGCACCCCAAATCCTGATGTTGCTGAGCGTTCCCCGCCCCTTCCCTGCTGCCCCGGGAAGGCATCAGGGCCCCAGAGTGGTGGCTGCAGAGACAGGGTCCACACTGGACCCGGGAGCCGGGCTCACTGTCCCCCTTCAGCGTCTCAGAAACCACCTCCCTGACCCCACGGCCTCTCCTCTCCGTCACTGTCATCCCATCACCACGGCCTCTCCTCTCAGTCACTGTCATCCCATAACCACGGCCTCTCCTCTGTCACTGTCACCCCATCACCACGGCCTCTCCTCTCTGCCACTGTCACCCCATAACCAAAGCCTCTCCTCTCTGTCACTGTCACCCCATCACCACGGCCTCTCCTCTGTCACTGTCATCCCATCACCAAGGCCTCTCCTCTCTCACTGTCACCCCATCACCACGGCCTCTCCTCTGTCACTGTCACCCCATCACCACGGCCTCTCCTCTCTGTCACTGTCACCCCATCACCACGGCCTCTCCTCTGTCACTGTCACCCCATCACCATGGCCTCTCCTCTGTCACTGTCACCCCATCACCACAGCCTCTCCTCTCTGTCACTGTCACCCCATCACCACGGCCTCTCCTCTGTCACTGTCACCCCATAACCACGGCCTCTCCTCTGTCACTGTCATCCCATCACCATGGCCTCTCCTCTGTCACTGTCACCCCATCACCACAGCCTCTCCTCTGTCACTGTCACCCCATCACCACGGCCTCTCCTCTCTGTCACTGTCACCCCATCACCACGGCCTCTCCTCTGTCACTGTCATCCCATCACCACGGCCTCTCCTCTGTCACTGTCATCCAGCGTCGGAGACCAAGCTGTCAGACAGAAACAATGTCCAAAGGGGAGCGAGAGGGAGTTACGTTTCCTTAAAAAACCCATAAACGCACTCCACTGACCCCAATGGGAATCCACGTCACTTGGGGCTGAGTCCACAGCACACGGAACCTGAGGTCCAGGTCTGCCCATCCTCCTTGGAAATCCCCCAAAATATTAAATACAAAATCACAACGTGGTCTTAACCACAGAGGGATACTGAAGAAAAAGCAGTCAAGTCCCCAGTGCGGGGTGCGGGGGGGGGGGGGGGGGCGGGTGGAGAAAGTGGCCACATCTGGTGAGAAGAGTCTCCACGCGGATAGAGCGCAGGGCGGGCACCTGCTGAGAGGTAACCGCAGCGGGAGTGCGGGCCGAGCAGGGGCTGGAGAAACTCCCTAGAGCGAGCAGCTTTCTGTGCAGAGGAGGAATGGGGTGGGGGTGGGGATTGAGCCCGCAACACAGGAACCATGACCTCCCGGTTCATAGGTGGAGGCTCAACCCCTGAGCCAGGCCGGCCGGGCGCCTCCCTTTCATTGCTGACCTGCGGGAAAGACAGAGGACACTGAGCCCCCACAGGACGACTGAGTTCTGGCGAGAGTCGAGGAGCAGAGGAAGGAGACCATCTCTGATGCCCCCCCCCCCCCGACCCCTCACGTCGTGGGCTCCCTCTGCAGCTCAGAGCACGGAGCAGGAAGTCAGAGCATCGCTGGGTGCAGGGGCTGCGGCAGGCGCTCTGTGGGGGGCGAGGCGTGGGCAGAGCTCATGCGTGTCCCGGGAGCCTGGGGCCTGGATCTCGGGGCTCAGTGCACAAGGGCAGGGGAGAAGCAGTGGCGTGGCTTGTGGAGTGTGCAGGGTGAGGCACGTTGGTGATCTGGGCGCCATCCGGGACCCTACAGTTTTTGATGCTTCTTATCAAAGTGAAATGCTGTTGATCAATGCGTCTCTTTTTTTTTTTTTAATTTCTTTATTGATTAAGGTGTCACATATTTGTCCTCAAACCCCCATTCCCATCCCACACCCCTCCCCACGGATGCCCCAACCCCCTGTTGAACTTAACCATTGGTTAGGCTCATATGCATGCACACAAGACCTTTGGTTGATCTCTCCCCCCTCCCCCCACCCTCCCCTATCCTCCCTCTGAGGCCCGATAGTCCGATCGTAGCCTCCTTGTTTCTGGTTCTGTTGTTGTTCATCAGTCTATGTTGTTCATCATTTCCCCTAGATGAGCGAAATCATGTGTCACTAGAGATATACTTATAAGAACTGAATGTGAGACGAGCAATAATAGCTATGCTGACAGGCAAATGAATCAGTCTGTAGTGAGTTTCTTTCTGGACCAACAGTTCTTTTGAGACCCAATATCAATGTCCACCAGTTCCTTATGAGTACATGTCGGCACTGACCCCTCAGCTCTGGATGGTGGACAAATGCAGGTCCGACTCCCTCTGGTTTGGTCTCGGCCGGACCCAGGGGCATGGCTTCACCCGGACCCAGGGGCGCGTGGCCTCACCCGGACCCAGGTGCGCGTGGCTTCACCTGGACCCGGGACCCAGCCTCACCCGGATCCAGGGGCACACGGCCTCACCCGGACCCGGGATCCAGCTTCACCCGGACCCAGGGGTGCGTGGCCTCTCCCAGACCCAGGGGCGCGAGGCCTCACCCGGACCCAGGGGTGCGTGGCCTCTCCCAGATCCAGGGGCACACGGCCTCACCCGGACCCGGGATCTAGCTTCACCCAGACCCAGGGGCGCGTGGCCTCACCCGGACCCAGGGGCATGTGGCCTCTCCCAGACCCAGGGTCGCGTGGCCTCACCCGGATCCAGGGGCGCACGGCCTCACCCGGACCGGGGACCCAGCCTCACCCGGATCCAGGGGCTCACGGCCTCACCTAGACCCGGGATCCAGCTTCACCCGGACCCAGGGGCGCATGGCCTCTCCCAGACCCAGGGGCGCATGGCCTCACCCAGATCCAGGGGCACACGGCCTCACCCGGACTCGGGACCCAGCCTCACCCGGATCCAGGGGCACATGGCCTCACCCGGACCCGGGACCCAGCCTCACCCGGATCCAGGGGCACACGGCCTCGCCCAGACCCAGAATTCAGCTTCACCCGGACCCAGGGGTGCATGGCCTCACCCAGACCCAGGGGCGCGTGGCCTCTCCCGGGCCCGGGACCCAGCCTCACCCGGATCCAGGGGCACACGGCCTCGCCCAGACCCAGGATTCAGCTTCACCCGGACCCAGGGGTGCATGGCCTCACCCAGACCCAGGGGTGCGTGGCCTCTCCCGGGCCCGGGACCCAGCCTCACCCGGATCCAGGGGCACACGGCCTCGCCTGGACCTGGGATCTAGCTTCCCCCAGACCCAGGGGCGCATGGCCTCTCCCAGACCCAGGGTCGCGTGGCCTCACCCGGATCCAGGGGCGCACGGCCTCACCCGGACCCGGGACCCAGCCTCATCCGGATCCAGGGGCACACAGCCTCACCCAGACCCAGGATTCAGCTTCACCCAGACCCAGGGGCGGGTGGCCTTACCCGGACCCAGGGGTGCGTGGCCTCACCCGGGCCCAGGACCCAGCCTCACCCGGATCCAGGGGCACACGGCCTTGCCCAGACCCAGGATTCAGCTTCACCCGGACCCAGGGGCACATGGTCTCACCCGAACCCAGGGGTGCGTGGCCTCTCCCGGGCCCAGGACCCAGCCTCACCCGGATCCAGGGGTACACGGCCTCACCCAGACCCGGGATCTAGCTTCCCCTGGACCCAGGGGCGCGTGGCCTCACCCGGACCCAGGGGCGTGTGGCCTCTCCCAGACCCAGGGTCGCGTGGCCTCACCCGGATCCAGGGGAGCACGGCCTCACCTGGACCGGGGACCCAGCCTCACCCGGATCCAGGGGCACATGGCCTCACCCGGACCCAGGATCCAGCTTCACCTGGAACCAGGGGCATGTGGCCTCACCCGGGCCGATCAATGCGTCTCTTAATGCGCTGAAGGAGGCCAGGTTTCATGTTCTATATCGATGGGGGTGTTATTTATTGATCAAACGGAGGCCCTTTATTGGTGTCCCTCGTTAGGGCCTCATAATGTGGAGGTTCTTTTCCCAGCCTTACGAAGGGTTCAGCATTCTGGAGAAAGGGGCTGTGCGTAGATGATTAAAGACTCCGGACACAAAGATAATTTTGAAAGGCTTTGGGGGTCAGAGGATCTTCAGCTGAAGGAGCTAAAGACTCACTCTTGTCTCAGGACCCCATGGTATATATTTAACACTATTTGTCCTAAGGCAAGGGAGAGAATATACTTCCAAGGGTAGGGTAACAGAAGCATTGTCAGTTTGGGGAATAGCCTACAGCTGGTCAGGTGTCTGGCCAACAGGAGGCAATAAGATGCCCTGAGCTGTCTGGCAGCAGACAAGCCTATTCAGGTTTGGGGGAAGTGCCATTTACCCGTTTCCAACAGGTAAACTACATACGTGGCTCACCCTTGTTGAGCCGCCCAAGTCCCACCAACCTTTGGAGTTAACTCTTGTAATTAATACATGCTGGAATGGGTTCCCAGCAGCACTTTCAGTCCTGGCTCCATTCTTAGGGGCCTGGCTCCAAACATGCTTGTCCCATGAGTGTGCGGATGTGAAGAGAATGAGCCATGTCACTCGGTTCTATGGGTCAGAAATGACCTGGGTCTATCACTCCCAGGTATTAGAGTGCGGGCAGAGGTTGAGCATCGACTTGTGAACCAGGAGGTCACAATTCCATTCTTGGTCAAGGGCACGTGCCCGGATTGCAGGCTCAATGCCCATTGGGGGCGTGCAGGAGGCAGTGGATCAATGATTCTCTCTCATCATGGATATCTCTATCTCTCTCTCCCTCTCCATTTCTCTCAGAAACCAATAAAAATATATTAAAATTATTTTTAAGGAGTTGTCAGCCACGGCTAAGAGTCTTTATTTGTTTCATTGGAAGCGAGGACAGGGAGGCCACTGTCACAGAGTTCCACAAACATCACTGACGCTTGCTTGTTGGCATCTAGACTTGGACATGCGGAGTGAGTGCCTGCAGGGTCTGACATGATGTGGGCGCCTCCGTCGTGTAACACGGAACCGGATGTGTGTGACGGGGAGGGGCCCATGGGGACCGGTGTCTCCAGAGGCTACGTAGACGGCACAAGCCCACGGGGAAATAAAGACCCAGAGGTGATGTCTGAGGCGCCTGCACCCCCAGGCGCCTGGGGACCAGTTAGAGCCTGAGCGCGGGAGGGGCCCTGGGACCCAAGGGGGGCACGTGGCCAGCGCATCCTGCTGAGGACCGAGAGCAGAGACCCCGAGGCCTCGGGGGACATGATCCCTGTCCCCACCCCCCCTCCTGTACCCTGACTCCAATGCTCGTGTGAAGGGTTATGGAGTCACAGTGAGCGTCGCTCCGATGTGCCCATTAGACAGTCAGGGAAGTGACTGGGCAGTGACAGCTGGTGGGGACTGAGAGCAATCCCAGTAAATCCAGAGCCAGCGCAGGAGCGGGCAGCCCGGAGGGGAGGCCGGCGCCCTCCTGGCCGCGTGGTCAGGTCGCCTGATGTTTGCCTTTGGGGATGAGGCGTGTGTTCTGTTCGCCTATCACTCACAGTTTTCCATTTCGTTGCAGAACTGGAATGGCTGAGGCTGACGGCCAGGCACTGTGCCCAGCATTTGTCCTGGATGAACCCACGGGTCCTCACACATCCGTGGTGTCCCCTTGTCTTACAGACGAGGACACTGAGGCAGGGAGGGTCAGCACCTGCTAGACCCCACGGTTGGAAGCTCCAGAGCTGAGCTTGAGCCCCGGGGGTCTGGCCCTGAAGGTGGGCTCTTGCTCACACCCCCCTAAGGGAAACGGCCCCCATTTGAAAGAGACCCACACGCCACCCCAGAATCCTCAGCGATGTGTGACGCTGCCGGCTAGGACCCCGGGGTGGCGGGACTGAACCTGCCCCAGTCTGAGGACAGGGGTGCACTGAGCACGCTCCTGTGTCCTAGGAGCAGGGCGTGTGCGCGGGGCTCTCAGGTCCCGTGTCCGTCTCTGAGCACATGGCGGTGAGGGCCCCTTCAGGGTGTGCCGGCTGCAGGGGTGTGGACGTCAGTGTGTTCTGTTGCTGCCACGGGTCCCGTCGCCAAGGGGCCACTGTGTCTGTTAGGTCCACGGCGACAGGTTTGCAGGGAGGAGGGGTGTCCCCGGGCCGACCCTGTATTCAGCTCCAGCATCAGCTTCCATCCCTGCTCACTGCGTTTCTCACGAGGCCGTCTTAGATTTCTCCGACGGCTGATTAATTACCTGCTCATTATGACAACTTGTTGATGGCTTTTTGTGTGCTGCCCCCTGGTTCGAAGGGCAGGTTTTCAACAAGAGGAGAGCCTCTGTGTTTGCTGGTCTTTGTTCACAGCAGCTTCTAGTTCCCAGAAAACAGAGAAAGTAGCGAGAGCCTGGCCGGGCCGCTCAGTGGTTGAGCGTCACTCTGTGCGCCGAAGGGTTGCCGGGTGGATTCCTGCTCAGGCCCCACCCAGCTGCCGCCTGAGTGCCTGTCCAGCAGGGACAGAGGGCCCGCTGGCGCTCCCCATGGCCCTGGTGGATTGAAAACAGAGAGAGTAGAGAAAGGTTCCCCCTCCCCCGCCTTCCGGACACGCACAGCTTCCCGGTCAGCATCAGGCCCTGTGCCGCCGGAACCCAGGGTCGCAGGTGCGGGGCCGGGGGTGAGGTGAGAGGGCGTGTGGCTCACAAGGACCTGCCCCCCTGTCCTGCCGAGTGGCCGAGCTCCTGTGTGTCCCCTCCAGCGAGGAGGACGAGCCCCTGCCGCCCCGTAGCCCCCAGCACGAGGTGGCCGTCGGGAGCTTTCTGCACAGAAAAGGAGGAGGAGGCTGAGCGGTGAGGAACGAGGTGGCCGTCAGCGAGAGCCCTGGAGGAGGCAGAAACCCAGAGGCACGCAACTGAGCTAGAACTTCGGTGCCACGCACCCCCTTTCCGTCCGCGTGTCCCCACTGCCCGACAACCGGTCCCAATCCTGTCTGCGCTGCGGGGCCTCAAGTCCGCTGCCCTGTCCCCTGCTCCCCACGGCCTTTCTCCGAGTTGTGTGGCCTCCCTGGCCCCATGGAGCAGCTGCCGCGGTCGGCTCAGGTGGAGGACCGGCCTGCGGGTGCGTCTCCTGCGGGGCCCGATGCCCACAGGGGCCAACCCTGACCCGACACGTGAGCGTCCACCAGGACACGTGCGCGCTGATGGGTCTGAAATCGGGGGGGGGGGGGGGGCGGCGTTGACACAGGAGCTGGAGTCGGAAGGTGGCGGTGGGAGGGCCGTCCTCCTCTCGGCACTGTTTTCTCCGGGGAAGCGGACACCGCGGACCTGGCTCCCTCCAGCGCCCGCAGCAGCCCTGGCACAGCGGGCACCGTGTGCCCTCAAGGGGCGGCCCAGCCACACTGATGGCTCCTGCACTCGGGGTCGCTCATCTCCCGCAGGGACACGTGCGGACCCCCTCTGTGCCAGGCCCTGGGTGAGGAAATGAGAACGCGGACCCGTCTGCACGGAGGGAGCTGACTCCCAGGGGCTCCCTCCCCCGAGGGGTGCGCACTGCCACCCTCCCGCCTCGGGCGGGGCTCCGGGGGCCGTGCAGGTGCCAACAAGGCCTGGCTCTGCCCAAGGCCCCGGGCTCTGTCGCTGACGGATGGCATCAGCCTCCGCGAGGAAGGGCGGGCGGGAAGCCAGGCCTGTGACCTGCCCGTCCCCTGTGGGCGGGACCGTGCGGCTCACTGGGTACAAAGAGCCCTGGGCGCCCGGGCTGCTCACCCAGCTCCTCTCGCTCCTGTTGGCTCAGCTGCGCTCCGGCCACAGGCACCATGAAGCTGGCGCTGCCTCTGCTGCTGGTCACTCTGGCCCTTTGCTGCCCCGACGGTGAGTGTCCCTTCCACGCAGACACCAGCGGCCGGGAGGACCCTCTCTGGTCCGGGTGCCGTAGGTGGGGAGGGGGACGGGTCAGAGTGAAACCTTTCCCGCCCCCGGTGCACCAGCCCCCGAAGCCCAGGACTCGGGGTGTCCCGTCCCGGGACTCTGGAAAGCGCCGCAGGCAGGTGCCGGGTCCCGTCGGAAGCCCCTCGCCCGCCTGGGCTGATGCAGAAGCAGCAGGACGGAGTCTGCTTCCTGTGGGTCAGGGCTCGGCCCGGCAGCGCGGTGACCGGACACAAGGCGGCGTCCCCAGGCCTCTCCTCCTGGTCACGGCGCCCAGGAGGGAAGGGCGATGGCGGGAAGGGGGGGCCGAGGCCGCCCTGGTCTCCCCGACGTCCCCTCAGCGTCTCTCGGGGCCGGTGGAGCCCGAGGCCGGTGGACTCCTGGGCTCAGACTCAGAATGTTCCAGCAGGAGCGGCTCCGTGGGAGGAGCAGCGCCGCCTGAGGCTCGGGGGCCAGGGTCCCCGTGGCTCTGAGACCCGAGGCGCTCAGGGGCCGGCAGGCCCACTCCCCCCAGGGGCCCCCCAGGACATGCAGAGCCCGTGGGAGCGCGAGGGCCGCCGCTGCCCGTGTCCCGGAGACGGGCCCGTGGCCAGCAGTGCTGGGCCTGTCCTCCCGCCCTCGGAGCTGAGCCCAGTCCTTTAGGGCTCCCTTCCGCCTGACTTTCCGAACCCCGTCCTCTCTCCCCGAGGCCTCTGACCGACCCCCCACCTCCCTGCAGGGCGGCCTCTGACCCGCCCCTCCACCTCCCTGCAGGGCGGCCTCTGACCCGACCCTCCACCTCCCTGCAGGGCGGCCTCTGACCCCACCCTCCACCTCCCTGCAGGGCAACCTCTCACCCCACCCTCCACCGCCCTGCAGGGCGGCCTCTGACCTGACCCTCCACCTCCCTGCAGGGCGGCCTCTCACCCGACCCTCCACCTCCCTGCAGGCGGCTGTCTCTCAGGTGGGAGGGGCCTGGTTGGGCGCAGTCCCAGCTGCAGGAGGTTGCAGAGGCCTGAGGGTGGGGACGGAGAATCCAGACCCAGAACGTGGTTCCTGCAGGTCTCAGCACAACCCACAGGCCTCTGGGGAGGCCTGTCCGTCAGGGCGGAGCCAAGGAGCCAGTCTTTTCTGGGCATCAGCGTCGGATGTGACCTCCAGACGTCCTTGGTTAAGCGGGAACCCTCTCTGTCCCCTGACATGGTCCTAGTGGTGGACTGAGTCCCAGAGCCCCCTCTTCACTCATGGCCTTCCCCCCTCCTCTCCGCCTGTATTGTCCCCCTCTGGGCCCTCTGCTAGGACCTCCCTCTACCTTCCCTGGAAGGCTGAGGCTAACAGCTCCCTCCCCAGGAGCCAGACAAGGCCAGGAGGGGCTCTATTGAGAGGCAGAGCTGAGCCTGAGATCCAGGGACAGTGACCAGGGCACAGCCGGGGATCTGGGGAAGCCCTGGGTGTACGTGACAACGGGTGAGAGTGACCAGGGCGTCACCTGGGCGCCCTCCTGGCTCCGCTGCGTGCTCTGCGACCTGGCGCCGTGAGGCCTGGGGGAGGTGCATTGTCACCGAGGAGCCCTTCCCGCCCTGGTTCCGGTCTGGTTCCGGGGCCACAGAGCCGCGGGAAAGCGACTTTCCTACATCGATTGTGTTTCTCTCTCTTCGGCTCCAGCTAATGCGCAAGTCTGTCCATTTCTTGAAAGGGGAGCGAAAAGGTTCCTCTTGGATCCGAAACCATTTGGCAAGCACGGCCCTGCCATGATGTTAGCCCCTGGAACCTTCTCCCAGGACGTCCAGGAAGTGAAGACATGCTCAAATCAGATCCCCTTTCCCGGCAGACTTAAAATTTACAAAGTTGTGGTAAGTTCGTTCTCCTTTCTGCACGAGGCTGCTGCTCAGCTCCTGGGCAGGCGGGGGGAGGGCGCTGCCCTGGGGGCACAGGGGGGAAGGGCTCTGAGAGAGGGGCCGTGGCCATGGCTGGATGGTGACCCGACCCCGCTGAGCCAGCCTCAGGCGGCACAGCCTCTGCAGGCCCCTCCCTGGGCTGCAGGCTCCCTGTGTCCCCAGGGCGGACAGCGGCCCAGGCGCTGATGGTGACGGCCACGCACCGCTGCCTCCCTGCCTGGGAGCGTTCTCCAGGGCGACCCTCACCCCAGGCAGGAGGCGCTGTCCCTGGGGAATGCTGTGGGGTGGGGTGCGCAGGGGGAGGCAGGGGAGGGCGGGAGCTGGCCCTGCCCCGTCAGGAGGGAGGCTGCGGGGCTCTGGCAGGTCACCCATCAGGCCAGAGGGCAGGGCCTCCCAGGTCTGTCCTCTGAGGCCACGAGTGGAGATGACCGCCTCCCTGTCTCTCTGAGGAAATCAGACATTGGGGGGAGGGGGATGGGGGGCTCAGCTCCTCCATCCCTGAATTGGTTGAGCTTTAAGCACGTGTCCCCACAGGGCTCCTGCCATCCGGCCCTGCCCCCTCTCCCCGCCCTGCCCCCGGCGTCCACTCTGGAGTGAAAAGTCCCGTCCTGGGACCTGGGACTCAGAGAAAGCACATCCCGGGGTGTTGGCCCCCTTTGTCCCCCTCCCGGCTCCATCAGAAACCCGAGGCCACTCCTGGGCCCCGCGGGCTCTGTGTCCGGCCGTGGCCAGGGCTCTTGGTGGCGTGTCTGTGGCTGTGCCGGCACCGGGACCACTGAACTCCCCACCCGCTCCCTGGCCGCCCGCTGCCCCGTGTGCCTTCGCTGGTTGCAATGTCTCCGCGTCTTGGTTGTGAACACACTCTGCCCGCGGCCTCTCCAGGGGCAGCCTGACTGACAGCCTGTCTCTCTTGGTCTATTTCAGAGGGATATCATAGCCAAGTGCAACAATTAGATTTCACACACCTTACCTATGAGCCCACCGTCTACCAATGATGCGCTGACCTTCCCGGGAAAATGCAGAGGTTTCAACGTCTTGCTTCAATAAACCACTTGCCCTGCACGTCTCTGCCTGTCTTGTTTTAATCCGGTCTCTGGCCGTGGGCGGTGGGGAGGGCATCATGAGGGGCCGTGGGTGGTGACAACAGTGCATCCCGCTGACCCGACGGGCAGTGGCCGTGGGCCTGGCGGCAGGGATCACAGAGGGAACGGGGGCTCCGGGCCCGGCCCGGGTCCCTGCACAGGCCTCCCAGGCCCGGCCCCGCACGAGCCACGCAGGCTCCGCACCTCCGTCCCCGAGGCGCCCTCGCAGCCACCAGACGCCTGAGCACTCTGGCCTCGTGCCCAGCGGCTGCTCCAGGACCCGCTGTGGCTCAGGGCCTGCTCCCCAGGGGCCAGGACAGGAGGCCGCGGTCTGTCTGCCCAGACCCGGTGTGGGGCCTGCTGGCTGTGAGTCCAGGGGCAGCTCTTCCTGGCGGCTTCCCACTGGCGGCGGATGGCAGGCGGTCTGGCTCTGGGGCTGCAGTGCCCCGCGGAGCTGCCATTGCACCTCCTTCCTGTGAACCCCCTGCCCCTCCCCCATGTGTGGGACGGCAGAGAGCGGACCCAGGACACCCAGGGTGGTCGCCCACACTCAGCACCTGCCCGTGGATGGCAGCTGCCAAGTCCCCACAGGAAAGAAAGGACGCCCAGGGCTTTTGGCGGGGAACTTGTGGGGGCTCAGACCCCACTGCAGCTCCTCTGAGCCTGACACAGAGAGTCACCCCGTGCCCCCTCCACGGCCCCCTCCCTCGCATGGCCTGTCCTTCCATCTGCACAGCCATCGTCACCGGCCTGCCCGCGTCCCTCCCGCTTGTGCCCAAGGCTCCTACCCGGCCCCCTGGACGGAGCTGCCCTCCCTGCAGTGCGCCTGCGCACCCACACCACAGCGACCTCCACAGGAAGGGGTCGGCCCTTCTGCACCTGAGAGCCTAGGCCCTGGTCCCCCTGTTTCCAGGACGAGGACTTACCGTGAGTCCTCAGCTCCTCCCCTGAGGAGGGCACATGATGCCCCCAGGACGGCGGGCCCAGCCATGGTTACCTCCTGCTCCCAACGCCCCGCGCTCCACAGCGAGTGCGCAGGTGTCACCGCGGGACACGCACACTCAGCTGCCTCTCTTCTGACCCCCAGGACGCGCTCAGTCTCCGCCTGCGCTTGGAGGACGCAGGATTCTTGAGCTCTTGCCACAGCCTGAGAGACACAGGCTGGAGTCCCGCCGGGAGGGCCAGGCCCCCGCTGGCGCCGCACACAGGGCCTGGCACGACCGTCCCTGCACCCTCCCCTCTGTCCCTGCTCTGCCCCGTCTGTGCCCCGCCATCATTGTCTATAGGCCACTCACGTTGGTCACCCCCCCACACCTGGTCATGTTGGGGTCCCTCTGCCTCCACTTTGCTCCCTGCACAGGACAGGTGACCACACACACACAAATAGACACACACAAACAGACATGCACATAGAAAATGCACACAGACAGACAGACATGCATTCAGGCACACATGGACACAGGCACACAAGAACATATCCCGACAGGCACACAGGAAGCCATTTATATATAGACAGACATGCACACACAGGCATAGTGAGCCGTCTGTTCTCTCTGTGTCTTTTTAAAAAAAAAAATTTTATTGAATTTTTACAGAGAGGAAGGGAGAGGGATAGAGAGTTAGAAACATCGATAAGAGAGAAACATTGATCATCTGCCTCCTACACACCCACTACTGGTGATGTGCCCGCAACCAAGGTACCTGCCCTTGACCGGAATCGAACCCGGGACCCTTGAGTCCGCAGGCCGATGGTCTATCCACTGAGCGTCACCGGTCAGGGCCTCTCTGTGTCTGTCTGTGACGTACTATTCGCATCGCAGAGTGGTGGCGAGAACATAGTGAATACATTCATGACACGAAAGGACAAATGGAATCACCATTTGATGGTGCCACCATCGTTTCTGACGTATCGATGGCATCAAAACGGAGAGAGACAGAAGCCGGGCGAGCTGTTCATGGATCCGTGTCCTGTGGGACTGCTCTAAGCCCTCGGGGCCAGGAAGAGCGCTCGCCCGTGGGACCCCGTCCCGGGTCTTCAGAAAGCTCGTTGACTGTGCTTCGCTGGCGTCTTCATGGGGATAAACATTCAAAGTAAAACAAGCTGCTCTGGGCAAATACAAAATACGATGGCTGGAAAATTATAAAGCATTTGGAAGACAAAGCAGAATAGAGTAAAAACGGCCTAGAAGACCAGGTTGTGAGAGAGAAGCACAGCAGGGTAAGGCTTCCATTCAGGAGGTCCAACCAACAGGATTGCAAAATGAGAGCGATCCAGGTGGAAAGAAAGTCACCAAAGAATTACATCAAGCAAATCTCCCCACAGGGAGGAATATGAAATGGGCCCGGCCAGCGCGGTTCCCTGGCTGAGCATTGACCTAGGAACCAGGAGGTCACGGTTCCATTCCCGATCAGGGCACATGGGTTGTGGCTCGATCCCACGTAGGGGGCCTGTAGGAGGCAGCTGATCAAAGATTCTCTCTCATCACTGATGTTTCTACCTCTCTCTCCCTCTCCCTTCCTCTCTGAAATCAATAAAAATATATTTAAACAGAGAATATGAGATGGACTAGCTCACTCATTCCCCACATGAGACACCTCTGTGCGCCTTTTTGGAACAGGGCCCTAAGGAAGGAGCTCCTTTCAGGAGCAGACGCACGTCCCAGGCAAGGCTGGGAACAAAACAGAATCCACACAAGCCTGGAGCCACCGAGTGACACTGACCCTTCTGAGGCTCTGACCTGTGAGTGAACAGGGCCAGCCTCCTCCATGCAGCTCACGGCCATGTCAGCAGGAAGAAATGAAGATGTTTCTGGATGCAGATCTTCAAAAGTCTGATCTGCTAAGTTCTTTCCCTCAGAGGCGGGGAGAAGGTCTGCTCTACAAAAAGGAGTCAATGAAAAAACACACAACACACAAGGCATGAAACCCAGTAAACACGGGATAGAACACAGATGTCACAGGTGCATCCGTGTTCCTCACAAGGATTTCCACAGCAGGAGACACATGCTCACGTTCTCAGGGAAGCTGTTTTTCAATATTTTCTTTATGGAACAATGCTCCTATACCATTATTTATGTATATAAGAGGCTAAGTGACCGTCCGACCATCCAACCGTCTGCCCGGTGGCTATGATGCGCAATAATCACCAGGGGGCAGACGCTCAGCGCAGGAGCTATCCAGCTGCGGTGACTTGGCAGCAGCGGATTTGGGGTGACACACACCCAAATCAGAGAGGAGGAAGCCCGATTCCAGGATGCATCACCTGAGAACTGCCCTCTCTCAATCCAGGACCCCTTGGGGGATATCAGAGATCCAGTTTCGGCCCCATCCCCACAGGCCAGGCCGAGGGACCGCTCACCCCGAAAATTCCCTTCAAACCGGGGAGGGACTGCGGGAGGTTGGCTCCAGGGCATGTCTGGCCCATCTTGCCCAGTCGTGCCCCACTGGTCACCTTCTAATTAATTTCCTTTCAATGTGCACGAATCAGTGCACGGGGGCACTAGTTTCCAAATAAAAATGTATAAAATGACAGGAAATTTTAAGACAGAAATGCAACGGAATGCCAGGAGTAAAGAAAAAGAGCAAAAAATGGTTGGGGATAAAATTTGGCAAAAAATAGGATAAAATGGTGTAAATCATTTCAGATAACTTGGCTTCTAGGCTAAACCAAATGTAGGGGAAATGTGATGTGTTTTGTGGAAGGGATTAATGGATTTCCTTAAGGCAGTGGTCGGCAAACGCATTAGTCAACAGAGCCAAATATCAACAGTACAACGATTGAAATTTCTTTTGAGAGCCAAATTTTTTTAACTTAAACTATATAGGTAGGGACATTATTATTAACTTAATTAGAGTACTCCTAAGCTGGCCTTTACAAAAAACTCAAGGGGCCAAAGAGCCGCATGTGGCTCGGGAGCCGCAGTTTGCCGACCATGGCCTTAAGGAATCGATTAGCATGTGAAAGGTCAGGGCCTAAGACAGGGCAGAGGAGAGCTGAGGTGTGTCACCAGCAGGATCTTCTATCACAGACATGAAAGGCGCACAGACATCCAAGGGAGACCAAGCCTGAGGAGCGCGCATTCTGCAGGAAGAGAAGCTCTGTGAGGAGCTGAGGACAGGGCTGGACCCGGAAGGACAAAGTCTGTGAGGGTGACCGACAGGAGCGCGTGCGACCCTCCAGGAGTGAGGACCAGCCCGGCGAAGTCCCCACCTTGACGCTGAGCTCCGAGCTGGAGGACACACGGCCCCACTCCTGTCGGCCTAGGTCTGCACTGAGGCTCCACTCACTGTCCACTGAGGGCAAGACCACCTCACGCTCCACCAGCGCCAAGGCTTCCGGAAATTTCTCCATCATGGGGTCTCAGCCACGGCTCTGGAGCCACTGGGTGGAGAAGGGTTCTCTTCTGGTGGGTGCCCTGAGCACTGCGGACCGTTTAGCAGCAAACCTGCTCTCACCCAGTGGATGCCAATAGCACACCACCCACCTGTGAGGACACACAGGTATCTCTGGACATGGACAAATGTCCTCACAGGTGGGCACAAGGAGGGGGAAATCGGCCCCAGGAAAGAGTCTCGGTTCTGGCATTGGAAAGAAGTGTTCTTAGATCTCTCATAGTCCCCTGGCCATTCCCTGAAGGGCCAGAGGTGCCCGCTCTGGAGGCCTATGGTTCGCAGGAAATCCCGGCATGAGCTGCAGGGAAATGAGTAACAGATTGAGAAGATGATGGAAATCAAATGAGCCTTAGGGGCTGTCACAAGTGTGTGGGGATTAAATATTTAACCACACATTTCGTGGAAACATCAAGTTATGTAAAGGTCATGGTTTTTGTGAAGGAGCCAAGGAGAACTGGCTGGAGGTGGCACCTGATCCTGACTCAGCTTCCAAATCCGGTCCCTATCCCCAGGCATTAGATGGATCCGGGTTAGATGGGATCAAGCTGATGTTTACTGCTGGGGAACAAGAGGACAGAGGTGGCCCGGGGCCTGGATGTCAGAGCTCCAACTTCTTGCTCTCCTGACCTGGTCCCACCCATGGTGATGCCACACTTTTCTCCAGAAACACAAAGGACTCGGTGTTAGCACCAAGATCTCAGGCTGATGCCTGGATTTAGTGTTGGGCATGAGCCGTGCCTTCATTAGATTATCTAGTTAAAATGTGCGTCTCTTTCTAAATAGACCCAATAAATAAACATGTTGTGTAATCAGAGAATTCTTAATAGAATTGCAAATCCTGTTCCTCAAAGAAGTTACACACCTAATTAGACACCTACTGTATCACTGTTGTCACTCAAAGACCAGAAAAGCCCAGGTCATGACCTCTAGGACTCAACAGGGGGAAAGGGCCATGAGGTCAGGTCCTGGTCACCAGGAGAAAGGTGTACCCACAAGCCATGGGGTCTTGGGAAGGTGATCCCCAGAGATTCAAGGCTTCGTTTTCAAACAGGAAATGGGCTGTCTGTGCTGTGGCATCGGGAACAAATAAAGAGTTTCAAGCTAAAGGGACTCAGGCTGGGACAGTGGAGGAGACTTCACCTGGACCAAAGGCCTCGAGAACAAAACTGCGGGGCCAGCCCAGACCTCCACCTGGCGTCCACACAGGGCAGCTGGGCAAGTCCCGGTCCCAGGACTCCATCTGAGTCATCACCTGAAGGGCCATAAGGGTCACACTAAGGAGACCTGTCTCTGATGTCAGAACACCTGGCTGCATTCCCGGCTCTGCCCCCCACTAGCTGTGTGCCCTTGGTCAAGGGACTTGACCTCTGTGGTCCTACTGTGTGCAGCTGGGGAGAAATGGTGACCCTACCTCCTGGGAGGGAGACCACACATCTCAGTTTGCTCAGGAGGATCCTGGTCTATGCTGCTGCCCTGGCATTCCATGCATTTAGTGGCCTCTTCTCCCTGCTGAGGTGCCCCAGGTGGACACTAAATTTCACCATCTCTCTCCTCATTGGGTTGTTGTTGTGAAGACAAAGAGAGGTGGTCACCAGTGCTCCGCAGGGAGTAAGCGCTGTGTCACTATTTGCCATTCATGCTCTCCTGAACCTGAAGCAAGTAGCACAGGGAGCAGCTGGGTATTGAGAAGGTTCATAGGCCAATGCCACGTAGACTGTGTTCAACAGAGAAGATCTGCATAAACTGGATCTCATGAAACTCTTTCAAGGAGTCAGAAAAATATCAGGTAAGAATGGATCGAAATACAGTGCTTAACTGTCAACTTTGACCTTTCCCCTCGTATCTGAACGGGATGATCTCTGCGTCTCTTGGAGGATGGAGAGGAACAGGAAATTAATCGCTGGCAGCTGACGTGTAGACAGCACCTACTCTGTGCCCAGCCCTGTTCTGAGGACTTACGGGCTGTAAGTCATTCAGGCCTCACAACAAGCCTAGGCCTCTTCCCCTTGTACCAAGAGACCCCGAGGTGATACCCCCAACCGCCGGCTAGGCTCAAGGCATCAGAGCCACCAAGATCAATAAACCTCTCACTGCCATCAAGATGTCTCCAAGACCAGGGCCTGTCCTGAGTTTCTGTCCTGGGAAAGTACCTCCCAGGCCAGCTTCCAGATGCTGGCATGATCTTACAGAAGAAGAGGCTCACCTCCAAGAACGTCGTTGAAATAGAACCTCGTTGAGGTAGAACGTCCTTGAGGTTAGTGTCTCAACAGCCCTGGAAGTGAGGGGCGGAGCCCGTTTACAGAATCGGAGAAAAAGTAAAGTAGAAAGTTTCTTGTGTCCAAATACCGTAGAGCTAATTTCTTCAACTAACTTACAACGAGTGAAAAATTCAAGGATCATATACACTAAAGATCCTTGTGTCGATTTTACTTTCAGTGAATCACTAAGAATGAAAATAGCTCTCACTGAATGTCATTACTTTTATTAAGGATGGCGAGACCTCAAATCAAGAAGATGAGTGTGAGTCCCTCTTAGGTCTTGCTTGAGCCCGAGTACTGGTCAAATAGAATTCTAACCGCACATTATGTGCCCTCTGCCTGGATAGCTCACCTCTGCAGCATGGTTTGTCACAGCAGGTGGCCAGGAGATGTCACACGAACATGGAAACCAAAGTTGACTTCTGTGCTCCAGTTTCTGAACTGAGTTTGGGGACCTGGGTCTAAGGACCTTTGGGAGCTGAAACCATCAGGCCAGCAACACAGGCATGCGGACCTTTTGGTTTATCTGTTTCTGCTGTGAACACTTCCTTTAAATGAGTTTCTTGAGAGCCGAGTCATAGTTCTTGGACGCACCTGAGAACGGTCATCGTGGGCTCTGGAGAAAACATGGAAGTAAAGAAACACAGACTCATCGTACACGACAGGGGGTCGCTTTTGCTATGAGGCCCACTGTCCAGCAGACAACAGGGCAGGTCCATAACCACGGACACCAGCAGAGCCCTCACTGAGTCCTGTTCAAGGAGGAAGTCTCCCATTCATTATGACTGTCATTCACGTGCCTTTGGAATGATGGCCAACAACGGTCAACAGGGAGACAGTGCACACATAAGAACACCACCTTCCTTATTCCATAGTCTTCCTAAGTCAATATTGTGCTTGGAAACTTGGGGTGCAGCTGAATGATGGAAAGAAATGGGTCCCAAACCATCCACACAGAGGACAGTGCATTCACGGCTCATTACCTATTGGCTCACCTCTCAGGCGCTCTCACCCATGTCTCTTTCTTTACTCTAAGCCACGTCGGCTCTCTTGTTGCTTCATGCCGGCACCGCTTACACTGATGCGTATTTTCTCTCTCGTGAGGCGTCCTGCCTGTCTGACACCGAGAGGCACACTTTCCAGGCTTCCCTTTCCTCGCCGAGTGCCATCGCACTCAGGGCCTCAGTACCTGCTGTTGCCTCTTCTAGAACACTCCTATCCAGCAGGTCCCTGGGAGTCACTGTTCACTGATGCAGGAAATGGCACACAACCGAAGGAGTCCTGGTGGGATCGCCTGCCGGGACCTCCTGCAGGATGCTGCCCTAGCGGTTTTATGTTTTTCGGGACACAATCACTTTCCTTTATCTCAGATTCAATGGGAAGCTTGTTTGTTGACTTCCAGTTCAAGGTAAGCTGCACAGGTGCAAGGTCTCGGTCCACCTTGACTCTACATCTGAATCTGTGACACGAAGCACAGGGCCCAGGTGCGGGGGCCTGATGCGGCGGGGGCCAGACATGGCGGGGATCTCCCTTTTCCACGTCCTGCGCGGAAAGAGAGATGAACGAACCGGTTCTAAATGGAGGCGGCCAGGGATTGAGAAATATTAGAAATAAAGAGAGGAGAGATAGATTTGAAAGCTGGGGCTGGGTGATTCTTTCTGTGCCTGGCTGAGGCCACAGAACAGATCCAGACTGCAAAGCTGAGGCTTTATTTATAATCAGGACAAACAAGGCAATTAACAATGTTCTTGTAAATTTCACTTGTTTTGGCAGCACTTGCTGCCCCTCCCACAGCCCACTAGCTACCCAGGAAGGATCTAGGGATCAGTTACAGGATCAGGCTTAATTATGCTGGGAGGGGTCTGCCCTCCAAACGAACTTGTTTGTGACTCTGCCACAGGTCAGTCCGAGGCTTAACCCTATAACCACTTCCTACACCCAGGCTTAGGAGAATGATGGTTGTCATGACCATGGATTCGTAAAGGGATGGATGGATGGATGGATGGATGGATGGATGGATGGTTGGAAGGATGGATGGGTGGATGATAGGTGGATGAATAAATTAATGGATGGAGGGATGGATGGGTGGATGAAAGGATGTATGTATGTACATATGTATGCCTGGATGGATGCATGGATGTGTAGATGAAACCTGTGGGTTAGTCATGATTACCCTTCCTAGGCCCTGTGCTCGGCTTCTATGTGGAGTGCCTGGCATTCTTACAAAAGCCGCCTCGGTGTCATTTATGCTCGTTGTAGAAACGGAAGTTGGGGACAACCAGCCCTATCTTTCCCAAGGTCACTTCGTGGTTAGCGGTGGCATCCAAGATGCAAATCCATATCTGCACGGGCCCAGATATCTCCCACCACACAGTGCTGCCTCCCTTAAGCATCAGGGATTCTACTTCTCACATCATCTCCTGAATCAGTGGAAGGAAAACCCTAAAGCTAACAAAACGGAACAAAATGTAACTCTACATTTGTACGTAAATTTCTAAAATTTCTGGCCTTAACTACATGAGATTGTCTTTGTACAAACAACCTTCAACCAAGCAAGGTGAGAAGCTATTGCTAGTTCCTGACTTAGTCCATGGGCGAGGAAAGCCTGCCCTCCACAGGCGCTGGGTGGTATTGCACCCAGCCCAGGTGATGGGGGAGGCAGGAGGCACAGGAAGAGGATGTGAAGTTCTCTGGACTTCCCAGAAGCAGAGGAGAAAAAGGAGGAGTGGGGGGGTGAGGGGGGGGGGAGAAGGGGAGGGGAGGAGGCACAGGGAAAGAGCTGGAGGAGGAGGAAGAGGGAACGAGGACCAAAAAAAAACAAACAAAAAACACAAGAGTGACAGTGCAGACTCACAGTGCTGTGATTCACCTTCTTATTCACAAGCACCTCAGCATGATTTTCATCTAATGTCATTACCACGATTGCAGTTCTGAAAATTATGAGATTTTTTTTAAGGCTCTGATTCCTTGGTTTCTACAAACAGACCACGGGCGGGCTGGGTTCCAGATGATTCTCGCTGTCCTTTCTGGGCCCAACGCCAGCTTCACCCCATGACTCATCCCATCATCTGTGGGAGGGGCTAAGTGGCCGCCAGGAGAATAAAAGGAGGAGTCTGGGCTCTCACCTCCTAAGTGAGTCCTTCTTCCCTGCCACGTCCGAGTGACCAGCCCGCAGCAGCTGCCTGAGCCATGAAGCTGGCGGTGGTGCTCATGCTGACCGCCCTCCCCCTTTACTGCTATGGCGGTGAGTGTGGCAGCGCCAGGCTTTCGGGGGGAGGTGGTGTCAGGGCCCCTGGGGCAGACCTCCTGCTCCCCATTCCCCAGGCCAGAGCGCCTCATTTCTCTGCCATCTTCCTGGCTCCATCGTGTTTGGCTCTCTGGGCTGTGGAAGCCAGGGAGCTGGGGGCATTGGGTGCGGGAGGCGGGACAAGGAGGCAGATATCCTGGGGCTCAGAGAACATCCTAGACCCCGAGTTCGCTCTCCCAGAACAGAGGACTCCAACCATTGGCCAGAAGCTCGATGAATTTATGTCTCTACTGGGAGGTAAGAAGATGGCCATCGTCATGGTTACGCCCAGCAAGGCCTTGGTGCCTCTGGGTCTGAGCCCGCTTTTGTGTGCTTTCTTCCCAGGTTCTGGCTGCGCAGATTTGGAGTATCTGATCGATAACACCATTGATCCTGCGGTGACCGAGGATAAGTACATCAACGATCTTGAGGAGTTCCAGCCGGATGAGGCCACTGAAGAGGCCCTCAGGATGTTTAAGCAGTGCTTTCTCCACCAGAGCAACCGCACCCTGAGCCGATTCAGCGAGGCCATGGTAATGGCGCTCTCCCCTGCCCAGCTCTGGGAGCACTGGCAAGGGACACGCGGGCGGTCAGTTTGCTACTGACTTCTGAAAAGCAGGTGTTGATCACGCTTCATGTCATCTCTGTGAACTTGGGTGCTGACACCCAGAAAGCCATGCAAGGGGCGGGGGCTGCTGTGCCTGCTCACGTGGCGGAGTCTTTCGTGAGTGACACAGAGAGAGGCCACGAGGGAGGAGAGCGTGTGGGCAGAGGCTTCCTACCCCTCAGCCCCCAAACCTCTGATTCTCGAGACGACCCCCACGTTGAAGAGTGAGAAACACACGTAGGAAAGCATTTCAGAGAGTCTTGACAAGAGAGCAGAGAGTCACCCGTCAGGAGAGCCCACTCTCTGGAACGCGGTGCCCGGGCCCTTGGGGCACCCACGTCGGCCAGTGCACGTGGCCGGCCGGCCTGGGCCTGCGGCAGCCCCGTGAGTGACAAGGGGAAACCTCGGCTGGGAACCGCCAGGGGGGGGGGCGGGTTGTTGAAACAAGAGTCAGTGTAAACGGTGAGCCCGTCTTTCTGATTAGAGAAGAGAGGGCTCAGTCCTTCCTGGCGTTCTGTCCCCACCCTAACAGCCCCCGGAAGCAGTCCGGGCAGCAGTGGGAGGTCTGGCCACGGCAGAGACATCCACGCTGCATGACCAGGCGCTTCCTGACGCCGGGCTGCTGATGAGCTGGGGACCTGCAGGAACGAGGAGGAAGCCAAGCGCGTGGGGGAGGCACCTGCTGGGATGTGTGCGGACCGGTCTCTGAGAGCGTGGCCTTCGGGGAGGGGGGAGGATGGAGGGATCGCTAGGGCCTGGCGCTGCACTTGGGCGAGAGGAGAGGCCCTGGAGGTGGGGACCGTCACAGGACGAAGCTGTACGTTGGGGAGGGAGGGTCCCGCTTCTGGGACAGGCGCTCACCGTGGTTCCACCTGAAAGCCTCAGCAGCCCTCATGGCGGGTGCGGCCTTCTCTTTGCAAACGGAGGTCAGAGGAGCCCCTCGGGTGCGCGTGTCCTCAGCTCTGTGGCCACAGGCACGTGGCCGGCAGCCGGGTGCAGGCCCGAAGCCCCCCAGCTGCTCACGGGCGCGTGTTGGGGCTGAGACACGGAGCGGGGGCAGCACAGCCTGGGCATGGAGGCCTTGTCCCCAGCGGAGGACACACGCAGGGACCAGCGCCCAGCGCCCGGGGGGACGGGTCTGGAAGCAGCGCGGCCTCGGCCTCAGGCAGTGCCTCCTGAGCCCCAGAACAAGGGGAGACCCCGGCGGAACCCCCGCGCCCGCTCCTCTCCGTGGCGGGAGGACGAGGAGAGGCCACGTCTGTGCTCAGGGGCCTTGGTGGGAGAGTGGGAGGGATGACTCTGTCTGTTTTCCAGGACGCCATATACAACAGCGAGCAGTGTGCCTCCTACTGACCCACACGGCCTTTCCTCCGACAACAGACCGGCCAGCCAGGACTCTCCCCGGCAGACCACAGCTTAGCGCCCCTCTGGGCCTTTAGATCCTGAAACCGCAAGACATGGTTGAAACCTCCCCACATTCATTTCAATAAAGTGCCTGCACACCAGCGCTCTCTTGGGTGACTGACCAAACGGGGCCCGCGGAGACTCCCGCACACTGCGCTGCGCACACGCTGGGACACGGGCGCTCAGTTCAGAACCCGTGGCTGAGACGCGGGGATCTGCAGGGTGCCCTGTCCCTGACCATCCTGAGCCCTACAGGACCCTGTCCCTGGGAAAGTGCCCTCCCCCCACCTCTTGGGACCTTCTGATCCGACCTCAGGCGCTCAGGCTCCAGGACGCCCCCATGTCCTCACGTCCACACTGCACCCTCTCCCAGGGCCGGGCTCACCTCTGGGTGCTCTCTGTTCCTGACCGAGGGGCGGGGAGGGAACAGAGCAGTGAGAGAAGGGACTCGGGCAAAGCGGGGCTCCATCCTGGCTTGAATGTCCTCCCACTTCTCCAGAACACCCCGGCCCCCTGACACCACTAGGCCCAGGCAAAGGACCCTTTCCCCAACCCACGGCTTATAGCTTACCCAACACACACACTCACATACACACACTCACACACACACACACACACACATGCACGCACACACAAACACACACACATGCACACACAAACACACACACTCACAGACACAAGCACACACCCGCACACATGCACACATGCGTGTGCACACACACATTTCTTTAGTGAGAACTCGTGGGCCATGCAGTCTTGGGCTCTGAGGCCTTTGGGAAGTTGCCTTTGCTCCTGCTGGACCCGGCCGTTGGGAGAGGCGTCTGTCCCTTTGCCGTGGGCGTGGACATGGTGGTGGAGCTGCTGAAGGCCCTGCGTTCTGAAAGTTGCTGAGTTGAAAGGAAATGGTACCTCAGTTGAAAACTCTATATTTTTACACATCGAGACATGATAAGCACAGAGTTCTGAGTGGATACAGACCGTACATACTGTCCTAGTCCGCTCAGGCTGCTTAAGGAGGTACATAGACCAAGAGGCTTAAGCAAACATTTATTGAGACTGGGAACTCCAAGGTCAAGGTGCCAGCAGAGTCAGTGTCTGTGGGGGCCCTTCCCTGCCCCCCCCCGCCAGACCCGCCAAGGATCGGCCATCGATACCCCTATTGGGGCCGGGGTTGCCCCCCAACCTCTCAGGTCCTCTTCTCCCGGCAGAACCCCAGCTAGGCGTGAATTCGTGACCAGGCCTCTAGTAAAAGTATAAGCAGAAGGAGGGAAATAACAAAGGTGGAGCAGAAATCGATGACATTGGGAAAAAGTTATAGAAAATATTTAAACCAAAAGCGGGTTCTTTGAGAAGCTCAAAAACAATCCATACACCTGTCTAGACTGAACAGGATGAAGAGAAAGAAATGACCAATGCCAAAAATGATGGAGGTAAAACCACTACTTTGGCTAAGATAAAGTGTAAAACTATTTTCAGAGATGACTTGTAGAAAATCTCAGAGTGTCTACCAAAGGGTTAAGCGAGTTTAGCATGGTTGCAGGATATAAGATAAATATACAAAAATTAATTTTATTACTATATTCTTGAACAATCAGAAAGTGCAATTTACAATAATGTCTAATATTATCAAAAATCTTAGGAATCCTATCTACTAAAGAGGGAATATGCTAATTGACTGCCACGCCCTGACAAAGATGGCGGTGCCCACAGCCAATAAGGAGAGAATATGCTAATTGACTGCCATGCACTCAAAGATGGTAGCGCCCAGTCGCCTCAGCCCCCAGCCACCCAGGGCCGGCCCGAGGTGCAGGCAAGCCTCGGATGTCGTCTGCCCATCTGCCCAGGCCCGCCTGAGGCTCACCTAACAAGAGCCAGCCAATGCTTGTGCTGCTGGCAGTGGCAGCAGCAGAGGTGTGATGGGGGCATCGCCTTGCCCTGATCACCGGGTTGCCTCCCGACCCTGAGGGTGCCGGGAACCAATTCCAGCATGTAATAATTACACAAGTTTCACCCAAAGGTTGGTGAAGCTTGGGCGGCTGAACAAGGGTGAGCCACATATGTAGTTTACCTGTTGGAACAGCTAAACAGCACCTCCCCCAAAACTGAATAGGATTGTCTCCTGCCAGGCAGCTCAGGGCATTTGATTGCCTCCAGTTGGTCAAACACCTGCACAGCTGTAGGCTATTCCCCAAACTGACAATGCTTCTGTATACCCCTTGAAACCTTACCCTTTGAAGTGTATATCTCCACCTTGCCTTAGGACAAATTGTGTCAAATAAATAGCATGGGGTCCTAGACAAGGAAGTAGTCTTCTAGCTCCTTCAGCTGTAGCTCCTCTGACCCCCCAATGCCTTTCAAAATTATCGTTCGTCTTTGGACTCCTCCTTGAATCTACACATCAGCCCCTTTCTCCGCAATGCTGAACCCTTCGTAAGGCTGGGCAAAGAACCCCAGTATATGGCGCCCACACGAGGGAAACCAATACATGAGGGCTCCCAGACTGTGAGAGGGGGCAGGCCCGGCTGAGAGACCACCCCCTCCAGTGCATGAATTTTCATGCCCCAGGCCTCTAGTAAACTGAATAAAAGACACGAAAGACCTGTAAAGTAAAACGTATAAAATATTGCTGAGAGGAATTCAGGAAGACCTACATGGGAAACACATACTGTTAGGAAGCATATTCTTAAGATGTCAGTTTCTCCAAATAGATTTATGGGTTTAATGCAATGAACTCTCAACCAAAGTCCAGATAGGCTTGTTTTATTTTGGCAAGTTTATGAAAAATCTGGTTGCAAAATTTCTATTTAACTGCAATGGACCTACAATAGCCAAAACAATTTTGAAAAATGAGAACAAATGTGGAGGGGCAATACTACATGACTTCCAAATGTACCACAAAGCTACAGTAGTCGGGATGGCATGGTCTCGATGTGAAGATGAACAAACAGAGCTGAGGAATTGCAGAGACCAGAACCAGAATCTGTCCATAGGGTCACGTGGCTTTTCACCAAGGTGGAGAAGCAATCCCGTGGGGGAAGGATGCGTCTCAACAAATTGTTTTGGAACAACTGGCTACATTAAAAAATCTCCAGCCCCACCAGTATATCAGATTTAACTCCTGATGTATCATAGGACTAACTGTAAAATCTAAAAATATAAAACTCCTAGAAGAAAACAGGACAAAATTGCAGTGTCTCTGTTTGGCACGGATTTCTTACACATGGCAAAAAAGCGGGAACTATAGATGAAAAAAAAGATCAAAATTTAAAACTTTTTGCTCTTTAAAAGTCACTGTTATACAGCATTTCCCCCACCCGCGCCCTCCCCATTAAGGCTATGGTGCGAATGACCGACCACATTCCGGGACTAGAGTTGGTGATGATCTCCACCGGGTCAGAGTGAAGGTGGATGACGCAGGTTCGTGCGGGGTGGGGAACGTCCGGCCTGCAGGCTGTATGAGGCCCAGAAATCATGTGGTTGCCCTGCCAAGGCATTAGGGACGAGTCAATGAAATGTGTGCTCCACGTTAGCAGGCCCATTTGAAAGCTGATAATTCTGTATGGCCCACGCGGGATGCTATAAATATCCAAATGGCCCTTTGCGGAAGAAGAGGTTCCCCACCCCTAATCCAGGCTCTCTTGCTTCCACAGGACTCATCAACGCGTGCCAAGCCCGCCCCAACTGTAGCCCATCCCCTTGCCCACCTGCCACTCCCTGTCTCGCTCAGGTCGCCTAAGGCTCAGCGGCTTCCTGGCTCCGTCTGGGCTGTGGGCAGCTTCGTCTGCTGAGCAGCAGTGCATGCTGGGTAAACTCTGCTTGGGCAGGAGCGTGGTAGTGGGCTCCCTCTGGGATTCCATGATGCAAACGTCCTTCCAGAAGGTCTAGGAGAGAAGAGCAGGCATGGGAACCCCGCCCTCACCTGCAAAAGGTTTGCAAACGACCCAGATACCAGGTGACTGTCCGTCTGCGCTACCTGGACTCAGCTCTGAAGTTCCCTTGGCATCTGGAGACGGAGAGGGCGGGGCTCCAACCGAGGGAGCCACACGGCCAGGGACCGGGCAGCTGGTCAGTGAGGGGATGTGGAGTGGAAAGCGTGGCTGCACCTGCTGCCGAGGAGGCAGGTCTGTTCTAAGACACGGCCACGGGCACACGCTAAAGGGTGTAGGGTCCACGGCTCTTCAAGCGCCGCCAGGACGAGATGACTAACCAGGCGTCAGGGCAGCCCTCCCTGTCCTTTCCCGCTCATCACGCGTGGGATCCTGTCCATCCGCTCATGGGAGCCACCACGGCTACCTTCGCCTTCGGAGTGGCTCTCTCGCCTCCCGCCAGTGGTCCGCTCAGCATCCTGCACCTCGTCTTCCTGGGACCTGGCAGGTGCCCCAGGGGAAAGGTGCAGAGTGGGCGCCCCGTCTCTGTAGCTGCCCTTTTCCTGGAATCTGGACCCTCAAGTCCATACTGTCTTAGCGGGTCCCCAACACGCTCAGCCGGCGGACTTCGCATTTCATGTGGATTCTCAGCTGCTCGTGGAGGGCATGTGGGTCTCACACGAGCTGTAGGGTCATCGGCAGAAGTGGGAGTTGGTGGGCTTCTTCACCGGGTGGGGATGTCTCATCTGTTTGGCATTTGCTCCTGGATTATTGATCCAACTATTTACGATCCCCTTAGTTTCACTTACTTCCTTTGTGGCTCTCATTTCCCGGATGTCGGCCCTTTTACAGGGATCGTGGGGTAAGGAGGGGCAGTCAGGTCCCCAGGGGGACAGGCACACAGCAGGCAAGAGCCTGAGGTTTCCTTAAAAGGAGCGCCACTGAAAGCCCTCTCCACCAGGGGGCGCCGTTCCATGCAGAACCCGGGCTCTCTCTGGACACGTGCAGTCTACCGCCCACCACCAGGCGGCGCCTTAGGCTTCCTTTCTGCAGGCAATGGCCAGAGCGACTCCAAATGAGTCTCACTTGGATTTGGACTTAAAACGACGGGCCAGCTCTTCTCTCCTGGACAAAGAGGCCTTTCCATGCCCCCCCTCCCCCCAGCGTGCTTAACGGCGGCCTCTTCCGATGTCACACCCACAGAGCAGCAGGCGAGAAACTGAGGCCACCAGGGGCCACGGAAGCTTGAGACACAGATGCCACTGAGCCCGGGAGGCGCGAGCGTGGAGGGCACGGGCCTGGAGGGCAGCAGGTGACCACCCTGGTGGTGTGGAAGGCCAGGAGGGGGACGTGGAGGAGGAGCCTGGGGGAGGGAGGTGACTCAGAAGTGCCTCTATGAGAGGAATGTCGGGGCTGCAGGGACGCTCCTGTAGGCATCACCGGACCGAGACGCGGTGCTGAGTCTCATACGGACGAGATCATTGAATTCCTGTTATTTTCTTGTAAAGACAGAATAGCCTCCCGGTGCTGACACTCAGACACGTTAAAGGCCTCTCTCCAGCTGACAGTCCACATGAGACCCCGTGGGAAAGTGGGACCCGCACCCCAAATCCTGATGTTGCTAAGCGTTCCCCTGCCCCTTCCCTGCTGCCCGGGAAGGCATCAGGGCGTCAGAGTGGTGGCTGCAGAGACAGGTTCCACACTGGACCCGGGAACGGGCTCGCTGTCCCCCTTCAGCGACACGGAAACCACCTCCCTGCCCCCACGGCCTCTCCTCACTGTCACTGTCACCCCATCACCACGGCCTCTCCTCTCTGTCACTGTAACTCCATAACCAAGGCCTCTCCTCTCTGTCACTGTCATCCAGCGTCAGAGACCAAGCTGTCGGACAGAAACAATGTCCAAAGGGGAGCAAGAGGGAGTTACGTTTCCTTAAAAAACCCCATAAACGCACTCCATCGGCCGCCACGAGGTCACCGACCCCAATGAGAATCCACGTCACTTGGGGCTGAGTCCACAGCACAGATTGAACCTGGGGTCCATGTCTGCCCATCTTCCTTTGAAATCCCCCCAAAACCCATCAAATATTAAATACAAAACCACAAAGTGTTCTTAAAACCACAGAGGGATACTGAAGAAAAAGCAGTCAGGTCCCCAGTGCGGGGGCGGGGAGGGGGTGGAGAAAGTGGTCACATCTGGTGAGAAGAGTCTCCACGCGGATAGAGCGCAGGGGGGGCACCTGCTGAGAAGTAACCGCAGCGGGAGTGCGGGCGAGTAGGGGCTGGAGAAACTGCCTAGAGCGAGCAGCTTTCTGTGCAGAGGAGGAATGGGGTGGGGGGTGGGGATTGAGCCCGCAACTCAGGAACCGTGACCTCCTGGTTCATAGGTGGATGCTCAACCCCTGAGCCAGGCCGGCCAGGCGCCTCCCTTTCATTGCTGACCTGCGGGAAAGACAGAGGACACTGAGCCCCCACAGGACGACTGAGTTCTGGCGAGAGTTGAGGAGCAGAGGAAGTAGACCATCTCTGATGCCCAGCCCTCCCCCACCCCCCCCCCCCCCCATGTCGTGGGCTCCCTCTGCAGCTCAGAGCACGGAGCAGGAAGTCAGAGCATCGCTGGGTGCAGGGGCTGCGGCAGGCGCTCTGTGGGGGGCGAGGCGTGGGCAGAGCTCATGCGTGTCCCGGGAGCCTGGGGCCTGGATCTCGGGGCTCAGTGCACAAGGGCAGGGGAGAAGCAGTGGCGTGGCTTGTGGAGTGTGTAAGGCGAGGCACGTTGGTGATCTGGGCGCCATCCAGGACCTTCCAGTTTTTGATGCTTCTTATCAAAGCGAAATGCTGTTGATCAGTGCGTCTCTTAATGCGCTGAAGGAGGTCTGGTTTCATGTTCTATATCAATGGGGGGGGGGGTTATTTATTGATCAAAAAGAGGCCCTTTATTGGTGTCCCTCGTTAGGGCGTCATAATGCGGGGGTTCTCTTCCCAGCCTTACAAAGGGTTCAGCATTCTGGGGAAAGGGGCTGCGCGTAGATGATTAAAGACTCCGGAGACAAAGATAATTTTGAAAGGCTTTGGGGGTCAGAGGATCTTCAGCTGAAGGAGCTAAAGACTCACTCTTGTCTCAGGACCCCGTGGTATTTATTTAACACAATTTGTCCTAAGGCAAGGGGGAGAGAATACACTTCCAAGGGTAGGGTGACAGAAGCATTGTCAGTTTGGGGAATAGCCTACAGCTGGTCAGCTGTCTGGCCAACAGGAGGCAATAAGATGCCCTGAGCTGTCTGGCAGCAGACAAGCCTATTCAGGTTTGGGGGAAGTGCCTTAGCCGTTTCCAACAGGTAAACTACATACGTGGCTCACCCTTCTTGAGCCGCCCAAGTCCCACCAACCTTTGGAGGGAACTCTTGTAATTATCACAATTATGCTGGTTCCCAGCAGCCCTTTCAGTCCTGGCTCCATCCTTAGGGGCCTGACTGCAAACATGCTTGTCCCATGAGTGTGCGGATGTGAAGAGAATGAGCCATGTCACTCAGTTCTGTGGGTCAGAAATGACCTGGGATCTATCACTCCCAGGTATTATAGTGGGGGCAGAGGTTGAGCATTGACCTGTGAACCAGGAGGTCAGGATTCGATTCCCGGTCAAGGGCACATGCCTGGATTGCAGGCTCAATGCCCATTGGGGGCGTGCAGGGTCTCATGTAGGGGGCCGGGGGTGAGGTGAGAGGGTGTGTGGCTCACAAGGACCTGCCCCCCTGTCCTGCCGAGTGGATCAATGATTCTCTCTCATCATGGATGTCTCTATCTCTCTCTCCCTCTCCCTTTCTCTCAGAAACCAATAAAAATGTATTAAAATCATTTTTAAGGAGTTGTCAGCCACGGCTAAGACTCCTTATTTGTTTCATTGGAAGCGGGGACAGGGAGGCCACTGTCACAGAGTTCCACAAACATCACTGACGCTTGCTCATTGGCACCGAGAGTTGTACCTGCGGAGTGAGTGCCTGCAGGGTCTGACATGATGTGGGCGCCTCCGTCGTGTAACACGGAACCGGACGTGTGTGACGGGGAGGGGCCCATGGGGACCGGTGTCTCCAGAGGCTACGGGGACATCACGACCCAGAGGTGATGTCTGAGGCGCCTCCACCCCCAGGCGCCGGGGGACCAGTTAGAACCTGAGCGCGGGAGGGGCCCTGGGACCCAAGGGGCCCGCGTGGCCAGCGCATCCTGCTGAGGACCGAGAGCAGAGACCCCGAGGCCTCGGGGGACATGATCCATGTCCCCACCCCCTCCTGTACCCTGACTCCAATGCCCGTGTGAAGGCTTATGGAGTCACAGTGAGCCTCGCTCCGATGTGCCCATTAGACAGTCAGGGAAGTGACTGGGCAGTGACAGCTGGTGGTGGCTGAGCGCAATCCCAGTAAATCCAGAGCCAGCGCAGGAGCGGGCAGCCCGGAGGGGAGGCCGGCGCCCTCCTGGCCGAGTGGTCAGGTCGCCTGATGTTTGCCTTTGGGGATGAGGCGTGTGTTCTGTTCGCCTGTCACTCACAGTTTCCCATTTCATGCAGAACTAGAATGGCTGAGGCTGACGGCCAAGCACTGTGCCCAGCATTTGTCCTGGATGAACCCACGGGTCCTCACACATCCGTGGTGTCCCCTTGTCTTACAGACAAGGACACTGAGGCAGGGAGGGTCAGCACCTGCTAGACCCCACAAGAGGGAAGCTCCAGAGCTGGGCTTGAGCCCCGGGAGTCTGGCCCTGAAGGTGGGCTCTTGCTCACACCCCCCTAAGGGAAACGGCCCCCATTTGAAAGAGACCCACACGCCACTCCAGAATCCTCAGTGATGTGTGACGCTGCCGGCTAGGACCCCGAGGTTGCGGGACTGAACCTGCCCCAGTCTGAGGACAGGGGTGCACTGAGCGCTCCTGTGTCCTAGGAGCAGGGCGTGTGCGCGGGGCTCTCAGGTCCCTCGTCCGTCTCTGAGCACATGGCGGCGAGGGCCCCTTCAGGGTGTGCCGGCTGCAGGGGTGTGGACGTCAGTGTGTTCTGTTGCTGCCACGGGTCCCGTCGCCAAGGGGCCACTGTGTCTGTTAGGTCCACGGCGACAGGTTTGCAGGGAGGAGGGGTGTCCCCGGGCCGACCCTGTATTCAGCTCCAGCATCAGCTTCCATCCCTGCTCACTGAGTTTCTCACGAGGCCGTCTTAGATTTCTCCGACGGCTGATTAATTATCTGTTCATTATGACCAACTTGTTGATGGCTTTTTGTGTGCTGCCCCCTGGTTCGAAGGGAAGGTTTTCAACAAGTGGAGAGCCTCTGTGTTTGCTGGTCTTTGTTCACAGCAGCTTCTAGTTCCCAGAAAACAGAGAAAGTAGCGAGAGCCTGGCCGGGCCGCTCAGTGGTTGAGCGTCACTCTTTGTGCCGAAGGGTTGCCGGGTGGATTCCTGCTCAGGCCCCACCCAGCTGCCGCCTGAGTGCCCGTCCAGCAGGGACAGAGGGCCCGCTGGGCTCCCCATGGCCCTGGTGGATTGAAAACAGAGAGAGTAGAGAGAGGTTCCCCCTCCCCCGCCTTCCGGACACGCACAGCTTCCCCGTCAGCATCAGGCCCCGTGCCGCCGGAACCCAGGGTCGCAGGTGCGGGGCCGGGGGTGAGGTGAGAGGGCGTGTGGCTCACAAGGACCTGCCCCCCTGTCCTGCCGAGTGGCCGAGCTCCTGTGCGTCCCCTCCAGCGAGGAGGACGAGCCCCTGCCGCCCCGCAGCCCCCAGCACGAGGTGGCCGTCGGGAGCTTTCTTCACAGAAAAGGAGGAGGAGGCTGAGCGGTGAGGAACGAGGTGGCCGTCAGCAAGAGCCCTGGATGGAGGCAGAAACCCAGAGGCACGCAGCTGAGCTAGAACTTCGGTGCCACGCACCCCCTTTCCGTCCGCGTGTCCCCACTGCCCGACACCGGTCCCAATCCTGTCTGCGCTGCGGGGCCTCAAGTCCGCTGCCCTGTCCCTGCTCCCCACGGCCTTTCTCCGAGGTGTGCGGCCTCCCTGGCCCCATGGAGCAGCTGCCGCGGTCGGCACAGGCGGAGGACCGGCCTGCGGGCGGATCTGCTGCGGGGCCCGATGCCCACAGGGGCCACCCCTGAACCGACACATGAGCGTCCACCAGGACACGTGCGTGCTGATGGGTCTGAAATCGTGGGGCGGCGTTGACACAGGAGCTGGAGTCGGAAGGTGGCGGTGGGAGGGCCGTCCTCTCGGCACTGTTTTCTCCGGGGAAGCGGACACCGCGGACCTGGCTCCCTCCAGTGCCCGCAGCAGCCCTGGCACAGTGGGCACCGTGTGCCCTCAAGGGGCGGCCCAGCCACACTGATGGCTCCTGCACTCGGGGTCGCTCATCTCCCGCAGGGAGACGTGCGGACCCCCTCTGTGCCAGGCCCTGGGTGAGGAAATGAGAACGCGGACCCGTCTGCACGGAGAGAGCTGACTCCCAGGGGCTCCCTCCCCCGAGGGGTGCGCACTGCGACCCTCCCGCCTCGGGCGGGGCTCCGGGAGCCGTGCAGGTGCCAGCAAGGCCTGGCTCTGCCCAAGGCCCCGGGTGTGGCGCTGACGGATGGCATCAGCCTCCGCGAGGAAGGGCGGGCGGGAAGCCAGGCCTGTGACCTGCCCGTCCCCTGTGGGCGGGACCGTGCGGCTCACTGGGTACAAAGAGCCCTGGGTGCCCGGGCTGCTCACCCAGCTCCTCTCGCTCCTGTTGGCTCAGCTGCTCCGGCCACAGGCACCATGAAGCTGGCGCTGCCTCTGCTGCTGGTCACTCTGGCCCTTTGCTGCCCCGACGGTGAGTGTCCCTTCCACGCAGACCCCAGCGGCCGGGAGGACCCTCTCTGGTCCGGGTGCCGTAGGTGGGGAGGGGGACGGGTCAGAGTGAAACCTTTCCCGCCCCCGGTGCACCAGCCCCCAAAGCCCAGGACTCGGGGTGTCCCGTCCCGGACTCTGGAAAGCACTGCAGGCAGGTGCGGGGTCCCGTCGGAAGCCCCTCGCCCGCCTGGGCTGATGCAGAAGCAGCAGGACGGAGTCCGCTTCCTGTGGGTCAGGGCTCGGCCCGGCAGCGCGGTGACCGGACACAAGGCTGCGTCCCCAGGCCTCTCCTCCTGGTCACGGCGCCCAGGAGGGAAGGGCGATGGCGGGAAGGGGGGGCCGAGGCCGCCCTGGTCTCCCCGACGTCCCCTCAGCGTCTCTCGGGGCCGGTGGAGCCCGAGGCCGTTGGAATCCTGGGCTCAGACTCAGAATGTTCCAGCAGGAGAGGCTCCGTGAGGCTTTCCGTGTCCCGGTGACGGGCCTGTCCTCCCACCCTCGGGGCTGAGCCCAGTCCTTTAGGGCTCCCTTCCGCCTGACTTTCCGAACCCCGTCCTCTCTCCCGAGGCCTCTGACCCACCCTCCACCTCCCTGCAGGGCGGCCTCTGACCCCTCCCTCCACCTCCCTGCAGGGTGACCTCTGACCCAACCCTCCACCTCCCTGCAGGGCGGCCTCTGACCTGTCCCTCCACCTCCCTACAGGGTGACCTCTGACCCCACCCTCCACCTCCCTGTGGGGCGGCCTCTGACCCCACCCTCCACCTCCCTGCAGGGCGACCTCTGAACCAACCCTCCATCTCGCTGCAGGGCGGCCTCTGACTCGACCCTCCACCTCCCTGCAGGGTGACCTCTGACCCCACCCTCCACCTCCCTGCAGGGCGACCTCTGACCTGACCCTCCACCTCCCTGCAGGCGGCTGTCTCCCAGGTGGGAGGGGCCTGGTGGGGCGCAGTCCCAGCTGCAGGCGGTTGCAGAGGCCTGAGGGTTGGGACGGAGAATCCAGACCCAGAACGTGGTTCCTGCAGGTCTCAGCACAACCCACGGGGTGGAAAGTCAGCCCAGTCCCTGTGACCCTCTTCGGAGCTCTGTCCATCAGGGCGGAGCCAAGAAGCCAGTCATTTCTGGGCATCAGCTTCGGATGTGACCTCCAGACGTCCTTGGTTAAGTGGGAGCCCTCTCTGTCCCCTGACATGGTCCTAGTGGAGGACTGAGCCCCAAAGCCCCCTCCTCACTCATAGCCTTCCCCCCTCCTCTCCGCCTGTATTGTCCCCCTATGGGCCCTCTGCTAGGACCTCCCTCTACCTTCCCTGGAAGGCTGAGGCTAACAGCTCCCTCCCCAGGAGCCAGACAAGGCCAGGAGTGGCTCTATTGAGAGGCAGAGCTGAGTCTGAGATCCAGGGACAGTGACCGGGGCACAGCGGGGATCTGGGGAAGCCCTGGGTGTACGTGACAACGGGTGTGAGTGACCAGGGCGTCACCTGGGCGCCCTCCTGGCTCCGCTGCGTGCTCTGCGACCTGGCGCCGTGAGGCCTGGGGGAGGTGCATTGTCACCGAGGAGCCCTTCCCGCCCTGGTTCCGGTCTGGTTCCGGGGCCACAGAGCCGCGGGAAAGCGACTTTCCTACATCGATTGTGTTTCTCTCTCTTCGGCTCCAGCTAATGCGCAAGTCTGTCCGGCCCTTAGTTCTGAGATGACAAGCTTCATGTTGGGGAGTGTAGCGTCCTTCCATGAGAACATTAAAAAGTTCGGGGCCCCTGCAGAGGCGATGCAGGCCACACTGCAAGTGAAGAGATGCGTAAACAAGCTCCCCCCGTTCGACCGATTAGCAGTGGACCACCTTTTGGTAACTTCGTTCTCCTTTCTGCACGACTCAGCTCCTGGGCAGGCGGGGGGAGGGCGCTGCCCTGGGGGGCACAGGGGGGAAGGGCTCTGAGAGAGGGGCCGTGGCCATGGCTGGATGGTGACCCGACCCCCGCTGAGCCAGCCTCAGGCGGCACAGCCTCTGCAGGCCCCTCCCTGGGCTGCAGGCTCCCTGTGTCCCGAGGGCGGACAGCGGCCCAGGCGCTGATGGTGACGGCCACGCACCGCTGCCTCCCTGCCTGGGAGCGTTCTCCAGGGCGACCCTCACCCCAGGCAGGAGGCACTGTCCCTGGGGAATGCTGTGGGGTGGGGTGCGCAGGGGGAGGCAGGGGAGGGTGGGAGCTGACCCTGCCCCGTCAGGAGGGAGGCTGCGGGGCTCTGGCAGCTCACCCATCAGGCCAGAGGGCAGGGCCCCCAGGTCTGTCCTCTGGGGCCACGGGTGGAGGTGACCGCCTCCCTGTCTCTCTGAGGAAATCAGACATTGGGGGCAGGGGGTTAGCTCCTCCACCCCTGAATGAGGCCGGGCGTTAAGCACGTGGCTCCACGCGCAGGGCCTCAGTGTGGACACGTCAGGGTGCCACCAGTTGCATGTCCCCGCCGGGGCTGCAGATCTCCGCAGCAGATCCTCCCGCGGCCCCACCCGTCCGGCCCCGGCCACCGCCCCGTCATCCCCCTCCCCTGCCCCCCGCGTCCACTCTGGAGTGAAAAGTCCCGTCCTGGGACCTGGGACTCAGAGAAAGGGAATCCTGGGGTCTTAGGCCCCTTTGTGCCCCTCCCGGCTCCATCAGAAACCCGAGGCCGCTCCTGGGCCCCGCGGGCTCTGTGTCCAGCCGTGGCCAGGGCTCTTGGTGGCGTGTCTGTGGCTGTGCCGGCACCGGGACCACTGAACTCCCCACCGCTCCCTGGCCGCCCGCTGCCCCGTGTGCCTTCGCTGGTTGCAATGTCTTCGCGTCTTGGTTGTGAACACACTCTGCCCGCGGCCTCTCCAGGGGCAGCCTGACTGACAGCCTGTCTCTCTTGGTCTATTTCAGAAGATTGTCAAATTCGAGTGTAATAGGCAGCTTTCATAAACCTTAGGAGCGCCCCTGTCTCCCAATGATGCGCTGACCTTCCCTGGAAAATGCAGAGGTTTCAACGTCTTGCTTCAATAAATCACTTGCCCTGCACGTCTCTGCCTGTCTTGTTTTATCCCGGTCTCTGGCTGTGGAGTGGGGGGGGGGGGGGGCATCATGAGGGGCCGTGGGTGGTGACAACAGTGCATCCCGCTGACCCGATGGGCAGTGGCCGTGGGCCTGGCGGCAGGGATCACAGAGGGAACGGGGGCTCAGGGCCCGGCCCGGGTCCCTGCACAGGCCTCCCAGGCCCGGGCCCCGCATGAGCCACGCAGGCTCCACACCTCTGTCCCCGAGGCACCCTCGCAGCCACCGGACGCCTGAGCGCTCTGGCCTCCTGCCCAGCGGCTGCTCCAGGACCCCCTGTGGCTCAGGGCCTGCTCCCCAGGGGCCAGGACAGGAGGCCCCGGTCTGTCTGCCCAGACCCGGTGCGGGGCCTGCTGGCTGCGAATCCAGGGGCAGCTCTTCCTGGCGGCTTCCCGCTGGCGGCCGATGGCAGGCCCGGTCCGGCTCTGGGGCTGCAGGGCCCCGCGGAGCTCCCATTGAGCCTCCTTCCTGTGAACCCCCTGCCCCTCCCCCACATGGGGGAAGGCAGACAGCGGACCCAGGACACCCAGGGTGGTCACCCACACTCAGCATCTGCCCGTGGATGGCAGCTGCCAAGTCCCCACAGGAAAGAAAGGACGCCCAGGGCTCAGGGCGGGGAACTTGTGGGGGCTCAGACCCCACTGCAGTTCCTCTGAGCCTGACACAGAGAGTCACCCCGTGCCCCCTACACGGCCCCTCCCTCGCACGGCCTGTCCTTCCATCTGCACAGCCATCGTCACCGTCCTGCCCGCGTCCCTCCCGCTTGTGCCCAAGGCTCCTACCCGGCCCCCTGGACGGAGCTGCCCTCCCTGCCGTGCGCCTGCGCACCCACACCACAGCGACCTCCACAGGAAGGGGTCGGCCCTTCTGCACCTGAGAGCATAGGCCCTGGCCCCCCTGTTTCCAGGACGAGGACTTACCATGAGTCCTCAGCTCCTCCCCTGAGGAGGGCACATGATGCCCCCAGGACAGCGGGCCCAGCCATGGTTACCTCCTGCTCCCAACGCCCCAAGCTCCACAGCGAGTTCGCAGGTGTCACCGCGGGACACGCACACTCAGCTGCCTCTTCTGACCCCCAGGACGCGCTCAGTCTCTGCCTGCGCTTGGAGGACGCAGGATTCTTGAGCTCTTGCCACAGCCTGAGAGACACAGGCTGGAGTCCCGCCGGGAGGGCCAGGCCCCCACTGGCGCCGCACACAGGGCCTAGCACGACCGTCCCCGCACCCTCGCCCCTGTCCCTGCTCCGCCCGGGTCTGTGCCCTGCCATCATTGTCTATAGGCCACTCACGTTGGTCACCCCCCCACACCTGGTCATGTCGGGGTCCCTCTGCCTCCACATTGCTCCCTGCACAGGACAGGTGACCTCCCTCCTCTGTGTGGTTCATTCCATGTCTCCCCTTGCGAGCCCTCCTCACTCTCACCCCTAAAATGAACCTTTATGCACAGACACACAATTTACACTCAGCGACCCTCAGAGAGATACATATTTTTACACAGAGACCTCCCTGTGATATACGCATAGCAAGACTCATGCATACACACATGCACGCACACAGACATGCACACGGATAGACATGCATATAGCCAGACATGCACACAGGCAGAAATGAACATAGACAGATATGCACACAGTGAGACACATGCACACACAGGCAGTGTGAGCCGTGTGTTCTCTCTGCGTCTTTCTGTGACGTACTATTCGCATCGCAGAGTGGTGGTGAGAACACAGTGAGGGCATTCCTGACACGAAAGGACAAATGGAATCACCCATGGCTGTGATTCGTAAACTACCTCAGCGTTTGCCAGCAGCCAGCAGCCCCTGGGGTCCGGGAAGGTCACAGTCCTGCCTCCCGTTTCCTGGAGCCTGGTCTCCAGGAAGGTGAGAGTCCATTGTCGTCATTGTCGAGGCTAAAGCAAACGACAGTTAAACATCAAAAAGAGACAGTGGAAGGCCAATGGACTTGGATGTCCAGCAGGGCTGACTATCAGCACAAGCTCTGCTCCTGCTATGATGGCCATGACTCCAGGCGAGTTCTGACCTGGTAACCTTGACATTGTTTCCCAAACTTTACCTTTGATCGGCTGTAGGCATTGCTAAAGGGCAAATGTGTATTCAGAGTGAATAAAGAGCAGAGGGGACCCAGTCTCGGGTGCCTCTTCACCAAAGAGATTTCTGTCTGACCCCAATGCCTTCCACATGGGTGTTTCTTGTATGGCATTTTCCTTTGTGAGTCGGCCCCTCCTCCGATCCCGAACCGTACAGGACGCGGCAGACCGTCACCACCACCGGACGTGGGGACGAAGCATGTCCTCCCATGGCCCCTGCAGCCTGGCTCGGGTCCTCTCAGAACCCGCCGGGAAGATGCCAAAGCAGGGATGCCCCCGCCTCACCCAGGACTAAGGTGTGGGGATCTCGGTGGGGAGAGCCCAGGTAGTCCCCAGGTCTCACCTCCCCCGCCTGCAGGGCGGCCCCCAGTGCCTGGGAGGCGGGGCCCGCTGACCTGGGGGGACAGCAAGGCTCTGCCTGAGGGTGAGCAGCTCCCAGCATAGCAGGTGCCCTGGGACCCTGTCCTCGATCACCCCCTCACAGACCTCCCCGCCCTGCCAGCCTGGCAGCTGCAGGCCCATCCCCACTCCCAGGCTCTGCCCCTGGGAGACCAGGGTCTGCACAGGCCTTTCCCCTGAGCTGCTGGCCATGGGGGAGGGGCCACAGGCTGCACAGGCGGGGCTGGGGGAGGGGAGGTGACTGTTTGATGGGGAGCCCCTGTTTGGGTTGAATCTGGATGGACAGAGGTGACATAAGGACAGTGCATGCAGCAATGCCAGTGAGTGCTACACGCAAATAAGGTGAAAACGGTAAATGGTATGTTGTGTATGTTTTACCAAACACACAGGAAAAGCTCCCACACACCTTAGAGCTCTGAGAGGTGGCGTAAAGACACCCGGAAGCGGGAGCGGGGCCTGCATCCCACCCCGATACACCCTCCAGGCTGTCACACCTCACGTCAGGCCACGTCTGCTGTCCACTCGCTTCCTAGAGTGGGAACTGGGTGTCTGCGCTCAGAAAGCAGTCTCCTCAGGCCTGTGTGCGCTCCACAACCTCCCCTCGCGTCCCAGCCAACACCTCGCCTTCCTTCCCTCCTTTCCTCCTGCTTTTCCTCCCAGAGGCCACCATCGTTTCTGACGTATCGACGGCATCAAAACGGACAGAGACGGAAGCCGGGCAAGCTCTTCATGGATCCGTGTCCCGTGGGACTGCTCTAAGCCCTCGGGGCCAGGAAGAGCGCTCTCCCGTGGGACCCCGTCCTGGGTCTTCAGAAAGCTCGGTGACTGTGCTCCGCTGGCGTTTCATGGGGATAAACATTCAAAGTAAAACAAGCTGCTCTGGGAAAATGCAAAATACGATGGCTGGAAAATTATAAAGCATTTGGAAGACAAAGCAGAATAGAGTAACAACTGCCTAGAAGACCAGAAATGTGAGAGAGAAGCACAGCAGGGTAAGTCTTCCATTCAGGAGGTCCAACCCACAGGATTGCAAAATGAGAGTGATCCAGGTGGAAAGAAAGTCACCAAAGAATTACATCAAGCAAATCTCCCCACAGGGAGGAATATGAAATGGGCCCGGCCAGCGCGGTTCCGTGGCTGAGCATCGACCTAGGAACCAGGAGGTCACGGTTCCAATCCCGGTCAGGGCACATGGGTTGTGGCTCGATCAAAGATTCTCTTTCAGCATTGATGTTTCTACTTCTCTCTCCGTCTCCTTTCCTCTCCGAAATCAATAAAAATATATTTAAAAAGAGAATATGAGAGGGACTAGCTCACTCATGCCCCACATCAGACACCTCTGTGCGCCTTTCTGGAACAGGGCCCTAAGGAAGGAGCTCCTTTCAGGAGGAGACGCACGTCCCAGGCAAGGCTGGGAACAAAACAGAATCCACACAAGCCTGGAGCCACCGAGTGACACTGACACTCCTGAGGCTCTGACCTGTGAGTGAACAGGACCAGCCTCCTCCATGCAGCTCACGGCCACGTCAGCAGGAAGAAATGAAGATGTTTCTGGATGCAGATCTTCAAAAGTCTATCTGCTAAGTTCTTTCCCTCAGAGGCGGGGAGAAGGTCTGCTCTACAAAAAGGAGTCGATGAAAAAACACACAACACACAAGGCATGGAACCCAGTAAACACGGGAGAGAACACAGATGTCACAGGTGAATACGTGTTCCTCACAAGGATTTCCACAGCAGGAGACACAGTGCTCATGTTTTCAGGAAAGCTGTCTTCCAATATTTTCTTTATGGAACAATGCTCCTATACCATTATCTATGTATATAAAAGGCTAAGTGACCGTCCGACCATCCAACCGTCTGCCCGGTGGCTATGATGCGCAATGATCACCAGGGGGCAGACGCTCAGCGCAGGAGCTGTCCAGTTGCAGTGACTTGGCAGCAGCGGATTTGGGGTGACACACACCCGAATCAGAGAGGAGGAAGCCCGATTCCAGGATGCATCACCTGAGAACTGCCCTCTCTCAATCCAGGACCCCTTGGGGGATGTCAGAGATCCAGTTTCGGCCCCATCCCCACAGGCCAGGCCGAGGGACCGCTCACCCCGAAGATTCCCTTCAAACCGGGGAGGGATAGTGGGAGGTTGGCTCCAGGGCATGTCCGGCCCATCTTGCCCAGTCGTGCCCCACCAGTCACCTTCTAATTAATTTCCTTTCAATGTGCACGAATCAGTGCACGGGGGCACTAGTTTCCAAATAAAAATGTATAAAATGACAGGAAATTGTAAGACAGAAATGCAAGGGAATGCCAGGAGTAAAGAAAAAGAGCAAAAAATGGTTGGGAATAAAATTTTGGCAAAAAATAGGATAAAATGGTGTAAATCATTTCAGATAACTTGGCTTCTACGCTGAACCAAACTTAGGGGAAAGGTGATGTGTTTTGTGGAAAGGATTAATGGATTTCCTTAAGGCAGTGGTCGGCAAACTCATTAGTCAACAGAGCCAAATATCAACAGTACAACGATTGAAATTTCATTTGAGAGCCAAATTTTTTTAACTTAAACTATATCGGTAGGGACATTGTTATTAACTTAATTAGGGTACTCCTAAGCTGGCCTTTGCTAAAAACTCAAGGGGCCAAAGAGCCGCATGTGGCTCGGGAGCCGCAGTTTGCCAACCAAGGCCTTAAGGAATCGATTAGCATGTGAAAGGTCAGGGCCTAAGACAGGGCAGAGGAGAGCTGAGGTGTGTCACCAGCATGATCTTCTATCACAGACATGAAAGGCGCACAGACATCCAAGGGAGACCAAGCCTGAGGAGCGCGCATTCTGCAGGAAGAGAAGCTCTGTGAGGAGCTGAGGACAGGGCTGGACCTGGAAGGACAAAGTCTGTGAGGGTGACCGACAGGAACGCGTGCAACCCTCCAGGAGTGAGGACCAGCCTGGCGAAGTCCCCACCTTGACGCTGAGCTCCGAGCTGGAGGACACACGGCCCCATTCCTGTCGGCCTAGGTCTGCACTGAGGCTCCACTCACTGTCCACTGAGGGCGAGACCACCTCACGCTCCACCAGCGCCAAGGCTTCCAGAGATTTCTCCATCACGGGGCCTCGGCCACTGCTCTGGAGCCACTGGGTGGAGAAGGGTTCTCTTCTGGTGGATGCCCTGAGCACCGTACCGTTTAGCAGCAAACCTGCTCTCACCCAGTGGATGCCAATAGCACACCACCCACCTGTGAGGACACACAGGTATCTCTGGACTCGGACAAATGTCCTCACAGGTGGGCACAAGGAGGGGGAAATCGGCCCCAGGAAAGAGTCTCGGTTCTGGCATTGGAAAGAAGTGTTCTTAGATCTCTCATAGTCCCCTCGCCATTCCCTGAAGGGCCAGAGGTGCCCGCTCTGGAGGCCTATGTTTTGCAGGAAATCCCGGCATGAACTGCAGGGAAATGAGTAATAGAATGAGAAGATAATGGAAATCAAATGAGCCTTAGGGGCTGTCACAAGTGTGTGGGGATTAAATATTTAACCACACATTTCGTGGAAACATCAAGTTATGTAAAGGTCAGGGTTTTCTGAAGGAGCCAAGGAGAACTGGCTGGAGGTGGCACCTGATCCTGACTCAGCTCCCAAATCCGGGTCCCTGTCCCCAGGCATTAGATGGATCCGGGTTAGATGGGATCAAGCTGATGTTTACTGCTGGGTAACAGGAGGACAGAGGTGGCCCGGAGCCTGGATGTCAGAGCTCCAACTTCTTGCTCTCCTGACCTGGTCCCACCCATGGTGATGCCACACTTTTCTCCAGAAACACAAAGGACTCGGTGTTAGCACCAGGATGTCAGGCTGATGCCTGGGTTTAGTGTTGGGCAGGAGCCGTGCCTTCATTAGATTATCTAGTTAAAATGCGCGTCTCTTTCTAAATAGACCCAATAAGTAAACATGTTGTATAATCAGAGAATTCTTAATAGAATTGCAAATCCTGTTCCTCAAAGAACAGGATTTCTTAATTAGACACCTACTGTATCACTGTTGTCACTCAAAGACCAGAAAAGCCCAAGTCATGACCTCTAGGACTCAACAGGGGGAAAGGGCCATGAGGTCAGGTCCTGGTCACCAGGAGAAAGGCGCACCCAGGAGCCACGGGGTCTTGGGAAGGTGATCCCTAGAGATTCAAGGCTTCGTTTTCAAACAGGAAATGGGCTGTCTGTGCTGTGGCATCGGGAACAAATAAAGAGTTTCAAGCTAAAGGGACTCAGGCTGGGACAGTGGAGGAGACTTCACCTGGACCAAAGGCCTCGAGCACAAAACTGCGGGGCCAGTCCAGACCTCCACCTGGTGTCCACACAGGGCAGCTGGGCAAGTCCAGGTCCCAGGACTCCATCTCAGTCATCACCTGAAGGGCCATAAGGGTCACACTAAGGAGACCTGTCTCTGATGTCACAACACCTGGCTGCATTCCCGGCTCTGCCCCCCACTAGCTGTGTGCCCTTGGTCAAGGGACTTGACCTCTGTGGTCCCACTGTGTGCAGCTGGGGAGAAATGGTGACCCTACCTCCTGGGAGGGAGACCACACATCTCAGTTTGCTCAGGAGGATCCTGGTCTATGCTGCTGCCCTGGCATTCCATGCATTTAGTGGCCTCTTCTCCCTGCTGAGGTGCCCCAGGTGGACACTAAATTTCACCATCTCTCTCCTCATTGGGTTGTTGTTGTGAAGACAAAGAGAGGTGGTCACCAGTGCTCAGCAGGAAGTAAGCGCTGTCTCACTATTTGCCATTCATGCTCTCCTGAACCTGAAGCAAGTAGCACAGGGAGCAGCTGGACATTGAGAAGGTTCATAGGCCAATGCCATGTAGACTACGTTCAACAGAGAAGATCTGCATAAACTGGATCTCATGAAACTCCTTCAAGGAGTCAGAAAAATATCAGGTAAGAATGGATCGAAATACAGTGCTTAACTGTCAACTTTGACCGTTCCCCTAGTATCTGAACGGGATGATCTCTACGTCTGTTGGAGGATGGAGAGGAGCAGGAAGGTCCCTGGTCTGTAGTGGTCCTCCTTGGCCTCCAGGGTTTAATAGAAGAGCCCTCTCTGGTTTATAATGAATCACTGGCAGCTGACGTGTAGACAGCACCTACTCTGCGGCCAGCGCTGTTCTGAGGACTTACGGGCTGTAAGTCATTCAGGCCTCACAATAAGCCTAGGCCTCTTCCCCTTGTACCAAGAGACCCCGCGGTGACACTCCCACGTCCGGCTAGGCTGAAGGCATGGGAGGCGCCAGGTCTAGGCCTGGACACCATGATCGATAAACCTCTCACTTCCATCAAGATGTTTCCAAGACCAGGGCCTGTCCTGAGTTTCCGTCCTGGGAAAGTACCTCCCCGGACAGCCTCCAGATGCTGGCATGATCTTACGGAAGAAGAGGCTCACCTCCAAGAACGTCGTTGAGGTTTGTGTCTCAACAGCCCTGGAAGCGAGGGGCGGAGCCCGTTTACAGGATCGGGGGAAAAGTAAAGTAGAAAGTTTCTTGCGTCCAAATACAGTGAAGCCTATTTCTACCGCAAACTCACAAATAATGAGAAGCTCACAGATCAGCTACACCTGACCACCTCTCACAGGCTTTTCTCAGTGCAGGAGTCACTGAGCATAGGAACGGCCCTCACTGAGTGCTGTGACTGTCACTAAGCATGGCCAGACCCCAAATAACCATGACGTCAGTGTCAGTGCCTCTCGCCACTTGTGGGGCCTAAGCACTGAGCAAACACCATCCTCTCTCACCGCACATTATGTGCCCTCTGCCTGGATAGCTCACCTCTGCAGCATGGTCTGTCACAGCAGGTGGCCAAGAGATGCCACACCAACACGGAAACCAAAGTGGACTTCCGTGCTCCAGTTTCTGAACTGAATTTGGGGACCTGGGTCTAAGGACTATTTGGAGCAGAAACCATCAGGCCAGCAATACAAGCATGTGGACTTTGGTTTATCTATTTCTGTTTGTGAACACTTCCTTTATTTTTATTTTTTAAAAATAAATCTTTATTGTTCAGATTATTACAGATGTTCCTCTTCCCCCCCCCCATAGCTCCTCTCCAATCGATCCCCCCCCCTCCGACCCCATGCCCTTACTCCCCGCCACTGTCCTCAACCATAGGTGTAAGATTTTTGTCCAAACTCTTCCCGCACCCCTCACACCCCCTTCCCCCCGAGAATTGGCAGTCCACTCCGTTTCTATGCCCCTGATTCTATTATATTCACCAGTTTATTCTGTTCATCAGAGTTTTTTTATTCACTTGAATTTTAGATTCACTTGTTGATAGATATGTATTTGTTGTCACTTTGTTGTTCATAATGTTTATCTTGACCTTTCTCTTCTTCTTCCTCTTCTTAAAGAATACCCTTCAGCATTTCATATAATCCTGGTTTGGTGGTGATGAACTCCTTTAGCTTTTTCTTGTCTGTGAAGCTCTTTATCTGACCTTCAATTCTGAATGATAGCTTTGCTGGGTAGAGTAATCTTGGTTGTAGGTTCTTGCTGTTCATCACTTTGAATATTTCTTGCCACTCCCGTCTGGCCTGCATAGTTTCTGTTGAGAAATCAGCTGACAGTCGTATGGGTACTCCCTTGTAGGTAACTAACTGTTTTTCTCTTGCTGCTTTCAAGATTCTCTCCTTGTCTTTTGCCCTTGGCATTTTAATTATGATGTGTCTTGGTGTGGTCCTCTTTGGATTCCTCTTATTTGGGGTTCTGTGTGCTTCCTGTACTTGTAAGTCTATTTCTTTCACCAGGTAGGGAAAGTTTTCTGTCATTATTTCTTCTAATAAGTTTTCAATATTTTGCTCTCTCTCTTCCTCTGGCACCCTCATAATTCAAATGTTGGTGTGCTTGAAGTTGTCCCAGAGACTCCTTACACTATCTTCATATTTTTGGATTATTTTTTCATTTTGTTTTTCTAGATGGGTGTTTTTTCTTCCTCATATTTCAAATCTTTATTTTGATTCTTGGGGTCCTTTGGTCTATTGTTGAATTACTGTATATTATTCTTTATTTCAGACAGTGTATGCTTAATTTCTGAATGGTCCTTCTCCATTTTTTTTTTTTTTTGGCATTCTCATTAAGATCCTTAAATGTCTCACTAAATTCCTTGGAGGTTTCTAGTAAATTCTTGAGTAACCTTATAACTGTGGTTTTGAACTCTGTATCCAGTAGTTTTCTTTCCTCCATTTCTTTCATTAGTGACATGTTTCTTTTCTTTTTTTTTTAAATTATTTTTTTATTTTTTATTTTTTTAAAAATTTCTTTATTGATTAAGGTGTCACATATTTGTCCTCATCCCCCCATTCCCATCCCACACCCCTCCCCATGGATGCCCCAACCCTCTGTTGAACTTAAGCATTGGTTAGGCTCATATGCATGCACACAAGACCTTTGGTTGATCTCTCCCCCCTCCCCCCACCCTCCCCTATCCTCCCTCTGAGGCCCGATAGTCCGATAGATGCCTCCTTGTTTCTGGTTCTGTTCTTGTTCATCAGTCTATGTTGTTCATCATTTCCCCTAGATGAGCGAAATCATGTGTCACTAGAGATATACTTATAAGAACTGAATGTGCGACGAGCAATAATAGTTATGCTGACAGGCAAATGAATCAGTCTGTAGTGAGTTTCTTTCTGGACCAACAGTTCTTTTGAGACCCAATATCAGTGTCCACCAGTTCCTTATGAGTACATGTCGGCACTGACCCCTCAGCTCTGGATGGTGGACAAATGGTGGTAATGCAGGTCCGATTCCCTCTGGTTTGGTCTCGGCCGGACCCAGGGGCACGGCTTCACCCGGATCCAGGGGCCCACGGCCTCACCCGGACCCGGGACCCAGCCTCACCCAGATCCAGGGGCACACGGCCTCGCCCAGACCCAGGATTCAGGTTCACCCGGACCCAGGGGCGCATGGCCTCACCCGGACCCAGGGGCGCGTGGCCTCTCCCGGGCCCGAGATCCAGCCTCACCCGGATCCAGGGGCACACGGCCTCGCCCGGACCCGGGCTCCAGCTTCCCCCGGACCCAGGGGCACGTGGCCTCACCCGGACCCAGGGGCGCGTGGCCTCACCTGGATCCAGGGGCCCACGGCCTCACCCGGATCCAGGACCCAGGCTCACCCGGATCCAGGGGCCCACGGCCTCACCCGGACCCGGGGCCAGGCTCACCTGGATCCAGGGGCCCACGGCCTCACCCGGACCCGGGGCCAGGCTCACCCGGATCCAGGGGCCCACGGCCTCACCCGGACCCGGGACCCAGACTCACCCGGATCCAGGGGCCCACGGCCTCACCCGGACCCGGGGCCAGGCTCACCCGGATCCAGGGGCCCATGGCCTCACCCGGACCCGGGACCCAGGCTCACCCGGATCCAGGGGCCCACGGCCAGTGACATGTTTCTTTGTCTCCGCATTTTGGCTGCTTCCCTGTGTTGATGGAGTGGCTTTGTGTGATAGGTGACCTATAGGGCCCAGTGGTTCAGCCTCTCCAGTCACCTGAGGTGGACACTGTTGGTGCACCCCTTTGTGGGCTGAGTGCACAGTCTTGTTGTAGTTAAGCCTTGATTGCTGTTGGTACACAGGGAGGAATTGACCTCCAGGCCAATTGGCTGTGAGAACCCACGGTGTCTATAATGGAAGAACTGCTGTGCTGGAGACACCCTTATGGGGCAGGACTTGCTTCAGTGGGGCTTTGGTGCTCACTGAGTCTGCCTCTTGAGTGTGTCAATTATGGATGTGAGGAGTTGAAATCTGGTGTCGTCTCACACTGACCACGAGATACACTGGCTCCTGGATCTCCAAGGAGGTGCAGGTCAGCTACTGTCTGAGGCCACTCAGCAGGAGCTACTGCGAGATCTGCAGATTTCTCCTCTTTGCTTGGGGTTTGGAAGTTTTGGAGCTGACCCAGCTGCAGTTTGTTAGGTTAAGGTGCGATAGGGCAGGCCATTCATATGCAAAAGCCACTGCGCACAGTTTGGGTGGGTTTGTAAATTGGGAGAGGCAGGGTCTCAGGGAATCACTAGGGCATGGCAAACAGCGATGGCTGCCAGTCAGCCCTCTCTGCGTCTCCGCATTTCTACGTCCCCGCATCCTGCGCCCAAGCCAGCAAACAATGATTCGTGCGATCGCACCTCTGCGAGAGAGCCACCGTCACTCTCTGACCCAATCGCGGACAATCTCGCTTCTCCCCGTACGAGTCTGTGTCCCCAGAGTCTCACTGGAAACTGGCGTTCAGAGCAGTCAGGAGCTTTTGTCTCTCTTCGGATTGAAAAAAAAAACAGCGCACCCAGTCGCCAGCCCTCTCCGTGCGCCTCTGTACCTTGGCTTTTCCATGCCTTTGCACGTCCTACTGGGTCAAACGCGCTTTTCTCTCTCCTTCTAGTTGTATAACTTCTACTCAGCCACCTTTCCTGTGGTTCTAGGTGATAGACATTTTGTCTTTTAGTTTTAGTTTGGGTGTGGTTGTGAGAGGCAGCATGTACAGGTGTTTACCTTATGCCACCATCTTGGTTTTCTTGGTGAACACTTCCTTTAAATGAGTCTCTTGTGAGCCGAGTCATAGATCATTGATGCACCTGAGAACGGTCATCATGGGCTCTGGAGAAAACATGGAAGTAAAGAAACACAGACTCATCGTACACGACAGGGGGTTACTTTTGCTATGAGGCCCACTGTCCCGCAGACAAAAGGGCAGGTCCATAACCACGGACACCAGCAGAGCCCTCACTGAGTCCTGTTCAAGGAGGAAGTCTCCCATTCATTATGGCTGTCATTCATGTGCCTTAGGAATGATGGCCAACAACGGTCAACAAGGAGACAGTGCACACATAAGAACACAACCTTCCTTATTCCTAGAATCTTCCTAAGTCAATATTGTGCTTGGAAACATGGGGTGCAGCTGAATGATAGAAAGAAATGGGTCCCAAACCATCCACACAGAGGACAGTGCATTCACGGCTCATTACCTATTGGCTCACCTCTCAGGCGCTCTCACCCATGTCTCTTTCTTTACTCTAAGCCACGTCGGCTCTCTTGTTGCTTCATCCTGGCGCCGCTTACACTGATGTGAGTTTTCTCTCTCATGAGGCATCCTGCCTGTCTGATACCGAGAGGCACACTTTCCAGGCTTCCCTTTCCTTGCCGAGTGCCATCGCACTCAGGGCCTCGGTACCTGCTGTTGCCTCTTCTAGAACACTCCTATCCAGCAGGTCCCTGGGAGTCACTGTTCACTGATGCAGGAAATGGTACACAACCTAAGGAGTCCTAGCGTGATCGCCTGCCGGGACGTCCTGCAGGATGCTGCCCTAGCGGTTTTCTGTTGTTCATGACACAATCACTTTCCTTTATCTCATAGTAGAGTCCCGGTGCATGAAATTCGTGCATGGGGGGTGTCCCTTAGCCCAGCCTACATCCTCTCCAGTCTGGGACCCCTTGAGGGATGCCGACTTCCCGTTTAGGCCTGATCCCAGTAGCATTGTGCCTAAATGTGAAGTCGGACATCCCTCTCACAATCCAGGACTGCTGGCTCCCAACTGTTCGCCTGCCTGCCTTCCTCATTGCCCCTAACTGCTTCTGCCTGCCAGCCTGATCACCCCCTAACCACTCCCCTGCCAGCCTGATTGAAGCCTAACTGCTCTTCTGCCAGCCTGATTGCCCCTAAGTGCCCTCCCCTGCAGGCCTGGTCACCCCTAAGTGCCCTCCCCTGCAGGCCTGGTCACCCCTAACTGCCCTCCCCTGCGGGCCTGGTCCCCCCCAAATGCCCTTCCTGCAGGCCTGGTCCCCCTAAACTGCTCTCCCCTGCCGGTCTGGGTTTCCCCCAACTGCCCTTCTCTACACGCCCGGTTGCCCCCAACTTCCCTCCTCTGCTGGCCTTGTCACCCTTAACTGCCCTCCCCTGCTGGCCTGATCACCCAAAACTACCCTCCCTTGCAGGCCTGGTCCCTCCCAACTGCCCTCCCCTGCTGGCCAACTTGTAGCGGCCATCTTGGGTCCACATAGGGGCATCCATCTTATGTGTTGAGGTGATGGGCAATTTGCATATTACTCTTTTATTAGGTAGGATTCAATGGGAAGCTTGTTTATTGACTTCCAGTTCGAGGTAAGCTGCACAGGTGTAAGTTCCTGCTTTAACTCGTTCCTATGGCTGAATCTGTGACATGAACCACAGGGCCCAGGCTTAGGAGAATCCTGGTTGTTATGAACATGGATGCATAAAGGGATGGATGGATGGATGGATGGATGGATGGATGGATGGATGTTTGGATAGATGTTGACTGTAGATGGCTGGTTGGAAGGATGGATGTGAGGATGACAGGTGGATGGATAGATGAATGGATGAATGGATGGATGGATGAAAGTATGTATGTATATATGTGTATGTATGTATGTATGTATGCATGCATGGATGTGTAGATGAAACCTGTGGGTTAGTCATGATTACCCTTCCTAGGCCCTGTGCTCGGCTTCTATGTGGAGTGCCTGGCATTCTTACAAAAGCCGCCTCAGTGTCATTTATGCTCGTTGTAGAAACGGAAGTTGGGGACAACCAGCACTCTCTTTCCCAAGGTCACTTCGTGGTTAGCGGTGGCATCCAAGATGCAAATCCATATCTGCACGGGCCCAGATATCTCCCACCATCCAGTGCTGCCTCCCTTAAGCATCAGGGATTCTACTTCTCACATCATCTCCTGAATCAGTGGAAGGAAAACCCTAAAGCTAACAAAACGGAACAAAATGTAACTCTACATTTATAACTAAACTAGAGGCCTAGTGTATGAATTTGTGCATGGGTGGAGTCCGGCCAGCCTGCCCTGATCGGGCCAATCAGGCCAGTCAAAGGGGGCATGTAGGGAGGGGACACAGGCAGTTGGCCAGCTAGCCCTGGCCCCAATCAGGGTGGCAGGGGACAATCAGGGGCGGGGGCCGCTGGGGATAGGGGCTGTGGGCGGTTGGCCAGCTGGCTCCACCTCCTGGTCAAACTCCCAGTTGAAATCCCAGCCAAGGGCACAATTTGCATATTAGCCTTCTATTATATAGGATTTATAAAATTGGCTTACCTAAGTGAGATAGTCTTTGTACCAACAACCTTCAACCAAGGTGAGAAGCTATTGCTGTTGTCCAACAGAAGGCACCTGACTGAGTGTACAGGTGAGGAACGTCTGCCCTCCACAGGTGCTGGGTGGTATTGCACCCAGCCCAGGTGATTGTTGAGGCAGGAGGCACAGGCAGGGAATGTGAAGATGTCCGTACCTTATAGAAGAAGCAGAAGAAAACAGAGAGGAGTAAGGGGGCTAGAAGGAGAAGGGGAGGGGAGGAGACACATGGAGAGGGAGGAAGAGCTGGAGGAGGAGGAAGAGATAAGTGAGGACCAAATATTAATAAAACAAGAATGAGAACACAGACTCACAATGCTGTAACTTACTTTATTTAGCAAGCACTTCAGCATTAATTTTATCTAATTTCGTTATCATGATTGCCGTTATGAAATCTATGAGGGTTTTTAAGGCTCTGATTCCTTGGTTTCTACAAACAGACCACGGGCGGGCTGGGTTCCAGATGATTCTCGCTGTCCTTTCTGGGCCCAACGCCAGGTTCATCCCGTGACTCATCCCATCATCTGTGGGAGGGGCTAAGTGGCCGCCAGGAGAATAAAAGGAGGAGTCTGGGCTCTCACCTCCTAAGTGAGTCCTTCTTCCCTGCCACGTCCGAGTGACCAGCCCGCAGCAGCTGCCTGAGCCATGAAGCTGGCGGTGGTGCTCATGCTGACCGCCCTCCCCCTTTACTGCTATGCCGGTGAGTGTGGCAACACCAGGCTTTCGGGGGGAGGTGGTGTCAGGGCCCCTGGGGCAGACCTCCTGCTCCCCAAGCCCCAGGCCAGAGCGCCTCATTTCTCTGCCATCTTCCTGGCTCCATCGTGTTTGGCTCTCTGGGCTGTGGAAGCCAGGGAGCTGGGGGCATTGGGTGCGGGAGGCGGGACAAGGAGGCAGATATCCTGGGGCTCAGAGAACATCCTAGACCCCGAGTTCGCTCTCCCAGAACAGGGGACTCCGACCATTGCCCATAAGCTCTCTGAATGTCTGTCTCTCCTGGGAGGTAAGAAGATGGCCATCGTCATGGTTACGCCCAGCAAGGACTTGGTGCCTCTGGGTCTGAGCCCGCTTTTGTGTGCTTTCTTCCCAGGTTCTGGCTGCGAAATGGTTGAGTATGTGATCGGTAAGAGCATTGATGCTGCAGAGTCCAAGTCTCAATACATCGAAGACCTTCAGCAGTTCATCCCGGGTGAAAGGACTGAGAGCGCCCTCAGGAAGTTTAAGCAGTGCTTTCTCGACCAGAGCAACGAAACCCTGAGCAACATCTTCGTGATGATGGTAATGGCGGCTTCTTCTTCCCGCTCTGGCCGCTCTGGCCAGGGACCAGCGGGCTCTCAGTTCGTTACTAACTACTTTTTTCTTAATTATAATTTTTAAAAATGTATTTTTATTGATTTCAGAGAGGAAGGGAGAGGGAGAGAGAGAGAGATAGAAACATCAGTGATGAGAGAGAATGATGGATCGGCTGCCTGCTGCATGTCAACTGCTGGGGATTGAGCCCACAACCCAGTCATGTGCCCTTGCCTGGAATCAAACCCAGGACCCTTCAGGCCAGTGCTCCCTGCACTGAGCCCATCCAGCTAGGGTGGCACTGACGTCTTGAAAGCAAGTGCTGATCACGCTTCACGTCATCTCAGGGAATGTGGTTGTTGGGAGTGTGAATAGTTTCACATCCAGAAAGCCGACCAAGGCGCGTGGCTGCTGGGCCTGCCCACGTGGTGGAGTCTCTCTGTGAGAGAGGCCAAGAGGGAGGAGAGCGTGTGGGCAAAGGCTTGCCTACCCCTCAAGCCCCAAAGCTCTGATTCTCGAGACGACCCTCACGTTTCAGAGTGAGAAACACAGGTAGGAAAGCATTTCAATGCATTTTCTAAAGCCCTAGGCCGTGGTCGCGAGCCACATGGGGCTCTTTGGCCCCTTGAGTGTGGCTCTTCCACAAAATACCACGGCCTGGGCGAGTCTATTTTGAAGAAGAGGCGTTAGAAGAAGTTTAAGTTTAAAAACTTTGGCTCTCAAAAGAGATTTCAATCGTTATACTGTTGGTATTTGGCTCTGTTGACTAAGGAGTCTGCAGACCACTGCCTGGGCGGTTTGGCTCAGGGCATAGAGCTTCTACCTGGGGACTGAAGGGTCCTGGGTATGATTCGGGTCAAGGACACAAGTTTGGGTTGCAGGCTTGATCCCCAGTGGGAGGCGTGCAGGAGGCAGCCAATCAATGATTCTCTCTCATCATTGATGTTTCAATCTCTTTCTCCCTTTCCCTTCCTCTCTGAAACCAATAAAAATACATTTTTGAAAAAAGAGTCTTCACAAGAGAGCAGAGTCACCGGTCAGGAGAGCCCACTCTCAGGAACGCGGTGCCCGGCCCTTGTGGCACCCACGTCGGCCAGTGCACGTGGCCGGCGGGCCTGGGCCTGTGGCTGCCCCGTGAGTGACAGGGGAAACCTCGGCTGGGAACCGCCAGGGGGGGCGGGTTGTTGAAACAAGAGTCAGTGTAAACGGTGAGCCCCTCTTTCTGATTAGAGAAGAGAGGGTTCAGTCCTTCCTGGCGGTCAGTCCCCACCCTAACAGCCCCCGGAAGCAGTCCGGGCAGCAGTGGGAGGTCTGGCCATGGCAGAGACATCCGCTCTGCATGACCAGGCGCTTCCTGACGCCGGGCTGCTGAGGAGCTGGGGGACCTGCAGGAACGAGGAGGAAGCCAAGCGCGTGGGGGAGGCACCTGCTGGGATGTGTGCGGGCCGGTCTCTGAGAGCGTGGCCTCCGGGAAGGGGGGAGGATGGAGGGGACGCTCAGGGCCTGGCACTGCACTTGGGCGAGAGGAGAGGCCCTGGAGGTGGGGACCATCACAGGACGAAGCTGTACGTTGGGGAGGGAGGGTCCCGCTTCTGGGACAGGCGCTCACCGTGGTTCCACCTGAAAGCCTCAGGAGCCCTCCATGGCGGGTGCGGCCTTCTCTTTGCAAACGGAGGTCAGACGAGCCCCTCGGGTGCGCGTGTCCTCAGCTCTGTGACCACAGGCACGTGGCCGGCATCCGGGTGCAGGCCCGCAGCCCCCCAGCTGCTCACGGGCGCGTGTTGGGGCTGAGACACGGAGCGGGGGCAGCACAGCCTGGGCACGGAGGCCTCGTCCCCAGCAGAGGACACACGCAGGGACCAGCGCCCAGCGCCCGGGGGGACGGGTCTGGAAGCAGCGCGGCCTGGGCCTCAGGCACTGCCTCCTGAGCCCCAGAACAAGGGGAGACCCCGGCTGAACGCCCGCGCCCGCTCCTCTCCGTGGCGGGAGGACGAGGAGAGGCCACGTCTGTGCTCAGGGGCCTTGGTGGGAGAGTCGGAGGGATGACTCTGTGTGTTTTCCAGGACGCCATATACAACAGCGAGCAGTGTGCCTCCTACTGACCCACACGGCCTTTCCTCCGACGACAGACCGGCCAGCCAGGACTCTCCCCGGCAGACCACAGCTGAGCGCCCCTCTGGGCCTTTAGATCCTGAAACCGCAAGACATGGTTGAAACCTCCCCACATTCATTTCAATAAAGCGCCTGCACACCAGCGCTCTCTTGGGTGACTGACCAAACGGGGCCCGCGGAGACTCCCGCACACTGCGCTGCGCACACGCTGGGACACGGGCGCTCAGTTCAGAACCCGTGGCTGAGACGAAGGGATCTGCAGGGCACCCTGCCCCTGACCATCCTGAGCCCAACAGGACCCTGTCCCTGGGAAAGTGCCCTCCCCCCACCTCTTGGGACCTTCTGATCCGACCTCAGGCGCTCAGGTTCCAGGACGCCCCCATGTCCTCACGTCCACACTGCACCCTCCCCCAGGGCCGGGCTCACCTCTGGGTGCTCTCTGTTCCTGACCGAGGGGCGGGGAGGGAACAGAGCAGTGAGAGAAGGGACTCGGGCAAAGCGGGGCTCCATCCTGGCTTGAATGTCCTCCCACTTCTCCAGAACACCCTGGCCCCCTGACACCACTAGGCCCAGACAAAGGACCCTTTCCCCAACCCACAGCTTATAGCTTACCCAACACACACACTCACACACACAAACACACACACTCACACACACATACACACACTCACACACACACACACTCACAGACACATGCACACACACACAAACACACACTCACAGACACAAGCGCACACACACGCACACACTCACACGCACACACACACAAACACACACACACACACAAACACACACACTCACACGCACACACACACAAACACACACACACACAAACACACACACTCACAGACACAAGCGCACACACACACACTCACACGCACACACACACAAACACACACACACACAAACACACACACTCACACATACACACACACACTCACACATGCACACACACAAACACACACTCACAGACGCAATCGCACACACACAAACACACACTCACAGACACAAGCGCACACACGCACACATGCGCGTGCACACACACAGTGTTCTTTAGTGAGAACTCGTGGGCCATGCAGTCTTGGGCTCTGAGGCCTTTGGGAAGTTGCCTTTGCTCCTGCTGGACCCGGCCGTTGGGAGAGGCGTCTGTCCCTTTGCCGGTGGCGTGGACATGGTGGTGGAGCTGCTGAAGGCCCTGCGTTCTGAAAGTTGCTGAGTTGAAAGGAAATGGTACCTCAGATGAAAACTCTATATTTTTACACATCGAGACATGATAAGCACAGAGTTCTGAGTGGATACAGACCGTACATACTGTCCTAGTCCGCTCAGGCTGCTTAAGGAGGTACATAGACCAGGAGGCTTAAGCAAACATTTATTGAGACTGGGAACTCCAAGGTCAAGGTGCCAGCAGAGTCAGTGTCTGTGGGGGCCCTTCCCTGCCCCCCCCCGCCAGACCCCCCACGGATCGGCCACCCATACCCCTATTGGGGGCGGGGCTTGCCCCCAACCTCTCAGGTCCTCTTCTCCCGGCAGAACCCCAGCTAGGCGTGAATTCGTGACCAGGCCTCTAGTAAAAGTATAAGCAGAAGGAGGGAAATAACAAAGGTGGAGCAGAAATCGATGACATTGGGAAAAAGTTATAGAAAATATTTAAACCAAAAGCGGGTTCTTTGAGAAGCTCAAAAACAATCCATACACCTGTCTAGACTGAACAGGATGAAGAGAAAGAAATGACCAATGCCAAAAATGATGGAGGTAAAACCACTACTTTGGCTAAGATAAAGTGTAAAACTATTTTCAGAGATGACTTGTAGAAAATCTCAGAGTGTCTACCAAAGGGTTAAGCGAGTTTAGCATGGTTGCAGGATATAAGATAAATATACAAAAATTAATTTTATTACTATATTCTTGAACAATCAGAAAGTGCAATTTACAATAATGTCTAATATTATCAAAAATCTTAGGAATCCTATCTACTAAAGAGGGAATATGCTAATTGATGCCACGCCCTGACAAAGACAGCGGTGCCCACAGCCAATAAGGAGAGAATATGCTAATTGACTGCCATGCACTCAAAGATGGTAGCGCCCAGTCGCCTCAGCCCCCAGCCACCCAGGGCCGGCCCGAGGTGCAGGCAAGCCTCGGATGTCGTCTGCCCATCTGCCCAGGCCCGCCTGAGGCTCACCTAACAAGATCCAGCCAATGCTTGTGCTGCCGGCAGTGGCAGCAGCAGAGGTGTGATGGGGGCATCGCCTTGCCCTGATCGCCGGGTTGCCTCCCGACCCTGAGGGTGCCGGGAACCAATTCCAGCATGTAATAATTACACGAGTTTCACCCAAAGGTTGGTGAAGCTTGGGCGGCTGAACAAGGGTGAGCCACATATGTAGTTTACCTGTTGGAACAGCTAAACAGCACCTCCCCCAAACCTGAATGGGATTGTCTCCTGCCAGGCAGCTCAGGGCATTTGATTGACTCCAGTTGGTCAAACACCTGCACAGCTGTAGGCTATTCCCCAAACTGACAATGCTTCTGTATACCCCTTGAAACCTTACCCTTTGAAGTGTATATCTCCACCTTGCCTTAGGACAAATTGTGTCAAATAAATAGCATGGGGTCCTAGACAAGGAAGTAGTCTTCTAGCTCCTTCAGCTGTAGCTCCTCTGACCCCCCCCCCCCCATGCCTTTCAAAATTATCCTTCGTCTTTGGACTCCTCCTTGAATCTACACATCAGCCCCTTTCTCCGCAATGCTGAACCCTTCGTAAGGCTGGGCAAAGAACCCCAGTATATGGCGCCCACACGAGGGAAACCAATACATGAGGGCTCCCAGACTGTGAGAGGGGGCAGGCCCGGCTGAGAGACCACCCCCTCCAGTGCATGAATTTTCATGCCCCAGGCCTCTAGTAAACTGAATAAAAGACACGAAAGACCTGTAGAGTAAAACGTATAAAATATTGCTGAGAGGAATTCAGGAAGACCTACATGGGAAACACATACTGTTAGGAAGCATATTCTTAAGATGTCAGTTTCTCCAAATAGATTTATGGGTTTAATGCAATGAACTCTCAACCAAAGTCCAGATAGGCTTGTTTTATTTTGGCAAGTTTATGAAAAATCTGGTTGCAAAATTTCTATTTAACTGCAATGGACCTACAATAGCCAAAACAATTTTGAAAAATGAGAACAAATGTGGAGGGGCAATACTACATGACTTCCAAATGTACCACAAAGCTACAGTAGTCGGGATGGCATGGTCTCGATGTGAAGATGAACAAACAGAGCTGAGGAACTGCAGAGACCAGAACCAGAATCTGTCCATGGGTCACGTGGCTTTTCACCAAGGTGGAGAAGCAATCCCGGGGGGGGGGGGGGGGGGGGGGAAGGATGCGTCTCAACAAATTGTTTTGGAACAACTGGCTACATTAAAAAATCTCCAGCCCCACCAGTATATCAGATTTAACTCCTGATGTATCATAGGACTAACTGTAAAATCTAAAAATATAAAACTCCTAGAAGAAAACAGGACAAAATTGCAGTGTCTCTGTTTGGCACGGATTTCTTACACATGGCAAAAAAGCGGGAACTATAGATGAAAAAAAAGATCAAAATTTAAAACTTTTTGCTGTTTAAAAGTCACTGTTATACAGCATTTCCCCCACCCGCGCCCTCCCCATTAAGGCTATGGTGCGAATGACCGACCACATTCTGGGACTAGAGTTGGTGATGATCTCCACCGGGTCAGAGTGAAGGTGGATGACGCAGGTTCGTGCGGGGTGGGGAACGTCCGGCCCGCAGGCTGTATGAGGCCCAGAAATCATGTGGTTGCCCTGCCAAGGCATTAGGGACGAGTCAATGAAATGTGTGCTCCACGTTAGCAGGCCCATTTGAAAGCTGATAATTCTGTATGGCCCACGCGGGATGCTATAAATATCCAAATGGCCCTTTGCGGAAGAAGAGGTTCCCCACCCCTAATCCAGGCTCTCTTGCTTCCACAGGACCCATCAACGCGTGCCAAGCCCGCCCCAACTGTAGCCCATCCCCTTGCCCACCTGCCACTCCCTGTCTCGCTCAGGTCGCCTAAGGCACAGCGGCTTCCTGGCTCCGTCTGGGCTGTGGGCAGCTTCGTCTGCTGAGCAGCAGTGCATGCTGGGTAAACTCTGCTTGGGCAGGAGCGTGGTAGTGGGCTCCCTCTGGGCTTCCATGATGCAAACGTCCTTCGAGAAGGTCTAGGAGAGAAGAGCAGGCATGGGAACCCCGCCCTCACCTGCAAAAGGTTTGCAAACGACCCAGATACCAGGTGATTGTCCGTCCGCGCGGCCTGGACTCAGCTCTGAAGTTCCCTTGGCATCTGGAGACGGAGAGGACGGGGCTCCAACCGAGGGAGCCACACGGCCAGGGCCCGGGCAGCTGGTCAGTGAGGGGATGTGGAGTGGAAAGGGTGGCTGCACCTGCTGCCGAGGAGGCAGGTCTGTTCTAAGACACGGCCACGGGCACACGCTAAAGGGTGTAGGGTCCACGGCTCTTCAAGCGCCGCCAGGACGAGATGACTAACCAGGCGTCAGGGCAGCCCTCCCTGTCCTTTCCCGCTCATCTCGCGTGGGATCCTGTCCATCCGCTCATGGGAGCCACCACGGTTACCTTCGCCTTCGGAATGGCTCTCTCGCCTCCCGCCAATGTTCCGCTCAGCATCCTGCACCTCGTCTTCCTGGGACCTGGCAGGTGCCCCAAGGGGAAAGGTGAAGAGTGGGTCGCCCCGTCTCAGTAGCTGCCCTTTTCCTGGAATATGGACCCTCATGTCCATACCGCCTTGGCGGCGCCCCAACTCGCTCAGCCGGCGGACTTAGCATTTCATGTGGATTCTCTGCTGCTTGTGGAGGGCGTGTGGGTCTCACACGAGCTGTAGGGTCATCGGCAGAAGTGGGAGTTGGTGGGCTTCTTCACCAGGTGGGGATGTCTCATCGGTTTGGCATTTGCTCCTGGATTATTGATCCAACTATTTACGATCCCCTTAGTTTCACTTACTTCCTTTGTGGCTCTCAATTCCCGGATGTCGGCCCTTTTACAGGGATAGTGGGGTAAGGAGGGGCAGTCAGGTCCCGAAGGGACTGGCACGCAGAGGGAACAGCCTGAGGATTCCTTAGAAGGAACGCAACTGTGAGTCCTCCCCACCAGGGGGCGGCGTTCCATGCAGAACCCTGGCCCTCCCTGGACACGTGCAGTCTACCGCCCGCCACCAGGCGGCGCCTCAGGCTTCCTTTCTGCAGGCAATGGCCAAAGTGACTCCAAATGAGTCTCACTTGGAGTTGGACTTAAAATGACGGGCCAGCTCTTCTCTCCTGGACAAGGAGGCCTTTCCATGCCACCCCCGTCCAGCGTGCTTAACGGCTGCCTCTTCCGATGTCACACCCACAGAGCAGCAGGCAAGAAACTGAGGCCACCAGGGGCCACGGAAGCTTGAGACACAGATGTCGCTGAGCCTGGGGAGGCGCGAGCGTGGAGGGCACGGGGCCTGGAGGGCAGCAGGTGACCACCCTGGTGGTGTGGAAGGCCAGGAGGGGACGTGGGGGAGGAGCCTGGGGGAGGGAGGTGACTCAGAAGTGCCTCTTTGAGAAGAATGTCGGGGCTGCAGGGACGCTCCTGTCGGCATCACCGGACCGAGACGCGGTGCTGAGTCTCATACGGACGAGATCATTGAATTCCTGTTATTTTCTTGTAAAGACAGAATAGCCTCCCGGTGCTGACACTCAGACACGTTAAAGGCCTCTCTCCAGCTGACATTCCACATGAGCCCCAGTTGGACTGTGGGACCCGCACCCCAAATCCTGATGTTGCTAAGCGTTCCCCCGCCCCTTCCCTGCTGCCCGTGAAGGCATCAGGGCGCCAGAGTGGTGGCTGCAGAGACAGGTTCCACACTGGACCCGGGAACGGGCTCGCTGTCCCCCTTCAGCGACACGGAAACCACCTCCCTGCCCCCACGGCCTCTCCTCACTGTCACTGTCACCCCATCACCACGGCCTCTCCTCTGTCACTGTCACCCCATAACCAAGGCCTCTCCTCTGTCACTGTCATCCCATCACCACAGCCTCTCCTCTGTCACTGTCACCCCATCACCACGGCCTCTCCTCTCCGTCACTGTCACCCCATCACCACGGCCTCTCCTCTGTCACTGTCACCCCATCACCACGGCCTCTCCTCTGTCACTGTCATCCCATCACCACGGCCTCTCCTCTGTCACTGTCATCCCATCACCACGGCCTCTCCTCTGTCACTGTCACCCCATCACCACGGCCTCTCCTCTATCACTGTCATCCCATCACCACGGTCTCTCCTCTGTCACTGTCACCCCATCACCACGGCCTCTCCTCTGTCCTTGTCACCCCATCACCACGGCCTCTCCTCTGTCACTGTCACCCCATCACCACGGCCTCTCCTCTGTCACTGTCACCCCCATCACCAAGGCCTCTCCTCTCTGTCACTGTCATCCCATCACCACGGCCTCTCCTCTGTCACTGTCATCCCATCACCACGGCCTCTCCTCTCTGTCACTGTCACCCCATAACCAAGGCCTCTCCTCTCTGTCACTGTCACCCCATCACCACGAACTCTCTTCTCTGTCACTGTCACCCCATCACCACGACCTCTCCTCTCTGTCACTGTCACCCCATCACCACGGCCTCTCCTCTGTCACTCTCATCCAGTGTCGGAGACCAAGCTGTCAGACGGAAACAATGTCCAAAGAGGAGCGAGAGGGAGTTACGTTTCCTTAAAAACCCCCATAAACGCACTCCATCGGCCGCCACGAGGTCACCAACCCCAATGAGAATCCACGTCACTTGGGGCTGAGTCCACAGCACAGATTGAACCTGGGGTCCATGTCTGCCCACCTTCCTTTGAAATCCCCCCAAAACCCACCAAATATTATTTATTTATTTATTTTTAACATATTTTATTGACTTTTTACAGAGAGGAAGAGAGAGGGATAGAGAGCCAGAAACATCGACGAGAGAGAAACATTGATCAGCTGCCTCTTGCACACCCCCTACTGGGGATGTGCCCGCAACCAAGGAACATGCCTTGACCAGAATCGAACCCGGGACCCTTGAGTCCGCAGGCCGACGCTCTATCCACTGAGCCAAACCGGCTTCGGCCCCACCAAATATTAAATACAAAACCACAAAGTGGTCTTAAAACCACAGAGGAATACTGAAGAAAAAGCAGTCAGGTCCCCAGTGCGGGGGCGGGGAGGGGGTGGAGAAAGTGGCCACATCAGGTGAGAAGAGTCTCCACGCGGATAGAGCGGATAGAGCGCAGGGGGGCACCTGCTGAGAGGTAACCGCAGCGGGAGTGCGGGCCGAGCAGGGGCTGGAGAAACTCCCTAGAGCGAGCAGCTTTCTGTGCAGAGGAGGAATGGGGTGGGGGGTGGGGATTGAGCCCGCAACACAGGAACCGTGACCTCCCGGTTCATAGGTGGATGCTCAACCCCTGAGCCAGGCCGGCCGGGTGCCTCCCTTTCATTGCTGACCTGCGGGAAAGACAGAGGACACTGAGCCCCCACAGGACGACTGAGTTCTGGCGAGAGTCAAGGAGCAGAGGAAGGAGACCATCTCTGATGCCCAGCCCCCCCCTCCCACCCCCCAACGTCGTGGGCTCCCTCTGCAGCTCAGAGCACGGAGCAGGAAGTCAGAGCATTGCTGGGTGCAGGGGCTGCGGCAGGCGCTCTGTGGGGGGCGAGGCGTGGGCAGAGCTCATGCGTGTCCCGGGAGCCTGGGGCCTGGATCTCGGGCTAAGTGCACAAGGGCAGGGGAGAAGCAGTGGCGTGGCTTGTGGAGTGTGTAAGGTGAGGCACATTGGTGATCTGGGCGCCATCCGGGACCCTACAGTTTTTGATGCTTCTTATTAAAGCGAAATGCTGTTAATCAATGCGTCTCTTAATGCGCTGAAGGAGGCCTGGTTTCATGTTCTGTATCGATGGGGGTGTTATTTATTGATCAAACGGAGGCCCTTTATTGGTGTCCCTCATTCGGGCCTCATAATGCCGGGATTCTTTTCCCAGCCTTACAAAGGGTTCAGCATTCTGGAGAAAGGGGCTGCGCGTAGATGATTAAAGAGTCCGGAGACAAAGATAATTTTGAAAGGCATTGGGGTTCAGATGATCTTCAGCTAAAGGAGCTAAAGACTCACTCTTGTCTCAGGACCCCGTGGTATTTATTTAACACAATTTGTCCTAAGGCTGTGGTCGGTGAACTTTGGCTCGCGAGCCACATGGGGCTCTTTGGCCCCTTGAGTGTGGCTCTTCCACAAAATGCCATGGCCTGGGCGAGTCTATTTTGAAGAAGTGGCGTTAGAAGAAGTTTAAGTTTAAAAAATTGGGCTCTCCAAAGAAATTTCAATCGTTGTACTGTTGATATTTGGCTCTGTTGGCTAAATATCAACCACTGAGCTGACCGGCCAGGCTCTCGCTACTTTCTCTCTGTTTTCTGGGAACTAAAAGCTGCTATGAATAAAGACCAGGGCATTTTCTTGCCTCCTGTTGGCCAAACACCTGAACAGCTGTAGGCTATTCCCGGACCACTGTCCTAAGGCAAGGGGGAGAGAATACACTTCCAAGGGTAGGATAACAGAAGCATTGTCAGTTTGGGGAATAGCCTACAGCTGGTCAGGTGTCTGGCCAACAGGAGGCAATAAGATGCCCTGAGCTGTCTGGCAGCAGACAAGCCTATTCAGGTTTGGGGGAAGTGCCATTTAGCCGTTTCCAACAGATAAACTACATACGTGGCTTACCCTTGTTGAGCCGCCCAAGTCCCATCAACCTTTTGACGGAACTCTTGTAATTATCACTTGCTGGAATGGGTTCACAGCAGCACTTTCAGTCCTGGCTCCATCCTTAGGGGCCTGACTCCAAACATGCTTGTCCCATGAGTGTGCGGATGTGAAGAGAATGAGCCATGTCATTCAATTCTATGGATCAAAAATGACCTGGGATCTATCACTCACAGTTATTATAGTGGGGCCAGTGGTTGAGCATCAACCTATGAACCAGGAGGTCACAGTTTTCTTCTCGGTCAGGGCACGTGCCCAGGTTGCCTGCTGAATGCCCATTGGGAGGCATACAGGAGGCAGTGGATCAATGATTCTCTCTCATCATAAATGTCTCTATCACTCTCTCCCTCTCCCTTTCTCTCAGAAACCAATAAAAATATATTAAAATTATTTTTAAGGAGTTGTCAGCCATGGCTAAGAGTCCTTATTTGTTTCATTGGAAGCGAGGACAGGGAGGCCACTGTCACAGAGTTCCACAAACATCACTGACGCTTGCTCATTGGCACCGAGAGTTGTACCTGCGGAGTGAGTGCCGGCAGGGTCTGACACGACGTGGGCGCCTCCGTCATGTAACACGGAACCGGATGTGTGTGACGGGGAGGGGCCCATGGGGACCGGTGTCTCCAGAGGCTACGGGGACATCACGACCCAGAGGTGATGTCTGAGGCGCCTCCACCCCCAGGCGCCGGGGGACCAGTTAGAACCTGAGCGCGGGAGGGGCCCTGGGATCCAAGGGGCCCGCGTGGCCAGCGCATCCTGCTGAGGACCGAGAGCAGAGACCCCGAGGCCTCGGGGGACATGATCCCTGTCCCCCCCCCTCCTGTACCCTGACTCCAATGCCTGTGTGAAGGGTTATGGAGTCACAGTGAGCCTCGCTCCGATGTGCCCATTAGACAGTCAGGGAAGTGACTGGGCAGTGACAGCTGGTGGTGGCTGAGAGCAATCCCAGTAAATCCAGAGCCAGCGCAGGAGCGGTCAGCTCTGAGGGGAGGCCGGCGCCCTCCTGGCCGAGTGGTCAGGTAGCCTGATGTTTGCCTTTGGGGACGAGGCGTGTGTTCTGTTCGCCTGTCACTCACAGTTTCCCGTTTCGTTGCAGAACTGGAGTGGCTGAGGGTGACGGCCAGGCACTGTGCCCAGCATTTGTCCTGGATGAACCCACGGGTCCTCACACATCCGTGGTGCCCCCTTGTCTTACAGACGAGGACACTGAGGCAGGGAGGGTCAGCACCTGCTAGACCCCACAAGCGGGAAGCTCCAGAGCTGAGCTTGAGCCCCGGGAGTCTGGCCCTGAAGGTGGGCTCTTGCTCACACCCCCCTAAGGGAAATGGCCCCCATTTGAAAGAGAGACCCACATGCCACCCCAGAATCCTCAGCGATGTGTGACGCTGCCGGCTAGGACCCCGGGGTGGCGGGACCGAACCTGCCCCAGTCTGAGGACAGGGGTGCACTGAGCGCTCCTGTGTCCTAGGAGCAGGGCGTGTGCGCGGTGCTCTCAGGTCCTGTGTCCGTCTCTGAGCACATGGCGGCGAGGGCCCCCTCAGGGTGTGCCGGCTGCAGGGGTGTGGACGTCAGTGTGTTCTGTTGCTGCCACGGGTGCCATTGCCAAGGGGCCACTGTGTCTGTTAGGTCCACGGCGACAGGTTTGCAGGGAGGAGGGGTGCCCCCGGGCCCACCCTGTATTCAGCTCCAGCATCAGCTTCCATCCCTGCTCACTGCGTTTCTCACGAGGCCGTCTTAGATTTCTCCGACGGCTGATTAATTATCTGCTCATTATGACCAACTTGTTGATGGCTTTTTGTGTGATGCCCCCTGGTTCGAAGGGCAGGTTATCAACAAGTGGAGAGCCTCTGTGTTTGCTGGTCTTTGTTCACAGCAGCTTCTAGTTCCCAGAAAACAGAGAAAGTAGGGAGAGCCTGGCCGGGCAGCTCAGTGGTTGAGTGTCACTCTTTGTGCCGAAGAGTTGCCGGGTGGATTCCTGCTCAGGCCCCACCCAGCTGCCGCCTGAGTGCCCGTCCAGCAGGGACAGAGGGCCCACTGGCGCTCCCCATGGCCCTGGTGGATTGAAAACAGAGAGAGTAGAGAGAGGTTCCCCCTCCCTGCCTTCCGGACACACACAGCTTCCCGGTCAGCATCAGGCCCGTTGCCCCCGGGACCCAGGGTCGCAGGTGCGGGGCCGGGTGTGAGGTGAGAGGGCGTGTGGCTCACAAGGACCTGCCCCTGTCCTGCCCAGTGGCCGGGCTCCTGTGCGTCCCCTCCAGCGACGAGGGTGAGCCCCTGCCGCCCGCAGCCCCCAGCACGAGGTGGCCGTCGGGAGCTTTCTGCACAGAAAAGGAGGAGGAGGCTGAGCGGTGAGGAACGAGGTGGCCGTCAGCGAGAGCCCTGGATGGAGGCAGAAACCCAGAGGCACGCAACTGAGCTAGAACTTCGGTGCCACGCACCCCCTTTCCGTCCGAGTGTCCCCACTGCCCGACACCGGTCCCAATCCTGTCTGCGCTGCGGGGCCTCAAGTCCGCTGCCCTGTCCCCTGCTCCCCACGGCCTTTCTCCGAGTTGTGCGGCCTCCCTGGCCCCATGGAGCAGCTGCCGCGGTCGGCACAGGCGGAGGACCGGCCTGCGGGTGCGTCTGCTGCGGGGCCCGATGCCCACAGGGGCCACCCCTGCACCGACACATGAGCGTCCACCAGGTCACGTGCGCGCTGATGGGTCTGAAATCGGGGGGGGGGGGGGGGGGGCGGCGTTGACACAGGAGCTGGAGTCGGAAGGTGGCGGTGGGAGGGCCGTCCTCCTCTCGGCACTGTTTTCTCCGGGGAAGCGGACACCGCGGACCTGGCTCCCTCCAGTGCCCGCAGCAGCCCTGGCACAGCGGGCACCGTGTGCCCTCAAGGGGCGGCCCAGCCACACTGATGGCTCCTGCACTCGGGGTCGCTCATCTCCCGCAGGGACACGTGCGGACCCCCCACTGTGCCAGGCCCTGGGTGAGGAAATGGGAACGCGGACCCCTCTGCACGGAGGGAGCTGACTCCCAGGGGCTCCCTCCCCCGAGGGGTGCGCACTGCCACCCTCCCGCCTCGGGCGGGGCTCCGGGGGCCGTGCAGGTGCCAACAAGGCCTGGCTCTGCCCAAGGCCCCGGGCTCTGTCGCTGACGGATGGCATCAGCCTCCGCGAGGAAGGGCGGGCGGGAAGCCAGGCCTGTGACCTGCCCGTCCCCTGTGGGCGGGACCGTGCGGCTCACTGGGTACAAAGAGCCCTGGGCGCCCGGGCTGCTCACCCAGCTCCTCTCGCTCCTATTGGCTCAGCTGCGCTCCGGCCACAGGCACCATGAAGCTGGCGCTGCCTCTGCTGCTGGTCACTCTGGCCCTTTGCTGCCCCGACGGTGAGTGTCCCTTCCACGCAGACCCCAGCGGCCGGGAGGACCCTCTCCGGTCCGGGTGCCGTAGGGGGGGAGGGGGACGGGTCAGAGTGAAACCTTTCCCGCCCCCGGTGCACCAGCCCCCGAAGCCCAGGACTCGGGGTGTCCCGTCCCGGGACTCTGGAAAGCACCGTAGGCAGGTGCGGGGTCCCGTCGGAAGCCCCTCGCCCGCCTGGGCTGATGCAGAAGCAGCAGGACGGAGTCCGCTTCCTGCGGGTCAGGGCTCGGCCCGGCAGCGCGGTGACCGGACACAAGGCGGCGTCCCCAGGCCTCTCCTCCTGGTCACGGCGCCCAGGAGGGAAGGGCGATGGCGGGAAGGGGGGGCCGAGGCCGCCCTGGTCTCCCCGACGTCCCCTCAGCGTCTCTCGGGGCCGGTGGAGCCCGAGGCCGGTGGACTCCTGTGCTCAGACTCAGAATGTTCCAGCAGCAGAGGCTCCGTGGGAGGAGCAGCGCCGCCTGAGGCTCGGGGGCCAGGGTCCCCGTGGCTCAGAGACCCCGAGGCACTCAGGGGCCGGCGGGCCCGCTCCCCCAGGGGCCCCCCAGGACATGCAGAGCCCGTGGGAGCGCGAGGGCCGCCGCTGCCCGTGTCCCGGTGACGGGCCCGTGGCCAGCAGTGCTGGGCCTGTCCTCCCGCCCTCGGGGCTGAGCCCAGTCCTTTAGGGCTCCCTTCCGCCTGACTTTCCGAACCCCGTCCTCTCTCCCCGAGGCCTCTGACCGACCCCCCCACCTCCCTGCAGGGCAACCTCTCACCCCACCCTCCACCGCCCTGCAGGGCGGCCTCTGACCCGACCCTCCACCTCCCTGCAGGGCGGCCTCTGACCTGACCCTCCACCTCCCTGCAGGGCGGCCTCTGACCTGACCCTCCACCTCCCTGCAGGGCGGCCTCTGACCTGACCTCCACCTCCCTGCAGGGCGGCCTCTGACCTGACCCTCCACCTCCCTGCAGGGCGGCCTCTCACCTGACCCTCCACCTCCCTGCAGGGCGGCCTCTCACCTGACCCTCCACCTCCCTGCAGGGCGGCCTCTCACCCGACCCTCCACCTCCCTGCAGGGCGGCCTCTGACCTGACCCTCCACCTCCCTGCAGGGCGGCCTCTCACCCGACCCTCCACCTCCCTGCAGGGCGGCCTCTGACCTGACCCTCCACCTCCCTGCAGGGCGGCCTCTCACCCGACCCTCCACCTCCCTGCAGGGCGGCCTCTGACCTGACCCTCCACCTCCCTGCAGGGCGGCCTCTGACCCGACCCTCCACCTCCCTGCAGGCCGCTGTCTCCCAGGTGGGAGGGGCCTGGTGGGGCGCAGTCCCAGCTGCAGGCGGTTGCAGAGGCCTGAGGGTGGGGACGGAGAATACAGACCCCGAAGTGGTTCCTGCAGGTCTCAGCACAACCCACGGGGTGGAAAGTCAGCCCAGGCCCTGTGACCCTGTGGGGAGGCCTGTCCGTCAGGGCGTAGCCAAGGAGCCAGTCTTTTCTGGGCATCAGCGTTGGATGTGACCTCCAGACGTCCTTGGTTAAGCGGAACCCTCTCTGTCCCATGACCTGGTCCTAGTGGAAGACTGAGCCCCAGAGCCCCCTCCCTCACTCATAGCTTTCCCCCTCCTCTCCGCCTGTATTGTCCCCCTATGGGCCCTCTGCTAAGACCTCCCTCTACCTTCCCTGGAAGGCTGAGGCTAACAGCTCCCTCCCCCGGAGCCAGACAAGGCCAGGAGGGGCTCTATGAGAGGCAGAGCTGAGCCTGAGATCCAGGGACAGTGACCGGGGCACAGCCGGGGATCTGGGGGAGCCCTGGGTGTACGTGACAACGGGTGAGAGTGACCAGGGCGTCACCTGGACGCCATCCGTTGCGTGCTCTGCGACCTGGCGCCTTGAGGCCTGTGGGGGGTGCATTGTCACCGAGGAGCCCTTCCCGCCCTGGTTCCGGTCTGGTTCTGGGGCCACAGAGCCGCGGGAAAGTCTTTTCTACATCGATTGTGTCTCTCTCTCTTCTGCTCCAGCTAATGCTGCGGAAGTCTGTCCAGCCCTTGAAAATCAAGCAAGAAGCTTCTTCTTGGATCCTGTAAAGCTCTTCAAAGTCAAGATTCACAAATTCAATGCACCTGCACCCGCTCTGGAGGCCGCGCTGCAACTGAAGACATGCGTGGACAATCTCCCCTTTTTGAACCGATTAGCACTGGGCCACTTTTTGGTAAGTTCGTTCTCCTTTCTGCACCAGGCTGCTGCTCAGCTCCTGGGCAGGCGGGGGGAGGGCGCTGCCCTGGGGGGCACAGGGGGGAAGGGCTGTGAGAGAGGGGCCGTGGCCATGGCTGGATGGTGACCCGACCCCCGCTGAGCCAGCCTCGGGCGGCACAGCCTCTGCAGGCCCCTCCCTGGGCTGCAGGCTCCCTGTGTCCCGAGGGCGGACAGCGGCCCAGGCGCTGATGGTGACGGCCACGCACCGCTGCCTCCCTGCCTGGGAGCGTTCTCCAGGGCGACCCTCACCCCAGGCAGGAGGCGCTGTCCCTGGGGAATGCTGTGGGGTGGGGTGCACAGGGGGAGGCAGGGGAGGGTGGGATCTGGCCCCGCCCCGTCAGGAGGGAGGCTGTGGGGCTCTGGCAGGTCACCCATCAGGCCAGAGGGCAGGGCCTCCCAGCTCTGTCCTCTGCAGCCTCTGCCTAGGGTGGAGCTGACCACCTCCCTGTCTCTCTGAGGAAATCAGACATTGGGGGGAGGGGGAGGGGGGACTCAGCTCCTCCATCCCTGAATTGGTTGACCTTTAAGCACGTGTCCCCACGCACAGGGCCTCAGTGTGGACACGTCAGTGAGCCACCAGGTTGCCTGTCCCCGGGGCTGCAAATCTCAGCAGGCAGATCCTCTCCTGGCCCCTCCTAACCAACCCAGCCCTTCCCTTCCCCCAACCCCCCACTCCCCGCGTCCACTCTGGAGTGAAAAGTCCCGTCCTAGGACCTGGGACTCAGAGAAAGCACATCCCGGGGTGTTGGCCCCCTTTGTGCCCCTCCCGGCTCCATCAGAAACGCGAGGCCGCTCCTGGGCCCCTCGGGCTCTGTGTCCGGCCGTGGCCAGGGCTCTTGGTGACGTGTCTGTGGCTGTGCCTGCACCGGGACCACTGAACTCCCCACCTGCTCCCTGGCCGCCCGCTGCCCCGTGTGCCTTCGCTGGTTGCAATGTCTCAGTGTCTTGGTTGTGAACACACTCTGCCCGCGGCCTCTCCAGGGGCAGCCTGACTGACAGCCTGTCTCTCTTGGTCTATTTCAGAAAGCTATCGCGGCCAAGTGCAAGAACACCTTACCTATGAGCGCCCCTGTCTCCCAATGATGCGCTGACCTTCCCTGGAAAATGCAGAGGTTTCAACGTCTTGCTTCAATAAACCACTTGCCCTGCACGTCTCTGCCTGTCTTGTTTTATCCCGGTCTCTGGCTGTGGCGGGGGGGGGGGGGGGGGGCATCATGAGGGGCCCTGGGTGGTGACAACAGTGCATCACGCTGACCCGATGGGCAGTGGCCGTGGGCCTGGCGGCAGGGATCACAGAGGGAACGGGGGCTCCGGGCCCGGCCCGGGTCCCTGCACAGGCCTCCCAGGCCCGGCCCCGCATGAGCCACGTAGGCTCCACACCTCCGTCCCCGAGGTGCCCTCGCAGCCACCAGACGCCTGAGCGCTCTGGCCTCGTGCCCAGCGGCTGCTCCAGGACCCGCTGTGGCTCAGGGCCTGCTCCCCAGGGCCCAGGACAGGAGGCCGCGGTCTGTCTGCCCAGACCCGGTGCGGGGCCTGCTGGCTGCGAGTCCAGGGGCAGCTCTTCCTGGCGGCTTCCCGCTGGCGGCGGATGGCAGGCCGGGTCTGGCTCTGGGGCTGCAGGGCCCTGTGGAGCAGCCATTGCGCCTCCTTCCTGTGAACCCCCTCCCCCTCCCCCACATGGGGGAAGGCAGAGAGCGGACCCAGGACACCCAGGGTGGTCGCCCACACTCAGCACCTGCCCCTTGATCGCAGCTGCAAGTCCCCACAGGAAAGAAAGGACGCCCAGGGCTCAGGGCGGGGAACTTGTGGGGGCTCAGACCCCACTGCAGTTCCTCTGAGCCTGACACAGAGAGTCACCCCGTGCCCCCTCCACGGCCCCCTCCCTCGCACGGCCTGTCCTTCCATCTGCACAGCCATCGTCACCGGCCTGCCCGCGTCCCTCCTGCTTGTGCCCAAGGCTCCTACCCGGTCCCCTGGACGGAGCTACCCTCCCTGCCTGCGCCTGCGCACCCACACCACAGCGACCTCCACAGGAAGGGGTCGGCCCTTCTGCACCTGAGAGCCTAGGTGCTGGCCCCCCTGTTTCTAGGACGAGATCTTACCGTAAGTCCTCAGCTCCTCCCCTGAGGAGGGCACATGATGCCCCCAGGACTGTGGGCCCAGCCATGGTTACCTCCTGCTCCCAACGCCCCAAGCTCCACAGCGAGTGCGCAGGTGTCACCGCGGGACACGCACACTCAGCTGCCTCTCTTCTGATGCCCAGGACGCGCTCAGTCTCCGCCTGCACTTGGAGGACGCAGGATTCTTGAGCTCTTGCCACAGCCTGAGAGACACAGGCTGGAGTCCCGCCGGGAGGGCCAGGCTCCCGCTGGTGCCGCACACAGGGCCTGGCACGACCGTCCCCGCACCCTCGCCCCCGTCCCTGCTCCGCCCGGGTCTGTGCCCCGCCATCATTGTCTATAGGCCACTCACGTTGGTCACCCCCCCACACCTGGTCATGTCGGGGTCCCTCTGCCTCCACGTTGCTCCCTGCACAGGACAGGTGAACACACACACACAAATAGACACACACAAACAGACATGCACATAGAACATGCACAGACAGACAGACATGCATTCAGGCACTCATGGACACAGGCAGACATGAACATAGCCAACAACGGTCAACAGGGAGACAGTGCACACATAAGAACACCACCTTCCTTATTCCTAGCGTCTTCCTAAGTCAATATTGTGCTTGGAAACTTGGGGTGCAGCTGAATGATGGAAAGAAATGGGTCCCAAACCATCCACACAGAGGACAGTGCATTCACGGCTCATTACCTATTGGCTCACCTCTCAGGCGCTCTCACCCATGTCTCTTTCTTTACTCGAAGCCACGTCGGCTCTCTTGTTGCTTCATGCCGGCGCCGCTTACACTGATGTGAGTTTTCTCTCTCGTGAGGCATCCTGTCTGTCTGACACCGAGGGGCACACTTTCCAGGCTTCCCTTTCCTTGCTGAGTGCCATCGCACTCACGGCCTCGGTACCTGCTGTTGCCTCTTCTAGAACACTCCTATCCAGCAGGTCCCTGGGACTCACTGTTCACCGATGCAGGAAATGGCACACAACCTAAGGAGTCCTAGCGTGATCGCCTGCCGGGACGTCCTGCAGGATGCTGCCCTAGCAGTTTTCTGTTGTTCATGACACAATCACTTTCCTTTATCTCATAGTAGAGGCCCGGTGCATGAAATTCGTGCATGGGGGGTGTCCCTTAGCCCAGCCTACATCCTCTCCAATCTGGGACCCCTTGAGGGATGCCCGACTTCCCGTTGAGGCCTGATCCCGGTAGGATCGGGTCTAAATGTGAAGTCAGACATCCCTCTCACAATCCAGGACTGCTGGCTCCCAACTGTTCGTCTGCTTGCCTTCCTCATTGCCCCTAACTGCTTCTGCCTGCCAGCCTGATCACCCCCTAACCACTCCCCTGCAGGCCTGGTCACCCCTAAGTGCCCTCCGCTGCAGGCCTGGTCACCCATAACTGCCCTCCCCTGCAGGCCTGGTCCCCCCCAAATGCCCTTCCTGCAGGCCTGGTCCCCCTAAACTGCTCTCCCCTGCAGGTCTGGGTTCCCCCCAACTGCCCTTCCCTGCAGGCCTGGTCGCCCCCAACTTCCCTCCTCTGCTGGCCTTGTCACCCTTAACTGCCCTCCCCTGCTGGCCTGATCACCCCAAACTACCCTCCCTTGCAGGTCTGGTCCCTCCCAACTGCCCTCCCCTGCTGGCCATCTTGTGGAGGCCATCTTGGGTACACATGGGGGCATCCATCTTATGTGTTGGAGTGATGGGCAATTTGCATATTACTCTTTTATTAGGTAGGATTCAATGGGAAGCTTGTTTATTGACTTCCAGTTCGAGGTAAGCTGCACAGGTGCAAGTTCCTGCTTTAACTCGTTCCTATGGCTGAATCTGTGACATGAAGCACAGGGCCCAGGCTTAGGAGAATCCTGGTTGTTATGAACAGGGATGCATAAAGGGATGGATGGATGGATGGATGGATGTTTGGATAGATGTTGACTGTAGATGGCTGGTTGGAAGGATGGATGTGAGGATGACAGGTGGATGGATAGATTAATGGATGAATGGATGGATGGATGGATGAATGAAAGTATGTATGCGTATATGTGTATGTATGTATGTATGTATGCATGCATGGATGTGTAGATGAAACCTGTGGGTTAGTCATAATTACCCTTCCTAGGCCCTGTGCTCGGCTTCTATGTGCAGTGCCTGGCATTCTTACAAAAGCCGCCTCGGTGTCATTTATGCTCGTTGTAGAAACGGAAGTTGGGGACAACAAGCACTATCTTTCCCAAGGTCACTTCGTGGTTAGCGGTGTCATCCAAGATGCAAATCCATATCTGCACGGGCCCAGATATCTCCCACCATCCAGTGCTGCCTCCCTTAAGCATCAGGGATTCTACTTCTCACATCATCTCCTGAATCAGTGGAAGGAAAACCCTAAAGCTAACAAAACTGAACAAAATGTAACTCTACATTTATAACTAAACTAGAGTCCTGGTGTATGAATTTGTGCATGGGTGGAGTCCGGCCAGCCTGCCCTGATCGGGCCAATCAGGCCAGTCAAAGGGGGCATGTAGGGAGGGGACACAGGCAGTTGGCCAGCTAGCCCTGGCCCCAATCAGGGTGGCGGGGGACAATCAGGGGTGGGGGCCGCTGGGGATAGGGGCTGTGGGCGGTTGGCCAGCCAGCTCAACCTCCTGGTCAAACTCCCGGTTGAAATCCCAGCCAAGGGCACAATTTGCATATTAGCCTTCTATTATATAGGATTTATAAAATTGGCTTAACTAAGTGAGATAGTCTTTGTACCAACAACCTTCAACCAAGGTGAGAAGCTATTGCTGTTGTCCAACAGAAGGCACCTGACTGAGTGTACAGGTGAGGAACGTCTGCCCTCCACAGGTGCTGGGTGGTATTGCACCCAGCCCAGGTGATTGGTGAGGCAGGAGGCACAGGCAGGGAATGTGGAGATCTCCGTACCTTATAGAAGAAGCAGAAGGAAACAGAGAGGAGTAAGGAGGCTAGAAGGAGAAGGGGAGGGGAGGAGACACGTGGAGGGGGAGGAAGAGCTGGAGGAGGAGGAAGAGATAAGTGAGGACCAAATATTAATAAAACAAGAATGAGAACACAGACTCACAATGCTGTAACTTACTTTATTTAGCAAGCACTTCAGCATTAATTTTATCTAATTTCGTTATCATGATTGCCGTTATGAAATCTATGAGGGTTTTTAAGGCTCTGATTCCTTGGTTTCTACAAACAGACCACGGGCGGGCTGGCTTCTAGATGATTCTCGCTGTCCTTTCTGGGCCCAACGCCAGGTTCACCCCATGACTCATCCCATCATCTGTGGGAGGGGCTAAGTGGCCGCCAGGAGAATAAAAGGAGGAGTCTGGGCTCTCACCTCCTAAGTGAGTCCTTCTTCCCTGCCACGTCCGAGTGACCAGCCCGCAGCAGCTGCCTGAGCCATGAAGCTGGCGGTGGTGCTCATGCTGACCGCCCTCCCCCTTTACTGCTATGCTGGTGAGTGTGGCAGCGCCAGGCTTTCGGGGGGAGGTGGTGTCAGGGCACCTGGGGCAGACCTCCTGCTCCCCAAGCCCCAAGCCAGAGCGCCTCATTCCTCTGCCATCTTCCTGGCTCCATCGTGTTTGGCTCTCTGGGCTGTGGAAGCCAGGGAGCTGGGGGCATTGGGTGCGGGAGGCGGGACAAGGAGGCAGATATCCTGGGGCTCAGAGAACATCCTAGACCCCGAGTTTGCTCTCCCAGAATGGAGGACTCCGACCATTGCCCATAAGCTCTCTGAATGTCTGTCTCTCATGGGCGGTAAGAAGATGGCCATCGTCATGGTTACGCCCAGCAAGGACTTGGTGCCTTTGGGTCTGAGCCCGCTTTTGTGTGCTTTCTTCCCAGGTTCTGGCTGTGAAATGGTTGAGTATGTGATCGGTAAGAGCATTGATCCTGCAGAGTCCAAGTCTCAATACATCGAAGACCTTCAGGAGTTCATCCCGGGTGAAAGGACTGAGAGCGCCCTCAGGAAGTTTAAGCAGTGCTTTCTCGACCAGAGCAACGAAACCCTGAGCAACATCTTCGTGATGATGGTAATGGCGGCCCCTGCTTCCCGCTCTGGCCGCTCTGGCCAGGGACCAGCGGGCTCTCAGTCCGCTACTAACTACTTTTTTCTTAATTATTTATTTTTAAATGTATTTTTATTGATTTCAGAGAGGAAGGGAGAGGGAGTGAGAGAGAGATAGAAACATCAGTGATGAGAGAGAATCATGGATCGGCTGCCTGCTGCATGTGAACTGCTGGGGATCGAGCCCACAACCCAGTCATGTGCCTTTGACCGGAATCAAACCCTGGACCCTTCAGGCCAGTGCTCTCTGCACTGAGCCTATCCAGCTAGGGTGGCACTGACGTCTTGAAAGCAAGTGCTGATCACGCTTCAGGTCATCTCAGGGAATGTGGTTGTTGGGAGTGTGAATAGTTTCACATCCAGGAAGCCGTCCGAGGCCTGGGGCTGCTGGGCCTGCCCACGTGGTGGAGTCTCTCTGTGAGAGAGGCCACGAGGGAGGAGAGCGTGTGGGCAGAGGCTTGTCTACCCCTCAGGCCCCAAACCTCTGATTCTCCAGACGACCCTCACGTTTCAGAGTGAGAAACACACGTAGGAAAGCATTTCAAAGCATTTTCTAAAGCCCTAGGCCGTGGTCGGCAAACTGCGGCTCGCGAGCCACATGGGGCTCTTTGGCCCCTTGAGTGGGGCTCTTCCACAAAATACCACGGCCTGGGCGAGTCTATTTTGAAGAAGTAGCGTTAGAAGAAGTTTAAGTTTAAAAACTTTGGCTCTCCAAAGAGATTTCCATCGTTGTGCTGTTGTTATTTGGCTCTGCTGACTAAGGAGTCTGCCCACCACTGCCTGGGCGGTTTGGCTCAGGGCATAGAGCTTCGACCTGGGGACTGAGGGGTCCCGGGTTTGATTCGGGTCAAGGACACACGTTTGGGTTGCAGGCTCGATTCCCAGTGGGTGGCGTGCAGGAGGCAGCCAATCAATGATTCTCTCTCATCATTGATGTTTCAATCTCTTTCTCCCTTTCCCTTCCTCTCTGAAACTAATAAAAATACATTTTTGAAAAAAGAGTCTTCACAAGAGAGCAGAGTCACCGGTCAGGAGAGCCCACTCTCAGGAACGCGGTGCCCGGGCCCTTGGGGCACCCACGTCGGCCAGTGCACGTGGCCGGCCGGCCTGGGCCTGTGGCTGCCCCGTGAGTGACAGGGGAAACCTCGGCTGGGAACCGCCAGGGGGGGCGGGTTGTTGAAACAAGAGTCAGTGTAAACGGTGAGCCCGTCTTTCTGACTAGAGAAGAGAGGGCTCAGTCCTTCCTGGCGGTCAGTCCCCACCCTAATAGCCCCCGGAAGCAGTCCGGGCAGCAGTGGGAGGTCTGGCCACGGCAGAGACATCCACTCTGCGTGACCAGGCGCTTCCTGACGCCGGGCTGCTGACGAGCTGGGGGACCTGCAGGAACGAGGAGGAAGCCAAGCGCGTGGGGGAGGCACCTGCTGGGATGTGTGCGGGCCGGTCTCTGAGAGCGTGGCCTCCGGGAAGGGGGGAGGATTGAGGGGGCGCTCAGGGCCTGGCGCTGCACTTGGGCGAGAGGAGAGGCCCTGGAGGTGGGGACCGTCACAGGACGAAGCTGTACGTTGGGGAGGGAGGGTCCCGCTTCTGGGAAAGGCGCTCACCGTGGTTCCACCTGAAAGCCTCAGGAGCCCTCCATGGCGGATGGCGGCCTTCTCTTTGCAAACGGAGGTCAGACGAGCCCCTCGGGTGCGCGTGTCCTCAGCTCTGTGGCCACAGGCACGTGGCCGGCATCCGGATGCAGGCCCGCAGCCCCCCAGCTGCTCACGGGCGCGTGTTGGGGCTGAGACACGGAGCGGGGGCAGCACAGCCTGGGCACGGAGGCCTCGTCCCCAGCGGAGGACACACGCAGGGACCAGCGCCCAGCGCCCGGGGGGACGGGTCTGGAAGCAGCGCTGCCTCGACCTCAGGCACTGCCTCCTGAGCCCCAGAACAAGGGGAGACCCTGGCGGAACTCCCGCGCCCGCTCCTCTCCGTGGCGGGAGGACGAGGAGACGCCACGTCTGTGCTCAGGGGCCTTGGTGGGAGAGTCGGAGGGATGACTCTGTGTGTTTTCCAGGACGCCATATACAACAGCGAGCAGTGTGACTCCTACTGACCCACACGGCCTTTCCTCCTCCGACAGACCGGCCAGCCAGGACTCTCCCCGGCAGACCACAGCTGAGCGCCCCTCTGGGCCTTTAGATCCTGAAACCGCAAGACATGGTTGAAACCTCCCCACATTCATTTCAATAAAGCGCCTGCACACCAGCGCTCTCTTGGGTGACTGACCAAACGGGGCCCGAGGAGACTCCCGCACACTGCGCTGCGCACACGCTGGGACACGGGCGCTCAGTTCAGAACCCGTGGCTGAGACGCGGGGATCTGCAGGGCGCCCTGCCCCTGACCATCCTGAGCCCGACAGGACCCTGTCCCTGGGAAAGTGCCCTCCCCCCACCTCTTGGGACCTTCTGATCCGACCTCAGGCGCTCAGGCTCTAGGACGCCCCCTTGTCTTCACATCCACACTGCACCCTCGCCCAGGGCCGGGCTCCCCTCTGGGTGCTCTCTGTTCCTGACCGAGGGGCGGGGAGGGAACAGAGCAGTGAGAAAGGGACTCGGGCAAAGCGGGGCTCCATCCTGGCTTGAATGTCCTCCCACTTCTCCAGAACACCCCGGCCCCATACACCACTAGGCCCAGGCAAAGGACCCTTTCCCCAACCCACAGCTTATAGCTTACCCAACACACACACGCACACACACACACACAAACACACACACTCACACACACACACTCACACACACACACTCACACACACACAAACACACACATGCACGCACACACAAACACACACACACGCACACACACAAACACACACACTCACAGACACACACACACACTCACACACACACACACACTCACAGACACATGCACACACACACAAACACACACTCACAGACACAAGCGCACACACGCGCACACACACACTCACACACACACAAACACACACATGCACACACACAAACACACACACTCACAGACACAAGCACACACACGCACACATGCACACATGCGCATGCACACACACATTTCTTTAGTGAGAACTCGTGGGCCATGCAGTCTTGGGCTCTGAGGCCTTTGGGAAGTTGCCTTTGCTCCTGCTGGACCCGGCCGTTGGGAGAGGCGTCTGTCCCTTTGCCGTTGGCGTGGACATGGTGGTGGAGCTGCTGAAGGCCCTGCGTTCTGAACGTTGCTGAGTTGAAAGGGAATGGTACCTCAGATGAAAACTCTGTATTTTTACACACCTAGACAGGATAAACACAGAGTTCTGAGTGGACACAGACCGTACATACTGTCCTAGTCCGCTCAGGCTGCTTAAGGAGGTACATAGACCAAGAGGCTTAAGCAAACATTTATTGAGACTGGGAACTCCAAGGTCAAGGTGCCAGCAGAGTCAGTGTCTGTGGGGGCCCTTCCCTGCCCCCCCCCGCCAGACCCGCCAAGGATCGGCCATCGATACCCCTATTGGGGCCGGGGTTGCCCCCCAACCTCTCAGGTCCTCTTCTCCCGGCAGAACCCCAGCTAGGCGTGAATTCGTGACCAGGCCTCTAGTAAAAGTATAAGCAGAAGGAGGGAAATAACAAAGGTGGAGCAGAAATCGATGACATTGGGAAAAAGTTATAGAAAATATTTAAACCAAAAGCGGGTTCTTTGAGAAGCTCAAAAACAATCCATACACCTGTCTAGACTGAACAGGATGAAGAGAAAGAAATGACCAATGCCAAAAATGATGGAGGTAAAACCACTACTTTGGCTAAGATAAAGTGTAAAACTATTTTCAGAGATGACTTGTAGAAAATCTCAGAGTGTCTACCAAAGGGTTAAGCGAGTTTAGCATGGTTGCAGGATATAAGATAAATATACAAAAATTAATTTTATTACTATATTCTTGAACAATCAGAAAGTGCAATTAAAAACTGTCTAATATTATCAAAAATCTTAGGAATCCTATCTACTAAAGAGGGAATATTCTAATTGACTGCCACGCCCTGACAAAGATGGCGGTGCCCACAGCCAATAAGGAGAGAATATGCTAATTGACTGCCATGCACTCAAAGATGGTAGCGCCCAGTCGCCTCAGCCCCCAGCCACCCAGGGCCGGCCCGAGGTGCAGGCAAGCCTCAGATGTCGTCTGCCCATCTGCCCAGGCCCGCCTGAGGCTCACCTAACAAGGGCCAGCCAATGCTTGTGCTGCCGGCAGTGGCAGCAGCAGAGGTGTGATGGGGGCATCGCCTTGCCCTGATCGCCGGGTTGCCTCCCGACCCTGAGGGTGCCGGGAACCAATTCCAGCATGTAATAATTACACGAGTTTCACCCAAAGGTTGGTGAAGCTTGGGCGGCTGAACAAGGGTGAGCCACATATGTAGTTTACCTGTTGGAACGGCTAAACGGCACCTCCCCCAAACCTGAATAGGATTGTCTCCTGCCAGGCAGCTCAGGGCATTTTATTGCCTCCAGTTGGTCAAACACCTGCACAGCTGTAGGCTATTCCCCAAACTGACAATGCTTCTGTATACCCCTTGAAACCTTACCCTTTGAAGTGTATATCTCCACCTTGCCTTAGGACAAATTGTGTCAAATAAATAGCATGGGGTCCTAGACAAGGAAGTAGTCTTCTAGCTCCTTCAGCTGTAGCTCCTCTGACCCCCCCAATGCCTTTCAAAATTATCGTTCGTCTTTGGACTCCTCCATGAATCTACACATCAGCCCCTTTCTCCGGAATGCTGAACCCTTCGTAAGGCTGGGCAAAGAACCCCAGTATATGGCGCCCACACGAGGGAAACCAATACATGAGGGCTCCCAGACTGTGAGAGGGGGCAGGCCCGGCTGAGGGACCACCCCCTCCAGTGCATGAATTTTCATGCCCCAGGCCTCTAGTAAACTGAATAAAAGACACGAAAGACCTGTAGAGTAAAACGTATAAAATATTGCTGAGAGGAATTCAGGAAGACCTACATGGGAAACACATACTGTTCATGGATAGGAAGCATATTCTTTTTTTTTTAAAACATATTTTATTGATTTTTTACAGAGAGGAAGGGAGAGGGATAGAGAGTTAGAAACATTGATGAGAGAGAAACATTGATCAGCTGCCTCCTGCCCACCCCCTACTGGGGATGTGCCCGCAACCAAGGTACATGCCCTTGACCGGAATCGAACCTGGGAACCTTCAGTCCGCAGGCCGACGCTCTATCCACTGAGCCAAACCAGTTAGGGCTAGGAAGCATATTCTTAAGATGTCAGTTTCTCCAAATAGATTTATGGGTTTAATGCAATGCACTCTCAACCAAAGTCCAGATAGGCTTGTTTTGTTCTGGCAAGTTTATGAAAAATCTGGTTGCAAAATTTCTATTTAACTGCAATGGACCTACAATAGCCAAAACAATTTTGAAAAATGAGAACAAATGTGGAGGGGCAATACTACATGACTTCCAAATGTACCACAAAGCTACAGTAGTTGGGATGGCATGGTCTCCATGTGAAGATGAACAAACAGCTGAGGAACTGTAGAGACCAGAACCAGAACTCTGTCCATAGGGTCACGTGGCTTTTCACCAAGGTGGAGAAGCAATCCCGTGGGGGAAGGATGCGTCTCAACAAATTGTTTTGGAACAACTGGCTACATTAAAAAATCTCCAGCCCCACCAGTATATCAGATTTAACTCCTGATGTATCATAGGACTAACTGTAACATCTAAAAACATGAAACTCCTAGAAGAAAACAGGACAAAATCGCACTGTCTCTGTTTGGCACGGATTTCTTACACATGGCAAAAAAGCGGGAACTATAGATGAAAAAAAAGATCAAAATTTAAAACTTTTTGCTCTTTAAAAGTCACTGTTATACAGCATTTCCCCCACACGCGCCCTCCCCATTAAGGCTATGGTGCGAATGACCGACCACATTCCGGGACTAGAGTTGGTGATGATCTCCACCGGGTCAGAGTGAAGGTGGATGACGCAGGTTCGTCCGGGGTGGGGAACGTCCGGCCCGCAGGCTGTATGAGGCCCAGAAATCATGTGGTCGCCCTGCCAAGGCATTCGGGACGAGCCAATGAAATGTGTGCTCCAAGTTAGCAGGCTCATCTGAAAGCTGATAATTGTGTATGGCCCACGCGGGATGCTATATATATCCAAATGGCCCTTGGCGGAAGAAGAGGTTCCCCACCCCTAATCCAGGCTCTCTTGCTTCCACCGGACCCATCCACGTGTGCCAAGCCCGCCCCAACTGTAGCCCATCCCCTTGCCCACCTGCCACTCCCTGTCTCGCCTAGGTCGCCTAAGGCACAGCGGCTTCCTGGCTCCGTCTGGGCTGTGGGCAGCTTCGTCTGCTGAGCAGCAGTGCATGCTGGGTAAACTCTGCTTGGGCAGGAGCGTGGTAGTGGGCTCCCTCTGGGCTTCCATGATGCAAACGTCCTTCGAGAAGGTCTAGGAGAGAAGAGCAGGCATGGGAACCCCGCCCTCACCTGCAAAAGGTTTGCAAACGACCCAGATACCAGGTGATTGTCCGTCCGCGTGGCCTGGACTCAGCTCTGAAGTCCCTTGGCATCTGGAGACGGAGAGGACGGGGCTCCAACCGAGGGAGCCACACGGCCAGGGCCCGGGCAGCTGGTCAGTGAGGGGATGTGGAGTGGAAAGCGTGGCTGCACCTGCTGCCGAGGAGGCAGGTCTGTTCTAAGACACGGCCACGGGCACACGCTAAAGGGTGTAGGGTCCACGGCTCTTCAAGCGCCGCCAGGACGAGATGACTAACCCGGCGTTAGGGCAGCCCTCCCTGTCCTTTCCCGCTCATCACGCGTGGGATCCTGTCCATCCGCTCATGGGAACCACCATGGCTACCTTCGCCTTCGGAATGGCTCTCTCGCCTCCCGCCAATGTTCCGCTCAGCATCCTGCACCTCGTCTTACTGGGACCTGGCAGGTGCCCCAAGGGGAAAGGTGAAGAGTGGGTCGCCCCGTCTCAGTAGCTGCCCTTTTCCTGGAATATGGACCCTCATGTCCATACCGCCTTGGCGGCGCCCCAACTCGCTCAGCCGGCGGACTTCGCATTTCATGTGGATTCTCTGCTGCTTGTGGAGGGCGTGTGGGTCTCAAACGAGCTGTAGGGTCATCGGCAGAAGTGGGAGTTGGTGGGCTTCTTCACCGGGTGGGGATGTCTCATCGATTTGGCATTTGCTCCTGGATTATTGATCCAACTATTTACGATCCCCTTAGTTTCACTTACTTCCTTTGTGGCTCTCAATTCCCGGATGTCGGCCCTTTTACAGGGATCATGGGGTAAGGAGGGGCAGTCAGGTCCCCAGGGGACTGGCACACAGAGGGAACAGCCTGAGGTTTCCTTAGAAGGAACGCAACTGTGAGTCCTCCCCACCAGGGGGCGGCGTTCCATGCAGAACCCAGGCTCTCCCTGGACACGTGCAGTCTACCGCCCGCCACCAGGCGGCGCCTCAGGCTTCCTTTCTGCAGGCAATGGCCAAAGTGACTCCAAATGAGTCTCACTTGGAGTTGGACTTAAAATGACGGGCCAGCTCTTCTCTCCTGGACAAGGAGGCCTTTCCATGCCACCCCCGTCCAGCGTGCTTAACGGCTGCCTCTTCCGATGTCACACCCACAGAGCAGCAGGCAAGAAACTGAGGCCACCAGGGGCCACGGAAGCTTGAGACACAGATGTCGCTGAGCCTGGGGAGGCGCGAGCGTGGAGGGCACGGGGCCTGGAGGGCAGCAGGTGACCACCCTGGTGGTGTGGAAGGCCAGGAGGGGACGTGGAGGAGGAGCCTGGGGGAGGGAGGTGACTCATAAGTGCCTATGTGAGAGGAATGTCGGGGCTGCATGGATGCTCCTGTCGGCATCACCGGACCGAGACGCGGTGCTGAGTCTCATACGGACGAGATCATTGAATTCCTGTTATTTTCTTGTAAAGACAGAATAGCCTCCCGGTGCTGACACTCAGACACGTTAAAGGCCTCTCTCCAGCTGACAGTCCACATGAGCCCCAGTTGGACTGTGGGACCCGCACCCCAAATCCTGATGTTGCTAAGCGTTCCCCCGCCCCTTCCCTGCTGCCCGTGAAGGCATCAGGGCGCCAGAGTGGTGGCTGCAGAGACAGGTTCCACACTGGACCCGGGAACGGGCTCGCTGTCCCCCTTCAGCGACACGGAAACCACCTCCCTGCCCCCACGGCCACTCCTCACTGTCACTGTCACCCCATCACCACGGCCTCTCCTCTGTCACTGTCACCCCATAACCAAGGCCTCTCCTCTCTGTCACTGTCATCCCATCACCACGGCCTCTCCTCTGTCACTGTCACCCCATCACCACGGCCTCTCCTCTGTCACTGTCATCCCATCACCACGGCCTCTCCTCTGTCACTGTCATCCCATCACCACGGCCTCTCCTCTGTCACTGTCATCCCATCACCACGGCCTTTCCTCTGTCACTGTCACCCCATCACCACGGCCTCTCCTCTGTCACTGTCACCCCATCACCACGGCCTCTCCTCTGTCACTGTCATCCCATCACCACGGCCTCTCCTCTGTCACTGTCACCCCATAACCAAGGCCTCTCCTCTCTGTCACTGTCATCCCATCACCACGGCCTCTCCTCTGTCACTGTCACCCCATAACCACGGCCTCTCCTCTGTCACTGTCACCCCATAACCAAGGCCTCTCCTCTCTGTCACTGTCACCCCATCACCACGGCCTCTCCTCTCTGTCACTGTCACCCCATCACCACGGCCTCTCCTCTCTGTCACTGTCACCCCATCACCACGGCCTCTCCTCTCTGTCACTGTCACCCCATCACCACGGCCTCTCCTCTCTGTCACTGTCACCCCATCACCACGGCCTCTCCTCTGTCACTGTCACCCCATCACCACGGCCTCTCCTCTGTCACTGTCACCCCATCACCACGGCCTCTCCTCTCTGTCACTGTCATCCCATCACCACGGCCTCTCCTCTCTGTCACTGTCATCCCATCACCACGGCCTCTCCTCTGTCACTGTCACCCCATCACCACGGCCTCTCCTCTCTGTCACTGTCATCCCATCACCACGGCCTCTCCTCTCTGTCACTGTCATCCCATCACCACGGCCTCTCCTCTGTCACTGTCACCCCATCACCACGGCCTCTCCTCTGTCACTGTCATCCCATCACCACGGCCTCTCCTCTGTCACTGTCACCCCATCACCACGGCCTCTCCTCTGTCACTGTCACCCCATCACCACGGCCTCTCCTCTGTCACTGTCACCCCATCACCACGGCCTCTCCTCTGTCACTGTCACCCCATCACCACGGCCTCTCCTCTGTCACTGTCACCCCATAACCAAGGCCTCTCCTCTCTGTCACTGTCATCCCATCACCACGGCCTCTCCTCTGTCACTGTCACCCCATCATCACGGCCTCTCCTCTCCGTCACTGTCACCCCATCACCACGGCCTCTCCTCTGTCACTGTCATCCCATCACCACGGCCTCTCCTCTGTCACTGTCATCCCATCACCACGGCCTCTCCTCTGTCACTGTCACCCCATCACCACGGCCTCTCCTCTGTCACTGTCATCCCATCACCACGGGCTCTCCTCTGTCACTGTCACCCCATCACCACGGCCTCTCCTCTGTCACTGTCACCCCATCACCACGGCCTCTCCTCTGTCACTGTCACCCCATCACCACGGCCTCTCCTCTGTCACTGTCACCCCATCACCAAGGCCTCTCCTCTCTGTCACTGTCATCCCATCACCACGGCCTCTCCTCTCTGTCACTGTCACCCCATAACCAAGGCCTCTCCTCTCTGTCACTGTCACCCCATCACCACGACCTCTCCTCTCTGTCACTGTCACCCCATCACCACGACCTCTCCTCTCTGTCACTGTCACCCCATCACCACGGCCTCTCCTCTGTCACTCTCATCCAGTGTCGGAGACCAAGCTGTCAGACGGAAACAATGTCCAAAGAGGAGCGAGAGGGAGTTACGTTTCCTTAAAAACCCCCATAAACGCACTCCATCGGCCGCCACGAGGTCACCAATCCCAATGAGAATCCACGTCACTTGGGGCTGAGTCCACAGCACAGATTGAACCTGGGGTCCATGTCTGCCCACCTTCCTTTGAAATCCCCCCAAAACCCACCAAATATTATTTATTTATTTATTTTTAACATATTTTATTGACTTTTTACAGAGAGGAAGAGAGAGGGATAGAGAGCCAGAAACATCGACGAGAGAGAAACATTGATCAGCTGCCTCTTGCACACCCCCTACTGGGGATGTGCCCGCAACCAAGGAACATGCCTTGACCAGAATCGAACCCGGGACCCTTGAGTCCGCAGGCCGACGCTCTATCCACTGAGCCAAACCGGCTTCGGCCCCACCAAATATTAAATACAAAACCACAAAGTGGTCTTAAAACCACAGAGGAATACTGAAGAAAAAGCAGTCAGGTCCCCAGTGCGGGGGCGGGGAGGGGGTGGAGAAAGTGGCCACATCAGGTGAGAAGAGTCTCCACGCGGATAGAGCGCAGGGGGGCACCTGCTGAGAGGTAACCGCAGCGGGAGTGCGGGCCGAGCAGGGGCTGGAGAAACTCCCTAGAGCGAGCAGCTTTCTGTGCAGAGGAGGAATGGGGTGGGGGGTGGGGATTGAGCCCGCAACACAGGAACCGTGACCTCCCGGTTCATAGGTGGATGCTCAACCCCTGAGCCAGGCCGGCCGGGTGCCTCCCTATCATTGCTGACCTGCGGGAAAGACAGAGGACACTGAGCCCCCACAGGACGACTGAGTTCTGGCGAGAGTCAAGGAGCAGAGGAAGGAGACCATCTCTGATGCCCAGCCCCCCCCCCACCCCCCAACGTCGTGGGCTCCCTCTGCAGCTCAGAGCACGGAGCAGGAAGTCAGAGCATCGCTGGGTGCAGGGGCTGCGGCAGGCGCTCTGTGGGGGGCGAGGCGTGGGCAGAGCTCATGCGTGTCCCGGGAGCCTGGGGCCTGGATCTCGGGCTCAGTGCACAAGGGCAGGGGAGAAGCAGTGGCGTGGCTTGTGGAGTGTGTAAGGTGAGGCACGTTGGTGATCTGGGCGCCATCTGGGACCCTACAGTTTTTGATGCTTCTTATTAAAGCGAAATGCTGTTAATCAATGTGTCTCTTAATGCGCTGAAGGAGGCCTGGTTTCATGTTCTGTATCAATGGGGGTGTTATTTATTGATCAAACAGAGGCCCTTTATTGGTGTCCCTCATTCGAGCCTCATAATGCCGGGATTCTTTTCCCAGCCTTACGAAGGGTTCAGCATTCTGGAGAAAGGGGCTGCGCGTAGATGATTAAAGAGTCCGGGGACAAAAATAATTTTGAAAGACTTTGGGGGTCAGAGGATCTTCAGCTAAATGAGCTAAAGACTCACTCTTGTCTCAGGACCCCGTGGTATTTATTTAACACAATTTGTCCTAAGGCTGTGGTCGGCGAACTTTGGCTCGCGAGCCACATGGGGCTCTTTGGCCCCTTGAGTGTGGCTCTTCCACAAAAGGCCATGGCCTGGGCGAGTCTATTTTGAAGAAGTGGCGTTAGAAGAAGTTTAAGTTTAAAAAATTGGGCTCTCCAAAGGAATTTCAATCGTTGTACTGTTGATATTTGGCTCTGTTGGCTAAATATCAACCACTGAGCTGACCGGCCAGGCTCTCGCTACTTTCTCTCTGTTTTCTGGGAACTAAAAGCTGCTATGAATAAAGACCAGGGCATTTTCTTGCCTCCTGTTGGCCAAACACCTGAACAGCTGTAGGCTATTCCCGGACCACTGTCCTAAGGCAAGGGGGAGAGAATACACTTCCAAGGGTAGGATAACAGAAGCATTGTCAGTTTGGGGAATAGCCTACAGCTGGTCAGGTGTCTGGCCAACAGGAGGCAATAAGATGCCCTGAGCTGTCTGGCAGCAGACAAGCCTATTCAGGTTTGGGGGAAGTGCCATTTAGCCGTTTCCAACAGATAAACTACATACGTGGCTTACCCTTGTTGAGCCGCCCAAGTCCCATCAACCTTTTGACAGAACTCTTGTAATTATCACTTGCTGGAATGGGTTCACAGCAGAACTTTCAGTCCTGGCTCCATCCTTAGGGGCCTGACTCCAAACATGCTTGTCCCATGAGTGTGCGGATGTGAAGAGAATGAGCCATGTCATTCAATTCTATGGATCAAAAATGACCTGGGATCTATCACTCACAGTTATTATAGTGGGGCCAGTGGTTGAGCATCAACCTATGAACCAGGAGGTCACGGTTTTCTTCTCGGTCAGGGCACGTGCCCAGGTTGCCTGCTGAATGCCCATTGGGAGGCATACAGGAGGCAGTGGATCAATGATTCTCTCTCATCATAAATGTCTCTATCACTCTCTCCCTCTCCCTTTCTCTCAGAAACCAATAAAAATATATTAAAATTATTTTTAAGGAGTTGTCAGCCATGGCTAAGAGTCCTTATTTGTTTCATTGGAAGCGAGGACAGGGAGGCCACTGTCACAGAGTTCCACAAACATCACTGACGCTTGCTCATTGGCACCGAGAGTTGTACCTGCGGAGTGAGTGCCGGCAGGGTCTGACACGACGTGGGCGCCTCCGTCATGTAACACGGAACCGGATGTGTGTGACGGGGAGGGGCCCATGGGGACCGGTGTCTCCAGAGGCTACGGGGACATCACGACCCAGAGGTGATGTCTGAGGCGCCTCCACCCCCAGGCGCCGGGGGACCAGTTAGAACCTGAGCGCGGGAGGGGCCCTGGGATCCAAGGGGCCCGCGTGGCCAGCGCATCCTGCTGAGGACCGAGAGCAGAGACCCCGAGGCCTCGGGGGACATGATCCCTGTCCCCTCCCCCCCCCCTCCTGTACCCTGACTCCAATGCCTGTGTGAAGGGTTATGGAGTCACAGTGAGCCTCGCTCCGATGTGCCCATTAGACAGTCAGGGAAGTGACTGGGCAGTGACAGCTGGTGGTGGCTGAGAGCAATCCCAGTAAATCCAGAGCCAGCGCAGGAGCGGGCAGCCCTGAGGGGAGGCCGGCGCCCTCCTGGCCGAGTGGTCAGGTCGCCTGATATTTGCCTTTGGGGACGAGGCGTGTGTTCTGTTCACCTGTCACTCACAGTTTCCCGTTTCGTTGCAGAACTGGAGTGGCTGAGGGTGACGGCCAGGCACTGTGCCCAGCATTTGTCCTGGATGAACCCACGGGTCCTCACACATCCGTGGTGCCCCCTTGTCTTACAGACGAGGACACTGAGGCAGGGAGGGTCAGCACCTGCTAGACCCCACAAGCGGGAAGCTCCAGAGCTGAGCTTGAGCCCCGGGAGTCTGGCCCTGAAGGTGGGCTCTTGCTCACACCCCCCTAAGGGAAATGGCCCCCATTTGTAAGAGAGACCCACATGCCACCCCAGAATCCTCAGCGATGTGTGACGCTGCCGGCTAGGACCCCGGGGTGGCGGGACCGAACCTGCCCCAGTCTGAGGACAGCGGTGCACTGAGCACGCTCCTGTGTCCTAGGAGCAGGGCATGTGCGCGGGGCTCTCAGGTCCTGTGTCCGTCTCTGAGCACTTGGCGGCGAGGGCCCCCTCAGGGTGTGCCGGCTGCAGGGGTGTGGACGTCAGTGTGTTCTGTTGCTGCCACGGGTGCCATTGCCAAGGGGCCACTGTGTCTGTTAGGTCCACGGCGACAGGTTTGCAGGGAGGAGGGGTGCCCCCGGGCCCACCCTGTATTCAGCTCCAGCATCAGCTTCCATCCCTGCTCACTGCGTTTCTCACGAGGCCGTCTTAGATTTCTCCGACGGCTGATTAATTATCTGCTCATTATGACCAACTTGTTGATGGCTTTTTGTGTGATGCCGCCTGGTTCGAAGGGCAGGTTTTCAACAAGAGGAGAGCCTCTGTGTTTGCTGGTCTTTGTTCACAGCAGCTTCTAGTTCCCAGAAAACAGGGAAAGTAGTGAGAGCCTGGCCGGGCAGCTCAGTGGTTGAGTGTCACTCTTTGTGCCGAAGAGTTGCCGGGTGGATTCCTGCTCAGGCCCCACCCAGCTGCCGCCTGAGTGCCCGTCCAGCAGGGACAGAGGGCCCACTGGCGCTCCCCATGGCCCTGGTGGATTGAAAACAGAGAGAGTAGAGAGAGGTTCCCCCTCCCTGCCTTCCGGACACACACAGCTTCCCGGTCAGCATCAGGCCCGTTGCCCCCGGGACCCAGGGTCGCAGGTGCGGGGCCGGGTGTGAGGTGAGAGGGCGTGTGGCTCACAAGGACCTGCCCCTGTCCTGCCCAGTGGCCGGGCTCCTGTGCGTCCCCTCCAGCGACGAGGGTGAGCCCCTGCCGCCCGCAGCCCCCAGCACGAGGTGGCCGTCGGGAGCTTTCTGCACAGAAAAGGAGGAGGAGGCTGAGCGGTGAGGAACGAGGTGGCCGTCAGCGAGAGCCCTGGATGGAGGCAGAAACCCAGAGGCACGCAACTGAGCTAGAACTTCGGTGCCACGCACCCCCTTTCCGTCCGAGTGTCCCCACTGCCCGACACCGGTCCCAATCCTGTCTGCGCTGCGGGGCCTCAAGTCCGCTGCCCTGTCCCCTGCTCCCCACGGCCTTTCTCCGAGTTGTGCGGCCTCCCTGGCCCCATGGAGCAGCTGCCGCGGTCGGCACAGGCGGAGGACCGGCCTGCGGGTGCGTCTGCTGCGGGGCCCGATGCCCACAGGGGCCACCCCTGCACCGACACATGAGCGTCCACCAGGTCACGTGCGCGCTGATGGGTCTGAAATCGGGGGGGGAGGGGGGGGGGCGGCGTTGACACAGGAGCTGGAGTTGGAAGGTGGCGGTGGGAGGGCCGTCCTCCTCTCGGCACTGTTTTCTCCGGGGAAGCGGACACCGCAGACCTGGCTCCATCCAGTGCCCGCAGCAGCCCTGGCACAGCGGGCACCGTGTGCCCTCAAGGGGCGGCCCAGCCACACTGATGGCTCCTGCACTCGGGGTCGCTCATCTCCCGCAGGGACACGTGCGGACCCCCCACTGTGCCAGGCCCTGGGTGAGGAAATGGGAACGCGGACCCCTCTGCACAGAGGGAGCTGACTCCCAGGGGCTCCCTCCCCCGAGGGGTGCGCACTGCCACCCTCCCGCCTCGGGCGGGGCTCCGGGGGCCGTGCAGGTGCCAACAAGGCCTGGCTCTGCCCAAGGCCCCGGGCTCTGTCGCTGACGGATGGCATCAGCCTCCGCGAGGAAGGGCGGGCGGGAAGCCAGGCCTGTGACCTGCCCGTCCCCTGTGGGCGGGACCGTGCGGCTCACTGGGTACAAAGAGCCCTGGGCGCCCGGGCTGCTCACCCAGCTCCTCTCGCTCCTGTTGGCTCAGCTGCGCTCCGGCCACAGGCACCATGAAGCTGGCGCTGCCTCTGCTGCTGGTCACTCTGGCCCTTTGCTGCCCCGACGGTGAGTGTCCCTTCCACGCAGACACCAGCGGCCGGGAGGACCCTCTCTGGTCCGGGTGCCGTAGGTGGGGAGGGGGACGGGTCAGAGTGAAACCTTTCCCGCCCCCGGTGCACCAGCCCCCGAAGCCCAGGACTCGGGGTGTCCCGTCCCGGGACTCTGGAAAGCGCCGCAGGCAGGTGCCGGGTCCCGTCGGAAGCCCCTCGCCCGCCTGGGCTGATGCAGAAGCAGCAGGACGTGGTCTGCTTCCTGCGGGTCAGGGCTCGGCCCGGCAGCGCGGTGACCGGGACACAAGGCTGCGTCCCCAGGCCTCTCCTCCTGGTCACGGCGCCCAGGAGGGAAGGGCGATGGCGGGAAGGGGGGGCCGAGGCCGCCCTGGTCTCCCCGACGTCCCCTCAGCGTCTCTCGGGGCCGGTGGAGCCCGAGGCCGGTGGACTCCTGGGCTCAGACTCAGAATGTTCCAGCAGGAGCGGCTCCGTGGGAGGAGCAGCGCCGCCTGAGGCTCGGGGGCCAGGGTCCCCGTGGCTCAGAGACCCCGAGGCGCTCAGGGGCCGGCGGGCCCGCTCCCCCAGGGGCCCCCAGGACATGCAGAGCCCGTGGGAGCGCGAGGGCCGCCGCTGCCCGTGTCCCGGTGACGGGCCCGTGGCCAGCAGTGCTGGGCCTGTCCTCCCGCCCTCGGGGCTGAGCCCAGTCCTTTAGGGCTCCCTTCCGCCTGACTTTCCGAACCCCGTCCTCTCTCCCCGAGGCCTCTGACCGACCCCCCACCTCCCTGCAGGGCGGCCTCTGACCCGCCCCTCCACCTCCCTGCAGGGCGGCCTCTGACCCGACCCTCCACCTCCCTGCAGGGCGGCCTCTGACCCGACCCTCCACCTCCCTGCAGGGCGGCCTCTGACCCTCCCCTCCCACTCCCTGCAGGGCGGCCTCTGACCCAACCCTCCACCTCCCTGCAGGGCGGCCTCTGAACCCACCCTCCACCTCCCTGCAGGGCAACCTCTCACCCCACCCTCCACCGCCCTGCAGGGCGGCCTCTCACCTGACCCTCCACCTCCCTGCAGGGCGGCCTCTGACCTGACCCTCCACCTCCCTGCAGGGCGGCCTCTCACCCGACCCTCCACCTCCCTGCAGGCCGCTGTCTCTCAGGTGGGAGGGGCCTGGTGGGTCGCAGTCCCAGCTGCGGGCGGTTGCAGAGGCCTGAGGGTGGGGACGGAGAATACAGACCCAGAACGTGGTTCCTGCAGGTCTCAGCACAACCCACGGGGTGGAAAGTCAGCCCAGGCCCTGTGACCCTCTGGGGAGGCCTGTCCATCAGGGCGGAGCCAAGGAACCAGTCGTGGTCTGGGCATTAGCGTCGGATGTGACCTCCAGACGTCCTTGGTTAAGCGGGAGCCCTCTCTGTCCCCTGACATGGTCCTAGTGGTGGACTGAGCCCCAGAGCCCCCTCCCTCACTCATAGCTTTCCCCCTCCTCTCCGCCCGTATTGTCCCCCTATGGGCCCTCTGCTAAGACTCCCTCTACCTTCCCTGGAAGGCTGAGGCTAACAGCTCCCTCCCCCGGAGCCAGACAAGGCCAGGAGGGGCTCTATGAGAGGCAGAGCTGAGCCTGAGATCCAGGGACAGTGACCGGGGCACAGCCGGGGATCTGGGGGAGCCCTGGGTGTACGTGACAACGGGTGAGAGTGACCAGGGCGTCACCTGGACGCCATCCGTTGCGTGCTCTGCGACCTGGCGCCTTGAGGCCTGTGGGGGGTGCATTGTCACCGAGGAGCCCTTCCCGCCCTGGTTCCGGTCTGGTTCTGGGGCCACAGAGCCGTGGGAAAGTCTTTTCTACATTGATTGTGTTTCTCTCTCTTCTGCTCCAGCTAATGCTGCGGAAGTCTGTCCAGCCCTTGAAAATCAAGCAAGAAGCTTCTTCTTGGATCCTGTAAAGCTCTTCAAAGTCAAGATTCACAAATTCAATGCACCTGCACCCGCTCTGGAGGCCGCGCTGCAACTGAAGACATGCGTGGACAATCTCCCCTTTTTGAACCGATTAGCACTGGGCCACTTTTTGGTAAGTTCGTTCTCCTTTCTGCACCAGGCTGCTGCTCAGCTCCTGGGCAGGCGGGGGGGAGGGCGCTGCCCTGGGGGGCACAGGGGTGAAGGGCTGTGAGAGAGGGGCCGTGGCCATGGCTGGATGGTGACCCGACCCCCGCTGAGCCAGCCTCGGGCGGCACAGCCTCTGCAGGCCCCTCCCTGGGCTGCAGGCTCCCTGTGTCCCGAGGGCGGACAGCGGCCCAGGCGCTGATGGTGACGGCCAGGCACCGCTGGCTCCCTGCCTGGAAGCGTTCTCCAGGGCGACCCTCACCCCAGGCAGGAGGCGCTGTCCCTGGGGAATGCTGTGGGGTGGGGTGCGCAGGGGGAGGCAGGGGAGGGTGGGATCTGGCCCCGCCCCGTCAGGAGGGAGGCTGTGGGGCTCTGGCAGGTCACCCATCAGGCCAGAGGGCAGGGCCTCCCAGCTCTGTCCTCTGCAGCCTCTGCCTAGGGTGGAGCTGACCACCTCCCTGTCTCTCTGAGGAAATCAGACATTGGGGGGAGGGGGAGGGGGGACTCAGCTCCTCCATCCCTGAATTGGTTGACCTTTAAGCACGTGTCCCCACGCACAGGGCCTCAGTGTGGACACGTCAGTGTGCCACCAGGTTGCCTGTCCCCGGGGCTGCAGATCTCAGCAGGCAGATCCTCTCCTGGCCCCTCCTAACCAACCCAGCCCTTCCCTTCCCCCAACCCCCCACTCCCCGCGTCCACTCTGGAGTGAAAAGTCCCGTCCTGGGACCTGGGACTCAGAGAAAGCACATCCCGGGTGTTGGCCCCCTTTGTCCCCCTCACGGCTCCATCAGAAACGCGAGGCCGCTCCTGGGCCCCTCGGGCTCTGTGTCCGGCCGTGGCCAGGGCTCTTGGTGGCATGTCTGTGGCTGTGCCTGCACCGGGACCACTGAACTCCCCACCTGCTCCCTGGCCGCCCGCTGCCCCGTGTGCCTTCGCTGGTTGCAATGTCTCCGCGTCTTGGTTGTGAACACACTCTGCCCGCGGCCTCTCCAGGGGCAGCCTGACTGACAGCCTGTCTCTCTTGGTCTATTTCAGAAAGCTATCGCGGCCAAGTGCAAGAACACCTTACCTATGAGCGCCCCTGTCTCCCAATGATGCGCTGACCTTCCCTGGAAAATGCAGAGGTTTCAACGTCTTGCTTCAATAAACCACTTGCCCTGCACGTCTCTGCCTGTCTTGTTTTAATCCGGTCTCTGGCTGTGGCGGGGGGGGGGGGGGGGGCATCATGAGGGGCCGTGGGTGGTGACAACAGTGCATCACGCTGACCCGATGGGCAGTGGCCGTGGGCCTGGCGGCAGGGATCACAGAGGGAACGGGGGCTCAGGGCCCGGCCCGGGTCCCTGCACAGGCCTCCCAGGCCCGGCCCCGCATGAGCCACGTAGGCTCCACACCTCCGTCCCCGAGGCACCCTCGCAGCCACCAGACGCCTGAGCGCTCTGGCCTCGTGCCCAGCGGCTGCTCCAGGACCCCCTGTGGCTCAGGGCCTGCTCCCCAGGGCCCAGGACAGGAGGCCGCGGTCTGTCTGCCCAGACCCGGTGCGGGGCCTGCTGGCTGCGAGTCCAGGGGCAGCTCTTCCTGGCGGCTTCCCGCTGGCGGCGGATGGCAGGCCGGGTCTGGCTCTGGGGCTGCAGGGCCCCGTGGAGCAGCCATTGCGCCTCCTTCCTGTGAACCCCCTCCCCTCCCCCACATGGGGGACCGCAGAGAGCGGACCCAGGACACCCAGGGTGGTCGCCCACACTCAGCACCTGCCCCTTGATCGCAGCTGCAAGTCCCCACAGGAAAGAAAGGACGCCCAGGGCTCAGGGCGGGGAACTTGTGGGGGCTCAGACCCCACTGCAGTTCCTCTGAGCCTGACACAGAGAGTCACCCCGTGCCCCCTCCACGGCCCCCTCCCTCGCACGGCCTGTCCTTCCATCTGCACAGCCATCGTCACCGGCCTGCCCGCGTCCCTCCCGCTTGTGCCCAAGGCTCCTACCCGGTCCCCTGGACGGAGCTGCCTTCACTGCCATGCGCCTGCGCACCCACACCACAGCGACCTCCACAGGAAGGGGTCGGCCCTTCTGCACCTGAGAGCCTAGGTGCTGGCCCCCCTGTTTCTAGGACGAGATCTTACCGTAAGTCCTCAGCTCCTCCCCGATGAGGGCACATGATGCCCCCAGGACTGTGGGCCCAGCCATGGGTACCTCCTGCTCCCAACGCCCGCGCTCCACAGCGCAGGTGTCACCGCGCAGTGTCACCGCGGGACACGCACACTCAGCTGCCTCTCTTCTGACACCCAGGACGCGCTCAGTCTCCGCCTGCGCTTGGAGGACGCAGGATTCTTGAGCTCTTGCCACAGCCTGAGAGACACAGGCTGGAGTCCCGCCGGGAGGGCCAGGCTCCCGCTGGTGCCGCACACAGGGCCTGGCACGACCGTCCCCGCACCCTCGCCCCCGTCCCTGCTCCGCCCGGGTCTGTGCCCCGCCATCATTGTCTATAGGCCACTCACGTTGGTCACCCCCCCACACCTGGTCATGTCGGGGTCCCTCTGCCTCCACGTTGCTCCCTGCACAGGACAGGTGAACACACACACACAAATAGACACACACAAACAGACATGCACATAGAACATGCACAGACAGACAGACATGCATTCAGGCACTCATGGACACAGGCAGACATGAACATAGCCAACAACGGTCAACAGGGAGACAGTGCACACATAAGAACACCACCTTCCTTATTCCTAGAGTCTTCCTAAGTCAATATTGTGCTTGGAAACTTGGGGTGCAGCTGAATGATGGAAAGAAATGGGTCCCAAACCATCCACACAGAGGACAGTGCATTCACGGCTCATTACCTATTGGCTCACCTCTCAGGCGCTCTCACCCATGTCTCTTTCTTTACTCGAAGCCACGTCGGCTCTCTTGTTGCTTCATGCCGGCACCGCTTACACTGATGTGAGTTTTCTCTCTCGTGAGGCATCCTGTCTGTCTGACACCGAGGGGCCCACTTTCCAGGCTTCCCTTTCCTTGCCGAGTTCCATCGCACTCAGGGCCTCGGTATCTGCTGTTGCCTCTTCTAGAACACTCCTATCCAGCAGGTCCCTGGGACTCACTGTTCACCGATGCAGGAAATGGCACACAACCTAAGGAGTCCTAGCGTGATCGCCTGCCGGGACGTCCTGCAGGATGCTGCCCTAGCAGTTTTCTGTTGTTCATGACACAATCACTTTCCTTTATCTCACAGTAGAGGCCCGGTGCATGAAATTCGTGCATGGGGGGTGTCCCTTAGCCCAGCCTACATCCTCTCCAATCTGGGACCCCTTGAGGGATGCCCGACTTCCCGTTGAGGCCTGATCCCGGTAGGATCGGGTCTAAATGTGAAGTCAGACATCCCTCTCACAATCCAGGACTGCTGGCTCCCAACTGTTCGTCTGCCTGCCTTCCTCATTGCCCCTAACTGCTTCTGCCTGCCAGCCTGATCACCCCCTAACCACTCCCCTGCAGGCCTGGTCACCCCTAAGTGCCCTCCGCTGCAGGCCTGGTCACCCATAACTGCCCTCCCCTGCGGGCCTGGTCCCCCCCAAATGCCCTTCCTGCAGGCCTGGTCCCCCTAAACTGCTCTCCCCTGCAGGTCTGGGTTCCCCCCAACTGCCCTTCCCTGCAGGCCTGGTCGCCCCCAACTTCCCTCCTCTGCTGGCCTTGTCACCCTTAACTGCCCTCCCCTGCTGGCCTGATCACCCCAAACTACCCTCCCTTGCAGGTCTGGTCCCTCCCAACTGCCCTCCCCTGCTGGCCATCTTGTGGCGGCCATCTTGGGTACACATGGGGGCATCCATCTTATGTGTTGGAGTGATGGGCAATTTGCATATTACTCTTTTATTAGGTAGGATTCAATGGGAAGCTTGTTTATTGACTTCCAGTTCGAGGTAAGCTGCACAGGTGCAAGTTCCTGCTTTAACTCGTTCCTATGGCTGAATCTGTGACATGAAGCACAGGGCCCAGGCTTAGGAGAATCCTGGTTGTTATGAACAGGGATGCATAAAGGGATGGATGGATGGATGGATGGATGTTTGGATAGATGTTGACTGTAGATGGCTGGTTGGAAGGATGGATGTGAGGATGACAGGTGGATGGATAGATTAATGGATGAATGGATGGATGGATGGATGGATGAATGAAAGTATGTATGCGTATATGTGTATGTATGTATGTATGTATGCATGCATGGATGTGTAGATGAAACCTGTGGGTTAGTCATAATTACCCTTCCTAGGCCCTGTGCTCGGCTTTTATGTGCAGTGCCTGGCATTCTTACAAAAGCCGCCTCGGTGTCATTTATGCTCGTTGTAGAAATGGAAGTTGGGGACAACGAGCACTATCTTTCCCAAGGTCACTTCGTGGTTAGCGGTGTCATCCAAGATGCAAATCCATATCTGCACGGGCCCAGATATCTCCCACCATCCAGTGCTGCCTCCCTTAAGCATCAGGGATTCTACTTCTCACATCATCTCCTGAATCAGTGGAAGGAAAACCCTAAAGCTAACAAAACTGAACAAAATGTAACTCTACATTTATAACTAAACTAGAGGCCTAGTGTATGAATTTGTGCATGGATGGAGTCCGGTCAGCCTGCCCTGATCGGGCCAATCAGGCCAGTCAAAGGGGGCATGTAGGGAGGGGACACAGGCAGTTGGCCAGCTAGCCCTGGCCCCAATCAGGGTGGCGGGGGACAATCAGGGGTGGGGGCCGCTGGGGATAGGGGCTGTGGGCGGTTGGCCCGCCAGCTCCACCTCCTGGTCAAACTCCCAGTTGAAATCCCAGCCAAGGGCACAATTTGCATATTAGTCTTCTATTATATAGGATTTATAAAATTGGCTTAACTAAGTGAGATAGTCTTTGTACCAACAACCTTCAACCAAGGTGAGAAGCTATTGCTATTGTCCAACAGAAGGCACCTGACTGAGTGTACAGGTGAGGAACGTCTGCCCTCCACAGGTGCTGGGTGGTATTGCACCCAGCCCAGGTGATTGGTGAGGCAGGAGGCACAGGCAGGGAATGTGAAGATGTCCGTACCTTAGAGAAGAAGCAGAAGGAAACAGAGAGGAGTAAGGAGGCTAGAAGGAGAAGGGGAGGGGAGGAGACACGTGGAGGGGGAGGAAGAGCTGGAGGAGGAGGAAGAGATAAGTGAGGACCAAATATTAATAAAACAAGAATGAGAACACAGACTCACAATGCTGTAACTTACTTTATTTAGCAAGCACTTCAGCATTAATTTTATCTAATTTTGTTTCCATGATTGCCGTTATGAAATCTATGAGGGTTTTTAAGGCTCTGATTCCTTGGTTTCTACAAACAGACCACGGGCGGGCTGGGTTCCAGATGATTCTCGCTGTCCTTTCTGGGCCCAACGCCAGGTTCACCCCATGACTCATCCCATCATCTGTGGGAGGGGCTAAGTGGCCGCCAGGAGAATAAAAGGAGGAGTCTGGGCTCTCATCTCCTAAGTGAGTCCTTCTTCCCGGCCACGTCCGAGTGACCAGCCCGCAGCAGCTGCCTGAGCCATGAAGCTGGCGGTGGTGCTCATGCTGACCGCCCTCCCCCTTTACTGCTATGCCGGTGAGTGTGGCAGCGTCAGGCTTTCGGGGGGGAGGTGGTGTCAGGGCCCCTGGGGCAGACCTCCTGCTCCCCAAGCCCCAAGCCAGAGCGCCTCATTCCTCTGCTATCTTCCTGGCTCCATCGTGTTTGGCTCTCTGGGCTGTGGAATCCAGGGAGCTGGGGGCATTGGGTGCGGGAGGCGGGACAAGGAGGCAGATATCGTGGGGCTCAGAGAACATCCTAGACCCCGAGTTTGCTCTCCCAGAATGGAGGACTCCGACCATTGCCCATAAGCTCTCTGAATGTCTGTCTCTCATGGGCGGTAAGAAGATGGCCATCGTCATGGTTACGCCCAGCAAGGACTTGGTGCCTTTGGGTCTGAGCCCGCTTTTGTGTGTTTTCTTCCCAGGTTCTGGCTGCAAAATGGTTGAGTATGTGATCGGTAAGAGCATTGATCCTGCAGAGTCCAAGTCTCAATACATCGAAGACCTTCAGGAGTTCATCCCGGGTGCAAGGACTGAGAGCGCCCTCAGGAAGTTTAAGCAGTGCTTTCTCGACCAGAGCAACGAAACCCTGAGCAACATCTTCGTGATGATTGTAATGGCGGCCCCTGCTTCCCGCTCTGGCCGCTCTGGCCAGCGACCAGCGGGCTCTCAGTTCGCTACTAACTACTTTTTTCTTAATTATTTATTTTTAAATGTATTTTTATTGATTTCAGAGAGGAAGGGAGAGGGAGTGAGAGAGAGATAGAAACATCAGTGATGAGAGAGAATCATGGATCGGCTGCCTGCTGCATGTCAACTGCTGGGGATCGAGCCCACAACCCAGTCATGTGCCCTTGACCGGAATCAAACCCAGGACCCTTCAGGCCAGTGCTCCCTGCACTGAGCCCATCCAGCTAGGGTGGCACTGATGTCTTGAAAGCAAGTGCTGATCACGCTTCATGTCATCTCAGGGAATGTGGTTGTTGGGAGTGTGAAAAGTTTCACATCCAGGAAGCCGTCCGAGGCGCGGGGCTGCTGGGCCTGCCCACGTGGAGGAGTCTCTCTGTGAGAGAGGCCACGAGGGAGGAGAGCGTGTGGGCAGAGGCTTCCTACCCCTCAGGCCCCAAACCTCTGATTCTCCAGACGACCCTCACGTTTCAGAGTGAGAAACACACGTAGGAAAGCATTTCAAAGCATTTTCTAAAGCCCTAGGCCTTGGTCGGCAAACTGCGGCTCGCGAGCCACATGGGGCTCTTTGGCCCCTTGAGTGTGGCTCTTCCACAAAATACCACGGCCTGGGCGAGTCTATTTTGAAGAAGTAGCGTTAGAAGAAGTTTAAGTTTAAAAACTTTGGCTCTCCAAAGAGATTTCCATCGTTGTCCTGTTGTTATTTGGCTCTGCTGACTAAGGAGTCTGCCCACCACTGCCTGGGCGGTTTGGCTCAGGGCATAGAGCTTCAACCTGGGGACTGAGGGGTCCCGGGTTTGATTCGGGTCAAGGACACAAGTTTGGGTTGCAGGCTCGATCCCCAGTAGGGGAATGCAGGAGGCAGCCAATCAATGATTCTCTCTCATCATTGATGTTTCAATCTCTTTCTCCCTTTCCCTTCCTCTCTGAAACCAATAAAAATACATTTTTGTAAAAAGAGTCTTCACAAGAGAGCAGAGTCACCGGTCAGGAGAGCCCACTCTCAGGAACGCGGTGCCCGGCCCTTGGGGCACCCACGTCGGCCAGTGCACGTGGCCGGCCGGCCTGGGCCTGTGGCATCCCCGTGAGTGACAGGGGAAACCTCGGCTGGGAACCGCCAGGGGGGGCGGGTTGTTGAAACAAGAGTCAGTGTAAACGGTGAGCCCGTCTTTCTGATTAGAGCAGAGAGGGCTCAGTCCTTCCTGGCGGTCAGTCCCCACCCTAATAGCCCCCGGAAGCAGTCCGGGCAGCAGTGGGAGGTCTGGCCACGGCAAAGACATCCGCGCTGCGTGACGGGGCGCTTCCTGACGCCGGGCTGCTGACGAGCTGGGGGACCTGCAGGAACGAGGAGGAAGCCAAGCGCGTGGGGGAGGCACCTGCTGGGATGTGTGCGGGCTGGTCTCTGAGACACAGGCAGAGCGTGGCCTCCGGGAAGGGGGGAGGATGGAGGGGGCGCTCAGCGCCTGGCGCTGCACTTGGGCGAGAGGAGAGGCCCTGGAGGTGGGGACCGTCACGGGACGAAGCTGTACGTTGGGGAGGGAGGGTCCCGCTTCTGGGACAGGCGCTCACCGTGGTTCCACCTGAAAGCCTCAGGAGCCCTCCATGGCGGATGGCGGCCTTCTCTTTGCAAACGGAGGTCAGACGAGCCCCTCGGGTGCGCGTGTCCTCAGCTCTGTGGCCACAGGCACGTGGCCGGCATCCGGGTGCAGGCCCGCAGCCCCCCAGCTGCTCATGGGCGCGTGTTGGGGCTGAGACACGGAGCGGGGGCAGCACAGCCTGGGCACGGAGGCCTCGTCCCCAGCGGAGGACACACGCAGGGACCAGCGCCCAGCGCCCGGGGGGACGGGTCTGGAAGCAGCGCGGCCTCGACCTAAGGCAGGGCCTCCTGAGCCCCAGAACAAGGGGAGACCCCGGCTGAACGCCCGCGCCCGCTCCTCTCCGTGGCGGGAGGACGAGGAGAGGCCACGTCTGTGCTCAGGGGCCTTGGTGGGAGAGTGGGAGGGATAACTCTGTCTGTTTTCCAGGACGCCATATACAACAGCGAGCAGTGTGCCTCCTACTGACCCACACGGCCTTTCCTCCGACGACAGACCGGCCAGCCAGGACTCTCCCCGGCAGACCACAGCTTAGCGCCCCTCTGGGCCTTTAGATCCTGAAACCGCAAGACATGGTTGAAACCTCCCCACATTCATTTCAATAAAGCGCCTGCACACCAGCGCTCTCTTGGGTGACTGACCAAACGGGGCCCGCGGAGACTCCCGCACACTGCGCTGCGCACACGCTGGGACACGGGCGCTCAGTTCAGAACCCGTGGCTGAGACGCGGGGATCTGCAGGGCACCCTGCCCCTGACCATCCTGAGCCCAACAGGACCCTGTCCCTGGGAAAGTGCCCTCCCCCCACCTCTTGGGACCTTCTTGGCCGACCTCAGGCGCTCAGGCTCCAGGAAGCCCCATGTGCTCATGTCCACACTGCACCCTCCCCCAGGGCCGGGCTCCCTCTGTCTGCTCTCTGTTCCTGACCGAGGGGCGGGGAGGGAACAGAGCAGTGAGAGAGGGACTCTGGCAAAGCGGGGCTGCATCCTGGCTTTAATGCCCTCCCACTTCTCCAGAACACCCCGGCCCCATACACCACTAGGCCCAGGCAAAGGACCCTTTCCCCAACCCACAGCTTATAGCTTACCCAACACACACACTCACACACACGCACACACACACACATGCACACATGCACACACACACAAACACACACACTCACAGACACACACACTCACAGACACAAGCGCACACACGCACACATGCACACATGCGCGTGCACACACACATTTCTTTAGTGAGAACTCGTGGGCCATGCAGTCTTGGGCTCTGAGGCCTTTGGGAAGTTGCCTTTGCTCCTGCTGGACCCGGCCGTTGGGAGAGGCGTCTGTCCCTTTGCCGTTGGCGTGGACATGGTGGTGGAGCCGCTGAAGGCCCTGCGTTCTGAACGTTGCTGAGTTGAAAGGAAATGGTACCTCAGATGAAAACTCTATATTTTTACACATCGAGACATGATAAGCACAGAGTTCTGAGTGGATACAGAGCGTACATACAAGTCCTAGTCCGCTCAGGCTGCTTAAGGAGGTACATAGACCAGGAGGCTTAAGCAAACATTTATTGAGACTGGGAACTCCAAGGTCAAGGTGCCAGCAGAGTCAGTGTCTGTGGGGGCCCTTCCCTGCCCCTCCCTGCCAGACCAGCCACGGATCGGCCATCCATACCCCTATTGGGGGCGGGGTTGCCCCCCAACCTCTCAGGTCCTCTTCTCCCGGCAGAACCCCAGCCAGGCGTGAATTCGTGACCAGGCCTCTAGTAAAAGTATAAGCAGAAGGAGGGAAATAACAAAGGTGGAGCAGAAATCAATGACATTGGGAAAAAGTTATAGAAAATATTTAAACCAAAAGCGGGTTCTTTGAGAAGCTCAAAAACAATCCATACACCTGTCTAGACTGAACAGGATGAAGAGAAAGAAATGACCAATGCCAAAAATGATGGAGGTAAAACCACTACTTTGGCTAAGATAAAGTGTAAAACTATTTTCAGAGATGACTTGTAGAAAATCTCAGAGTGCCTACCAAAGGGTTAAGCGAGTTTAGCATGGTTGCAGGATATAAGATAAATATACAAAAATTAATTTTATTACTATATTCTTGAACAATCAGAAAGTACAATTTACAATAATGTCTAATATTATCAAAAATCTTAGGAATCCTATCTACTAAAGAGGGAATATTCTAATTGACTGCCACGCCCTGACAAAGCTGGCGGTGCCCACAGCCAATAAGGAGAGAATATGCTAATTGACTGCCATGCACTCAAAGATGGTAGCGCCCAGTCGCCTCAGCCCCCAGCCACCCAGGGCCGGCCCGAGGTGCAGGCAAGCCTCGGATGTTGTCTGCCCATCTGCCCAGGCCCGCCTGAGGCTCACCTAACAAGGGCCAGCCAATGCTTGTGCTGCCGGCAGTGGCAGCAGCAGAGGTGTGATGGGGGCATCGCCTTGCCCTGATCGCCGGGTTGCCTCCCGACCCTGAGGGTGCCGGGAACCAATTCCAGCATGTAATAATTACACGAGTTTCACCCAAAGGTTGGTGAAGCTTGGGCGGCTGAACAAGGGTGAGCCACATATGTAGTTTACCTGTTGGAACGGCTAAACGGCACCTCCCCCAAACCTGAATAGGATTGTCTCCTGCCAGGCAGCTCAGGGCATTTTATTGCCTCCAGTTGGTCAAACACCTGCACAGCTGTAGGCTATTCCCCAAACTGACAATGCTTCTGTATACCCCTTAAAACCTTACCCTTTGAAGTGTATATCTCCACCTTGCCTTAGGACAAATTGTGTCAAATAAATAGCATGGGGTCCTAGACAAGGAAGTAGTCTTCTAGCTCCTTCAGCTGTAGCTCCTCTGACCCCCCAATGCCTTTCAAAATTATCGTTCGTCTTTGGACTCCTCCTTGAATCTACACATCAGCCCCTTTCTCCGCAATGCTGAACCCTTCGTAAGGCTGGGCAAAGAACCCCAGTATATGGCGCCCACACGAGGGAAACCAATACATGAGGGCTCCCATACAGTGAGAGGGGGCAGGCCCGGCTGAGAGACCACCCCCTCCAGTGCATGAATTTTCATGCCCCAGGCCTCTAGTAAACTGAATAAAAGACACAAAAGACCTGTAGAGTAAAACGTATAAAATATTGCTGAGAGGAATTCAGGAAGACCTACATGGGAAACACATACTGTTCACGGATAGGTCGCCTAAGGCTCAGCGGCTTCCTGGCTCCATCTGGGCTGTGGGCAGCTTCGTCTGCTGAGCAGCAGTGCATGCTGGGTAAACTCTGCTTGGGCAGGAGCGTGGTAGTGGGCTCCCTCTGGGCTTCCATGATGCAAACGTCCTTCGAGAAAGTCTAGGAGAGAAGAGCAGGCATGGGAACCCCGTCCTCACCTGCAAAAGGTTTGCAAACGACCCAGATACCAGGTGATTGTCCTTCCGCGCGGCCTGGACTCAGCTCTGAAGTTCCCTTGGCATCTGGAGACGGAGAGGACGGGGCTCCAACCGAGGGAGCCACACGGCCAGGGCCCGGGCAGCTGGTCAGTGAGGGGATGTGGAGTGGAAAGCGTGGCTGCACCTGCTGCCGAGGAGGCAGGTCTGTCTAAGACACGGCCACGGGCACACGCTAAAGGGTGTAGGGTCCACGGCTCTTCAAGCGCCGCCAGGACGAGATGACTAACCAGGCGTCAGGGCAGCCCTCCCTGTCCTTTCCCGCTCATCACGCGTGGGAGCCTTACAACCAGGACTTCCCTCTCCTTCTGCCATTCCAGCAGGTACTTACAAAATAATTCTTGATCTGAAGGACTGTTTTTATACTATTCCCCTAGCACCTCAAGACTGTAAAAGATTTGCTTTTAGTATACCATCCACTGATTTTCAGGAACCTATGAGGAGATATCATTGGCTAGTTCTCCCCCAAGGGATGAACAATAGTCCCATGTTATGTCAAAAGTTTGTTGCTCAAGCTCTTATTAGTACTAGAAAGAAATTTCCTCAAGTTTATATTATACACTAGTAGCCCGTTTGCACGAAGATTCGTGCAATAGACCTTCATTCACCTGGCTGCCTGCACCAGTTTTCTGCCGGCACCGGGGACCCAGGCCTTGGCTGTGGCCACCGCCTTCTCCCTTCTTTCAGGGTCAGGGCTTGGCCCCCGGCGGTGGCCTTGGGCTCGGTCGCACCCAACATCCCTGCTAAGGATCATAGGAGCCGACCCCGAGGGGTTTCCTGCCGCCCGAGGCTTTCCCGGCCTTGGGCTGGGCCGCACCCAGTGTCCCTGCAACGGTTTCCTGGTGGGCGTGGCGTGGTTGGTGGGCGTGGCTTGGGCGTAGCGAAGGTGCAGTCAATTTGCATATTTGTCTATTATAAGGTAAGATATTATAAGGTAAGATTATATGGATGATATTCTGTTAGCTTATCAGAATGAAGGCATATTGCTAGCTGCGTATGCTCAACTACAAAAAGGGCTTGAAGAAAAGGGACTGGTCATTGCCCCTGAGAAAGTACAGAGACAGTCTCCTTTCTCTTACTTGGGATATACTTTACATCAGAATTGTATTACCCCTCAGAAAATACAGCTAAGAAAGGATGGGTTAAAAACACTTAATGATTTTCAGAAACTGCTAGGAGACATTAATTGGCTAAGACCTTATCTTAAAATCACCACAGGACAGCTTAAGCCTCTTTTTGAAGTCCTCAAGGGAGATTCTAATCCTAACTCTCGCAGAGGGCTATCAGAAGAAGCCAGACAGGCTTTACAGATAGTAGAAACAGCTATTGGTCAACAGCAGGTTTCATATTTAGACTATTCTCAGCCATGGGGAGCTTACATTCTTGCTACTCAACACACCCCCACGGCAGTATTATGGCAGGAAGGTCCTTTATTGTGGATTCACCTGCCTGTATCGCCTGCAAAAGTACTTACACCTTATTATGATCAAGTAGCTACTCTTATCCACATGGTAAGGACTGAAGCTTGCAAATTAATTGGACGAGAGCCGCCTTATATCTGTCTTCCTTACTCCAAACAGCAAGTAGATTGGTTGTTACAACATAGTGACAACTGGGGAGCGGCTCTGGCTAATTACCCTGGTCAAACAGATAATCATTACCCTCACAATAAACTTTTGCAGTTTGCAAGCCAGCATGCTTTTGTATTTCCTAAAATAGTACAAAAAGAACCTATTACAGAGGCTTTGTTGATTTTTACTGATGGTTCATCTAATGGTAATGCAGCCTACAGTATTCAGGGTGAAGTAACAACTTTTCAAACTACCTATACATCTGCGCAGGTAGTAGAACTGTGTGCCATCTTAGCAGTGTTACAACGTGTTCCAAATCAAGCATTTAACCTGTATTCAGACAGTCAGTATGTAGTAAGAGCAATGGAAGTAATTGAAACTGTTCCCTTTATTGGGACAACTAATTCCATAGTACAAAGTATGTTTAGAGACATACAGCGCGCCCTACAGCAGCGCATCCAGCCATGTTTCTTTGGCCATCTCAGAGCTCATACTGGACTGCCTGGACCGTTATCAAAAGGGAATGAACAGGTAGACATTGCGACTAGAATAATATTATATACCCAGGAACAATTGGCTGAGCAATCTCACGCGCTGCATCATCAAAATAGTAATAGTCTCAGGCAGCAATTTAAAATTACCAGGGAAGCTGCCAGACAAATAGTAAAACAATGTACAAATTGTCCTACTACTCAATCGGTGCCTCATTATGGGGTTAACCCAAGGGGACTAAAAGCTAATCATTTGTGGCAAATGGATGTGACTCATCTCTCCAGTTTTGGGCAGGTAAAGTATGTACATGTCACGGTGGATACTTTTTCTGGCTTTATTATGGCCACAGCTCAGACTGGTGAAGCAAGTAAGCACTGTATAGCCCACTGTTTAAAGTGTTTTGCAGTTATGGGACAGCCCAAATGTATTAAAACCGACAATGGCACAGGCTATACTGGAAAAAGTTTTCAACAGTTTTGCCAGAAGCTGGGTATTACCCATAAAACAGGAATTCCATATAATCCCCAAGGACAGGGGATAGTAGAAAGAGCTCATAGCACTCTAAAGCTACAATTACAAAAAATAAAAAGGGGGGAGTTATATCCCCTGACACCACAGAACTTATTACATCATACTCTATTTATTCTTAATTTTTAAATTTTGGATGTGCATGGGCGGTCAGCTGCACAGCGTTTCTGGAATACAGGAACTGCATCCACCTATGCTCAGGTCAGGTGGAAGGACCCTTTAACTGGACAATGGCATGGACCAGACCCCGTGCTCCTTTGGGGACGAGGGCATGTTTGTGTTTTCCCCCAGGATGCCGAAAGTGCGAGGTGGCTTCCGGAGAGGCTTGTGCGCTTCGCAGGAGATGGGCGAGCTGGTCAAAGGAGAAACAACTGACTCTCCAAGAGCCACCCTACAACCTGGCTCAGACGACGCGGACAGCGGCGGTGCCCACCTGGGGACAGATGAAGAAGTTGGCGGTTGAAGCGGAACAGATGCTGATACAGACTTCTCCTCCAAAGACAGGAGTCTCAATGTTCCTGGCGATGATGGCTATCCTAAGCTGCCAAGCACCGAGCGTCCGAGGAGACATCCACTGGGCCTACGTTCCTGACCCTCCTTTACTTCATCCAGCTGAATGGGACGGACCGTCAGTTCCGGTATACGTGAATGACACTCACACCCTGGGGATGCCTTCTAATGGACATATACGACCAGAACTACATGTGGGTTTTAACTATTTTGGACAAGGGAATGGAATGCCTATTTGTTTGTCATTAGAGGGTGATGTAACGGGATGTCTACATATGGACTCTGTAGCAATGGCATCTCCCGGTTGGATGGTGTTTCTTAAAGGGCTGAGTGGAAAGAAGGGAAAGGTAACCAACATCACTCCACCCCAGGACTTGCCCCCTTGTGAAAAAGAATCCCTGACTGCCAAGTACGCTGTGCCATGGAAAAGCTGTCATGGTACTCAGGCAGTACAGTACGTACTCCCAGGAACTAATTTCTCCATTTATGACTGGTCTCAACCTAATAGGACAGACTCCTTAGAACTGGGAATGTATAAGGGAATATGGGGATTAAGTAATGGGAAATTCCAATATGGGTTATGGAAGTTAGGAGCAAGTATGGATACTCCTCTGGTTCAGAAAGATAATGAGGACACCTCTCGCCTTGGACCAGAGTCATTACTTTATACTAATCTGCCTGAAGAAAGACCTGTCATTGCCTGTGTGCCTGATCCTTATGCTCTATGAGTAGGAAGGATTAATATCACATTTTCTGGAAATAGATACCAGTTACAGTGTGTCCAATGCAATTTGACCAACTGTGTCAAGAATTTAGAAAATGGGAAACCAGTTGCTGTGGTACACCAGCCATCCTTTATAACGGTGCCTGTCAATCTTACTGGCCCCTGGTATTCAGACAAGGGGTTACAGGTTTGGCATGAGATCACAGGGGCACTATCCAGGCCAAGGAGATTCATTGGCTTGCTGATAGCAGGTATCACAGCCCTCATCACATTGATTGCCTCTGCTACTGCAGCAGCGGTGGCGTTAACTCAGCAAGTGCAAACAGCGCATTTTGTTAATAACTTGTCTGAAAATATTTCCCAGGCATTGGGTACTCAGGAAAATATTGATAGGAAAATGGAGGAGAAACTGAATGCTTTACATGACATGGTACTGTACCTAGGAGAAAAGGTACAGAGTCTCCAAATAAGATCTAGATTGGAGTGTCACGCAGAATATAGTTGGATCTGTGTTACATCTAAGAAATATAATGAGAGTGTGCATACCTGGAATAGAGTGAAGAACCACTTAGAGGGCATATGGCATAGTGCGAATGATTCTTTAGACTTATTAGCTTTGCATAAAGAGATTCAAGTTTTACAAGAAGCGGGACCCTTGCGTTTTGATGCCAGTGACACCGCTCAAAATTTTCTTGATCAATTTCTTAAGACTGTTCCCTCTGTAGGAGATTTTCAGCAATTAGCTTTAGGAATTTGTGGATTAGGAGGTTTAGTTCTGATACTGTTTTGCTTATTTCCTATCTTAATGCGTAGAGTAGGTAAAGGCATTCTTGAACTGCACACCGGGCTACATGAACTAAAATTAAAAGCCCAACCTGTTTAATTTTTTAGAAGGGGGGAGTTGTCGGGAGCAACCTCAGTTGACAAAGTCCTGAGAGGGCAGGTTTCACAAAGTGGCCTGCCTGTGCCCAAGGTTAGTCATACATCCTGCCCCCCTCTTAGGCTTAGAGACCCCTAAGCACAATAGTTAGTAATCACACATTCAGCCCCCTAAAGCTTAGTTAACCTTGAAGCACAGTTAATGTATAAGCGTAATTACCCTTCAGCAAGAAGCATGGCTAGTCTATATGATGGTAAGGAACTTAGGTGGCATCAGAGGTGTGTTCATAGGTATAGCCGTTGGGATCTTAGACAAGATAAGGAGCTTTGCGTAAAGGTCAGTAGGAAACCTTAAACATAGGGGTATAATCACACTTACCACATTATAGGAATGATGTAATGTATGGAATGTAACTGACCCTGTATAAAAGTGTGGAGAAAAATAAACTCAGGATGGCAAGTGGGAAGTGCTTCCATCCTCCCGATCCCATCCTGTTCTCTGTCTGTCATTTCTCATCCTCACCCCCCTTGCAGGTACTGTTCGACTGATGCCGGCAGGCTCCGGCACCGTCGATACATCAGAAACGATGGTGGCACCATCAAATGGTGATACCATTTGTTCTTTCATGTCATGAATGTACTCACTATGTTCTTACAACCACCCTGCAATGCGAATAGTACGTCACAGACAGACACAGAGAGACCCTGACCAGTTTGGCTCAGTGGATAGAGCATCGGCCTGCGGACTCAAGGGTCCCGGGGTCCATTCCGGTCAAGGGCATATACCTTGGTTGCGGGCACATCACCAGTAGTGGGTGTGCAGGAGGCAGCTGATCAATGTTTCTCTCTCTTTCATGTTGATGGCTCTCTATCCCTCTCCCTTCCTCTCTGTAAAAAGTCAATAAAATATATTAAAAAAAAAAAAAGAAAGACACAGAGAGAACAGACGGCTCACTATGCCTGTGTGTGCATGTCTGTCATTATGTATATGCCTTCCTGTGTGCCTGTCGGGCTATGTTCATGTCTGCCTGTGTCCATGAGTGCCTGAATGCATGTCTGTCTGTCTGTGCATGTTCTATGTGCATGTCTGTTTGTGTGTGTCTATTTGTGTGTGTGTGGTCACCTGTCCTGTGCAGGGAGCAAAGTGGAGGCAGAGGGACCCCGACATGACCAGGTGTGGGGGGGTGACCAACGTGAGTGGCCTATAGACAATGATGGCGGGGCAAGACCCGGGCAAAGCAGGGACAGGGGGGAGGGTGCAGGGACGGTCGTGCCAGGCCCTGTGTGCAGCGCCAGCGGGGGCCTGGCCCTCCCGGCGGGACTCCAGCCTGTGTCTCTCAGGCTGTGGCAAGAGCTCAAGAATCCTGCGTCCTCCAAGCGCAGGCGGAGACTGAGCGCGTCCTGGGCGTCAGAAGAGAGGCAGCTGAGTGAGCGTGTCCCGCAGTGACACCTGCGCACTCGCTGTGGAGCGCGGGGCGTTGGGAGCAGGAGGTACCCATGGCTGGGCCCGCCGTCCTGGGGGCATCATGTGCCCTCATCGGGGAGGAGCTGAGGACTCACAGTAAGTCCTCGTCCTGGAAACAGGGGGGCCAGGGCCTAGGCTCTCAGGTGCAGAAGGGCCGACCCCTTCCTGTGGAGGTCGCTGTGGTGTGGGTGCGCAGGCGCATGGCAGGGAAGGCAGCTCCGTCCAGGGGGCCGGGTAGGAGCCTTGGGCACAAGCGGGAAGGACGCGGGCAGGCCGGTGATGATGGCTGTGCAGATGGAAGGACAGGCCGTGCGAGGGAGGGGGCCGTGGAGGGGGCACGGGGTGACTCTCTGTGTCAGGCTCAGAGGAGCTGCAGTGGGGTCTGAGACCCCAAAATTCCCCACCCTGAGCCCTGGGCGTCCTTTCTTTCCTGTGGGGACTTGGCAGCTGCCATCCACGGGCAGGTGCTGAGTGTGGGCGACCACCCTGGGTGTCCTGGGTCCGCTGTCTGCCGTCCCCCACGTAGGGGAGGGGCAGGGGGTTCACAGGAAGGAGGCGCAATGGCAGCTCCACGGGGCCCTGCAGCCCCAGAGCCGGACCCGGCCTGCCATCTGCCGCCAGCGGGAAGCCGCCAGGAAGAGCTGCCCCTGGACTCGCAGCCAGCAGGCCCCGCACCGGGTCTGGGCAGACAGACCGCGGCCTCCTGTCCTGGCCCCTGGGGAGCAGGCCCTGAGCCACAGGGGGTCCTGGAGCAGCCGCTGGGCACGAGGCCAGAGCGCTCAGGCGTCCGGTGGCTGCGAGGGTGCCTCGGGGACGGAGGTCCGGAGGCTGCGTGGCTCATGCGGGGCCCGGGCCTGGGAGGCCTGTGCAGGGACCCGGGCCGGGCCCGGAGCCCCCGTTCCCTCTGTGATCCCTGCCGCCAGGCCCACGGCCACTGCCCATCGGGTCAGCGGGATGCACTGTTGTCACCACCCACGGCCCCTCATGATGCCCTCTCCCCCTCCCCCCCCCACTCCACAGCCAGAGACCGGGATAAAACAAGACAGGCAGAGACGTGCAGGGCAAGTGATTTATTGAAGCAAGACGTTGAAACCTCTGAATTTTCCAGGGAAGGTCAGCGCATCATTGGGAGACAGGGGCGCTCATAGGTAAGGTGTTCTTGCACTTGGCCACGAGAGCTTTCTGAAATAGACCAAGAGAGACAGGCTGTCAGTCAGGCTGCCCCTGGAGAGGCCGCGGGCAGAGTGTGTTCACAACCAAGACGCGGAGACATTGCAACCAGCGAAGGCACACGGGGCAGCGGGTGGCCAGGGAGCGGGTGGGGAGTTCAGTGGTCCCGGTGCCGGCACAGCCACAGACACGCCACCAAGAGCCCTGGCCACGGCCGGACACAGAGCCCGAGGGGCCCAGGAGCGGCCTCGGGTTTCTGATGGAGCCGGGAGGGGGACAAAGGGGGCCAACACCCCGGGATGTGCTTTCTCTGAGTCCCAGGTCCTAGGACGGGACTTTTCACTCCAGAGTGGACGCGGGGAGTGGGGGGTTGGGGGAAGGGAAGGGCTGGGTTGGTTAGGAGGGGCCAGGAGAGGATCTGCCTGCTGAGATCTGCAGCCCCGGGGACAGGCAACCTGGTGGCACACTGACGTGTCCACACTGAGGCCCTGTGCGTGGGGACACGTGCTTAAAGGTCAACCAATTCAGGGATGGAGGAGCTGAGTCCCCCATCCCCCTCCCCCCAATGTCTGATTTCCTCAGAGAGACAGGGAGGCAGTCAGCTCCACCCGAGCGAGCAAGGCAGAGGCTGCAGAGGACAGAGCTGGGAGGCCCTGCCCTCTGGCCTGATGGGTGACCTGCCAGAGCCCCACAGCCTCCCTCCTGACGGGGCGGGGCCAGCAACCGCCCTCCCCTGCCTCCCCCTGCGCACCCCACCCCACAGCATTCCCCAGGGACAGCGCCTCCTGCCTGGGGTGAGGGTCGCCCTGGAGAACGCTCCCAGGCAGGGAGGCAGCGGTGCGTGGCCGTCACCATCAGCGCCTGGGCCGCTGTCCGCCCTCGGGACACAGGGAGCCTGCAGCCCAGGGAGGGGCCTGCAGAGGCTGTGCCGCCTGAGGCTGGCTCAGCGGGGGTCGGGTCACCATCCAGCCATGGCCACGGCCCCTCTCTCAGAGCCCTTCCCCCCTGTGCCCCCCAGGGCAGCGCCCTCCCCCCGCCTGCCCAGGAGCTGAGCAGCAGCCTCGTGCAGAAAGAAGAAGGAACTTACCAAAAAGTGGGCCAATGCTAATCGGTTCAAAAAGGGGAGATTGTCCACGCATGTCTTCATTTGCATTGCGGCCTCCAGAGCGGGTGCAGGTGCATCGAATTTGTGAATCTTGACTTCGAAGAGCTTTACAGCATCCAAGAAGAAGCTTCTTGCTTGATTTTCAAGGGCCGGACAGACTTCCGCATTAGCTGGAGCCGAAGAGAGAGAAACACAATCGATGTAGGAAAGTCGCTTTCCCGCGGCTCTGTGGCCCCAGAACCAGACCGGAACCAGGGCGGGAAGGGCTCCTCGGTGACAATGCACCTCCCCCAGGCCTCACGGCGCCAGGTCGCAGAGCACGCAGCGGAGCCAGGATGGCGCCCAGGTGACGCCCTGGTCACTCTCACCCGTTGTCACGTACACCCAGGGCTTCCCCAGATCCCCGCTGTGCCCCGGTCACTGTCCCTGGATCTCAGACTCAGCTCTGCCTCTCAATAGAGCCCCTCCTGGCCTTGTCTGGCTCCGGGGGAGGGAGCTGTTAGCCTCAGCCTTCCAGGGAAGGTAGAGGGAGGTCTTAGCAGAGGGCCCAGAGGGAGACAATACAGGCAGAGAGGAGGGGGGAAGGCTATGAGTGAGGAGGGGGCTCTGGGGCTCAGTCTTCCACTAGGACCAGGTCATGGGGACGGAGAGGGCTCCCGCTTAACCAAGGACATCTGGAGGTCACATCCGACGCTGATGCCCAGAAAAGACTGGCTCCTTGGCTCCGCCCTGACGGACAGGCCTCCCCAGAGGGTCACAGGGGCTGGGCTGACTTTCCACCCCGTGGGTTGTACTGAGACCTGCAGGAACCACTTCGGGGTCTGTATTCTCCGTCCCCACCCTCAGGCCTCTGCAACCGCCTGCAGCTGGGACTGCGCCCCACCAGGCCCCTCCCACCTGGGAGACAGCCGCCTGCAGGGAGGTGGAGGGTCAGGTCAGAGGCCGCCCTGCAGGGAGGTGGAGGGTCAGGTCAGAGGCCGCCCTGCAGGGAGGTGAAGGGTAGGGTCAGAGGCCGCCCTGCAGGGAGGTGGGGGGTCGGGTCAGAGGTCACCCTGCAGGGAGGTGGGGGGTCGGGTCAGAGGCCGCCCTGCAGGGAGGTGGGGGGTCGGTCAGAGGCCTCGGGGAGAGAGGACGGGGTTCGGAAAGTCAGGCGGAAGGGAGCCCTAAAGGACTGTGCTCAGCCCCGAGGGCGGGAGGACAGGCCCAGCACTGCTGGCCACGGGCCCGTCACCGGGACACGGGCAGCGGCGGCCCTCGCGCTCCCACGGGCTCTGCACGTCCTGGGGGGGCCCCTGGGGGGAGTGGGCCTGCCGGCCCCTGAGCGCCTCGGGGTCTCAGAGCCACGGGGACCCTGGCCCCAGAGCCTCAGGCGGCGCTGCTCCTCCCCCGGAGCCTCTCCTTCTGGAACATTCTGAGTCTGAGCCCAGGAGTCCACCGGCCTCGAGCTCCACCAGGCCCGAGAGACGCTGAGGGGACGTCGGGGAGACCAGGGCGGCCTCGGCCCCCCCTTCCCGCCATCGCCCTTCCCTCCTGGGCGCCGTGACCAGGAGGAGAGGCCTGGGGATGCCGCCTTGTGTCCGGTCACCGCGCTGCCGGGCCGAGCCCTGACCCACAGGAAGCGGACTCCGTCCTGCTGCTTCTGCATCAGCCCAGGCGGGCGAGGGGCTTCCGACGGGACCCCGCACCTGCCTGCGGTGCTTTCCAGAGTCCGGGACGGGACACCCCGAGTCCTGGGCTTCGGGGGCTGGTGCACCGGGGGCGGGAAAGGTTTCACTCTGACCCGTCCCCCTCCCCACCTACGGCACCCGGACCGGAGAGGGTCCTCCCGGCCGCTGGTGTCTGCGTGAAGGGACACTCACCGTCGGGGCAGCAAAGGGCCAGAGTGACCAGCAGCAGAGGCAGCGCCAGCTTCATGGTGCCTGTGGCCGGAGCGCAGCTGAGCCAACAGGAGCGAGAGGAGCTGGGTGAGCAGCCCGGGCGCCCCGGGCTCTTTGTACCCAGTGAGCCGCACGGTCCCGCCCACAGGGGACGGGGCAGGTCACAGGCCTGGCTTCCAGCGCCACAGCCCGGGGCCTTGGGCAGAGCCAGGCCTTGCTGGCACCTGCACGGCTCCCGGAGCCCCGCCCGAGGCGGGAGGGTCGCAGTGCGCACCCCTCGGGGGAGGGAGCCCCTGGGAGTCAGCTCCCTCCATGCGGACGGGTCCGCGTTCCCATCTCCTCACCCAGGGCCTGGCGCAGAGGGGGGTCGTAACGTGTCCCTGCGGGAGATAAGCGACCCCGAGTGCAGGAGCCATCAGTGTGGCTGGGCCGCCCCTTGAGGGCACACGGTGCCCGCTGTGCCAGGGCTGCTGCGGGCACTGGAGGGAGCCAGGTCCGCGGTATCCGCTTCCCCGGAGAAAACAGTGCCGAGAGGAGGACGGCCCTCCCACTGCCACCTTCCGACTCCAGCTCCTGTGTCAACGCCGCCACCCCCCCCCCCCCCCCGATTTCAGACCCATCAGCGCGCACGTGTCCTGGTGGACGCTCACGTGTCGGGTCAGGGGTGGCCCCTGTGGGCATCGGGCCCCGCAGCAGACGCGCCCGCAGGCCGGTCCTCCGCCTGTGCCGACCGCGGCAGCTGCTCCATGGGGCCAGGGAGGCCGCACAACTCGGAGAAAGGCCTTGGGGAGCAGGGGACAGGGCAGCGGACTTGAGGCCCCGCAGCGCAGACAGGATTGGGACCGGTGTCGGGCAGTGGGGACACGCGGACGGAAAGGGGGTGCGTGGCACCGAAGTTCTAGCTCAGCTGCGTGCCTCTGGGTTTCTGCCTCCATCCAGGGCTCTCGCTGACGGCCACCTCGTTCCTCACCGCTCAGCCTCCTCCTCCTTTTCTGTGCAGAAAGCTCCCGATGGCCACCTCGTGCTGGGGGCTGCGGGGCGGCAGGGGCTCGTCCTCCTCGCTGGAGGGGACGCACAGGAGCTCGGCCACTCGGCAGGACAGGGGGGCAGGTCCTTGTGAGCCACACGCCCTCTCACCTCACACCCGGCCCCGCACCTGCGACCCTGGGTCCCTATGGCACAGGGCCTGATGCTGACTGGGAAGCTGTGCGTGTCCGGAAGGCGGGGAGGGGGAACCTCTCTCTACTCTCTCTGTTTTCAATCCACCAGGGCCATGGGGAGCGCCAGCGGGCCCTCTGTCCCTGCTGGACGGGCACTCAGGCGGCAGCTGGGTGGGGCCTGAGCAGGAATCCACCCGGCAACCCTTAGGCGCACAGAGGGACGCTCAACCACTGAGCTGCCCCGCCAGGCTCTCGCTACTTTCTCTGTTTTCTGGGAACTAGAAGCTGCTGTGAACAAAGACCAGCAAACACAGAGGCTCTCCTCTTGTTGAAAACCTTCCCTTCGAACCAGGGGGCAGCACACAAAACGCCATCAACAAGTTGGTCATAATGAGCAGATAATTAATCAGCCGTCGGAGAAATCTAAGACGGCCTCGTGAGAAACGTAGTGAGCAGGATGGAAGCTGATGCTGGAGCTGAACACAGGGTCGGCCCGGGGGACACCCCTCCTCCCTGCAAACCTGTCGCCGTAGACCTAACAGACACAGTGGCCCCTTGGCGACGGGACCCGTGGCAGCAACAGAACACACTGACGTCCACACCCCTGCAGCCGGCACACCCTGAGGGGGCCCTCGCCGCCATGTGCTCAGAGACGGACGCGGGACCTGAGAGCCCCGCGCACACGCCCTGCTCCTAGGACACATGAGCGTGCTCAGTGCACCCCTGTCCTCAGACTGGGGCAGGTTCGGTCCTGCCACCTCGGGGTCCTAGCCGGCAGCGTCACACATCGCTGAGGATTCTGGGGTGGCGTGTGGGTCTCTCTTTCAAATGGGGGCCGTTTCCCTTAGGGGGGTGTGAGCAAGAGCCCACCTTCAGGGCCAGACTCCCGGGGCTCAAGCTCAGCTCTGGAGCTTCCCGCTTGTGGGGTCTAGCAGGTGCTGACCCTCCCTGCCTCAGTGTCCTCGTCTGTAAGACAAGGGGGCACCACGGATGTGTGAGGACCCGTGGGTTCATCCAGGACAAATGCTGGGCACAGTGCCTGGCCGTCAGCCTCAGCCATTCCAGTTCTGCAACGAAACGGAAACTGTGAGTGACAGGAGAACAGAACACATGCCTCGTCCCCAAAGGCAAACATCAGGCGACCTGACCACTCGGCCAGGAGGGCGCCGGCCTCCCCTCCGGGCTGCCCGCTCCTGCGCTGGCTCTGGATTTACTGGGATTGCTCTCAGTCACCACCAGCTGTCACTGCCCAGTCACTTCCCTGACTGTCTAATGGGCACATCGGAGTGAGGCTCACTGTGACTCCATAAGCCTTCACACGGGCATTGGAGTCAGGGTACAGGAGGGGGGTGGGGACAGGGATCATGTCCCCCGAGGCCTCGGGGTCTCTGCTCTCGGTCCTCAGCAGGATGCGCTGGCCACGCGGGCCCCTTGGGTCCCAGGGCCCCTCCCGCGCTCAGGTTCTAACTGGTCCCCAGGCGCCTGGGGGTGGAGGCGCCTCAGACATCACCTCTGGGTTGTGATGTCCCCGTAGCCTCTGGAGACACCGGTCCCCATGGGCCCCTCCCCGTCACACACATCCTGTTCCGTGTTACACGACGGAGGCGGCCACGTCGTGTCAGACCCTGCCGGCACTCACTCCACAGGTACAACTCTCGGTGCCAATGAGCAAGTGTCAGTGATGTTTGTGGAACTCTGTGTCAGTGGCCTCCCTGTCCTCGCATCCAATGAAACAAATAAGGACTCTTAGCCATGGCTGACAACTCCTTAAAAATAATTTTCATATATTTTTATTGGTTTCTGAGAGAAAGGGACAGGGAGAGAGTGATACAGACATTTATGATGAGAAAGAATCATTGATCCACTGCCTCCTGCACGCCTCCCAATGGGCATTGAGCAGGCAACCTGGGCACATGCCCTGACCGAGAATAAAACCGTGACCTCCTGGTTCATAGGTTGATGCTCAACCACTGGCCCCACTATAATAACTGTGAGTGATAGACCCAGGTCATTTCTGACCCATAGAACCGAGTGACATGGCTCATTCTCTTCACATCCGTACACTCATGGGACAAGCATGTTTGGAGTCAGGCCCCTAAGGATGGAGCCAGGACTGAAAGGGCTGCCATGAACCCATTCCAGCATGTGATAATTACAAGAGTTCCCTCCAAAGGTTGATGGGACTTGGGCGGCTCAACAAGGCTGAGCCACACATGTAGTTTACCTGTTGCAATGGCTAAATGGCACTTCCCCCAAACCTGAATAGGCTTGTCTGCTGCCAGACAGCTCAGGGCATCTTATTGCCTCCTGTTGGCCAGACACCTGACCAGCTGTAGGCTATTCCCCAAACTGACAATGCTTCTGTTATCCTACCCTTGGAAGTGTATTCTCTCCCCCTTGCCTTAGGACAGTGGTCCGGGAATAGCCTACAGCTGTTCAGGTGTTTGGCCAACAGGAGGCAAGAAAATGCCCTGGTCTTTATTCACAGCAGCTTTTAGTTCCCAGAAAACAGGGAGAAAGTAGCGAGAGCCTGGCCGGTCAGCTCAGTGGTTGATATTTAGCCAACAGTGCCAAATATCAACAGTACAACGATTGAAATTTCTTTGGAGAGCCCAATTTTTTAAACTTAAACTTCTTCTAACGCCACTTCTTCAAAATAGGCTCACCCAGGCCATGGTATTTTGTGGAAGAGCCACACTCAAGGGGCCAAAGAGCCCCATGTGGCTCGCGAGCCAAAGTTCGCCGACCACAGCCTTAGGACAAATTGTGTTAAATAAATACCACGGGGTCCTGAGACAAGAGTGAGTCTTTAGCTCCTTTAGCTGAAGATCCTCTGACCCCCAATGCCTTTCAAAATTATCTTTGTCCCCGGACTCTTTAATCATCTACGCGCAGCCCCTTTCTCCAGAATGCTGAACCCTTTGTAAGGGTGGGAAAAGAATCCCGACATTATGAGGCCCTAACGAGGGACACCAATAAAGGGCCTCCGTTTGATCAATAAATAACACCCCCATCGACACAGAACATGAAACCTGGCCTCCTTCAGCGCATTAAGAGACGCACTGATCAACAGCATTTCGCTTTGATAAGAAGCATCAAAAACTGGAGGGTCCCGGATGGCGCCCAGATCACCAACGTACCTCACCTTACACACTCCACAAGCCACGCCACTGCTTCTCCCCTGCCCTTGTGCACTGAGCCCGAGATCCAGGCCCCAGGCTCCCGGGACACACATGAGCTCTGCCCACGCCTCGCCCCCCACAGAGCGCCTGCCGCAGCCCCTGCACCCAGCGATGCTCTGACTTCCTGCTCCGTGCTCTGAGCTGCAGAGGGATCCCACGACGTGGGGGGGGGGGGGGGGGGGGGGTCGGGGGGGGGCATCAGAGATGGTCTCCTTCCTCTGCTCTTCAACTCTCGCCAGAACTCAGTCGTCCTGTGGGGGCTCAGTGTCCTCTGTCTTTCCAGCAGGTCAGCAATGAAAGGGAGGCGCCCGGCCGGCCTGGCTCAGGGGTTGAGCCTCCACCTATGAACCAGGAGGTCACGGTTCCTGAGTTGCGGGCTCAATCCCCACCCCCCACCCCATTCCTCCTCTGCACAGAAAGCTGCTCGCTCTAGGGAGTTTCTCCAGCCCTTGCTGGGTCCGCAATCCCACTGCGGTTACCTCTCAGCAGGAGCCCCCCTGCGCTCTATCCTCCTGGAGCCTCTTCTCACCAGATGTGGCCACCTCTCTCCTCCCCCTGCCCCGCCCTCGTACTGGGGACTTGACTGCTTTTTCTTCAGTATCCCTCTGTGGTTGATAAGGCCACGTTGTGATTTTGTATTTAATATTTGGGGGGAATTTCAAAGGAGGATGGGCAGACATGGACGCCAGGTTCAATCTGTGCTGTGGACTCAGCCCAGGTGACGTGGATTCCCATTGGGGTCGGGGCTTTGACCTTGCTTTGGCCAATGGAGTGCATTTATGGGGGTTTTTAAGGAAACGTAACTCCCTCTCGCTCCCCTTTGGACATTGTTTCTCTCCAACAGCTTGGTCTCCGACACTGGATGACAGTGACAGAGGAGAGGCCGTGGTGATGGGGTGACAGTGACAGAGAGGAGAGGCCGTGGTTATGGGGTGACAGTGACAGAGGAGAGGCCGTGGTTATGGGATGACAGATACAGAGGAGAGGCCGTGGTGATGGGGTGACAGTGACAGAGGAGAGGCCGTGGTTATGGGGTGACAGTGACAGAGGAGAGGCCGTGGTGATGGGGTGACAGTGACAGAGAGAAGAGGCCGTGGTTATGGGATGACAGTGACAGAGGAGAGGCCGTGGTGATGGGATGACAGTGACAGAGGAGAGGCCGTGGTGATGGGACGACAGTGACAGAGAAGAGGCCGTGGTGATGGGATGACAGTGACAGAGGAGAGGCCGTGGTGATGGGATGACAGTGACAGAGGAGAGGCCGTGGTGATGGGATGACAGTGACAGAGGAGAGGCCGTGGTTATGGGATGACAGTGACAGAGGAGAGGCCGTGGTGATGGGGTGACAGTGACAGAGGAGAGGCCGTGGTGATGGGGTGACAGTGACAGAGGAGAGGCCGTGGTGATGGGGTGACAGTGACAGAGGAGAGGCCGTGGTGATGGGGTGACAGTGACAGAGGAGAGGCCGTGGTGATGGGGTTACAGTGACAGGGGAGAGGCCTTGGTTATGGGGTGACAGTGACAGAGGAGAGGCCTTGGTGATGGGGTGACAGTGACAGAGGAGAGGCCGTGGTGATGGGATGACAGTGACAGAGGAGAGGCCGTGGTGATGGGGTGACAGTGACAGAGGAGAGGCCGTGGTGATGGGGTTACAGTGACAGAGGAGAGGCCATGGTGATGGGGTGACAGTGACAGAGGAGAGGCCGTGGTGATGGGATGACAGTGACAGAGGAGAGGCCGTGGTGATGGGATGACAGTGACAGAGGAGAGGCCGTGGTGATGGGGTGACAGTGACAGAGGAGAGGCCATGGTGATGGGGTGACAGTGACAGAGGAGAGGCCGTGGTGATGGGGTGACAGTGACAGAGGAGAGGCCGTGGTGATGGGGTTACAGTGACAGAGGAGAGGCCATGGTGATGGGGTGACAGTGACAGAGGAGAGGCCTTGGTGATGGGGTGACAGTGACGGAGAGGAGAGACCGTGGTGATGGGGTGACAGTGACAGAGAGAAGAGGCCGTGGTGATGGGGTGACAGTGATGGAGAGGAGAGGCCGTGGTGATGGGGTGACAGTGACAGAGAGAAGAGGCCGTGGTGATGGGGTGACAGTGACAGAGAGGAGAGGCCGTGGTGATGGGGTGACAGTGACAGAGGAGAGGCCGTGGTTATGGGGTGACAGTGACAGAGAGGAGAGGCCGTGGTGATGGGGTGACAGTGACAGGGGAGAGGCCGTGGTGATGGGATGACAGTGACAGAGAGGAGAGGCCGTGGTTATGGGATGACAGTGACAGAGGAGAGGCCGTGGTGATGGGGTGACAGTGACAGAGGAGAGGCCGTGGTGATGGGGTGACAGTGACAGAGGAGAGGCCGTGGTGATGGGATGACAGTGACAGACCGGAGAGGCCTTGGTCTTAGAACAGACCTGCCTCCTCGGCAGCAGGTGCAGCCACGCTTTCCACTCCACATCCCCTCACTGACCAGCTGCCCGGGCCCTGGCCGTGTGGCTCCCTTGGTTGGAGCCCCGTCCTCTCCGTCTCCAGATGCCAAGGGAACTTCAGAGCTGAGTCCAGGCCGCATGGATGGACGGACAATCACCTGGTATCTGGGTCGTTTGCAAACCTTTTGCAGGTGAGGGCGGGGTTCCCATGCCTGCTCTTCTCTCCTAGACCTTCTCGAAGGACGTTTGCATCATGGAATCCCAGAGGGAGCCCACTACCACGCTCCTGCCCAAGCAGAGTTTACCCAGCATGCACTGCTGCTCAGCAGACAAAGCTGCCCACAGCCCAGACGGAGCCAGGAAGCCTCTGAGCCTTAGGAGACCTGAGCGAGACAGGGAGTGGCAGGTGGGCAAGGGGACGGGCTACAGTTAGGGGCGGGCTTGGCACGCGTGGTTGGGTCCTGTGGAAGCAAGAGAGCCTGGATTAGGGGTGGGGAACCTCTTCTTCCGCCAAGGGCCATTTTGATATTTATAGCATCCCGCGTGGGCCATACAGAATTATCAGCTTTCAAATGAGCCTGCTAACTTGGAGCACACATTTCATTGGCTCGTCCCAAATGCCTTGGCAGGGCGACCACATGATTTCTGGGCCTCATACAGCCTGCGGGCCGGACGTTCCCCACCCCGGACGAACCTGCGTCATCCACCTTCACTCTGACCCGGTGGAGATCATCACCAACTCTAGTCCCGGAATGTGGTCGGTCATTCGCACCATAGCCTTAATGGGGAGGGCGCGGGTGGGGGAAATGCTGTGTAACAGTGACTTTTAAAGAGCAATAAGTTTTAAATTTTGATCATTTTTTTCGTCTATAGTTCCTGCTCTTTTGCCATGTGTAAGAAATCCGTGCCAAACATAGAGACACTGCAATTTTGTCCTATTTTCTTCTAGGAGTTTTATATTTTTAGATTTTACAGTTAGTCCTATGATACATCAGGAGTTAAATCTGATATACTGGTGGGGCTGGAGATTTTTTAATGTAGCCAGTTGTTCCAAATCAATTTGTTGAGACGCATCCTTCCCCCACGGGATTGCTTCTCCACCTTGGTGAAAAGCCACGTGACCCTATGGACAGAGTTCTGGTTCTGGTCTCTACAGTTCCTTAGCTCTGTTTGTTCATCTTTACATCGAGACCATGCCATCCCGACTACTGTAGCTTTGTGGTACATTTGGAAGTCATGTAGTATTGCCCCTCCAAATTTGTTCTATTTTTCAAAAGTGTTTTAGCTATTGTAGGTCCATTGCAATTAAATATAAATTTTGCAACCAGATTTTTCATAAACTTGCCAAAACAAAACAAGCCTATCTGGACTTTGGTTGAGAGTTCATTGCATTAAACCCATAAATCTATTTGGAGAAACTGACATCTTAAGAATATGCTTCCTATCCATGAACAGTATGTGTATCCCATGTAGGTCTTCCTGAATTCCTCTCAGCAATATTTTATACGTTTTACTCTACAGGTCTTTCGTGTCTTTTATTCAGTTTACTAGAGGCCTGGGGCATGAAAATTCATGAACTGGAGGGGGTGGTCCCTCAGCCGGGCCTGCCCCCTCTCACAGTCTGGGAGCCCTCATGTATTGGTTTCCCTCGTTTGGGCGCCATATGCCGGGATTCTTTGCCCAGACTTACGAAGGGTTCAGCATTCTGGAGAAAGGGGCTGATGTGTAGATTCAAGGAGGAGTCCAAAGATGAACGATAATTTTGAAAGGCATTGGGGGGGTCAGAGGAGCTACAGCTGAAGGAGCTAGAAGACTACTTCCTTGTCTAGGACCCCATGCTATTTATTTGACACAATTTGTCCTAAGACAAGGTGGAGATATACACTTCAAAGGGTAAGGTTTCAAGGGGTATACAGAAGCATTGTCAGTTTGGGGAATAACCTACAGCTGTGCAGGTGTTTGACCAACTGGAGACAAGAAAATGCCCTGAGCTGCCTGGCAGGAGACAATCCTATTCAGGTTTGGGGGAGGTGCCGTTTAGCCGTTCCAACAGGTAAACTACATATGTGGCTCACCCTTGTTCAGCCGCCCAAGCTTCACCAACCTTTGGGTGAAACTCGTGTAATTATTACATGCTGGAATTGGTTCCCGGCACCCTCAGGGTCGGGAGGCAACCCGGCGATCAGGGCAAGGCGATGCCCCCATCACACCTCTGCTGCTGCCACTGCCGGCAGCACAAGCATTGGCTGGCCCTTGTTAGGGGAGCCTCAGGCGGGCCTGGGCAGATGGGCAGATGACATCCAAGGCTTGCCTGCACCTCGGGCCGGCCCTGGGTGGCTGGGGGCTGAGGCGACTGGGCGCTACCATCTTTGAGTGCATGGCAGTCAATTAGCATATTCTCTCCTTATTGGCTGTGGGCACCGCCATCTTTGTCAGGGCGTGGCTGTCAATTAGCATATTCCCTCTTTAGTAGATAGGATTCCTAAGAGTTTTGATAATATTAGACATTTTTAAATTGCACTTTCTGATTGTTCAAGAATATAGTAATAAAATTAATTTTTGTATATTTATCTTATATCCTGCAACCATGCTAAACTCGCTTAACCCTTTGGTAGACACTCTGAGATTTTCTACAAGTCATCTCTGAAAATAGTTTTACACTTTATCTTAGCCAAAGTAGTGGTTTTACCTCCATCATTTTTGGCATTGGTCATTTCTTTCTCTTCATCCTGTTCAGTCTAGACAGGTGTATGGATTGTTTTTGAGCTTCTCAAAGAACCCGCTTTTGGTTTAAATATTTTCTATAACTTTTTCCCAATGTCATCGATTTCTGCTCCACCTTTGTTATTTCCCTCCTTCTGCTTATACTTTTACTAGAGGCCTGGTCACGAATTCATGCCTAGCTGGGGTTCTGCCGGGAGATGAGGACCTGAGAGGTTGGGGGGCAACCCCGCCCCCAATAGGGGTATGGATGGCCGATCCGTGGCGGGTCTGGCGGGGGGGGGGGGCAGGGAAGGGCCCCCACAGACACTGACTCTGCTGGCACCTTGACCTTGGAGTTCCCAGTCTCAATAAATGTTTGCTTAAGCCTCCTGGTCTATGTACCTCCTTAAGCAGCCTGAGCGGACTAGGACAGTATGTACGGTCTGTATCCACTCAGAACTCTGTGCTTATCATGTCTCGATGTGTAAAAATATAGAGTTTTCAACTGAGGTACCATTTCCTTTCAACTCAGCAACGTTCAGAACGCAGGGCCTTCAGCGGCTCCACCACCATGTCCACGCCCACGGCAAAGGGACAGACGCCTCTCCCAACGGCCGGGTCCAGCAGGAGCAAAGGCAACTTCCCAAAGGCCTCAGAGCCCAAGACTGCATGGCCCACGAGTTCTCACTAAAGAAATGTGTGTGTGCACGCGCAGGTGTGCATGTGTGCGTGTGTGCGCTTGTGTCTGTGAGTGTGTGTGTCTGTGAGTGTGTGTGTTTGTGTGTGTGTGCCTGTGTGCATGTGTGTGTGTGTGCGTGTGTGTGAGTGTGTGTTGGGTAAGCTATAAGCTGTGGGTTGGGGAAAGGGTCCTTTGCCTGGGCCTAGTGGTGTAGGGGGCCGGGGTGTTCTGGAGAAGTGGGAGGACATTCAAGCCAGGATGGAGCCCCGCTTTGCCCGAGTCCCTCTCTCACTGCTCTGTTCCCTCCCCGCCCCTCGGTCAGGAACAGAGAGCAGACAGAGGGGAGCCCGGCCCTGGGAGAGGGTGCAGTGTGGACTTGAGGACATGGGGGCGTCCTGGAGCCTGAGCGCCCGAGGTCGGATCAGAAGGTCCCAAGAGGTGGGGGGAGGGCACTTTCCCAGGGACAGGGTCCTGTTGGGCTCAGGATGGTCAGGGGCAGGGCACCCTGCAGATCCCTGCGTCTCAGCCACGGGTTCTGAACTGAGCGCCCGTGTCCCAGCGTGTGCGCAGCGCAGTGTGCGGGAGTCTCCGCGGGCCCCGTTTGGTCAGTCACCCAAGAGAGCGCTGGTGTGCAGGCACTTTATTGAAATGAATGTGGGGAGGTTTCAACAATGTCTTGCGGTTTCAGGATCTAAAGGCCCAGAGGGGCGCTAAGCTGTGGTCTGCCGGGGAGAGTCCTGGCTGGCCGGTCTGTCGTCGGAGGAAAGGCCGTGTGGGTCAGTAGGAGGCACACTGCTCACTGTTGTATATGGCGTCCTGGAAAACAGACAGAGTTATCCCTCCCACTCTCCCACCAAGGCCCCTGAGCACAGACGTGGCCTCTCCTCGTCCTCCCGCCACGGAGAGGAGCGGGCGCGGGCGTTCAGCCGGGGTCTCCCCTTGTTCTGGGGCTCAGGAGGCAGTGCCTGAGGTCGAGGCCGCGCTGCTTCCAGACCCGTCCCCCCGGGCGCTGGGCGCTGGTCCCTGCGTGTGTCCTCCGCTGGGGACGAGGCCTCCGTGCCCAGGCTGTGCTGCCCCTGCTCCGTGTCTCAGCCCCAACACGCGCCCGTGAGCAGCTGGGGGGCTGCGGGCCTGCACCCGGATGCCGGCCACGTGCCTGTGGCCACAGAGCTGAGGACACGCGCACCCGAGGGGCTCGTCTGACCTCCGTTTGCAAAGAGAAGGCCGCACCCGCCATGGAGGGCTGCTGAGGCTTTCAGGTGGAACCACGGTGAGCGCCTGTCCCAAAGCGGGACCCTCCCTCCCCAACGTACAGCTTCGTCCTGTGACGGTCCCCACCTCCAGGGCCTCTCCTCTCGCCCAAGTGCAGCGCCAGGCCCTGAGCGCCCCCTCCATCCTCCCCCCCCACTTCCCGGAGGCCACGCTCTCAGAGACCGGCCTGCACACATCCCAGCAGGTGCCTTCCCCACGCGCTTGGATTCCTCCTCGTTCTTGCAGGTCCCCCAGCTCGTCAGCAGCCCGGCGTCAGGAAGCGCTCCATCACGCAGAGCGGATGTCTCTGCCGTGGCCAGACCTCCCACTGCTGCCCGGACTGCTCCCCGGGGCTATTAGGGTGGGGACTGACCGCCAGGAAGGACTGAGCCCTCTCTTCTCTAATCAGAGAGACGGGCTCACCGTTTACACTGACTCTTGTTTCAACAACCCGCCCCCCCTGGCGGTTCCCAGCCGAGGTTTCCCCTGTCACTCACGGGGCTGCCGCAGGCCCAGGCCGGCCGGCCAGGTGCACTGGCCGACGTGGGTGCCCCAAGGGCCCGGGCACCGCGTTCCTGAGAGTGGGCTCTCCTGACGGGTGACTCTGCTCTCTTGTGAAGAGTCTTTGTTCAAAAATGTATTTTTATTGGTTTCAGAGAGGAAGGGAAAGGGAGAAAGAGATTGAAACATCAATGATGAGAGAGAATCATTGATTGGCTGCCTCCTGCACGCCCCCTACTGGGGATCTAGCCTGCAACCCAAAAGTGTGTCCTTGACCCAAATCAAACCCGGGACCCCTCAGTCCCCAGGTAGAAGCTCTATGCCCTGAGCCAAACCGCCCAGGCAGTGGTCTGCAGACTCCTTAGTCAACAGAGCCAAATACCAACAGCACAACGATTGAAATTTCTTTTGAGAGCCAAATTTTTTAAACTTAAACTTCTTCTAACGCCACTTCTTCAAAATAGACTCGCCCAGGCCGTGGTATTTTGTGGCTCGCGAGCCGCAGTTTGCCAACCACGGCCTAGGGCTTTAGAAAATGCTTTGAAATGCTTTCCTACCTGTGTTTCTCACTCTGAAACTTGAGGGTCGTCTCGAGAATCAGAGCTTTGGGGCCTGAGGGGTAGACAAGCCTTTGCCCACACGCTCTCCTCCCTCGTGGCCTCTCTCACAGAGAGACTCCACCACGTGGGCAGGCCCAGCAGCCCCAGGCCTCGGACGGCTTCCTGGATGTGAAACTATTCACACTCCCAACAACCACATTCCCTGAGATGACATGAAGCGTGATCAGCACTTGCTTTCAAGACGTCATTGCCACCCTAGCTGGATGGGCTCAGTGGAGGGAGCACTGGCCTGAAGGGTCCTGGGTTTGATTCCGGGCAAGGGCACATGACTGGGTTGTGGGCTCGATCCCCAGCAGTTGACATGCACCAGGCAGCCGATCCATGATTCTCTCTCATCACTGATGTTTCTATCTCTCTCTCTCCTTCTCCCTTCCTCTCTGAAATCCATAAAAATACATTTTAAAAAATAATAATTGAGAAAAAAGTAGTTAGTAGCGGACTGAGAGCCCGCTGGTCCCTGGCCAGAGCGGCCAGAGCGGGAAGAAGAGGCCGCCATTACCATCATCACGGAGACGTTGCTCAGGGTTTCGTTGCTCTGGTCGAGAAAGCACTGCTTAAACTTCCTGAGGGCGTTCTCAGTCGGTTTATTCGGGATGAACTCCTTAATGTCTTCGATGAATTGAGACTGGGACTCTGCAGGATCAATGGTCTTATCGATCACATACTCTATGTCTGCGCAGCCAGAACCTGGGAAGAAAGCACACAAAAGCGGGCTCAGACCCAGAGGCACCACCTCCTTGCTGGGCGTAACCATGACGATGGCCATCTTCTTACCTCCCTGGAGAGACAGACATTCAGAGAGCTTATGGGCAATGGTCGGAGTCCTCTGTTCTGGGAGAGCGAACTCGGGGTCTAGGATGTTCTCTGAGCCCCAGGATATCTGCCTCCTTGTCTCGCCTCCCGCACCCAATGCCCCCAGCTCCCTGGCTTCCACAGCCCAGAGAGCCAAACACGATGGAGCCAGGAAGATGGCAGAGAAATGAGGTGCTCTGGCCTGGGGCTTGGGGAGCAGGAGGTCTGCCCCAGGGGCCCTGACACCACCTCCCCCCGAAAGCCTGGCGCTGCCACACTCACCGGCATAGCAGTAAAGGGGGAGGGCGGTCAGCATGAGCACCACCGCCAGCTTCATGGCTCAGGCAGCTGCTGCGGGCTGGTCACTCGGACGTGGCCGGGAAGAAGGACTCACTTAGGAGGTGAGAGCCCAGACTCCTTCTTTTATTCTCCTGGCGGCCACTTAGCCCCTCCCTCCGATGATGGGATGAGTCACGGGATGAACCTGGCGTTGGGCCCAGAAAGGACAGCGAGAATCATCTAGAACCCAGCCCGCCCGTGGTCAGTTTGTAGAAACCAAGGAATCAGAGCCTTAAAAACCCTCATAGATTTCATAACGGCAATCATGGAAACGAAATTAGATAAAATTAATGCTGAAGTGCTTGCTAAATAAAGTAAGTTACAGCATTGTGAGTCTGTGTTCTCATTCTTGTTTTATTAATATTTGGTCCTCACTTATCTCTTCCTCCTCCTCCAGCTCTTCCTCCCCCTCCACGTGTCTCCTCCCCTCCCCTTCTCCTTCTAGCCCCCTTACTCCTCTCTGTTTTCTTCTGCTTCTTCTATAAGGTACGGACATCTTCATGTTCCCTGCCTGTGCCTCCTGCCTCACCAATCACCTGGGCTGGGTGCAATACCACCCAGCACCTGTGGAGGGCAGACGTTCCTCACCTGTACACTCAGTCAGGTGCCTTCTGTTGGACAATAGCAATAGCTTCTCACCTTGGTTGAAGGTTGTTGGTACAAAGACTATCTCACTTAGTTAAGCCAATTTTATAAATCCTATATAATAGAAGGCTAATATGCAACTTGTGCCCTTGGCTGGGATTTCAACTGGGAGTTTGACCAGGAGGCGGAGATGGCTGGCCAACCGCCCACAGCCCCTATCCCCAGCGGCCCCCGCCCCTGATTGTCCCCTGCCACCCTGATTGGGGCCAGGGCTAGCTGGCCAACTGCCTGTGTCCCCTCCCTACATGCCCCCTTTGACTGGCCTGATTGGCCCGATCAGGGCAGGCTGGCCGGACTCCACCCATGCACAAATTCATACACTAGGCCTCTAGTTTAGTTATAAATGTAGACTTACATTTTGTTCCGTTTTGTTAGCTTTAGGGTTTTCCTTCCACTGATTCAGGAGATGATGTGAGAAGTACAATCCCTGATGCTTAAGGGAGGCAGCACTGGATGGTGGGAGATATCTGGGCCCGTGCAGATATGGATTTGCATCTTGGATGCCACCGCTAACCACGAAGTGACCTTGGGAAAGAGAGTGCTGATTGTCCCGAGCTTCCGTTTCTACAACGAGCATAAATGACACCGAGGCGGCTTTTGTAAGAATGCCAGGCACTCCACATAGAAGCTGAGCACAGGGCCTAGGAAGGGTAATCATGACTAAACCACAGGTTTCATCTACACATCCATGCATACATACATACACATATATACATACATACTTTCATCCATCCATCCATCCATCCATCAATCTATCCATCCACCTGTCATCCTCACATCCATCCTTCCAACCATCCATCTACAGTCAACATCTATCCAAATATCCATCCATCCATCCATCCATCCATCCATCCATCCATTTCTTTATGCATCCATGTTCATAACAACCAGGATTCTCCTAAGCCTGGGCCCTGTGGTTCATGTCACAGATTCAGCCATAGGAACGAGTTAAAGCAGGAACTTACACCTGTGCTGCTTACCTCGAACTGGAAGTTAATAAACAAGCTTCCCATTGAATCCTATCTAATAAAAGAGTAATATGCAAATTGCCCATCACTCCAACACACAAGATGGATGCCCCATGTGGACACAAGATGGCCACCACAAGATGGCCTACAGGGGAGGACAGTTGGGAGGGATTAGGACTGCAAAGGAGGGCAGTTGTGGGTGTCAAGCCAGAAGGGGAGGACAGTTAAGGGTGACCAGGCTGGCAGAGGAGGGAAGTTGAGGGCAACCGGGTGTGTAGGGAAGGGCAGTTGGGGGCGACCCAGACCAGTAGGGAGAGCAGTTGGGGGGGACCAGGCCTGCAAAGGAGGGCAGTTAGGGGTGACCAGGCCTGCAGGGGAGGGCACTTAGGGGCAATCAGGCTGGCAGAAGAGCCGTTAGGCATCAATCAGGCTGGCAGGGGAGTGGTTAGGGGGTGATCAGGCTGGCAGGCAGAAGCAGTTAGGGGCAATGAGGAGGAAGGCAGGGAGGCGAACAGTTGGGAGCCAGCAGTCCTGGATTGTGAGAGGGATGTCGGACTTTCCATTTAGGCCCGATCCTACTGGGATCAGGCCTAAACGGGAAGTTGGGCATCCCTTGAGGGGTTCCAGATTGGAGAAGAGGCAGGATCGGCTGAGGGACACCCCCCCTCAGGCACGAATTTTGTGCACCGGGCCTCTACTATGAGATAAAGGAAAGTGATTGTGTTGTGAACAACAGAATACAGCAAGGGCAGCATCCTGCAGGAGGTCCCGGCAGGCGATCCCACCAGGACTCCTTCGGTTGTGTGCCATTTCCTGCATCAGTGAACAGTGACTCCCAGGGACCTGCTGGATAGGAGTGTTCTAGGAGAGGCAACATCAGATACCGAGGCCCTGAGTGCGATGGCACTCGGCGAGTGAAGGGAAGCCTGGAAAGTGGGCCCCTCGGTGTCAGACAGGCAGGACGCCTCATGAGAGAGAAAACTCACATCAGTGTAAGTGGCGCCAGCATGAAGCAACAAGAGAGCCGACGTGGCTTTGAGTAAAGAAAGAGACATGGGTGAGAGCGCCTGAGAGGTGAGCCAATAGGTAATGAGCCGTGAATGCACTGTCCTCTGTGTGGATGGTTTGGGACCCATTTCTTTCCATCATTCAGCTGCACCCCAAGTTTCCAAGCACAATATTGACTTAGGAAGACGCTAGGAATAAGGAAGGTGGTGTTCTTATGTGTGCACTGTCTCCCTGTTGACCGTTGTTGGCCATCATTCCAAAGGCACGTGAATGACAGTCATAATGAATGGGAGACTTCCTCCTAGAACAGGACTCAGTGAGGGCTCTGCTGGTGTCCGTGGTTAAGGACCTGCCCTGTTGTCTGCTGGACAGTGGTCCTCATAGCAAAAGCGACCCCCTGTCGTGTACGATGAGTCTGTGTTTCTTTACTTCCATGTATTCTCCAGAGCCCACGATGACCGTTCTCAGGTGCGTCAATGATCTATGACTCGGCTCACAAGAGACTCATTTAAAGAAAGTGTTCACCAAGAGAAACCAATATGGTGGCATAAGGTAAACACTTGTACATGCTGCATCTCACAACCACACCAAAACTACAACTAAAAGACAAAACGTCTATCACCCACAACCACAGGAAACCTAGCTGAGTAGAAGTTCTAGAACTAGAAGAAAAGAGAAGAGCGCATTGAGAATGGGTAGGATGTGCACAGGCGTGAAAAAGCAGAGGTACGGAGGCGCACGTAGATGGATAGCGACTGGGTGCGCTGTTTTTTTCAATCCGAAGGGCGACACAAGCTCCTGACTGCTCTGAACTCCAGTTTCCGGTGAGACTCTGGGGACACAGACTTCTACAGGGAGAAGCGGGACTATCTGCCATCGGGTGGGAAAGTGAGGATGGCTCTCTTGCAGAGGTGTGCAAGGTAATCATTGTTTGCTGCTCTGGGTTGTGGGGCACGTGGACGTGGAAACGTGGAGATGCAGAGAAGGCTGACTGGCAGCCATCGCTGTTTGCCATGCCCTACTGATTGCCTGAGACCCCGCCCCTCCCAATTTACAAACCCACCCAAACTGTGAGCAGTGGCTTTTGCATATGAATGGCCTGCCCTATCGCAGCTCAACCTAACAAACTGCAGCTGGGTCAGCTCCAAAACTTCCAAACCCCAAGCAAAGAGGAGAAATCTGAAGATCTTGCTGTAGCTCCTGCTGGCTGGCCTCAAACAGTAGCTGGCCTGCACCTCCTTGGAGATCCAGGAGCCAGTGTACCTAATGGTCAGTGTGAGACGACACCAGATTTCTACTCTCCACACCCATAAGTGACACACTCAAGATGCAGATTCAGTGAGCACCAAAGCCCCACTGAAGCAAGTACTGCCCCATAAGGGTGTCTCCAGCACAGCAGTTCTTCCATTATAGACACAGCAGGTCCTCACAGCTAATTGGCCTGGAGGCCAATTCCTACCAGTGTTCCAACAGCAATCAAGGCTTAACTACAACAAGACCGTGCACTCAGCCCACAAAGGGGTGCACCAAGAGTGTCCACCTCAGGTGATTGGGGAGGCTGAACCACTGGGCCCTGTAGGTCACCTACCACACAAAGCCACTCCATCAACACAGGGAAGCAGCCAAAATGAGGAGACAAAGAAACATGTCATGAATGAAAGAAATGGAGGAAAGCAAACTACTGGATATAGACTTCAAAACCACAGTTATAAGGTTACTCAAGAATCTTCTAGAAACCACTGAGGAACTTAGTGAGACCTTTCAGAATCTTAATAAGAATGCCAAAAAAAAAAAAAAAAAGGAAAACGACCAGTCAGAAATTAAGCATACACTGTCTGAAATAAAGAATAATATTCAGAAATTCAACAGTAGACCAAAGGACCCCAAGAATCAAACCAAAGATTTGAAATATGAGGAAGCAAAAAAACACCAAACCAGAAAAACAAAAAGAAAAAAGAATCCAAAAATATGAAGTTAGTGTAAGGAGTCTCTGGAACAACTTCAAGCGTACCAACATCCAAATTATGGGGGTACCAGAAGAGAGTGAGCAAAATATTGAAACCTATTAGAAGAAATAATGACAGAAAACTTTCCCTACCTGGTGAAAGAAATAGACTTACAAGTCCAGGAAGCACAGAGAACCCCAAACAAGAGGAATCCAAAGAGGACCACACCAAGACTCATCATGATTAAAATGCCAAGGGCAAAAGACAAAGAGAGAATCTTGAAGCAGCAAGAGAAAAACAGTTAGTTACCTACAAGAGATTACCCATACGACTGTCAGCTGATTTATCAACAGAAACTATGCAGGCCAGAAAGTAATAGCAAGAAATATTCAAAGTGATGAACAGCAAGAACCTACAACCAAGATTAGTCTACCCAGCAAAGCTGTCATTAAAATCGAAGGTCAGATAAAGAGCTTCACGGACAAGAAAAAGCTAAAGGAGTTCATCACCACCAAACCAGGATTATATGAAATGCTGAAGGGTATTCTTTAAGAAGAGGAAGAAGAAGAGAAAGGTCAAGATAAACATTATGAACAACAAAGTGACAACAAATACATATCTATCAACAAGTGAATCTAAAATTCAACTGAATAAAAAACTTTGATGAACAGAATAAACTGGTGAATATAATAGAATCAGGGGCATAGAAACGGAGTGGACTGCGAATTCTCGGGGGGAAGGAGGTGTGAGGGGTGCGGGAAGAGTTTGGACAAAAATCTTACACCTATGGTTGAGGACAGTGGCGGGGAGTAAGGGCATGGGGTCGGGGGGGGTGGGAATCGGTTGGAGGGGAGCTATGGGGGGGGGGGAGAAGAGGAACATCTGTAATAATCTGAACAATAAAGATTTATTTAAAAAAAATAAAAATAAAGGAAGTGTTCACAAACAGAAATAGATAAACCAAAGTCCACATGCTTGTATTGCTGGCCTGATGGTTTCTGCTCCAAATAGTCCTTAGACCCAGGTCCCCAAATTCAGTTCAGAAACTGAAGCACGGAAGTCCACTTTGGTTTCCGTGTTGGTGTGGCATCTCTTGGCCACCTGCTGTGACAGACCATGCTGCAGAGGTGAGCTCTCCAGGCAGAGGGCACATAATGTGCGGTGAGAGAGGATGGTGTTTGCTCAGTGCTTAGGCCCCACAAGTGGCGAGAGGCACTGACACTGACGTCATGGTTATTTGGGGTCTGGCCATGCTTAGTGACAGTCACAGCACTCAGTGAGGGCCGTTCCTATGCTCAGTGACTCCTGCACTGAGACAAAGCCTGTGAGAGGTGGTCAGGTGTAGCTGATCTGTGAGCTTCTCATTCTTTGTGAGTTTGCGGTAGAAATAGGCTTCACTGTATTTGGACGCAAGAAACCTTCTACTTTACTTTTCCCCCGATTCTGTAAACAGGCTCTGCCCCGGGCTTCCAGGGCTGTTGAGACACAAACCTCAACGATGTTCTTGGAGGTGAGCCTCTTCTTCCTTAAGATCATGCCAGCATCTGGAAGCTGTCCGGGGAGGTACTTTCCCAGGACGGAAACTCAGGACAGGGCCTGGTCTTGGAGACATCTTGATGGCAGTGAGATGTGTATTGATCTTGGCGCCTCCCATGCCTTGAGCCAAGCCGGACGTGGGAGTGTCACCGCGGGGTCTCTTGGTACAAGGGGAAGAGGCCTAGGCTTGTTGTGAGGCCTGAATGACTTACAGCCCGTAAGTCCTCAGAACAGCGCTGGCCGCAGAGTAGGTGCTGTCTACACATCAGCTGCCAGTGATTCATTATAAACCAGAGAGGGCTCTTCTATTAAACCCTGGAGGCCAAGGAAGACCACTACAGACCAGGGACCTTCCTGCTCCTCTCCATCCTCCAAGAGACGTAGAGATCATCCCGTTCAGATACGAGGGGAACGGTCAAAGTTGACAGTTAAGCACTGTATTTCGATCCATTCTTACCTGATATTTTTCTGACTCCTTGAAGGAGTTTCATGAGATCCAGTTTATGCAGATCATCTCTGTTGAACGTAGTCTACATGGCGTTGGCCTTTGAACCTTCTCAATACCCAGCTGCTCCCTGTGCTACTTGCTTCAGGTTCAGGAGAGCATGAATGGCAAATAGTGAGACAGCGCTTACTTCCTGCGGAGCACTGGTGACCACCTCTCTTTGTCTTCACAACAACAACCCAATGAGGAGAGAGATGGGGAAATTTAGTGTCCACCTGGGGCACCTCAGCAGGGAGAAGAGGCCACTAAATGCATGGAACGCCAGGGCAGCAGCATAGACCAGGATCCTCCTGAGCAAACTGAGATGTGTGGTCTCCCTCCCAGGAGGTAGGGTCACCATTTCTCCCCAGCTGCACACAGTGGGACCACAGAGGTCAAGTCCCTTGACCAAGGGCACACAGCTAGTGGGGGGCAGAGCCGGGAAAGCAGCCAGGTGTTGTGACATCAGAGACAGGTCTCCTTAGTGTGACCCGTATGGCCCTTCAGGTGATGACTCAGATGGAGTCCTGGGACCTGGACTTGCCCAGCTGCCCTGTGTGGACGCCAGGTGGAGGTCTGGACTGGGCCCGCAGTTTTGTGCTCGAGGTCTTTGGTCCAGGTGAAGTCTCCTCCACTGTCCCAGCCTGAGTCCCTTTAGCTTGAAACTCTTTATTTGTTCCCGATGCCACAGCACAGACAGCCCATTTCCTGTTTGAAAACGAAGCCTTGAATCTCTGGGGATCACCTTCCCAAGACCCCGTGGCTCCTGGGTGCACCTTTGTCCTGGTGACCAGGACCTGACCTCATGGCCCTTTCCCCCTGTTGAGTCCTAGAGGTCATGACCTGGGCTTTTCTGGTCTGTGAGTGACAACAGTGATACAGTAGGTGTCTAATTAGGTGTGTAACTTCTTTGAGGAACAGGATTTGAGATTCTATAAAGAATTCTCTAGTGCGGCCTCCATGGCTCAGTGGTTGAGTGTCAACATATGAACCAGGAGGGCACTTTTCCATTCCCGGTCAGGGCACATGCGCAGGATGTGGGCTCAATCCCCAAGTTGGGGCATGCAGGAGGCAACCAAGCAATGATTCTCTGTCATCACTGATGTTTCTATCTCTCTTTTCCTCTCCCTTCATCTCTGAAATCAATAAATATATATCTTTAAAAAAGAATTCTCTGATCATATAACATGTTTTATTATTGGGTCTAGTTAGAAAGAGATGTGCATTATAACTAGAAAATCTAATGAAGGCACGGCTCATGCCCCACACTAAACCCAGGCATCAGCCTGAGATCCTGGTGCTAACACCGAGTCCTTTGTGCTTCTGGATAAAAGTGTGGCATCACCATAGGTGCGACCAGGTCAGGAGAGGAAGCAGTTGGAGCTCTGACATCCAGGCCCCGGGCCACCGCTGTCCTGGTCCCCAGCAGTAAACATCAGCTTGATCCCATCTAACCGGATCCATCTAATGCCTGGGGACAGGGACCGGATTTGGAAGCTGAGTCAGGATCAGGTGCCACCTCCAGCCAGTTCTCCTTGGCTCCTTCACGAAAACCCTGACCTTTACATAACTTGTTCTTTATACAAAATGTGTGGTTACATACTTAATCCCAAACTCATGACAGTCCATATGGGTCATTCAAGTTTACACCATTATCTTCTGTATTCCGGTACTAATTTCCCTCCAGTTCACGCCCACACTTTCTCGCTAACCCCAGGCCTCCAGAGTGGGCACCTCTGGCCCTCAGGGGCGTCACAAAGGGAATATGGGACATCTAATAACACACATCCTTTTTAATTCATCTTTCTTGTTGGAAGTGTCACAGAGGTCCCCTTTCCACCATGGACCCACTCCACCCCACGCCGACCCCTCTCCAGGTTGCTAATACATGTTTCCAATGTTAGACACTCCGCTCTCTCCCAGGGCTCATTTCCTCCCTCCTTACCCAACCCTGTGAATATTTGTCCCAGTCCAGAGATACCTGTGTGTCCTCACAGGTGGGTGGTGTGCTATTGGCATCCACTGGGTGAGAGCAGGTTTGCTGCTAAACGGTCCGCAGTGCTCAGGGCATCCACCAGAAGAGAACTCTTCTCCATCCAGTGGCTCCAGAGCTGTGGCTGGTGGAGTGTGAGGTGGTCTCGCCCTCAGTGGACAGTGAGTGGAGCCTCAGTGCAGACCTAGGCCCACAGGAGTGGGGCCGTGTGTCCTCCAGCTCGGAGCTCAGCCTCTGGGTGGGGACTTCGCCAGGCTGGTCCTCACTCCTGGAGGGCCGCACGCGCTCCTGTCAGTCACCCTCACAGACTTTGTCCTTCCGGGTCCAGCCCTGTCCTCAGCTCCTCACAGAGCTTCTCTTCCTACAGAATGCGCGCTCCTCAGGCTTGGTCTCCCTTGGATGTCTGTGTGCCTTTCATGTCTGTGATAGAAGATCCTGCTGGTGACACACCTCAGCTCTCCTCTGCCCTGTCTTAGGCCCTGACCTTTCACATGCTAATTGATTTCTTAAGGCTGTGGTCGGCAAACTGCGGCTCCCGAGCCACATGCTGCTCTTTGGCCCCTTGAGTTTTTTGTAAAGGCCAGCTTAGGAGTACTCTAATTAAGTTAATAATAATGTCCCTACCTATATAGTTTAAGTTTAAAAAATTTGGCTCTCAAAAGAAATCTCAATCGTTGTACTGTTGATATTTGGCTCTGTTGACTAATGCGTTTGCCGACCACTGCCTTAAGGAAATCCATTAATCCTTTCCACAAAACACATCACATTTCCCCTAAGTTTGGTTTAGCCTAGAAGCCAAGTTATCTGAAATGTTTTACACCATTTTATCCTATTTTTTGCCAAATTTTATCCCCAACCATTTATTGCTCTTTTTCTTTACTCCTGGCATTCCGTTGCATTTCTGTCTTACAACTTCCTGTCATTTTATACATTTTTATTTGGAAACTAGTGCCCCCGTGCACTGATTCGTGCACATTGAAAGGAAATTAATTAGAAGGTGACTGGTGGGGCACGACTGGGCAAGATGGGCCGGACATGCCCTGGAGCCAACCTCCCACAGTCCCTCCCCGGTTTGAAGGGAATCTTCGGGGTGAGCGGTCCCTCGGCCTGGCATGTGGGGATGGGGCCGAAACTGGATCTCTGACATCCCCCAAGGGGTCCTGGATTGAGAGAGGGCAGTTCTCAGGTGATGCATCCTGGAATCGGGCTTCCTCCTCTCTGATTCGGGTGTGTGTCACCCGAGATCCGCTGCTGCCAAGTCACTGCAACTGGACAGCTCCTGCGCTGAGCGTCTGCCCCCTGGTGATCATTGCGCATCATAGCCACCGGGCAGACGGTTGGATGGTCGGACGGTCACTTAGCCTTTTATATACATAGATAATGGTATAGGAGCATTGTTCCATAAAGAAAATATTGGAAGACAGCTTTCCTGAGAACATGAGCACTGTGCCTCCTGCTGTGGAAACACTTGTGAGGAATACAGATTCATCTATGAGCATCTATGTTCTCTCCCGTGTTTACTGGGTTCCATGCCTTGTGTGTTGTGTGTTTTTTCATCGATTCCTTTTTGTAGAGCAGACCTTCTCCCCTCCTCTGAGGGAAAGAACTTAGCAGATAGACTTTTGAAGATCTGCATCCAGAAACATCTTCATTTCTTCCTGCTGACGTGGCCGTGAGCTGCATGGAGGAGGCTGGTCCTGTTCACTCACAGGTCAGAGCCTCAGGAGTGTCAGTGTCACTCGGTGGCTCCAGGCTTGTGTGGATTCTGTTTTGTTCCCAGCCTTGCCTGGGACGTGCGTCTCCTCCTGAAAGGAGCTCCTTCCTTAGGGCCCTGTTCCAGAAAGGCGCACAGAGGTGTCTGATGTGGGGCATGAGTGAGCTAGTCCCTCTCATATTCTCTTTTTAAATATATTTTTATTGATTTCAGAGAGGAAAGGAGACGGAGAGAGAGGTAGAAACATCAATGCTGAAAGAGAATCTTTGATCGAGCCACAACCCATGTGCCCTGACCGGGAATGGAACCGTGACCTCCTGGTTCCTAGGTCGATGCTCAGCCACGGAACCGCGCTGGCCGGGCCCATTTCATATTCCTCCCTGTGGGGAGATTTGCTTGATGTAATTCTTTGGTGACTTTCTTTCCACCTGGATCGCTCTCATTTTCCAATCCTGTGGGTTGGACCTCCTGAATGGAAGCCTTGCCCTGCTGTGCTTCTCTCTCACATTTCTGGTCTTCTAGGCCGTTGTCACTCTATTCTGCTTTGTCTTCCAAATGCTTTATAATTTTCCAACCATCGTATTTTGTATTTGCCCAGAGCAGCTTGTTTTACTTTGAATGTTTATCCCCATGAAGACGCCAGCAGAGCACAGTCACCGAGCTTTCTGAAGACCCGGGACGGGGCTCCACGGGTGAGCGCTCTTCCTGGCCCCGAGGGTTTAGAGCAGTCCCACGGGACACGGATCCATGAAGAGCTTGCCCGGCTTCTGTCTCTGTCCGTTTTGATGCCGTCGATACGTCAGAAACGATGGTGGCCTCTGGGAGGAAAAGCAGAAGGAAAGGAGGGAAGGAAGGCGAGGTGTTGGCTGGGACGCGAGGGGAGGTTGTGGAGCGCACACAGGCCTGAGGAGACTGCTTTCTGAGCGCAGACACCCAGGTCCCACTCTAGGAAGCGAGTGGACAGCAGACATGGCCTAACGTGAGGTGTGACAGCCTGGAGGGTGTATGGGGTGGGATGCAGGCCCCGCTCCAGCTTCCGGGTGTCTTTACGCCGTCTCTCAGAGCTCTAAGGTGTTCGGGGGCTTTTCCTGTGTGTTTGGTAAAACATACACAACATACCATTTACCGTTTTCACCTTATTTGCGTGTAGCATTCACTGGCATTGCTGCATGCACTGTCCTTATGTCACCTCTGTCCATCCACATTCAACCCCAACAGGGCTTCCCCATCAAACAGTCACCTCCCCTCCCCCAGCCCCGCCTGTGCAGCCTGTGGCCCCTCCCCCATGGCCAGCAGCTCAGGGGAAAGGCCTCTGCAGACCCAGGTCTCCCAGGGGCAGAGCCTGGGAGTGAGGATGGGCCTGCAGCTGCCAGGCTGGCAGGGCGGGGAGGTCTGTGAGGGGGTGATCGAGGGCAGGGTCCCAGGGCACCTGCTATGCTGGGAGCTGCTCACCCTCAGGCAGAGCCTTGCTGTCCCCCCAGGTCAGCGGGCCCCGCCTCCCAGGCACTGGGGGCCGCCCTGCAGGCGGGGAGGTGAGGCCTGGGGACCACCTGGGCTCTTCCCACCGAGATCCCCACACCTTAGTCCTGGGTGAGGCTGGGGCATCCCTGCTTTGGCATCTTCCCGGCGGGTTCTGAGAGGACCAGAGCCAGGCTGCAGGGGCCATGGGAGGACATGCTTCGTCCCCACGTCCGGTGGTGGTGACGGTCTGCTGCGTCCTGTACGGTTCGGGATCGGAGGAGGGGCCGACTCACAAAGGAAAATGCCATACAAGAAACACCCATGTGGAAGGCATGGGGGTCAGACAGAAACCTCTTTGGTGAAGAGGCACCCGAGACTGGATCCCCTCTGCTCTTTATTCACTCTGAATACACATTTGCCCTTTAGCAATGCCTACAGCCGATCAAAGGTAAAGTTTGGGAAACAATGTCAAGGTTACCAGGTCGGAACTCGCCTGGAGCCATGGCCATCACAGCAGGAGCAGAGCTTGTGCTGATAGTCAGCCCTGCTGGACATCCATGTCCATTGGCCTTCCACTGTCTCTTTTTGATGTTTAACTGCCGTTTGCTTTAGCCTCGACAATGACGACAATGGACTCTCACCTTCCTGGAGACCAAGCTCCAGGAAACGGGAGGCAGGACTGTGACCTTCCCGGACCCCAGGGGCTGCTCGCTGCTGGCAAACGCTGAGGTTGTTTACGAATCACAGCCATGGGTGATTCCATTTGTCCTTTCGTGTCAGGAATGCACTCACTGTTCTCACCACCACTCTGCGATGCGAATAGTACGTCACAGAAAGACGCAGAGAGAACACACGGCTCACTCTGCCTGTGTGTGCATGTGTCTCACTGTGTGCGTATCTGTCTATGTTCATTTCTGCCTGTGTGCATGTCTGGCTATATGCATGTCTCTCTGTGTGCATGTCAGTGTGCGTGCATGTGTGTATGCATCAGTCTTGCTACGCGTATATCACAGGGAGGTCTCTGTGTAAAAATGTGTATCTCTGTGAGGGTCGCTGAGTGTAAATTGTGTGTCTGTGCATAAAGGTTCATTTTAGGGGTGAGAGTGAGAGAGGGCCCATGAGGGGAGACGTGGAATGAACCACACAGAGGAGGTCACCTGTCCTGTGCAGGGAGCAATGTGGAGGCAGAGGGACCCCAACATGACCAGGTGTGGGGGGGTGACCAACGTGAGTGGCCTATAGACAATGATGGCGGGGCACAGACCCGGGCAGAGCAGGGACAGGAGGGAGGGTGCGGGGACGGTCGTGCCAGGCCCTGTGTGCGGCGCCAGCGGGGGCCTGGCCCTCCCGGCGGGACTCCAGCCTGTGTCTCTCAGGCTGTGGCAAGAGCTCAAGAATCCTGCGTCCTCCAAGCGCAGGCGGAGACTGAGCGCGTCCTGGGCGTCAGAAGAGAGGCAGCTGAGTGTGCGTGTCCCGCGGTGACACCTGCGCACTCGCTGTGGAGCGCGGGGCGTTGGGAGCAGGAGGTAACCATGGCTGGGCCCGCAGTCCTGGGGGCATCATGTGCCCTCCTCAGGGGAGGAGCTGAGGACTCACGGTAAGTCCTCGTCCTGGAAACAGGGGGGCCAGGGCCTAGGCTCTCAGGTGCAGAAGGGCCGACCCCTTCCTGTGGAGGTCGCTGTGGTGTGGGTGCGCAGGCGCACGGCAGGGAGGGCAGCTCCATCCAGGGGGCCGGGTAGGAGCCTTGGGCACAAGCGGGAGGGACGCGGGCAGGACGGTGACGATGGCTGTGCAGATGGAAGGACAGGCCGTGCGAGGGAGGGGGCCGTGGAGGGGGCACGGGGTGACTCTCTGTGTCAGGCTCAGAGGAGCTGCAGTGGGGTCTGAGCCCCCACAAGTTCCCCGCCCTGAGCCCTGGGCGTCCTTTCTTTCCTGTGGGGACTTGGCAGCTGCCATCCACGGGCAGGTGTTGAGTGTGAGCGACCACCCTGGGTGTCCTGGGTCCACTCTCTGCCTTCCCCCAAGTGGGGGAGGGGCAGGGGGTTCACAGGAAGGAGGCGCAATGGGAGCTCCGCGGGGCCCTGCAGCCCCAGAGCCGGACCCGGCCTGCCATCCGCCGCCAGCGGGAAGCCGCCAGGAAGAGCTGCCCCTGGGCTCGCAGCCAGCAGGCCCCGCACCGGGTCTGGGCAGACAGACCGCGGCCTCCTGTCCTGGCCCCTGGGGAGCAGGCCCTGATCCACAGCGGGTCCTGGAGCAGCCGCTGGGCACGAGGCCAGAGCGCTCAGGCGTCCGGTGGCTGCGAGGGCGCCTCGGGGACGGAGGAGCGGAGCCTGCGTGGCTCATGCGGGGCCCGGGCCTGGGCGGCCTGTGCAGGGACCCGGGCTGGGCCCGGAGCCCGCGTTCCCTCTGTGATCCCTGCCGCCAGGCCCACGGTCACTGCCCATCGGGTCAGCGGGATGCACTGTTGTCACCCCCCACGGCCCATCATGATGCCCCTCCCCCTCCCCGCCACGGCCAGAGACCGGATTAAAACAAGACAGGCAGAGACGTGCAGGGCAAGTGGTTTATTGAAGCAAGACGTTGAAACCTCTGCATTTTCCAGGGAAGGTCAGCGCATCATTGGGAGACAGGGGCCCTCTCAGATAAGGTTTAGGAAAGCTGCCTTTTACACTCGGAGTTGACAATCTTCTGAAATAGACCAAGAGAGACAGGCTGTCAGTCAGGCTGCCCCTGGAGAGGTCGCGGGCAGAGTGTGTTCACAACCAAGACGCGGAGACATTGCAACCAGCGAAGGCACACGGGGCAGCGGGCGGCCAGGGAGCGGGTGGGGAGTTCAGTGGTCCCGGTGCCGGCACAGCCACAGACACGCCACCAAGAGCCCTGGCCACGGCCGGACACAGAGCCCGAGGGGCCCAGGAGCGGCCTCGGGTTTCTGATGGAGCCGGGAGGGGGACAAAGGGGGCCAACACCCGGGATGTGCTTTCTCTGAGTCCCAGGTCCCAGGACGGGACTTTTCACTCCAGAGTGGACACCGGGGGCAGGGCGGGGAGAGGGGGCAGGGCCGGATGGCAGGAGCCGTGTGGGGACACGTGCTTAAAGCTCAACCAATTCAGGGATGGAGGAGCTGAGCCCCCCATCCCCCTCCCCCCAATGTCTGATTTCCTCAGAGAGACAGGGAGGCGGTCAGCTCCACCCGTGGCCCCAGAGGACAGACCTGGAGGCCCTGCCCTCTGGCCTGATGGCTGAGCTGCCAGAGTCCGAAGCCTCCCTCCTAACGGGGCAGGGCCAGCTCCCGCCCTCCCCTGCCTCCCCCTGCGCACCCCACCCCACAGCATTCCCCAGGGACAGTGCCTCCTGCCTGGGGTGAGGGTCGCCCTGGAGAACGCTCCCAGGCAGGGAGGCAGCGGTGCCTGGCCGTCACCATCAGCTCCTGGGCCGCTGTCCGCCCTCGGGACACAGGGAGCCTGCAGCCCAGGGAGGGGCCTGCAGAGGCTGTGCCGCCTGTGGCTGGCTCAGCGGGGGTCGGGTCACCATCCAGCCATGGCCAAGGCCCCTCTCTCACAGCCCTTCCCCCCTGTGCCCCCAGGGCAGCGCCCTCCCCCCGCCTGCCCAGGAGCTGAGTCTGGCAGAAAGGAGAACGAAGTTACCACAAAGTGGGCCACTGCTAATCGGTCGAACGTGGGGATCTTGTCTACGCATCTCTTCACTAGCAGTTCGGCCTGCATCGCCTCTGCAGGGGCATCGAACTTTTTAATCTTCTCATTGAAGGACGCTTTACTCCCCAACAGGAAGGTTGACATCACAGAACTAAGGGCCGGACAGACTTCCGCAGCATTAGCTGGAGCCGAAGAGAGAGAAACACAATCGATGTAGGAAAGTCGCTTTCCCGCGGCTCTGTGGCCCCAGAACCAGACCGGAACCAGGGCGGGAAGGGCTCCTCGGTGACAATGCACCTCCCCCAGGCCTCACGGCGCCAGGTCACAGAGCACGCAGCGGAGCCAGGATGGCGCCCAGGTGACGCCCTGGTCACTCTCACCCGTTGTCACGTACACCTAGGGCTTCCCCAGATCCCCGGCTGTGCCCCACTCACTGTCCCTGGATTTCAGACTCAGCTCTGCCTCTCAATAGAGCCCCTCCTGGGCTTTGGGGGCTGGTGCACCGGGGGCGGGAAAGGTTTCACTCTGACCCGTCCCCCTCCCCACCTACGGCACCCGGACCGGAGAGGGTCCTCCCGGCCGCTGGGGTCTGCGTGGAAGGGACACTCACCGTCGGGGCAGCAAAGGGCCAGAGTGACCAGCAGCAGAGGCAGCGCCAGCTTCATGGTGCCTGTGGCCGGAGCAGCTGAGCCAATAGGAGCGAGAGGAGCTGGGTGAGCAGCCCAGGCGCCCAGGGCTCTTTGTACCCAGTGAGCTGCACGGTCCCGCCCACAGGGGACGGGCAGGTCACAGGCCTGGCTTCCCGCCTGCCCTTCCTCGCGGAGGCTGATGCCATCCGTCAGCGCCACACCCGGGGCCTTGGGCAGAGCCAGGCCTTGCTGGCACCTGCACGGCTCCCGGAGCCCCGCCCGAGGCGAGAGGGTCACAGTGCGCACCCCTCGGGGGAGGGAGCCCCTGGGAGTCAGCTCCCTCCATGCAGACGGGTCCGCGTTCTCATTTCCTCACCCAGGGCCTGGCACAGAGGGGGGTCCGCACGTGTCCCTGCGGGAGATGAGCGACCCCAAGTGCAGGAGCCATCAGTGTGGCTGGGCCGCCCCTTGAGGGTACACGGTGCCCACTGTGCCAGGGCTGCTGCGGGCGCTGGAGGGAGCCAGGTCCGCGGTGTCCGCTTCAACAGAGAAAACAGTGCCGAGATGACGGCCCTCCCACCGCCACCTTCCGACTCCAGCTCCTGTGTCACCGCCGCCCCCCACCCCCGATTTCAGACCCATCAGCACGCACGTGTCCTGGTGGACGCTCACGTGTCGGTTCAGGGGTGGCCCCTGTGGGCATCGGGCCCCGCAGCAGACGCACCCGCAGGCCGGTCCTCCGCCTGTGCCGACCGCGGCAGCTGCTCCATGGGGCCAGGGAGGCCGCACAACTCGGAGAAAGGCCGTGGGGAGCAGGGGACAGGGCAGCGGACTTGAGAGACCGTCAGACGGAAGCGGGTGCTGGCACGGAAGTTCTAGCTCAGCTGCGTGCCTCTGGGTTTCTGACTCAATGCAGGGCTCTCGCTGACGGCCACCTGGTTCCTCACCGCTCAGCCTCCTCCCTGCTGGACGGGCACTCAGGTGGCAGCTGGGTGGGGCCTGAGCAGGAATCCACCCGGCAACCCTTAGGCGCACAGAGTGACGCTCAACCACTGAGCTGCCCCGCCAGGCTCTCACTACTTTCTCTGTTTTCTGGGAACTAGAAGCTGCTGTGAACAAAGACCAGCAAACACAGAGGCTCTCCTCTTGTTGAAAACCTTCCCTTCGAACCAGGGGGCAGCACACAAAAAGCCATCAACAAGTTGTCATAATGAGCAGGTAATTAATCAGCCGTCGGAGAAATCTAAGACGGCCTCGAGAGAAACGCAGTGAGCAGGGATGGAAGCTGATGCTGGATCTGAATACAGGGTCGGCCCCGGGGACACCCCTCCTCCCTGCAAACCTGTCGCCGTGGACCTAACAGACACAGTGGCCCCTTGGCGACGGGACCCGTGGCAGCAACAGAACACACTGACGTCCACACCCCTGCAGCCGGCACACCCTGAAGGGGCCCTCACCGCCATGTGCTCAGAGATGGAAGCGGGACCTGAGAGCCCCGCGCACACACCCTGCTCCTAGGACACAGGAGCGCTCAGTGCACCCCTGTCCTCAGACTGGGGCAGGTTCGGTCCCGCCACCTCGGGGTCCTAGCCGGCAGCGTCACACATCGCTGAGGATTCTGGGGTGGCGTGTGGGTCTCTCTTTCAAATGGGGGCCGTTTCCCTTAGGGGGGTGTGAGCAAGAGCCCACCTTCAGGGCCAGAATCCCGGGGCTCAAGCCCAGCTCTGGAGCTTCCCGCCGTGGGGTCTAGCAGGTGCTGACCCTCCCTGCCTCAGTGTCCTCGTCTGTAAGACAAGGGGACACCACGGATGTGTGAGGACCCGTGGGTTCATCCAGGACAAATGCTGGGCACAGTGCTTGGCCGTCAGCCTCAGCCATTCCAGTTCTGCATGAAATGGGAAACTGTGAGTGACAGGAGAACAGAACACATGCCTCGTCCCCAAAGGCAAACATCAGGCGACCTGACCACTCGGCCAGGAGGGCGCCGGCCTCCCCTCAGGGCTGCCCGCTCCTGCGCTGGCTCTGGATTTACTGGGATTGCTCTCACCCACCACCAGCTGTCACTGCCCAGTCACTTCCCTGACTGTCTAATGGGCACATCGGAGCGAGGCTCACTGTGACTCCATAAGCCTTCACACGGGCATTGGAGTCAGGGTACAGGAGGGGGGTGGGGACAGGGATCATGTCCCCCAAGGCCTCGGGGTCTCTGCTCTCGGTCCTCAGCAGGATGCGCTGGCCACGCGGGCCCCTTGGGTCCCAGGGCCCCTCCCGCGCTCAGGCTCTAACTGGTCCCCCGGCGCCTGGGGGTGGAGGCGCCTCAGACATCACCTCTGGGTCGTGATGTCCCCGTAGCCTCTGGAGACAACGGTCCCCATGGGCCCCTCCCCGTCACACACATCCTGTTCCGTGTTACACGACGGAGGCGCCCACGTCGTGTCAGACCCTGCCGGCACTCACTCCGCACGTACAACTCTCGGTGCCAACAAGCAAGCGTCAGTGATGTTTGTGGAACTCTCTGTCAGTGGCTTCCCTGTCCTCGCTTCCAATGAAACAAATAAGGACCTTTAGCCGAGGCTGACAATTCCTTAAAAATAATTTTAATATATTTTTATTGGTTTCTGAGAGAAAGAAAGAGGGAGAGAGAGATAGAGACATCCATGATGAGAGATAATCATTGATCCACTCGGCAGGACAGGGGGGCAGGTCCTTGTGAGCCACACACCCTCTCACCTCACCCCCGGCCCTGCACATGAGACCCTGCACGCCCCCCAATGGGCATTGAGCCTGCAATCCGGACATGTGACCTTGACCGAGAATGGAGTCGTGACCTCCTGGTTCATAGGTCAATGCTCAACCTCTGCCCGCACTCTAATACCTGGGAGTGATAGACCCAGGTCATTTCTGACCCATAGAACTGAGTGACATGGCTCATTCTCTTCACATCCGCACACTCATGGGACAAGCATGTTTGGAGTCAGGCCCCTAAGGATGGAGCCAGGACTGAAAGGGCTGCCGGGAACCCATTCCAGCATGTGATAATTACAAGAGTTCCCTCCAAAGGTTGGTGGGACTTGGGCGTCTCAACAAGGCTGAGCCACACATGTAGTTTACCTGTTGCAAACGGCTAAATGGCACTTCCCCCAAACCTGAATAGGCTTGTCTGCTGCCAGACAGCTCAGGGCATTTTATTCCTTCCTGTTGGCCAAACACCTGACCAGCTGTTGGCTATTCCCAAAACTGACAATGCTTCTGGTACCCTCCCCTTGGAAGTGTATTCTCTCCCCCTTGCCTTAGGACAGTGGTCCGGGAATAGCCTACAGCTGTTCAGGTGTTTGGCCAACAGGAGGCAAGAAAATGCCCTGGTCTTTATTCACAGCAGCTTTTAGTTCCCAGAAAACAGGGAGAAAGTAGCGAGAGCCCTGCCGGACAGCTCAGTGGTTGATATTTAGCCAACAGAGCCAAATATCAACAGTACAACGATTGAAATTTCTTCTGAGAGCCCAATTTTTTAAACTTAAACTTCTTCTAACGCCACTTCTTCAAAATAGGCTCGCCCAGGCCGTGGTATTTTGTGGAAGAGCCACACTCAAGGGACCAAAGAGCTGCATGTGGCTCGCGAGCCAAAGTTCGCCGACCACAACCTTAGGACAAATTGTGTTAAATAAATACCACGGGGTCCTGAGACAAGAGTGAGTCTTTAGCTCCTTCAGCTGAAGATCCTCTGACCCCCAATGCCTTTCAAAATTATCTTTGTCCCCGGACTCTTTAATCATCTACGCACAGCTCCTTTCTCCAGAATGCTGAACCCTTCGTAAGGCTGGGAAAAGAATCCCGGCATTATGACGCCCGAACGAGGGTCACCAATAAAGGGCCTCTGTTTGATCAATAAATACCCCCCCCCCCCCATTGATATAGAACATGAAACCTGGCCTCCTTCAGCGCATTAAGAGACGCACTGATCAACAGCATTTCGCTTTGATAAGAAGCATCAAAAACTGGAGGGTCCCGGATGGCGCCCAGATCACCAACGTACCTCACCTTACATGCTCCACAAGCCACGCCACTGCTTCTCCCCTGCCCTTGTGCACTGAGCCTGAGATCCAGGCCCCAGGCTCCCGGGACACGCATGAGCTCTGCCCACGCCTCGCCCCCTACAGAGCGCCTGCCGCAGCCCCTGCACCCAGCGATGCTCTGACTTCCTGCTCCGTGCTCTGAGCTGCAGAGGGAGCCCACGACGTGGGAGTCGGGGGGGGGGGGGGGGGGGCTGGGCATCAGAGATGGTCTCCTTCCTCTGCTCCTCGACTCTCGCCAGAACTCAGTCGTCCTGTGGGGGCTCAGTGTCCTCTGTCTTTCCCGCAGGTCAGCAAGGAAAGGGAGGCGCCCGGCCGGCCTGGCTCAGGGGTTGAGCATCCAGCTATGAACCGGGAGGTCACGGTTCCTGTGTTGCGGGCTCAATCCCCACCCCCACCCCATTCCTCCTCTGCACAAAAAGCTGCTCGCTCTAGGGAGTTTCTCCAGCCCCTGCTCGGCCCGCACTCCCGCTGCGGTTACCTCTCAGCAGGTGCCCGCCCTGCGCTCTATCCGAGTGGAGACTCTTCTCACCAGATGTGGCCACCTCTCTCCTCCCCCCCCCCCCCCCCCACCGCCCCGGCACTGGGGACTTGACTGCTTTTTCTTCAGTATCCCTCTGTGGTTAAGACCACGTTGTGATTTTGTATTTAATATTTGGGGGGAATTTCAAAGGAGGATGAGCAGACATGGACGCCAGGTTCAATCTGTGCTGTGGACTCAGCCCAGGTGACGTGGGTTCCCATTGGGGTCGGGGCTTTGACCTCGCTGCACCCAATGGAGTGCGTTTATGGGGGTTTTTAAGGAAACGTAACTCCCTCTCGCTCCCCTTTGGACATTGTTTCTGTCCGACAGCTTGGTCTCCGACACTGGATGACAGTGACAGAGAGGAGAGGCCGTGGTGATGGGGTGACAGTGACAGAGGAGAGGCCGTGGTGATGGGATGACAGTGACAGAGGAGAGGCCGTGGTGATGGGGTGACAGTGACAGAGGAGAGGCCGTGGTGATGGGGTGACAGTGACAGAGGAGAGGCCGTGGTGATGGGGTGACAGTGACAGAGGAGAGGCCATGGTGATGGGGTGACAGTGACAGAGGAGAGGCCGTGGTGATGGGATGACAGTGACAGAGGAGAGGCCGTGGTGATGGGGTGACAGTGACAGAGGAGAGGCCGTGGTGATGGGATGACAGTGACAGAGGAGAGGCCGTGGTGATGGGATGACAGTGACAGACCGGAGAGGCCTTGGTCTTAGAACAGACCTGCCTCCTTGGCAGCAGGTGCAGCCACGCTTTCCACTCCACATCCCCTCACTGACCAGCTGCCCGGGCCCTGGCCGTGTGGCTCCCTCGGTTGGAGCCCCGTCCTCTCCGTCTCCAGATGCCAAGGGAACTTCAGAGCTGAGTCCAGGTAGCGCAGACGGACAATCACCTGGTATCTGGGTCGTTTGCAAACCTTTTGCAGGTGAGGGCGGGGTTCCCATGCCTGCTCTTCTCTCCTAGACCTTCTGGAAGGACGTTTGCATCATGGAAGCCCAGAGGGAGCCCACTACCACGCTCCTGCCCAAGCAGAGTTTACCCAGCATGCAATGCTGCTCAGCAGACGAAGCTGCCCACAGCCCAGACGGAGCCAGGAAGCCGCTGTGCCTTAGGCGACCTGAGCGAGACAGGGAGTGGCAGGTGGGCAAGGGGATGGGCTACAGTTAGGAGCGGGCTTGGCACACGTGGATGGGTTCTGTGGAAGCAAGAGAGCCTGGATTAGGGGTGGGGAACCTCTTCTTCCGCCAAGGGCCATTTGGATATTTATACCATCCCGCGTGGGCCATACACAATTATCAGCTTTCAGATGAGCCTGCTAACTTGGAGCACACATTTCATTGGCTCGTCCCGAATGCCTTGGCAGGGCGACCACATGATTTCTGGGCCTCATACAGCCTGCGGGCCGGACGTTCCCCACCCCGGACGAACCTGCGTCATCCACCTTCACTCTGACCCGGTGGAGATCATCACCAACTCTAGTCCCGGAATGTGGTCGGTCATTCGCACCATAGCCTTAATGGGGAGGGCGCGGGTGGGGGAAATGCTGTATAACAGTGACTTTTAAAGAGCAATAAGTTTTAAATTTTGATTTTTTTCATCTATAGTTCCTGCTCTTTTGCCATGTGTAAGAAATCCGTGCCAAACATAGAGACACTGCAATTTTGTCCTATTTTCTTCTAGGAGTTTTATATTTTTAGATTTTAGAGTTAGTCCTATGATACATCAGGAGTTAAATCTGATATACTGGTGGGGCTGGAGATTTTTTAATGTAGCCAGTTGTTCCAAAACAATTTGTTGAGACGCATCCTTCCCCCACGGGATTGCTTCTCCACCTTGGTGAAAAGCCACGTGACCCTATGGACAGAGTTCTGGTTCTGGTCTCTACAGTTCCTTAGCTCTGTTTGTTCATCTTTACATCGAGACCATGCCATCCCGACTACTGTAGCTTTGTGGTACATTTGGAAGTCATGTAGTATTGCCCCTCCAAATTTGTTCTCATTTTTCAAAAGTGTTTTAGCTATTGTAGGTCCATTGCAATTAAATATAAATTTTGCAACCAGATTTTTCATAAACTTGCCAAAACAAAACAAGCCTATCTGGACTTTGGTTGAGAGTTCATTGCATTAAACCCATAAATCTATTTGGAGAAACTGACATCTTAAGAATATGCTTCCTATCCATGATCAGTATGTGTATCCCATGTAGGTCTTCCTGAATTCCTCTCAGCAATAGTTTATACGTTTTACTCTACAGGTCTTTCGTGTCTTTTATTCAGTTTACTAGAGGCCTGGGGCATGAAAATTCATGAACTGGAGGGGGTGGTCCCTCAGCCGGGCCTGCCCCCTCTCACAGTCTGGGAGCCCTCATGTATTGGTTTCCCTCGTTTGGGCGCCATATGCCGGGATTCTTTGCCCAGACTTACGAAGGGTTCAGCATTCTGGAGAAAGGGGCTGATGTGTAGATTCAAGGAGGAGTCCAAAGATGAACGATAATTTTGAAAGGCATTGGGGGGGTCAGAGGAGCTACAGCTGAAGGAGCTAGAAGACTACTTCCTTGTCTAGGACCCCATGCTATTTATTTGACACAATTTGTCCTAAGACAAGGTGGAGATATACACTTCAAAGGGTAAGGTTTCAAGGGGTATACAGAAGCATTGTCAGTTTGGGGAATAACCTACAGCTGTGCAGGTGTTTGACCAACTGGAGACAAGAAAATGCCCTGAGCTGCCTGGCAGGAGACAATCCTATTCAGGTTTGGGGGAGGTGCCGTTTAGCCGTTCCAACAGGTAAACTACATATGTGGCTCACCCTTGTTCAGCCGCCCAAGCTTCACCAACCTTTGGGTGAAACTCGTGTAATTATTACATGCTGGAATTGGTTCCCGGCACCCTCAGGGTCGGGAGGCAACCCGGCGATAAGGGCAAGGCGATGCCCCCATCACACCTCTGCTGCTGCCACTGCCGGCAGCACAAGCATTGCTGGCCCTTGTTAGGGGAGCCTCAGGCGGGCCTGGGCAGATGTGCAGATGACATCCAAGGCTTGCCTGCACCTCGGGCCGGCCCTGGGTGGCTGGGGGCTGAGGCGACTGGGCGCTACCATCTTTGAGTGCATGGCAGTCAATTAGCATATTCTCTCCTTATTGGCTGTGGGCACCGCCATCTTTGTCAGGGCGTGGCTGTCAATTAGCATATTCCCTCTTTAGTAGATAGGATTCCTAAGAGTTTTGATAATATTAGACATTTTTAAATTGCACTTTCTGATTGTTCAAGAATATAGTAATAAAATTAATTTTTGTATATTTATCTTATATCCTGCAACCATGCTAAACTCGCTTAACCCTTTGGTAGACACTCTGAGATTTTCTACAAGTCATCTCTGAAAATAGTTTTACACTTTATCTTAGCCAAAGTAGTGGTTTTACCTCCATCATTTTTGGCATTGGTCATTTCTTTCTCTTCATCCTGTTCAGTCTAGACAGGTGTATGGATTGTTTTTGAGCTTCTCAAAGAACCCGCTTTTGGTTTAAGTATTTTCTATAACTTTTTCCCAATGTCATTGATTTCTGCTCCACCTTTGTTATTTCCCTCCTTCTGCTTATACTTTTACTAGAGGCCTGGTCACGAATTCATGCCTAGCTGGGGTTCTGCCGGGAGAAGTGGACCTGAGAGGTTGGGGGGCAACCCCGCCCCCAATAGGGGTATGGATGGCCGATCCGTGGCGGGTCTGGCGGGGGGGGGGGGGCAGGGAAGGGCCCCCACAGACACTGACTCTGCTGGCACCTTGACCTTGGAGTTCCCAGTCTCAATAAATGTTTGCTTAAGCCTCCTGGTCTATGTACCTCCTTAAGCAGCCTGAGCGGACTAGGACAGTATGTACGGTCTGTATCCACTCAGAACTCTGTGCTTCTCATGTCTCGATGTGTAAAAATATAGAGTTTTCATCTGAGGTACCATTTCCTTTCAACTCAGCAACGTTCAGAACGCAGGGCCTTCAGCGGCTCCACCACCATGTCCACGCCACCGGCAAAGGGACAGACGCCTCTCCCAACGGCCGGGTCCAGCAGGAGCAAAGGCAACTTCCCAAAGGCCTCAGAGCCCAAGACTGCATGGCCCACGAGTTCTCACTAAAGAACTGTGTGTGCGCACGAGCAGGTGTGCGTGTGTGCGTGTGTGCGCTTGTGTCTGTGAGTGTGTGTGTTTTTGTGTGTGTATGTGTGTGTGTTTGTGTGTGCGTGCATGTGTGTGTGTTTGTGTGTGTGAGTGTGTGTGTGTGAGTGTGTGTGTTGGGTAAGCTATAAGCTGTGGGTTGGGGAAAGGGTCCTTTGCCTGGGCCTAGTGGTGTCAGGGGGCCGGGGTGTTCTGGAGAAGTGGGAGGACATTCAAGCCAGGATGGAGCCCCGCTTTGCCCGAGTCCCTCTCTCACTGCTCTGTTCCCTCCCCGCCCCTCGGTCAGGAACAGAGAGCACCCAGAGGGGAGCCCGGCCCTGGGAGAGGGTGCAGTGCGGACGTGAGGACATGGGGGCGTCCTGGAACCTGAGCGCCTGAGGTCGGATCAGAAGGTCCCAAGAGGTGGGGGGAGGGCACTTTCCCAGGGACAGGGTCCTGTTGGGCTCAGGATGGTCAGGGGCAGGGCACCCTGCAGATCCCCGCGTCTCAGCCACGGGTTCTGAACTGAGCGCCCGTGTCCCAGCGTGTGCGCAGCGCAGTGTGCGGGAGTCTCCGCGGGCCCCTTTTGGTCAGTCACCCAAGAGAGCGCAGGTGTGCAGGCACTTTATTGAAATGAATGTGGGGAGGTTTCAACAATGTCTTGCGGTTTCAGGATCTAAAGGCCCAGAGGGGCGCTAAGCTGTGGTCTGCCGGGGAGAGTCCTGGCTGGCCGGTCTGTCGTCGGAGGAAAGGCCGTGTGGGTCAGTAGGAGGCACACTGCTCGCTGTTGTATATGGCGTCCTGGAAAACAGACAGAGTTATCCCTCCCACTCTCCCACCAAGGCCCCTGAGCACAGACGTGGCCTCTCCTCGTCCTCCCGCCACGGAGAGGAGCGGGCGCGGGCGTTCAGCCAGGGTCTCCCCTTGTTCTGGGGCTCAGGAGGCAGTGCCTGAGGTCGAGGCAGCGCTGCTTCCAGACCCGTCCCCCCGGGCGCTGGGCGCCGGTCCCTGCGAGTGTCCTCCGCTGGGGACGAGGCCTCCGTGCCCAGGCTGTGCTGCCCCCGCTCCGTGTCTCAGCCCCAACACGCGCCCGTGTGCAGCTGGGGGGCTGCGGGCCTGCACCCGGATGCCGGCCACGTGCCTGTGGTCACAGAGCTGAGGACACGCGCACCCGAGGGGCTCGTCTGACCTCCGTTTGCAAAGAGAAGGCCGCACCCGCCATGGAGGGCTGCTAAGGCTTTCAGGTGGAACCACGGTGAGCGCCTGTCCCAGAAGCGGGACCCTCCCTCCCCAACGTACAGCTTCGTCCTGTGATGGTCCCCACCTCCAGGGCCTCTCCTCTCGCCCAAGTGCAGCGCCAGGCCCTGAGCGCCCCCTCCATCCTCCCCACCCCCTTCCCGGAGGCCAAGCTCTCAGAGACCAGCCCGCACACATCCCAGCAGGTGCCTTCCCCACACGCTTGGCTTCCTCCTCGTTCTTGCAGGTCCCCCAGCTCGTCAGCAGCCCGGCGTCAGGAAGCGCTCCATCACGCAGAGCGGATGTCTCTGCCGTGGCCAGACCTCCCACTGCTGCCTGGACTGCTTCCGGGGGCTGTTAGGGTGGGGACTGACCGCCAGGAAGGACTGAGCCCTCTCTGCTCTAATCAGAAAGACGGGCTCACTGTTTACACTGACTCTTGTTTCAACAACCCGCCCCCCCTGGCGGTTCCCAGCCGAGGTTTCCCCTGTCACTCACAGGGCTGCCGCAGGCCCAGGCCTGCCGGCCGGCCACATACACTGGCCGACGTGGGTGCCCCAAGGGCCCAGGCACCGCGTTCCTGAGAGTGGGCTCTCCTGACCGGTGACTCTCTGCTCTCTTGTGAAGAGTCTTTTTTCAAAAATGTATTTTTATTGGTTTCAGAGAGGAAGGGAAAGGGAGAAAGAGATTGAAACATCAATGATGAGAGAGAATCATTGATTGGCTGCCTCCTGCACGCCCCCTACTGGGGATCTAGCCTGCAACCCAAAAGTGTGTCCTTGACCCAAATCAAACCCGGGACCCCTCAGTCCCCAGGTAGAAGCTCTATGCCCTGAGCCAAACCGCCCAGGCAGTGGTCTGCAGACTCCTTAGTCAACAGAGCCAAATACCAACAGCACAACGATTGAAATTTCTTTTGAGAGCCAAATTTTTTAAACTTAAACTTCTTCTAATGCCACTTCTTCAAAATAGACTCGCCCAGGCCGTGGTATTTTGTGGCTCGTGAGCCGCAGTTTGCCAACCACGGCCTAGGGCTTTAGAAAATGCTTTGAAATGCTTTCCTACCTGTGTTTCTCACTCTGAAACGTGAGGGTCGTCTCGAGAATCAGAGCTTTGGGGCCTGAGGGGTAGACAAGCCTTTGCCCACACGCTCTCCTCCCTCGTGGCCTCTCTCACAGAGAGACTCCACCACGTGGGCAGGCCCAGCAGCCCCAGGCCTCGGACGGCTTCCTGGATGTGAAACTATTCACAGTCCCAACAACCACATTCCCTGAGATGACGTGAAGCGTGATCAGCACTTGCTTTCAAGACGTCAGTGCCACCCTAGCTGGATGGGCTCAGTGGAGGGAGCACTGGCCTGAAGGGTCCTGGGTTTGATTCCGGGCAAGGGCACATGACTGGGTTGTGGGCTCGATCCCCAGCAGTTGACATGCAGCAGGCAGCCGATCCATGATTCTCTCTCATCACTGATGTTTCTATCTCTCTCTCTCCCGCTCCCTTCCTCTCTGAAATCAATAAAAATACATGTTAAAAAATAATAATTGAGAAAAAAGTAGTTAGTAGCGGACTGAGAGCCCGCTGGTCCCTGGCCAGAGCGGCCAGAGCGGGAAGGAGAGGCCGCCATTACCATCATCACGGAGACGTTGCTCAGGGTTTCGTTGCTCTGGTTGAGAAAGCACTGCTTAAACTTCCTGAGGGCGTTCTCAGTCGGTTTATTCGGGATGAACTCCTTAATGTCTTCGATGAATTGAGACTGGGACTCTGCAGGATCAATGGTCTTATCGATCACATACTCTATGTCTGCGCAGCCAGAACCTGGGAAGAAAGCACACAAAAGCGGGCTCAGACCCAGAGGCACCACCTCCTTGCTGGGCGTAACCATGACGATGGCCATCTTCTTACCTCCCTGGAGAGACAGACATTCAGAGAGCTTATGGGCAATGGTCGGAGTCCCCTGTTCTGGGAGAGCGAACTCGGGGTCTAGGATGTTCTCTGAGCCCCAGGATATCTGCCTCCTTGTCCCGCCTCCCGCACCCAATGCCCCCAGCTCCCTGGCTTCCACAGCCCAGAGAGCCAAACACGATGGAGCCAGGAAGATGGCAGAGAAATGAGGCGCTCTGGCCTGGGGCTTGGGGAGCAGGAGGTCTGCCCCAGGGGCCCTGACACCACCTCCCCCCGAAAGCCTGGCGCTGCCACACTCACCGGCATAGCAGTAAAGGGGGAGGGCGGTCAGCATGAGCACCACCGCCAGCTTCATGGCTCAGGCAGCTGCTGCGGGCTGGTCACTCGGACGTGGCCGGGAAGAAGGACTCACTTAGGAGGTGAGAGCCCAGACTCCTCCTTTTATTCTCCTGGCGGCCACGTAGTCCCTCCCACAGATGATGGGATGAGTCACGGGATGAACCTGGCGTTGGGCCCAGAAAGGACAGCGAGAATCATCTAGAAGCCAGCCCGCCCGTGGTCTGTTTGTAGAAACCAAGGAATCAGAGCCTTAAAAACCCTCATAGATTTCATAACGGCAATCATGGAAACGAAATTAGATAAAATTAATGCTGAAGTGCTTGCTAAATAAAGTAAGTTACAGCATTGTGAGTCTGTGTTCTCATTCTTGTTTTATTAATATTTGGTCCTCACTTATCTCTTCCTCCTCCTCCAGCTCTTCCTCCCCCTCCACGTGTCTCCTCCCCTCCCCTTCTCCTTCTAGCCCCCTTACTCCTCTCTGTTTTCTTCTGCTTCTTCTATAAGGTACAGAGATCTTCACATTCCCTGCCTGTGCCTCCTGCCTCACCAATCACCTGGGCTGGGTGCAATACCATCCAGCACCTGTGGAGGGCAGACGTTCCTCACCTGTACACTCAGTCAGGTGCCTTCTGTTGGACAACAGCAATAGCTTCTCACCTTGGTTGAAGGTTGTTGGTACAAAGACTATCTCACTTAGTTAAGCCAATTTTATAAATCCTATATAATAGAAGGCTAATATGCAACTTGTGCCCTTGGCTGGGATTTCAACTGGGATTTTGACCAGGAGGTGGAGCTGGCTGGCCAACCACCCACAGCCCCTATCCCCAGCGGCCCCCGCCCCTGATTGTCCCCTGCCACCCTGATTGGGGCCAGGGCTAGCTGGCCAACTGCCTGTGTGCCCTCCCTACATGCCCCCTTTGACTGGCCTGATTGGCCCGATCAGGGCAGGCTTGCCGGACTCCACTCATGCACAAATTCATACACTAGGCCTCTAGTTTAGTTATAAATGTAGAGTTACATTTTGTTCAGTTTTGTTAGCTTTAGGGTTTTCCTTCCACTGATTCAGGAGATGATGTGAGAAGTAGAATCCCTGATGCTTAAGGGAGGCAGCACTGGATGGTGGGAGATATCTGGGCCCGTGCAGATATGGATTTGCATCATGGATGCCACCGCTAACCACGAAGTGACCTTGGGAAAGAGAGTGCTGGTTGTCCCCAACTTCCGTTTCTACAACGAGCATAAATGACACCGAGGCGGCTTTTGTAAGAATGCCAGGCACTGCACATAGAAGCTGAGCACAGGGCCTAGGAAGGGTAATCATGACTAAACCACAGGTTTCATCTACACATCCATGCATACATGCATACACATATATACATACATACTTTCATCCATCCATCCATCCATCCATCCATCAATCTATCCATCCACCTGTCATCCTCACATCCATCCTTCCAACCATCCATCTACAGTCAACATCTATCCAAATATCCATCCATCCATCCATCCATCCATCCATCCATCCATTTCTTTATGCATACATGTTCATAACAACCAGGATTCTCCTAAGCCTGGGCCCTGTGGTTCATGTCACAGATTCAGCCATAGGAACGAGTTAAAGCAGGAACTTACACCTGTGCTGCTTACCTCGAACTGGAAGTTAATAAACAAGCTTCCCATTGAATCCTATCTAATAAAAGAGTAATATGCAAATTGCCCATCACTCCAACACACAAGATGGATGCCCCATGTGGACACAAGATGGCCACCACAAGATGGCCTACAGGGGAGGACAGTTGGGAGGGATCAGGACTGCAAAGGAGGGCAGTTGTGGGTGTCAAGCCAGAAGGGGAGGACAGTTAAGGGTGACCAGGCTGGCAGAGGAGGGAAGTTGAGGGCAACCGGGTGTGTAGGGAAGGGCAGTTGGGGGGGACCCAGACCTGTAGGGGAGAGCAGTTGGGGGGGACCAGGCCTGCAAAGGAGGGCAGTTAGGGGTGACCAGGTCTGCAGGGGAGGGCACTTAGGGGCAATCAGGCTGGCAGAAGAGCAGTTAGGCATCAATCAGGCTGGCAGGGGAGTGGTTAGGGGGTGATCAGGCTGGCAGGCAGAAGCAGTTAGGGGCAATGAGGAAGGCAGGGAGGCAAACAGTTGGGAGCCAGCAGTCCTGGATTGTGAGAGGGATGTCGGACTTTCCATTTAGGCCCGATCCTACTGGGATCAGGCCTAAACGGAAAGTTGGGCATCCCTCGAGGGGTTCCAGATTGGAGAAGAGGCAGGATCAGCTGAGGGACACCCCCCCTCAGGCACGAATTTTGTGCACCGGGCCTCTACTATGAGATAAAGGAAAGTGATTGTGTTGTGAACAACAGAAAACAGCAAGGGCAGCATCCTGCCGGACGTCCCGGCAGGCGATCCCACCAGGACTCCTTCGGTTGTGTGCCATTTCCTGCATCAGTGAACAGTGACTCCCAGGGACCTGCTGGATAGGAGTGTTCTAGAAGAGGCAACAGCAGGTACCGAGGCCCTGAGTGCGATGGCACTCGGCAAGGAAAGGGAAGCCTGGAAAGTGGGCCCCTCGGTGTCAGACAGGCAGGACGCCTCATGAGAGAGAAAACTCACATCAGTGTAAGCGGCGCCAGCATGAAGCAACAAGAGAGCCGACGTGGCTTCGAGTAAAGAAAGAGACATGGGTGAGAGCGCCTGAGAGGTGAGCCAATAGGTAATGAGCCGTGAATGCACTGTCCTCTGTGTGGATGGTTTGGGACCCATTTCTTTCCATCATTCAGCTGCACCCCAAGTTTCCAAGCACAATATTGACTTAGGAAGACTATGGAATAAGGAAGGTGGTGTTCTTATGTGTGCACTGTCTCCCTGTTGACCGTTGTTGGCCATCATTCCAAAGGCACGTGAATGACAGTCATAATGAATGGGAGACTTCCTCCTAGAACAGGACTCAGTGAGGGCTCTGCTGGTGTCTGTGGTTATGGACCTGCCCTGTTGTCTGCTGGACAGTGGTCCTCATAGCAAAAGCGAACCCCTCTCGTGTACGATGAGTCTGTGTTTCTTTACTTCCATGTTTTCTCCAGAGCCCACGATGACCGTTCTCAGGTGCGTCAATGATCTATGACTCGGCTCACAAGAGACTCATTTAAAGAAAGTGTTCACCAAGAGAAACCAATATGGTGGCATAAGGTAAACACTTGTACATGCTGCATCTCACAACCACACCAAAACTACAACTAAAAGACAAAACGTCTATCACCCACAACCACAGGAAACCTAGCTGAGTAGAAGTTCTAGAACTAGAAGAAAAGAGAAGAGCGCATTGAGAATGGGTAGGATGTGCACAGGCGTGGAAAAGCAGAGGTACGGAGGCGCACGTAGATGGATAGCGACTGGGTGCGCTATTTTTTTCAATCCGAAGGGAAACACAAGCTCCTGACTGCTCTGAACTCCAGTTTCCGGTGAGACTCTGGGGACACAGACTTCTACAGGGAGAAGCGGGACTATCTGCCATCGGGTGGGAAAGTGAGGATGGCTCTCTTGCAGAGGTGTGCAAGGTAATCATTGTTTGCTGCTCTGGGTTGTGGGGCACGTGGACGTGGAAACGTGGAGATGCAGAGAAGGCTGACTGGCAGCCATCGCTGTTTGCCATGCCCTACTGATTGCCTGAGACCCCGCCCCTCCCAATTTACAAACCCACCCAAACTGTGAGCAGTGGCTTTTGCATATGAATGGCCTGCCCTATCGCAGCTTAACCTAACAAACTGCAGCTGGGTCAGCTCCAAAACTTCCAAACCCCAAGCAAAGAGGAGAAATCTGAAGATCTTGCTGTAGCTCCTGCTGGCTGGCCTCAAACAGTAGCTGGCCTGCACCTCCTTGGAGATCCAGGAGCCAGTGTACCTAGTGGTCAGTGTGAGACGACACCAGATTTCTACTCTCCACACCCATAAGTGACACACTCAAGATGCAGATTCAGTGAGCACCAAAGCCCCACTGAAGCAAGTACTGCCCCATAAGGGTGTCTCCAGCACAGCAGTTCTTCCATTATAGACACAGCAGGTCCTCACAGCTAATTGGCCTGGAGGCCAATTCCTACCAGTGTTCCAACAGCAATCAAGGCTTAACTACAACAAGACCGTGCACTCAGCCCACAAAGGGGTGCACCAAGAGTGTCCACCTCAGGTGATTGGGGAGGCTGAACCACTGGGCCCTATAGGTCACCTACCACACAAAGCCACTCCATCAACACAGGGAAGCAGCCAAAATGAGGAGACAAAGAAACATGTCATGAATGAAAGAAATGGAGGAAAGCAAACTACTGGATATAGACTTCAAAACCACAGTTATAAGGTTACTCAAGAATCTTCTAGAAACCACTGAGGAACTTAGTGAGACCTTTAAGGATCTTAACAAGAATGCCAAAAAAAAAAAAAAAAAGAAAGAAAAAAGGAAAACGACCAGTCAGAAATTAAGCATACACTGTCTGAAATAAAGAATAATATTCAGAAATTCAACAGTAGACCAAAGGACCCCAAGAATCAAACCAAAGATTTGAAACATGAGGAAGCAAAAAAACACCCAACCAGAAAAACAAAAAGAAAAAAGAATCCAAAAATATGAAGTTAGTGTAAGGAGTCTCTGGAACAACTTCAAGCGTACCAACATCCAAATTATGGGGGTACCAGAAGAAGAGAGTGAGCAAAATATTGAAAACCTATTAGAAGAAATAATGACAGAAAACTTTCCTTACCTGGTGAAAGAAATAGACTTACAAGTCCAGGAAGCACAGAGAACCCCAAGCAAGAGGAATCCAAAGAGGAACACACCAAGACACATCATGATTAAAATGCCAAGGGCAAAAGACAAAGAGAGAACCTTGAAAGCAGCAAGAGAAAAACAGTTATTTACCTACAAGAGAGTACCCATACGACTGTCAGCTGATTTCTCAACAGAAACTATGCAGGACAGAAGGGAATAGCAAGAAATATTCAAAGTGATGAATAGCAAGAACCTACAACCAAGATTAGTCTACCCAGCAAAGCTATCATTTAGAATTGAAGGTCAGATAAAGAGCTTCACGGACAAGAAAAAGCTAAAGGAGTTCATCACCACTAAACCAGGATTATATGAAATGCTGAAGGGTATTCTTTAAGAAGAGGAAGAAGAAGAGAAAGGTCAAGATAAACATTATGAACAACAAAGTGACAACAAATACATATCTGTCAACAAGTGAATCTAAAATTCAACTGAATAAAAAACTTTGATGAACAGAATAAACTGGTGAATATAATAGAATCAGGGGCATAGAAACGGAGTGGACTGCGAATTCTCGGGGGAAGGGGGTGTGAGGGGTGCAGGAAGAGTTTGGACAAAAATCTTACACCTATGGTTGAGGACAGTGGCGGGGAGTAAGGGCATGGGGTCGGAGGGGGGGGATCGGTTGGAGAGGAGCTATGGGGGGGGGGGAAGAGGAACATCTGTAATAATCTGAACAATAAAGATTTATTTTTAAAAAATAAAAATAAAGGAAGTGTTCACAAACAGAAATAGATAAACCAAAGTCCGCATGCTTGTATTGCTGGCCTGATGGTTTCTGATCCAAAAAGTCCTTAGACCCAGGTCCCCAAATTCAGTTCAGAAACTGGAGCACGGAAGTCCACTTTGGTTTCCGTGTTGGTGTGGCATCTCTTGGCCACCTGCTGTGACAGACCATGCTGCAGAGGTGAGCTATCCAGGCAGAGGGCACATAATGTGCGGTGAGAGAGGATGGTGTTTGCTCAGTGCTTAGGCCCCACAAGTGGCGAGAGGCACTGACACTGACGTCATGGTTATTTGGGGTCTGGCCATGCTTAGTGACAGTCACAGCACTCAGTGAGGGCCGTTCCTATGCTCAGGGACTCCTGCACTGAGACAAAGCCTGTGAGAGGTGGTCAGGTGTAGCTGATCTGTGAGCTTCTCATTCTTTGTGAGTTTGCGGTAGAAATAGGCTTCACTGTATTTGGACGCAAGAAACTTTCTACTTTACTTTTCCCCCGATTCTGTAAACAGGCTCTGCCCCTGGCTTCCAGGGCTGTTGAGACACAAACCTCAACGATGTTCTTGGAGGTGAGCCTCTTCTTCCTTAAGATCATGCCAGCATCTGGAAGCTGGCTGGGGAGGTACTTTCCCAGGACAGAAACTCAGGACAGGGCCTGGTCTTGGAGACATCTTGATGGCAGTGAGATGTGTATTGATCTTGGTGCCTCCCATGCCTTGAGCCAAGCCGGACGTGGGAGTGTCACTACGGGGTCTCTTGGTACAAGGGGAAGAGGCCTAGGCTTGTTGTGAGGCCTGAATGACTTACAGCCCGTAAGTCCTCAGAACAGCGCTGGCCGCAGAGTAGGTGCTGTCTACACATCAGCTGCCAGTGATTCATTATAAACCAGAGAGGGCTCTTCTATTAAACCCTGGAGGCCAAGGAAGACCACTACAGACCAGGGACCTTCCTGCTCCTCTCCATCCTCCAAGAGACGTAGAGATCATCCCGTTCAGATACGAGGGGAAAGGTCAAAGTTGACAGTTAAGCACTGTATTTCGATCCATTCTTACCTGATATTTTTCTGACTCCTTGAAGGAGTTTCATGAGATCCAGTTTATGCAGATCATCTCTGTTGAACGTAGTCTACATGGCGTTGGCCTTTGAACCTTCTCAATACCCAGCTGCTCCCTGTGCTACTTGCTTCAGGTTCAGGAGAGCATGAATGGCAAATAGTGACACAGCGCTTACTTCCTGCGGAGCACTGGTGACCACCTCTCTTTGTCTTCACAACAACAACCCAATGAGGAGAGAGATGGGGAAATTTAGTGTCCACCTGGGGCACCTCAGCAAGGAGAAGAGGCCACTAAATGCATGGAACGCCAGGGCAGCAGCATAGACCAGGATCCTCCTGAGCAAACTGAGATGTGTGGTCTCCCTCCCAGGAGGTAGGGTCACCATTTCTCCCCAGCTGCACACACTGGGACCACAGAGGTCAAGTCCCTTGACGAAGGGCACACAGCTAGTGGGGGGCAGAGCCGGGAAAGCAGCCAGGTGTTGTAACATCAGAGACAGGTCTCCTTAGTGTGACCCGTATGGCCCTTCAGGTGATGACTCAGATGGAGTCCTGGGACCTGGACTTGCCCAGCTGCCCTGTGTGGACGCCAGGTGGAGGTCTGGACTGGGCCCGCAGTTTTGTGCTCGAGGTCTTTGGTCCAGGTGAAGTCTTCTCCACTGTCCCAGCCTGAGTCCCTTTAGCTTGAAACTCTTTATTTGTTCCCGATGCCACAGCACAGACAGCCCATTTCCTGTTTGAAAACGAAGCCTTGAATCTCTGGGGATCACCTTCCCAAGACCCCGTGGCTCCTGGGTGCACCTTTGTCCTGGTCACCAGGACCTGACCTCATGGCCCTTTCCCCCTGTTGAGTCCTAGAGGTCATGACCTGGGCTTTTCTGGTCTGTGAGTGACAACAGTGATACAGTAGGTGTCTAATTAGGTGTGTAACTTCTTTGAGGAACAGAATTTGAGATTCTATAAAGAATTCTCTAGTGCGGCCTCCATGGCTCAGTGGTTGAGTGTCAACATATGAACCAGGAGGGCACTTTTCCATTCCCGGTCAGGGCACATGCGCAGGATGTGGGCTCAATCCCCAAGTTGGGGCATGCAGGAGGCAACCAAGCAATGATTCTCTGTCATCACTGATGTTTCTATCTCTCCTTTCCTCTCCCTTCATCTCTGAAATCAATAAATATATATCTTTAAAAAAGATTTCTCTGATCATATAACATGTTTTATTATTGGGTCTAGTTAGAAAGAGATGTGCATTATAACTAGAAAATCTAATGAAGGCACGGCTCATGCCCCACACTAAACCCAGGCATCAGCCTGAGATCCTGGTGCTAACACCGAGTCCTTTGTGCTTCTGGATAAAAGTGTGGCATCACCATAGGTGCGACCAGGTCAGGAGAGGAAGCAGTTGGAGCTCTGACATCCAGGCCCCGGGCCACCGCTGTCCTGGTCCCCATCAGTAAACATCAGCTTGATCCCATCTAACCGGATCCATCTAATGCCTGGGGACAGGGACCGGATTTGGAAGCTGAGTCAGGATCAGGTGCCACCTCCAGCCAGTTCTCCTTGGCTCCTTCACGAAAACCCTGACCTTTACATAACTTGTTCTTTATACAAAATGTGTGGTTACATACTTAATCCCAAACTCATGACAGTCCATATGGGTCATTCAAGTTTACACCATTATCTTCTGTATTCTGGTACTAATTTCCCTCCAGTTCACGCCCACACTTTCTCGCTAACCCCAGGCCTCCAGAGTGGGCACCTCTGGCCCTCAGGGGCGTCACAAAGGGAATATGGGACATCTAATAACACACATCCTTTTTAATTCATCTTTCTTGTTGGAAGTGTCACAGAGGTCCACTTTCCACCATGGACCCACTCCACCCCACGCCGACCCCTCTCCAGGTTGCTAATACATGTTTCCAATGTTAGACACTCCGCTCTCTCCCAGGGCTCATTTCCTCCCTCCTTACCCAACCCTGTGAATATTTGTCCCAGTCCAGAGATACCTGCGTGTCCTCACAGGTGGGTGGTGTGCTATTGGCATCCACTGGGTGAGAGCAGGTTTGCTGCTAAACAGTCCGCAGTGCTCAGGGCATCCACCAGAAGAGAACTCTTCTCCATCCAGTGGCTCCAGAGCTGTGGCTGGTGGAGTGTGAGGTGGTCTCGTCCTCAGTGGACAGGGAGAGGAGCCTCAGTGCAGACCTAGGCCCACAGGAGTGGGGCCGTGTGTCCTCCAGCTCGGAGCTCAGCGTCAAGGTGGGGACTTCGCCAGGCTGGTCCTCACTCCTGGAGGGCCGCACGCGCTCCTGTCAGTCACCCTCACAGACTTTGTCCTTCCGGGTCCAGCCCTGTCCTCAGCTCCTCACAGAGCTTCTCTTCCTACAGAATGCGCGCTCCTCAGGCTTGGTCTCCCTTGGATGTCTGTGTGCCTTTCATGTCTGTGATAGAAGATCCTGCTGGTGACACACCTCAGCTCTCCTCTGCCCTGTCTTAGGCCCTGACCTTTCACATGTTAATTGATTTCTTAAGGCTGTGGTCAGCAAACTGCGGCTCCCGAGCCACATGCTGCTCTTTGGCCCCTTGAGTTTTTTGTAAAGGCCAGCTTAGGAGTACTCTAATTAAGTTAATAATAATGTCCCTACCTATATAGTTTAAGTTTAAAAAATTTGGCTCTCAAAAGAAATCTCAATCGTTGTACTGTTGATATTTGGCTCTGTTGACTAATGCGTTTGCCGACCACTGCCTTAAGGAAATCCATTAATCCTTTCCACAAAACACATCACATTTCCCCTAAGTTTGGTTTAGCCTAGAAGCCAAGTTATCTGAAATGTTTTACACCATTTTATCCTATTTTGTGCCAAATTTTATCCCCAACCATTTATTGCTCTTTTTCTTTACTCCTGGCATTCCTTTGCATTTCTGTCTTACAACTTCCTGTCATTTTATACATTTTTATTTGGAAACTAGTGCCCCCGTGCACTGATTCGTGCACATTGAAAGGAAATTAATTAGAAGATGACCAGTGGGGCACGACTGGGCAAGATGGGCCGGACATGCCCTGGAGCCAACCTCCCACAGTCCCTCCCCGGTTTGAAGGGAATCTTCGGTGTGAGCGGTCCCTCGGCCTGGCCTGTGGGGATGGGGCCGAAACTGGATCTCTGACATCCCCCAAGGGGTCCTGGATTGAGAGAGGGCAGTTCTCAGGTGATGCATCCTGGAATCGGGCTTCCTCCTCTCTGATTCGGGTGTGTGTCACCCCAGATCCGCTGCTGCCAAGTCACTGCAACTGGACAGCTCCTGCGCTGAGCGTCTGCCCCCTGGTGATCATTGCGCATCATAGCCACCAGGCAGACGGTTGGATGGTCGGACGGTCACTTAGCCTTTTATATACATAGATAATGGTATAGGAGCATTGTTCCATAAAGAAAATATTGGAAGACAGCTTTCGTGAGAACATGAGCACTGTGCCTCCTACTGTGGAAACACTTGTGAGGAATACAGATTCATCTATGAGCATCTATGTTCTCTCCTGTGTTTACTGGGTTCCATGCCTTGTGTGTTGTGTGTTTTTTCATCGATTCCTTTTTGTAGAGCAGACCTTCTCCCCGCCTCTGAGGGAAAGAACTTAGCAGATAGACTTTTGAAGATCTGCATCCAGAAACATCTTCATTTCTTCCTGCTGACGTGGCCGTGAGCTGCATGGAGGAGGCTGGTCCTGTTCACTCACAGGTCAGAGCCTCAGGAGTGTCAGTGTCACTCGGTGGCTCCAGGCTTGTGTGGATTCTGTTTTGTTCCCAGCCTTGCCTGGGACATGCGTCTCCTCCTGAAAGGAGCTCCTTCCTTAGGGCCCTGTTCCAAAAAGGCGCACAGAGGTGTCTGATGTGGGGCATGAGTGAGCTAGTCCATCTCATACTCTTTTTAAATGTATTTTTATTGATTTCAGAGAGGAAGGGAGACGGAGAGAGAGGTAGAAACATCAATGCTGAGAGAGAATCTTTGATCAGCTGCCTCCTACATGCCCCCTACGGGGGATCGAGCCCACAACCCATGTGCCCTGACCGGGAATGGAACCGTGACCTCCTGGCTCCTAGGTCAATGCTCAGCCACGGAACCGCACTGGCCGGGCCCATTTCATATTCCTCCCTGTGGGGAGATTTGCTTGATGTAATTCTTTGGTGACTTTCTTTCCACCTGGATCGCTCTCATTTTGCAATCCTGTGGGTTGGACCTCCTGAATGGAAGCCTTACCCTGCTGTGCTTCTCTCTCACAACCTGGTCTTCTAGGCCGTTGTTACTCTATTCTGCTTTGTCTTCCAAATGCTTTATAATTTTCCAACCATCGTATTTTGTATTTGCCCAGAGCAGCTTGTTTTACTTTGAATGTTTATTCCCATGAAGACGCCAGCGAAGCACAGTCACCAAGCTTTCTGAAGACCCGGGACGGGGTCCCACGGGAGAGCGCTCTTCCTGGCCCCGAGGGCTTAGAGCAGTCCCACGGGACACGGATCCATGAACAGCTTGCCCGGCTTCTGTCTCTGTCCGTTTTGATGCCGTCGATACGTCAGAAACGATGGTGGCCTCTGGGAGGAAAAGCAGAAGGAAAGGAGGGAAGGAAGGCGAGGTGTTGGCTGGGACGCGAGGGGAGGTTGTGGAGCGCACACAGGCCTGAGGAGACTGCTTTCTGAGCGCAGACACCCAGGTCCCACTCTAGGAAGCGAGTGGACAGCAGACGGTGCCTGACGTGAGGTATGACAGCCTGGAGGGTGTATCGGGTGGGATGCAGGCCCCGCTCCCGCTTCCGGGTGTCTTTACGCCGCCTCTCAGAGCTCTAAGGTGTGTGGGAGCTTTTCCTGTGTGTTTGGTAAAACATACACAACATACCATTTACCGTTTTCACCTTATTTGCGTGTAGCATTCACTGGCATTGCTGAATGCACTGTCCTTATGTCACCTCTGTTCATCCATATTCAGCCCAACCAGGGGCTCCGCATCAAACAGTCACCTCCCCTCCCACAGCCCCTCCTGTGCAGCCTGTGGCCCCTCCCCCATGGCCAGCAGCTCAGGGGAAAGGCCTGTGCAGACCCTGGTCTCCCAGAGGCAGAGCCTGGGAGTGCGGATGGGCCTGCAGCTGCCAGGCTGGCAAGGCAGGGAAGTTTAGGCAAGCGGGTGATCGAGGGCAGGGTCCCAGGACACCTGCTATGCTGGGAGCTGCTCACCCTCAGGCAGAGCCTTGCTGTCCCCCCAGGTCAGCGGGCCCCGCCTCCCAGGCACTGGGGGCTGCCCTGCAGGCGGGGGAGGTGAGGGCTGAGGAACACCTGGGCTCTCCCCACCGAGATCCCCACACCTTAGTCCTGGGTGAGGCGGGGGCATCCCTGCTTTGGCATCTTCCCGGCGGGTTCTGAGAGGACCCGAGCCAGGCTGCAGGGGCCATGGGAGGACATGCTTCGTCCCCACGTCCGGTGGTGGTGACGGTCTGCTGCGTCCTGTACGGTTCGGGATCGGAGGAGGGGCCGACTCACAAAGGACAATGCCATACAAGAAACACCCATGTGGAAGGCATTGGGGTCAGACAGAAACCTCTTTGGTGAGGAGGCACCCGAGACTGGGTCCCCTCTGCTCTTTATTCACTCCAAATACACATTGCCCTTTAGCAATGCCTACAGCAGATCAAAGGTAAAGTTTGGGAAACAATGTCAAGGTTATCAGGTCGGAACTCGCCTGGAGCCATGGCCATCACAGCAGGAGCAGAGCTTGTGCTGATAGTCAGCCCTGCTGGACATCCAAGTCCATTGGCCTTCCACTGTCTCTTTTTGATGTTTAACTGCCGTTTGCTTTAGCCTCGACAATGGACGACAATGGACTCTCACCTTCCTGGAGACCAGGCTCCAGGAAACGGGAGGCAGGACTGTGACCTTCCCGGACCCCAGGGGCTGCTCGCTGCTGGCAAACGCTGAGGTAGTTTATGAATCACAGCCATGGGTGATTCCATTTGTCCTTTCGTGTCAGGAATGCACTCACTGTGTTCTCACCACCACTCTGCGATGCGAATAGTACGTCACAGAAAGACGCAGAGAGAACACACGGCTCACTCTGCCTGTGTGTGCATGTGTCTCACTGTGTGCATATCTGTCTATGTTCATTTCTGCCTGTGTGCATTTCTGGCTATATGCATGTCTATCTGTGTGCATGTCTGTGTGCGTGCATGTGTGTATGCATGAGTCTTGCTATGCGTATATCACAGGGAGGTTTCTGTGTAAAAATATGTATCTCTGTGAGGGTCGCTGAGTGTAAATTGTGTGTCTGTGCATAAAGGTTCATTTTAGGGGTGAGAGGGAGAGAGGGCCCATGAGGGGAGACGTGGAATGAACCACACAGAGGAGGGAGGTCACCTGTCCTGTGCAGGGAGCAATGTGGAGGCAGAGGGACCCCGACATGACCAGGTGTGGGGGGGTGACCAACGTGAGTGGCCTATAGACAATGATGGCGGGGCACAGACCCGGCAGAGCAGGGACAGGGGGGAGGGTGCGGGGACGGTCATGCCAGGCCCTGTGTGCGGCACCAGCGGGGGCCTGGCCCTCCCGGCGGGACTCCAGCCTGTGTCTCTCAGGCTGTGGCAAGAGCTCAAGAATCCTGCGTCCTCCAAGCGCAGGCGGAGACTGAGTGCGTCCCGGGCGTCAGAAGAGGCAGCTGAGTGTGCGTGTCCCGCGGTGACACTGCGCGGTGACACCTGCGCTGTGGAGCGCGGGGCGTTGGGAGCAGGAGGTACCCATGGCTGGGCCCGCAGTCCTGGGGGCATCATGTGCCCTCCTCAGGGGAGGAGCTGAGGACTCACGGTAAGTCCTCGTCCTGGAAACAGGGGGGCCAGGGCCTAGGCTCTCAGGTGCAGAAGGGCCGACCCCTTCCTGTGGAGGTCGCTGTGGTGTGGGTGTGCAGGCGCACGGCAGGGAGGGCAGCTCCGTCCAGGGGGCCGGGTAGGAGCCTTGGGCACAAGCGGGAGGGACGCGGGCAGGACGGTGACGATGGCTGTGCAGATGGAAGGACAGGCCGTGCGAGGGAGGGGGCCGTGGAGGGGGCACGGGGTGACTCTCTGTGTCAGGCTCAGAGGAACTGCAGTGGGGTGTGAGACCCCACAAGTTCCCCGCCCTGAGCCCTGGGAGTCCTTTCTTTCCTGTGGGGACTTGGCAGCTGCCATCCACGGGCAGATGCTGAGTGTGGGTGACCACCCTGGGTGTCCTGGGTCCGCTCTCTGCCGTCCCCCAAGTCGGGGAGAGGCAGGGGGTTCACAGGAAGGAGGCGCAATGGGAGCTCCGCGGGGCCCTGCAGCCCCAAAGCCAGACCCGACCTGCTATCCGCCGCCAGCGGGAAGCCGCCAGGAAGAGCTGCCCCTGGGCTCGCAGCCAGCGGGCCCCGCACCGGGTCTGGGCAGACAGACCGCGGCCTCCTGTCCTGGCCCCTGGGGAGCAGGCCCTGAGCCACAGCGGGTCCTGGAGCAGCCGCTGGGCACGAGGCCAGAGCGCTCAGGCGTCCGGTGGCTGCGAGGGCGCCTCGGGGACGGAGGTGTGGAGCCTGCGTGGCTCATGCGGGGCCCAGGCCTGGGAGGCCTGTGCAGGGACCCGGGCCGGGCCCGGAGCCCCCGTTCCCTCTGTGATCCCTGCCACCAGGCCCACGGCCACTGCCCATCCGGTCAGCGTGATGCATTGTTGTCACCACCCACGGCCCCTCATGATGCCCCCCCCACGGCCCCTCATGATGCCCCCCCCCCCCACTCCACAGCCAGAGCCCAGGATAAAACATGACAGGCAGAGACATGCAGGGCAAGTGGTTTATTGAAGCAAGACGTTGAAACCTCTGCATTTTCCAGGGAAGGTCAGCGCATCATTGGGAGACAGGGGCGCTCTCAGATAAGGTTTAGGAAAGCTGCCTTTTACACTCGGAGTTGACAATCTTCTGAAATAGACCAAGAGAGACAGGCTGTCAGTCAGGCTGCCCCTGGAGAGGCCGCGGACAGAGTGTGTTCACAACCAAGACGCGGAGACAATGCAACCCGCGAAGGCACACGGGGCAGCGGGCGGCCAGGGAGCGGGTGGGGAGTTCAGTGGTCCCGGTGCCGACACAGCCACAGACACGCCACCAAGAACCTTGGCCACGGCCGGACACAGAGCCCGAGGGGCCCAGGAGCGGCCTCGGGTTTCTGATGGAGCCGGGAGGGGGACAAAGGGGGCCAACACCCCGGGATGTGCTTTCTCTGAGTCCCAGGTCCCAGGACGGGACTTTTCACTCCAGAGTGGACGCGGGGGGCAGGGGGAGGGGGGTGATGGGGCGGTGGCTGGGGCCGGACGGGAGGGGCCGCGGGAGGATCTGCTGCGGAGATCTGCAGCCCCGACAGGGACCTGCTACTGGTGGCACACTGACGTGTCCACACTGAGGCCCTGCGCATGGGGCCACGTGCTTAACGCCCGGCCTCATTCGAGGGTGGAGGAGCTAACCCCCTCCCCCCAATGTCTGATTTCCTCAGAGACAGGGAAGCGGTCAGCTCCACCCGTGGCCCCAGAGGACAGACCTGGAGGCCCTGCCCTCTGGCCTGATGGGTGAGCTGCCAGAGCCCGCAGCCTCCCTCCTGACGGGGCAGGGTCAGCTCCCGCCCTCCCCTGCCTCCCCCTGCGCACCCCAACCCACAGCATTCCCCAGGGACAGCGCCTCCTGCCTGGGGTGAGGGTCGCCCTGGAGAACGCTCCCAGGCAGGGAGGCAGCGGTGCGTGGCCGTCACCATCAGCGCCTGGGCCACTGTCCGCCCTCGGGACACAGGGAGCCTGCAGCCCAGGGAGGGGCCTGCAGAGGCTGTGCAGCCCGAGGCTGGCTCAGCGAGGTCGGGTCACCATCCAGCCATGGCCACGGCCCCTCTCTCACAGCCCTTCCCCTCTGTGCCCCCAGGGCAGCGCCCTCCCCCCGCCTGCCCAGGAGCTGAGCAGCAGTCTCGCGCAGAAAGGAGAATGAAGTTACCACAAAGTGGGCCACTGCTAATCGGTCGAACGTGGGGATCTTGTCTACGCATCTCTTCACTCGCAGTTCGGCCTGCATCGCCTCTGCAGGGGCATCGAACTTTTTAATCTTCTCATTGAAGGACGCTTTACTCCCCAACAGGAAGGTTGACATCACAGAACTAAGGGCCGGACAGACTTCCGCAGCATTAGCTGGAGCAGAAGAGAGAGAAACACAATCGATGTAGGAAAGCCGCTTTCCCGCGGCTCTGTGGCCCCAGAACCAGACCGGAACCAGGGTGGGAAGGGCTCCTCGGTGACAATGCACCTCCCCCAGGCCTCACGGCGCCAGGTCGCAGAGCACGCAGCGGAGCCAGGATGGCGCCCAGGTGACGCCCTGGTCACTCTCACCCGTTGTCACGTACACCCAGGGCTTCCCCAGATCCCCGCTGTGCCCCACTCACTGTCCCTGGATTTCAGACTCAGCTCTGCCTCTCAATAGAGCCCCTCCTGGCCTTGTCTGGCTCCTGGGGAGGGAGCTGTTAACCTCAGCCTTCCAGGGAAGGTAGACGGAGGTCCTAGCAGAGGGCCCAGAGGGAGACAATACAGGCGGAGGGGAGGGGGGAAGGCTATGAGTGAGGGAGGGGGCTCTGGGGCTCAGTCTACCACTAGGACCAGGACATGGGACAGAGAGGGCTCCCGCTTAACCAAGGACGTCTGGAGGTCACATCCGACGCTGATGCCCAGAAAAGACTGGCTCCTTGGCTCCGCCCTGATGGACAGGCCTCCCCAGAGGGTCACAGGGGCTGGGCTGACTTTCCACCCCGTGGGTTGTGCTGAGACCTGCAGGAACCACGTTCTGGGTCTGTATTCTCCGTCCCCACCCTCAGGCCTCTGCAACCGCCTGCAGCTGGGACTGAGCCCCACCAGGCCCCTCCCACCTGAGAGACAGCCGCCTGCAGGGAGGTGGAGGGTCAGGTCAGAGGCCGCCCTGCAGGGAGGTGGAGGGTCAGGTCAGAGGCCACCCTGCAGGGAGGTGGAGGGTCAGGTCAGAGGCCGCCCTGCAGGGAGTTGGAGGGTCAGGTCAGAGGCCGCCCTGCAGGGAGATGGAGGGTTGGGTCAGAGGTCGCCCTGCAGGGAGTTGGAGGGTCAGGTCAGAGGCCGCCCTGCCAGGAGGTGGAGGGTTGGGTCAGAGGTCGCCCTGCAGGGAGGTGGAGGGTCGAGTCAGAGGCCGCCCTGCAGGGAGGTGGAGGGTGGGTCAGAGGCCTCGGGAGAGAGGACGGGGTTCGGAAAGTCAGGCGGAAGGGAGCCCTAAAGGACTGGGCTCAGCCCCGAGGGTGGGAGGACAGGCCCGTCACCGGGACACGGGCAGCCTCACGGAGCCTCTGCTGCTGGAACATTCTGAGTCTGAGCCCAGGAGTCCACCGGCCTCGGGCTCCACCGGCCCCGAGAGACGCTGAGGGGACGTCGGGGAGACCAGGGCGGCCTCGGCCCCCCCTTCCCGCCATCGCCATTCCCTCCTGGGCGCCGTGACCAGGAGGAGAGGCCTGGGGACGCCGCCTGTGTCCCGGTCACCGCGCTGCCGGGCCGAGCCCTGACCCACAGGAAGCAGACTCCGTCCTGCTGCTTCTGCATCAGCCCAGGCGGGCGAGGGGCTTCCGACGGGACCCCGCACCTGCCTGCAGTGCTTTCCAGAGTCCCGGGACGGGACACCCCGAGTCCTGGGCTTTGGGGGCTGGTGCACCGGGGGCGGGAAAGGTTTCACTCTGACCCGTCCCCCTCCCCACCTACGGCACCCGGACCGGAGAGGGTCCTCCCAGCCGCTGGGGTCTGCGTGGAAGGGACACTCACCGTCGGGGCAGCAAAGGGCCAGAGTGACCAGCAGCAGAGGCAGCGCCAGCTTCATGGTGCCTGTGGCCGGAGCGCAGCTGAGCCAACAGGAGCGAGAGGAGCTGGATGAGCAGCCCAGGCGCCCAGGGCTCTTTGTACCCAGTGAGCCGCACGGTCCCGCCCACAGGGGACAGGCAGGTCACAGGCCTGGCTTCCCGCCTGCCCTTCCTCGCGGAGGCTGATGCCATCTGACAGCGCCACACCCGGGGCCTTGGGCAGAGCCAGGCCTTGCTGGCACCTGCACGGCTCCCGGAGCCCTGCCCGAGGCGGGAGGGTCGCAGTGCGCACCCCTCGGGGGAGGGAGCCCCTGGGAGTCAGCTCCCTCCATGCAGACGGGTCCGCGTTCCCATTTCCTCACCCAGGGCCTGGCACAGAGGGGGTCCGCACGTGTCCCTGCGGGAGATGAGCGACCCCAAGTGCAGGAGCCATCAGTGTGGCTGGGCAGCCCCTTGAGGGTACACGGTGCCCGCTGTGCCAGGGCTGCTGCGGGCACTGGAGGGAG